>NW_023416321.1:29532643-30132643 GCF_014108235.1 Myotis myotis | reverse complement strand
CCACCCAGCTTGAAAAACACACAGTGATAGCCCTGGCTGGTGTGCTCAATGGTTAGAGTATCCAACTACCCACCAAGGTGCTGAAGGTTCGATTCCCGGTCAAGGGCACGTACCTGGGTTGCAGGTTCCATCCCCAGCCCTGGTTGGGGCACCTAGAGGAGCAATCAATTGATATGACTTTCTCACATTGATGTTTCTCTCTTTCCCTCCCTTCCACTCTCTCTCTCTAAAAAAAAAAAAAGCAATGGAAAAATATCTTTGGGTTTGGGTGAGGATTAACAATAAAAAATAAATAAAATGAAATGAAACACTGTGATCATCTTTACTTCTAAGCATTTCTCAAGCTCTCCCTCTCTCCTTCCGACCTAGCCTGAGATACCGCTCACTGAGCCCCTGCCCTTGTCCACCCATCAAGACCTAGTTAAGTTCCAGGCTTGGGCTTCTTTCAGTGCCTGTAAAGCCTCAGTCTGGCCGACCCTCTTGTCAAGGGTCACCTCGCCTTCCTGTGACTTGTCTGTATAGTCTGTGTATTCTGGGCTGGAGGACACTCAGAGGAGCATGTCAGGCACGGGGAGAATATCACAGGCTGCTGCAGTGGGTCACGGTAGAGACTTTGGGCAAGCGTGAGGTTGGCCAGGAAAAAAGTGGTGGGGAGGGTCCTGCTGAATATTTGTCTGAAGTAGGAGAGGTCTAGGAAGCCACTCTTGGGGACCGGAATCAGAGGCGTACAGAAGGTTTGTCTGGTCCTGTCAGTTTTCTCCTGAATCCCGTTGAAAGCCAGCCAAGCCAAAAGGTCATTTCTCAGAAACACAGTTCCCACCCCCATAATTATACCTGTCACCCCTACCTTTCTACCTGCCAGCTTAATGTGGATTCCCCACAATAATACAACTGCTGACTGAAACACAAAATACAGGTTTCTGTATTCCTAAAATAGTATTTATTTCCAGTGAACAATATGAGTCACACCTCTTCTTAAAAATACAAAACATGTTCATATCTTTGCCAGGACCCTTACACGTTTCCAGAGAGGGAGGGAGGAGAATAAGAACCTAGCACTTTGCAAGGGATTGAATTGGGGATCACAGAGGAGAAAGGACCTGACATGGTAAAAACAAGCAGTATTCACAGCAGAGAAGTTTAAAAACACCAGTAGCCTGGCAGCGTGGCTCAGTGGTTGAGCACTGACCTATGAACCAGGAGGTCACAGTTCGATTCCTGGTCAAGGCACGTGCCCAGGTTTTGGGCTTGATCCCCAGTGTGGGGCATGCAGAGGGCTCTCTCTCATCATTGATGTTTCTATCTCTCTCTTCCTCTCTGAAATCAATTAAACGTATATTAAAAACATCAATAACTTAAATACAATAATTTGTTAATTATTAAATAAAAGTCATTCGTTTGGGGAGGATGATGCGATGATTTCAGGCTGCTTCTTAGGAAGACGGCGGAGGGGTGGGGGGAATGAATCAAGCATTTCTCAGGCTCGGGTTTGGTCTCAAAACAGTCAATCTTTATGGCTTTGGAGTTTGGGATTTTTTGTCCAGGTACTTCATGGCATCCTGGACCCACTTATTCTTGGGGTCAGCACAGACCTCCTTGTTCAGTTTGGTCTTGAAACTGTGGGAGAGAGGGGAAGCGATTAGAAGGATTCACTTTGAAAATTGTGTCCATTTAACCCCAAATTTCCAGGACCATCTGCCATGGGGTGGAGGGGCTGCCGTGGGAGAGCGGGAAGGGGACAGAGGAAGGATGGGACTCTGGGGTTTCCTGCTGCTTCTGATGGCCCAGTCAAGCCACCCTTGCTCCTGACTGGAAGGAACTGGTATGACCTGGACAAGCTTGCAGACAGAGCTAAGTGTGAAAATGCCCTGAAGTGAAAAATCCATGAATCGGATGAGAGAGTCCAACCCTGAGTTTATGATTCCAAGTAACTCAGGAACAATTCCTGCCCTCTGCCCTCTAGAAATGAATGTTTGGGCGGGGAGAGGGTGAGCTCTGCTACTTACATCACAGCTTTCTGGGGACATCTGCTGTCGGTGAGTCTTGTGTAACTTTGCAGTTTCTGATTTGGGATCTTCTTGCTGGCCACGCTGAAGCAGCAGAGGGTTGGGACCTTACCTGAATTTGTGGGAGAAATGAAAGAAAGGATGAAACACTAATAATATGTAGCTATTTTATATTTTTATTGATTTCAGAGAGGAAGGGAGAGGGAGATAGAAACATCAATGATGAGAGAGAATCATGGATCGGCTGCCTCCTGCATGGCCCCCCTGCTGGGGATCGAGCCAGAACCCAGGCATGTACCCTTGACTGGAATTGAACCCGGGACCCTTCAGTCCGCAGGCCCATGCTCTATCTGCTGAGTCAAACTGGTTAGGGCTGTAGCTATGTTAAGGTATGCCTTTGGGAGGAAGGAAGGAAATTTAGGAGAAAGCAAGAAAATGCAAGAGAAGGAGGTAGAATTCATCTGCTCTGAGGTCCTATACTTCTGCCTTGACTTGTGGTTGCCGGCTGAAAAGTGAGGACCTGTCCCCACTGGCAAAGTGTAGAAGAAGCTTGGTCAGTGCAGTAAGTTCTAGCTCTGTTGTTACAGGGCTATGGAGCTACGTGCCAACCATAGCACTGTTCACCAGATACCCCCATTCTCTACTTTCTGGATGCATGGTAGACTTGCATTTCGTGGCCACTTTTGGTTGGCTGGAGCCATTCACTAGTTTGGACCCATAAGTGAGAAACCAAAGTGGACAAGTGCCATTTCTGAGCTGGAGTTAGTGATTTCCAGTGCAAGAACCCCAAGGGCTAGCTTTCCCTTTGTCACGGTAGCAGCAAGACTTTCGAAGGTGGCTGCTCATCAGCCTAGGACCCTGAGCGTATGAAGCAGAAGGTCTAGCCAATACACGATAGACTTTCAGTAGGAGTAAGAAATTAACCTTTCTAGTTTCAAGTCATTCGTACCTTATTTGTACGAATAACATGCAGTGCTTCTAAGTCATCAGAGCATGAAAAATGCTAATTCCCCCCCCCACCCCCCCGACTCAAAACATGTCACCTCAAGAGATTCCCTGGAACCTCATTTCCTTCCTCTATCCACCATTTCTGAAAGCTTCTTGGAGTCCAGTGAAAACTCTGGGCCTCTCATCAAGCAATTGTTTTCCTTCTAGCCCTGCCCCAACTGCCCAAGGGGCCCACAGGAAGAGAAGGTCTTCTTTTGTGTGTGTGCCCCATCCCTGAACTCTGCAAAGGCAGCCAGATCATGGATATACTCTGTCTCTCTCAACAGCCATGTCAGAAAGGAACGTGGGACTGGCTTGGGTCTCTCTTCCACTGATTGTGAGGTTGGGCACGACTTGGGTTAGGTTAGGGTTAGGGTCAGGGTCAGGGTTAGAGTTAGGGTTAGGGCTAGGGTCAGGTTTCTAACACTACTCATGGGTCCTGTTGTGCTAGGTCAGGAGGTGGTCAGCTGTCCCACAGGGAGGGAGGGGGCTTACCTGGCTGAGCGAGCACCTGGGTGGTGAGGGTGGCCATGGTGAGCAACAGGCACAGGAGCGCTGCGGAGACCTTCATGCTGGAGGGTGCAGACGCAGCCTCAGTGTGGGAGTTGTCGATGTTTGTGCTTGTCTCAGCCCCTTGTGGGAGTTGTCTGTGTGTGTGCTTGTCTCAGGCTCTCTGTTCCTCTGGCTATTCCGCCTGCCTTTTAAAGACGATAGAGAAGAGTGGGAGCTTCTAGGGAATCCTTCCTCTTTGCAAAATCATGGCCAAGTCATCAAGGGAGGTCCTACATTGATTACCAAATTCTACTTCCTGGAAAGGACGAACAATGGGCAAAGTAGCGGAAAGAAATTTGGCACATTTTTATCTATCTTGGGGCTCAGCATGGGGGAGGAAGGGAGCTTATGAAATGACTGAGCAAGGGCTGTAACCCGAGAAGGTCATTCTTAGGAGCTCTGCTTTTCCTGAGATGGAACATCTGTAGTGGGGAAAGGAGTAAGGGAACCAAAGGCATGGAGAGATGAGGCGGTCTGAGAACCTTCCCTGGCCCCTGTGTTCACATGGTTGTCTTCAGGATTTGGGAGGCCAGGAAGGGACCTCAAATTTCTGCGTGGCTCCCACCCAGATGCAGAGAGATCTCAGCAGCTCTGAACATGGCCGGCTACCTGGGAACCTCACCCCTATTATTTAATCTAGTGGTCATAGAATCTAAGTGCCCTGGAATTTTAGTGCCATAGGACATCAGAACTGGGGAGCTCCTATTGGCCTGGACTTTTTGGGCATTTCCCTCCAGCTTTATTGGGGAATAACTGACAAATAAAGATTGTATACATTTAAGGAGTATGATGCATTGGTTTGACATACACATACATTGTGAAATGATTACCACAATCAAGTTAACCTTCATGTCCATCACTTCACATACTTACCCCCTCCCTCTTTTTTTTTGGTGGTGAGAACACTTAAGACCTACTCCCTTGGCAAATTTCAAGTCTAAAATATAGTCACCAGGCAGTACATTAGGTCCCAAGAACGTAGTCATCTGAAACTGCATCTTCAAAGCAAATGAGCCACGACCATCAAGGAGCTATCTGAGGTGAAGGACAGTCCTATCCATGTTCACTACTTTATCCTCTGCACTTATCATAACACTCAAGAAAGAAATGGCTTTCAAAAAAACAAATAAGGAGTAAAATTTCCCTTTAGCAGGCTGTATGCTATGTTTGCACCATTTGACCAACATCTCCCAAGAAATACAAAGAAAAACCACCCCACATCTGTTAGGGTGACACTTCTCTACACCTGGTAGGATGGCTAGTGTCAAATGACAAGGCATGATATGTTTGCAAGGCTGTGGAGGAAAGCAGAGGGAATGTAAATTAATGCAGCCACTATGGAAAACAGTATGGAGGTTCCTATGCATTTCTTATCTATTTCTTTTAGCCCCTCAAGCATTTTTCCTAAATGGAATTAATAGCAAAAGCCTGTTCATCAAATATACTGTAATGGAGTGGATCTGTTTGAAGCAGAATGGGTGGCTCCCTAAGCCCGCACATCCCAAGGATTCAAGGAACACATATGAAAACCAAGAGACTTAGTTCACTCTCACTCCTGAGCACACACGGCAGAGGAGGTACTCAATGGCTAAAAATTGCAAAGGAAAAGAGAAGAGAAGAATAAAGAGCATGTTTCCTCAGTGCATAACACAAGGCCCCATAATAGGAGATGGTGCAAGGGGCGGCAGCCTTTAATGGGGTCTTTAATGAGGTCCTTACTTAAAGTCTCTAATGGGGTCACTGTGGTGAATTGAATACTGGCATTGAAGCACTGCAAGATCCTCTCCTGCCTTTTCCTGCACGCTGGCATTTCAAATTAATTGATTGGTTCAGATTGCTCAGAGAGATGTGTTGAGACTTTGAGGTCTTGCCGAGGGTTAGGGAACTAACCCAAGGTCTCAGTCTCATCTGAATGCTCTTGTCCATTTATGGGCACAGAATTAGGAATTCTTGCTGGCCTAGATGATCTCTAAGCTCCCACCCTATATAATAAAAGGCTAATATGCAAATTGTCCCCTCAACCAGGAGTTCAACTGGGAGTTCAACCAGGGGGCTGGCCCACCAACTGCCCACAGCCCCTCCCCCTGGCCGGCCCTGCCCCCAATCTCCCTCTACCCTCCTGATCAGGGGCAGGCTGGCCAGCCAACCTCCTGCCTCCCCTCCCCATGGCTGGCCTGGTCTGATTGGCCCCAGTCAGGGTGGGCCAGCTGGACCCATCCATGCACGAATTCGTACACCGAGCCTCTTGTGTACAAGAATTGATCTCCAATTAGCTGAAAAGGGAGCAAGTAGAGGTCAGAAAATCTGGTCCTTCCTTATTTTTTTCTGTCCATGGCCAGGTGAGGTGGTCTAGTGTGGATTCTGGAATGAGGCTCCTGAGTTGGAATGATGGCTCTGCCACTAACTAGCTTTAGTACCATGGATAACTTACTAGCCACTATCTGCTAAGTTAACATGGGGGAACCTTAGAGGATTGTTGTGTGAATTAAATTAGTTAATATATATCTACCACATATATTGCACCGTGTCCAGCATGGCCAGGAGTGAACCTGAGGGGGTGGGGCAGGCAGTGAAGGATTAAAGAAGACAGACAAGAGAATACAGTTGAAGCTAGTAGGACACTGTTCTTGGATGGAGAGACAGTGCCACAGCCTGTAAGCTGAGTCTTTAGTTTATAGTCAGATCCCACGAGGCAAAGTAAAGATGTGGTCAAGATGTTTACAATGTTCTCTTGGGTTTTGAATCTACTCAATTCCATGCACCTGAGAACTCTATTTAGCTTTGTTTTGGCAGCACTTGGAACCACAGGTTCAGACCATATGGTCAAGCTTACAACCATAGCCTTTGGCTATAATTGTGCTGGGAGGGCTTTGGTCTCCTAGCTGGGACCTGCACATGGCTTTGCCATGAGAGGACCATGCCCTCTCATCAGTCCAAGGCTTGAACCTGTCCAAACACTGTAGCCGCTCTCCACAATACATAACATGCTCAGAAGAGTGACCAGATTACTGGTAAAAGTTCATACTTATTAGGAAATGAGACAGGTTTTGAGGCTCAGGGGATGTTGGAAAAGGACTCAGAGTCTGGTCACATTGTTTCTTCCAGATCTTCTCCCCAGTTTTCCCACTACTTCCAAATAAGAAGGGAGAGGAGGAAGAGGGTGAGGAGGAGGAGGGAATTTATATTCCAAAGAAAGCATGTTACTCTAGGGTGAGTTGCACATGTGGGAGATGTGAAGTCGCAGAAGTGTCAGTATGAGTTCGGGATGCTCTTGACCTTGGAGGTATTTTGCCAACATTCATGGGAAATTATGCTCCCTGAGTAGGAATAATTTCGTAACTCGGCTGGGTTGGAGGGCTCTATCAGTGAGTAACTTTCCATTTTTCAGTTGTATTCCAAGGGCTTTGGGTTAATCTAAATAGTAAAAAAAAACTGTGGGAATAAATAAACTCAATCTTTAGATGTCCAAGGTCAGCAGCTGTCCCGTCCAGCTGCCTGGCTGTCTGTCCCTAACTCAGGGGAGCAGATCCACTGGCTACTTTGTCTCTCTTCCTCAGAATTCTCTTCCTCGGCAGTGATCTTGGCTGGATCCATTCCTTACCTTGGTCTGACGCCTGGGAAATGTGGGACCTGGGCCATGAATGACTGTAAGTGATGGGCAGGAAGTAGGTCCTTCTCTGTGAGAGCAAAATCTTATCCTGAATGAGTAGGAGATGCAGGTTCTGGGAAGTAGGACCCCTGCTTTATTTTGCAGCTCTGCTCCAGATTTCTTCTCATAGTGCAAACTTATACCCAGATGAAAGAGATGTTAACATATGTGGTATTCCAACTCTCTCTCTTTTTCTCAAAAAAACACAAAAACACACACACACACACACAACCCAAACAACAACAACAACAACAAAAACACAGGGACCTAAGACTTGGGAACTAGTAACAGAATCCCTAAGGCAAGTAGTATGTTGTAGGCTGAGCTGGTTCTAGAACCTTTGTCTTTTGACTCCCAATCTAGTGAAACCTTTAATGCGTTGGAGTCCTTGGATTTAGTTTTCCCATCTGCAAAATAGGACCACGTAGGGGCTGCTATCTCTCTTTCTCAAGGGTCACCGAGACCATGTCTGCGGTTTCTTGTTACTTTCAGAGGAGAATGATCCCAAAGTATATGTTAGTATACAATTTCTAACAACATGTCTAGTGAACAGCAAGCTCTCAATAGCATGCTAACTTGCACAATCTATGCAAGTCACATTATTATTGCATTTTACATGTGTTGACTTATTTAATCCTCCCAAGAAATCTATGAAGTTGGTATCTTAATTAAGTTCATTTTAAAAATGAGAAAACAAGGGTTTAGGGGCATGAAATGACTTTCTCTGCTGTGCAACCATTTATAGAAGTGAAGGCTGCTTCTCCGAGTTGCCATCAGAAAAACCAAAGCCCTGTTGTATAAAATATTCTCACTGCAAGTTACATCATCGCACACAATCCTCTTGGGGTGATCAGCTACAAAGGCGAACACTGAGGCATTGGATGCTGAAATAGTTCCCTGAACCATTGGTCATAGTAATGCATAGCATACGCTTCAACAATAACAACCATGGAAATCTCAGAGACTCTTTGTAACAGACACTTATTTTTTGTTTATGTCATGGCCTCGTCTTGGTCAAGCAGCTTGCTGAAGGTACTCTCTTCTGAGGAGTGACTCAGGGACCAGGCTCTTTGTAAATTACAGATGTCATCTGGAACATGTAGCTCCCAAGTCCCCCCACGCAGAGGGAGAGCGGGTGGGAAATTGCGTAGGATGTTTTGAAGAACCAAACACTGTCCAAACACTCATGGAAGTAAGTGGCTTATAGCCATTCCATCTACATCCTGTTGGCCTAAACTCATCCTGTGACTCTCATCTAAGTGCAAAGGAGGCTGAGAAATGAAGCAGAGCACAGGGATATTTGTTGAGACTAATAGTTTCCATCACAGTCTGTTCTTGGCTCACTCTTCTCAACAGAGGTTAATGGAATGAGCCCGTCCCTAAGACAGTCCTATGGAGTCATTGCGTCAACCTAAATGGCCAGGACCTCTGGATGTCAGATGGTCCTCTCTGGCAGGTGAGTAGGACATGGATCCCCTTTGTCAAGTCAGCTGTGATCTAAGAAAACAAGTTATTTGCCCATTGTCTGATGTTTAAGCATCCTCATCGATGGAGGGGAGGGTAGTAGACACCAGTGGCCAACACTCTGCAGCCCTTCAGGCAGATGTTGCCTATGTCCCTCAACCTCGGAGTTCCCTCCTTTGACATAGGTGCCCTTGGCCACTCCTCATGTGGAGAGAGACATTCTTCAGGGAGCTCTGCACCTCTTGAAGACCGCTTGCTGCACCAAAGCTTGGAGTTTGTTTGCAGTTTTGTACTGTCAATGGCTCTTTCTGTTTTCCAGTTCAGGCTCATTCATGGTCTTATTGGCAATGTAATACCGTTCTCTTGATAATAGGTTTCTGATCTCTCCCTACCCAGTCAATTCCACATACCAGCAGCCATAGCCCAAGTTTCTTTCTAAATGTACTTCTTAAATTATCTTCCTGCCTTTTCCTCTCCCCTCTCTCCCTTTCTCTCTATCTCTTTCCTGTTCTCTCCCTACTTCCATCCCTTCCTCCCTTCTCTTAGTGAAGCTTGGAATGGCAAGGTTACAACGTCAATCTAATTTTTCCCATGCCACTTTATCTAATTGAGTTATTTTTTGAATTTTTATTACTGAAATCTTCTTCTCCTTTAAATACCTTCTATGAAAGTTTGGGATCTAGAAACAGATGACTTTTCCAACAATATTGAATTTGTGGACTTTGTTCCATTTCATTTCTAGCTTAAAGCCAGTCAATTCTTTTCTGAAATCATCACTTTCTTAACAAATGCAGACAAAAACAACCAACATATGGCTAATATATACTTTTAACACTTTTCCTGGGAGAGACAATTTCCATAGACAAGACCTGATAGCTTTGACACTTTGGAACGTGAATCTCCATCTTTTTGACTTGAGATCTGAGCTTCCTTACTGCCTGCTGTCAGATGTCTCTGGCCAATGCTACATATTTTAGGTTTTTAATGGCAACACATGATCATGGCACCAAGTCCTCTATGAATCTAGGTTAAACTAGTCTCCAAACTTTAATGGCTTAACACAACGAAGGATTATTCTCCCACGAGACAGATCAGGGTAGACCAGGTGGTTCTCCTCAAGCAGTGACCAGTGACTTGGGGATATGGGCTGCCCTCACCCAGAAACAGCTTGATGGAGCTCACCACCTCCAAGGTCAGCATGAAAGAGGAAGATGAGGCTGGAAGGATGGGTTGTTTATAGGGACTAGGTCTGGAAGTGGCTTATGTTACTTTAACCCTCACCCAATTGATTGGAATTCAGTCGCAGGGCACCCCAATAAATGACACTTAGGCTGGAAAATGTAGAATAGCACATGAATATGTGGTGGTCATTTGTAGCCTCTGCTACTTCAGCGCTGGTGCACATCCAGCAGCCAAATCTAGGAGGTGAGGAAGCTCAAACAGAAGGCACGGGTCAAGCCCAGAGACCGCGTTGATCTGAAAGAGAGAATATCAGGAAACCTCAAAACACATCCCATCACTAGTCCACAGACATGGCTGCGAACTAGTTAAGAAGATGGAAGGGGTGCCTTCCCCACCAACACTCTGCATCAGAATCTTTGGTGATGATACCTAGAAATCTAAGGTCTAAGCGACTGTGGGTGCCAATATGAGAGTTATTGATCTGCTGTAAATCCCCTTTGACGGGGGCCCAGTGAACTTGCCCAAAGTTTCTAGCCACATGAGTGGTATGACCCGTCGAATCTTTGAATGCCATCCAACCCAGTGCCCAGTTATGTAGCAGTTTCTATTGCTGGTCGTGGTCTGGGATGTCTTTTGAACCCTCTGTACCCAAAGGATCAAGGGGTGAGGACAAGGGATTTTAGAATTCCTTGAAACTGAAGAGATATGGCTTAACAAAGAGAGTGTGAGCAGATTCTGTTTGGGCTTGAGCATGCAGAGCTCATCTCTGCTTAATGGTTGCCTGTACCAGAGTGCTTTTGCTGCACCTCATTACTCTAAAGCAACTACCTGTTTCCCCTCCCACCCCTGGTTGGCCTCCTGTTCGCCCCTAGAATTGGAGATTGCACTCTTTACTGGTGTTTGGGGATGAGGATGGGAGGAGAGGCAGAAATGGCTGCTGGACCTGGCCTGAGCATCAGCGATGGCAGCAAATTGTCACAGGTGTGCTGTCTGGTTGACTCCAAGGTGTCTAATTTCTCCTGACACCTTGAGATTTCTACTAGGGTTTTGATGAAAATCCTCTGCCTTCAAGAAGCTCAAAGCCTGAAGTGGTCAAGGGCTTGTCAGTATCCTGCCTTGAGTTTAGGATCCTCACCCTTCTTGCTCTTCCTCAAGAATTTTTTAAAACATATGGTTCCCAGATGTGGAGGATAATTTACAAGGTCATCTGTCAGGCCCCTCCCTGATTTCTCAATGCAGGTGATGTGAGGTTTGAATTATTCTGGATTCAAGGCTTCCTCAGTAAGGGGAAAACCAGCCAGCCACAAGGTTGCTGCAATAGACGAGGGGGGAGACTGTTGGGAAGGGAGTGGGATGGTGAGAAAAGAAACAGACTTGGAAAGGAGGAAGATATCTGGACAAAAGGCTGGGGCTGATGTCAGGTCTGGAGCTGCTGAGTTGGCTACACCTGGCCCCAGCCTACCTGACTCTCCTGTCTTTCACGTAAGCCAAACCTGTGGGCAAGTCCAAGGCCAATAATATACTCATTCTTCCAGAACATCCTTTAAAAAGCCACCAAAGTCAAGTTTTATCCAAAAATATGTTATGGGAAAATTAAGAGTCATACTTTTACAAACATTCATTTCTATAATAATATTATGGTTTAATTGGGACATCACCTCCTAAAAATTTTTTAAAAAGCATTGATTTTTGGGAGGATGTTCACAATACCACAGTGAGATAGACAGGAGAGAAGCATCCCACAGTTTGGAAGAAATCCAAAACACTTATTTGTGAAAAGATATATGCACCCCCATGTTCATCATAGTATTACTTACAATAGCCAAGATATGAAAACAACCTAAGTGTCCATTGATGGGCGAATGGATAAAGAAGATGTAGTACATATATACAATGGAGTATCGCTCAACCAATAAAAAAGAATGAAGTCTTGCCATTTATGGGTGAACCTAGAGGCTATCATGCTAAGTGAAATAAGTCAGACGGAGAGAGACAAATGCTATCTGACTTCACTTATAAGTGGAATCTAAAACATAAAATAAACAAACAAAACAGAAACAAACGCATAGAGATACAGAGAACAAACTGATGGTTGTCAGGCAGGAGGAGGTTTGGGGGGCTGTGTGAAAAAGGTGAAGAGATTAAGAAATACAAATCGTGCCCTAACTGGTTTGGCTCCGTGGATATAGCGTCGCCCTGCGGACTGAAAGGTCCCAGGTTCGATTCCGGTCAAGGACATGCACCTTGGTTGTGGACACATCCCCAGTAGGAGGTGTGCAGGAGGCAGCTGATTGATGTTTCTCTTTCATGGATGTTTCTAACTCTCTATCCCTCTCCCTTCCTCTCTGTAAAAAATCAATAAAATATATTTAAAAAAAGAAGTACAAATCGCTAGTTACAAAGCAGTCACAGGGATGTCAAGTATAGCATAGGGAATATTGTCAACAATATTGTAATAACTAGGTATGGTGTCATATGGGTACTAGACTTATGGGGTGAACACTTCATAAGTTACACAAAAGTCTAATCACCATGTTGTACATTTGAAGCTAATGTAATATTGTGTGTCAGCTGTAATCGGAAAAAAAAGATATTTGAAAAATGTACTTTTTACCATAAGAACCCTCAGCATTTGTTTCTTCTTTGGAACACTTGGGTGTTGCCTCATAGTGTTTCTGGTTTGTAAAAAAACCCTAACATCTTGAATGAACCTTTGTCACGTATTTCTAGCAACCTCCAGAAAAACCCTAACATCTTGAATGAACCTTTGTCACGTATTTCTAGCAACCTCCAGGCTCCTTTTGAGCTCATTCGACAGCTTTAATGAGAGGCCATGTGTTGCCTCTTCATACTCATAACTGGATCACCCATGATGGGCATGGAGGCAAGAGAGGAAGCATTCTCAAGCCTTACACAACCCTGAACACTGTTGTGGAAGCAATTCGGGCGTTTAGTCTGGCTTTAGCTTTACATCAAGTTTATTCTCGCCTCTGTGACTTTGCTCACGCTACTTCATTACCTATTTTTCAAATTTCCATTACTCCCAGTTACAGAAATTGGCAAAGATCCAATCTACATGCTACCTCCTTATCCATGGAGTCTTCTCCGATCACTTTGATGTAAGCCATCAGAACAGCTTATTTTCTGACCCAGTGTGTATATTCCATCTACTTGGTGCGTCTAAGAAACAGAACCTTCTCCGTGTGTGTGTGTGTGTGTGTGTGTGTGTGTGTGTGTGTGTGTCTGCGTGTGTGTGTGTGTGTGTGTCTGCGTGTGTGTGTGTGTGTCTGCGTGTGTGTGTGTGTGTGTGTGTGTGTCTGCGTGTGTGTGTGTGTGTGTGTGTGTCTGCGTGTGTGTGTGTGTGTGTGTGTTTGGTCCAGGAGGCAGTTGACTGCGATGTGAGGGTTTATGTCTGGGCTTTTTTTTTTCTTCTCTCACTTGCTCTTTTGGTTTATTTAGTGAAATGAAATATGGATCTGAACATAATACAGAGTACAGCTTTTAAAAACTGGAAATAGACTTATTCAGCTTCGTATCATTCTCTGGTACTACGTTTTAAATATTTTAATGTGGTGTTTAGATTCTTTCCCATCGCAGATTTTTAATATCAAATTCCTGATTTAAAAAAAAATCTGGTATTACCTATGTACAGCATACTCGTGTCATTTTTCTTAAAGGCAATTTCTAGGTGTCAGAGATATCTTTGTACCAAGTAATCTGTCTAGACTAGGGATTAATATCTGGAGGCTTATTTGTTTAATTGTAGATCTCCTTTTAGCTTTTGGCTCTACTATCTTTGAAACCCTCCTTTCTCCAGTGAGAATGTAAAATTTCCCACGTTTTCCCTTCTCTTCTGATGACTGGTCAACCTGATTGTTCTCTATCCACCGAGAAGGCTTGGAAAGGCATTCTCTGGAGCCACACCCTTCAGAAGGCTAACTGACTTAGACTCTGGAGCATTGGTTCTTAGGCCGTATTGATAACTTCAATCACAAATCAACTCGAGAAGCGTGTGATATAGGAGTAGGAAATGTTAAGTTCTTTCACTTTTCTAGTATCCTGTTTTTCGTGTCATCTTTCTCTCAAAGCCTGTTTTCGTTTACTTGCAAAGCCCAGTTTTTTTTTTCCTGTTTTCGTTGCAAAGACTTTGCCTCCAGTGAGCCCATGGGCCTGCTTCGTGCCTCCTGCTCAAGTCCGCAGTTGCTGATAGAAGCAAGACCACAGTTGGCACAGTAATTTGGTCCAATGCAGTTCCTCTGCATCAAACAATGAGGTAACTGCAACCTGAATCTGAAAACCAAGAGTAAATAGTGTTTCCATCCGCAGTTGCTCATGCCTCGCTCTTCACTCTGAATGCCTCCGTAGCCGCTGGCTGTGTTGTCCTGATGCCGGTATTCTCCTACGGAGGGGAGGCAACGCAGACCTGGCACGGCTGGTTCTGGTTCGCTGTGAGTGTCCCCACATCCCCCTTGCTCACCAGAGTGGATGTCGGAGGCGAGGCCTGAGTCCCCGTCAGTGAGTCAGCTCTGCACAGCCCTGCTTGCTGGTTTTGGATCGGGCTAGTCTTTGCCACTGTTCTCCTCACCCCTAATTTGAGAATCAGAGTCCAAATTTCACAGACGTGAAGTCAATAGAACAGCAAAGTCTGTCTGCAAAGTGCAAATTAGCATCGGATCTGGTGCCGATGGGGTGGGAAGAAGAAAACGCATAGAATCAACACAATAACGCTGGGCTCCAAACCTACGTGGAACCTCTTTCTCTTAAAGGTTTTTGTGTTCGTTTAGCTCGTCCTCGGGCTGTCAGATAAGTAACTGTATGTACCACACGGGCTGAGGAAGTCTATTCTTGGGTTCCAAGCTGCCTTTGCCCTCCTTCTGTCGGTGGCCTGCTACGCAGCTGTGACCACCCTGGCGGCTCCGGCAGACCCGGCCAGCACAGCGCTGACCATCGCCATCCAGAGGGGCTGGACGGTGAGCCTCACAGCTGACAACAGAGCCAGCTGGCTGGTGAGCTGTGCCGCCCTGGGCATCGCGGGTCCTCGGGGCCAAGAAGTGGGCCTGGCTCAGGGAACACAGTTGATGAGCCAGCCAATCAGGTCTCTGAGAGAGACAGCAAAGTAGCCTAGAAGAGAGGGCACTTAGAGTCCAACAGACCTAGATTTGAATCCAGCTAAAACCTGCTATGGCTCATACCAGCTGCGAGTCACTTAACTTGTCCAGACTTCACTTTCCTCATCTATACAATAGGAGGAATAATGACCACTCCCTTCCCCCTTCCGCCAGCCCAGCTTGGGGTTGGCAAAGCCCTTGGCACTACATCTGCTCGTAGGAAGCACTTAAGAAAGGGATGATATTGTTGTTATCAAAGGGATATATCAATGGGACTTTGAGGAACCAAGCCCCTCAAAATATATCAGAGAAGTTCCTTGGCCATTTTAGAGCTAGAAAAGCAGTGCCCTAAAAGCATTTTCAAATGCTGGCCAGTGATACGCTTCTACATCCCCCCACCCCCAAATTCAACCCCAAATGTGATGGTTGATCTTCACTTATGTGACAGTGAGAGGCAGAATTTTTGTCAGTAGTGGAGAAAAATGGGAGAATCTGGCATCTTCTTTCTTTTTCCTTCGTTTATGAAACTTGGATCTTTCACGCTGCGATGTGTTCAAATTGCCAACTTACAGCTGGAGCTCGTGGCCCACCCTGCATTTGGGCAGTTGGTCCCCTCCGCTAGAAAGTGCTCGTGAGCGCTGAGAGCCACGATAAAGGAAGCTGTTGTGGGGGAGTCTATTAAAATATACTTCTTCCAAAGCCCCTTATAATCGTGCTTTCTTTTAAATTGCACTTCTTTGGCTGTGGTGTGGCTTAAATAGCACCATCCAAAATAAACAGCGCTGTGGTAAGAGCCGGGTGACGCGGCGTTGAAAGTGTCCTCGGTTTCTGGGGAAAAGAAAATCTTTCTAGTCTCTGATAATTCATCTTAAAGAAGTCTAAAGTAAAGCACAGATTCCGGTTGGAGGTTCATTATAATTTTAAAAATGATCTTGTAAACGTATTCTTAATGATGGTAGAAGAGTTAAGAGAAAAAGTTTCAGAGTCAGACTGCCTGGGTTGAAATCTCAGCTTCTCCTTTTCCCTCCTCTGTGACCTTGAGCAAATCACTCCATCTCTTTGTGCCTCAATTTCCTAACCTGTAAAAGGGAGATACCATCAACTTCTTAGAGTCGTGAGGATTAAGTGAGACAAATATATGTAGGAGGCTTAGAACTCTGTGCCTGGCAGAGTAAGTATTCAGCCAATTCTGTCCATTATCTCCATTCTGTCAACATGCTGGTCATAATAATGTCTATTGATATTATTGTAGTTGCTAAGACAGTACGGTGTGATAGGAAAGAGTGCTGAGAAGGAGTTGAAATAATTAGCTCCACAAAACCTAGTGTCTCCAATCCTCAGTTTACCCGTTTTTAATTGTTCAGATTCCCACAACTGATCCTGAAGGCCTTTTCCAGGTTGAAAATCCTATGACTGACTAATCTAGCGTTAGACGGAAAGGAACCTTTCTTGTTTCCACCATCGTTCACCCAGTTCATGGGTCGCAAAGCCAGCAAATGCACGGCATTATTTCCCAGGAGGAAGGATGGAAATAAGTGGCTCGCAATGTTTCCTTCCTCTCACGTACGGGGACGAGGGAGGCGGTCCGGCGGCTGGACCAGATCATCAATATATTTGCTCCCCTGTCCGTGGGCCAGGTGTTGACATGGGCATCTCCTGCGATCGGTGGTGGTTTCACTTTTGGATGGAACTTGGTTTCCCTTCGTGTAGAGTTCTTGTTTCTGTCCAGGGTTTACCAGCGAGTTCCCCAGCTGGCTGTAAAATCCCAGCAACAGGCAGGGGGGCCTTCCTAGAAAGGCAACAGCAGGCTGTGGGCCTTCAAGGTAACGCAAACTCAGAGACGGCTTTTGTTTTTCTCTCTCCTTTATATCAGTGTTCCGTGTCTTCTTTCCAGTGCTTGTGTCTGAGCATAATCTCAACAGGCGCCAAGGAAACTGGGGTGTTTCTCCACCGAGTCTTGTCACTCATCAGTTGAAGGTTGTTCATAGGGACATTGACCTCTGTGCACGTTCAGCCTGTCTTTATGTCCCTGTGGCTGGAGAAAGGCCCTCCGGCAGAGACGCTGGTACCCGGGAGAGGAAGCCATTGGCGCACACAGGACTGTCAGGGAGGACCTGGTGATGCACTAAATAATCCCTGTGGGCAGTGTGGTCCGCAGGGGCTACTTGTTAAACATGAATATTAACTCTCATCTTTAGTCATCATCATCATTCTTATGTTTTGGCCGCAGGTTCAGCGTTTTCACGAGCACTGCTGTTCAGACACACCTTATCTACTGGAAAAGCTTCTTTCCCGGCACAATTCTGCTCTCCAGCAGCACCAGCCCTGGGGTTTGTCAGCATCTTGAGCTGGACTGAGTCCAAGTTGTGCGCCGCGGCTGAAAGGGCTATTTCTGGGCTCTTGATCCTGTTCTGTTGGTCTGTGTCCCTTTTTATAACAGTGCAATGCTGGTTTAACTACTATAGCTTAGTTTTGTTGTTGTTGTTTTTGTGTGTGTTTTTAATCCTCACGTGAGGATATTTTCTTCCATTGATTTTTAGAGAGTGGAAGGGAGAGAGAGAGACAGAGAGAAACACCGATGTGAGAGAGACACATCCGTCGGTTGCCTCCTGCATGCCTCTGACCAGGGCTGGAAGCCTGCAACTGAGGTACATGCCCTTGACTGGACTCAAACCCGGGACCCTCCAGTCCGCAGGCGGAAGCTCTATCCGCTGAGCAAAACTGGCTAGGACTTAATTACTGCAGCTTTGTAATGTAGCTTAAAATCAGGAACTGTGATGCCTCTAGCTTTGTTCTTCTTTCTCAGGATTGCTTGCTTATTTGGGATCTTTGAGTTTCTATATGAATTTTAGGATTTTGTTTTTATTTCTGTGAAAAATGCCATTGTCATTTTGATGGGGTTTTCATTAATTCCATAGATGGCCTTAAATAATGTGGGCATTTTAACATTAATTTTTTCTAACCATAAACATGGGATATCTTTCCATTTATTTATTTTTCAATTCCTCATCAAAGTCTTATAGTTTTCAGTGTAAAGATCTTTCACCTCTTCGATTTAATTTATTCTTAAGTAGTTTATTGTTTTTGGTGCGCTTGAGAAAGGGTTTGTTTTCTTCATTTTTTTTCAGATATTTTGTTATTATTATATAGAAACACTACTCATTTCTGTATGTTGGTTTTGTATCCTGCAACTTTACTGAATTTGTTGATTACTTCTAACAATTTTTTTGGTGGAGTTTTTAGGATTTCCTATGATTATATCATCTGCAAACAGAAAATTTTACTTCTTCCTTTCTGATTTGAGTGTCATTCGTTTATTTTTCTTGCCTGATTTCTCTGGCTAGGAATTCCAGTGCTATGTTGAGTAGGAGTGGTGAGAATGAGTACCTCTCTTGTTCCTAATCTTAGAGAAACATTTTTTAGCCTGTGAGTTAATGTCAGCTGTGGGTTGTTATATGTGTACTTTATTACTCAATTTGTTAAAAACGTTTTTATAAGGAAAGGATTTGTCTTTTGTCAAATGCTTTTATTTTTTAGTTATTAAAAGGATTGTATGATTTTTGCCCTAACCAGTTTGGTTCAGTGGATAGAGTGTTGGCCGACGGACTGAAGGGTCCCGGGTTTGATTCTGGTCAAGGGCACATGCCTGGGTTTCGGGCTCCATCCCCAGTAGGAGGCAGCCGATCAATGATTCTCTCTCATCATTGATGTTTCTATCTCTCTCTCCCCCTCCCTTCCTCTCTGAAATCAATTTAAAAAATTTAAAAAGGATCATATGATTTTTATCTTTTATTTGATTAATTAGAGGCCTGGTACAAAAAAATGCATGCATGGCGGGGGGTAGGGGGGTGTCCCTCATTCTGGCCTGCACCCTTTCACAATCTGACTCCTAACTACTCGCTGGCCCCTAACCGCTCCCCTGCCAGCCTGATTGATGCCTAACTGCTCTCCTGCTTGCCTGATTGCCCCCAACTGCCCCCCTGCCGGCCTGGTTGCCCCAAGCAACCTTCTGTTTGGTTGTTACTGTTACTGTGATGGCATCCTGGACAATTGGCATATTCCTCTATTATTAGTATAGATGTGGTATATTACACTTATCAATTTGTTTATGTTAAACCATTCTTGCATTCCAGGGATAACTCCCACTTGATTATGGTATATGATTCTGTTAATGTGCTGTTGAGAGTGTTCCTTCCTATTCTATTTTTTAGAAGAGTTTATGAAGTATTGGCATTCATTCTTCTTTAAATGTTTGGTAGAATTCACCAGGGTAAACATCTGGTCCTGGTATTTTCTGTGTTGGACAGTTTTTGATTACTGATTCACTATCCTTACTCATTATTGACCTATTCAGATTTTCTATTTCTTCATGATTCAGTCTTGGTAGATTGCATGTTTCTAGACTTTATTTTTTCTAGATTATCTAATTTGTTGATGTATAATTGTTCATAGTAGTCTCTGTATTTCTGTGGTATTTGTTGTAATGTCTTATTTTTATTTCTGATTTTATTTACTTGAGTCTTCTCTCTTTTTTTCTTAGTCTAACTAAAGATTTGTCAATTTTGTTCATTCTTTTAAAAAAACAGCTTTTAGTTTTGTTGATCTTTTTATCATTTTTTTCCTGGACTCTATTTGGCTTATTTCTGCTCTGATATTTGTTATTTTCTTCCTTCTGCTATCTCTGTACTTCGTCTGTTCTTCTTTTCCTAATTCCTTTAGGTATAAAGTTAAATTGTTTATTTGAGACATTTCTTTTTTCTTAATGTAGGCATTTGTCACTATAAACTTCCCTGTTAGAAGTTCTTTTGCTGCATTGTGTAACTATAGGTATATTGTGTTACCATTTTCATTTGTTTGATGATATTTTTTTGGTTTTTCTTTTAATTGCTTTGTATGTTTAATTGCATTCAGAGTATGTTTAATTTTCATATTTGTGGATTTTCCATGTGTCCCCCTGATTTATAGTTTCATACCATTGTGGTTGGAAAAGATATGTGACATGATTTCTATCTTCTTAAATTTGCTATGATTTTTTTGTTATCTGTTATATAATCTATCTTGGAGAATGTTCTGTGTGTGATGAGAAAAATGTCTATTCTGCTTTTGGATAGAACGTGCTATATATATCTATTAGGTATATTTGCTCTAATGTTTCCTTTCTAATTTTCTGTCTGAATGATCTATCCATTGTTCAAAGTGGGGTACCGAAGTCCCTTACTATTATTGCATTGCTGTCTATTTCTCTCTTTAGATCTGTGAGTATTTGCTTAATATATTTAGGTGATCTACTGTTGGATGCATAAATATTCATTATTGTTATATCCTCTTTTTTAATATATTTTTTATTGATTAAGATATTACATATGTGTCCTTGTCCCCACGTTACCCTCTATGCCCCCCCCCCCCGCTCATGCCCTCACCCCCCCCCCCCCCGTTGTCCGTGTCCATTGGTTAGGCCTATATGCTTGCATGTAAGTGCTTTGGTTGATCTTTCCCCCTTACCCCCACCCTCCCCTACCTTCCCTCCAAGGCCCGACAGTCCAATCAATGCCTCTCCGTCTCTGGATCAGTCCTTGTTCATCAGTTTATGTTGTTCATTATATTCCACAAATGAGTGAGATCCTGTGGTATTTATCCGCTCTCCAGTTCCATCCATGCTGTGGCAAATGGTAAGAGTTCCTTTTTCTTCTTCCTCTTCTTAAAGAATACCTTTCAGCATTTCATATAATGCTGGTTTGGTGGTGATGAACTCCTTTAGCTTTTTCTTACCCGTGAAGCTCTTTACCTGACCTTCTATTCTGAATGATAGCTTTGCTGGATAAAGTAATCTTGGTTGCAGGTTCTTGCTATTCATCACTTTGAATATTTCTTGCCACTCTCTTCTGGCCTGCATGGTTTCTGTTGAGAAATCAGCTGACAGTCGTATGGGTACTCCCTTGTAGGTAACTGTCTTTCTCTTGTTGCTTTTAAGATTCTCTCTTTGTCTTTTGCTCTTGGCATTTTAATTATGATGTGTCTTGGTGTGGTCCTCTTTGGATTCCTTTTGTTTGGGGTTCTCTGCGCAACCTGGACTTGTAAGTCTATTTCTTTCACCAGGTAGGGGAAGTTTTCTGTCATTATTTCTTCAAATAGATTTTCAATATCTTGCCCTCTCTCTCCTTCTGGTACCCCTATAATTCTGATGTTGGTACGCTTGAAGTTGTCCCAGAGGCTCCTTACACTATCTTCATATTTTTGGAATCTCTTTTCTTTTTTCTTTTTCGGTTGGGTATTTTTTGTTTCTTTGTATTTCAAATCTTTGACTTGATTCTTGGGATCCTCTTGTCTGCTGTTGGATCTCTGTAAACTATTCTTTATTTCAGTCCGTGTATGCTTAATTTCTAGTTGGTCCTTTTTCATGTCCTCCAGGATCTCACTATACTTATTGAGGGACTCACTAAATTTATCGGCGGTTTCCATAAAATTCTTGAAAAACCTTATAAACGTGGCCTTGAACTCTATATCCAGTTGTTTGCTTTCCTCCATTTCTGCCATTTGTGACCTGTTTCTTTGTCTCCACATTTTGGCTGCTTCCCTGTGTTGATAGAGTGGCTTTATGTGCTAGGTGTCCTGTAGGGCCCAGTGTCTCAGCCTCCCCAGTTACCTGAGGTGGACACTCTTGGTGCACCCCCTTGTGGGCTTTGTGCACAGTCTTGTTGTAGTTATGCCTTGGTTGTTGTAGGATCACTAGGAGGAATTGACCTCCAGGCCAACTGGCAGTGAGAATCAGCTATGTCTGCAGTGGGAGAACTTCTGTGCTGGAGACACCCTTCTGGGGCAAGACTTGCTTCAGTGGGGCTTTGGTGCTCACTGAGACTGCGCCCTGAGTGTGTCCCTTATGGATCTGAGGAGTTGTAATCTGGATAGTCCCCCTCTGACCACTGGGTACAGTGGCTCTTGGATCTAAGGAGGTGCTAATTTAGCCTCTGCCTGAGGTTACACAGCAGGAGCTACGAAGAGAACTGCAGATTCCCCTTCCTTTTTTGGAGTTTGGAGGTGCCCTGATGAGGCTCAGCTGTGAAGCAATGCAAGCCGCTGTGGGGCCTTGGGCCTTCTCTTGGAAGTTCTGGGTCTGTCTGGCCCGGCTGCAGTTAGGTAATTATCAGGTTGCAAAGGGCCGGGGCATTCATATGCAAAAGCCTCTGCCACAGCCTGGGTGGGGCGGGGTCTCAAGGAATCAAAGGGCGGAGCAAGCAGCTATGGCGGATCCTTAGCCCTTCCCTAAGGGGCCGTGCATCTCAGTGTCCCGGTAACGGCTGCAAGCACCTCTGAGGGAAAGCCGCCCTCAAGTTCGCCCGCTGCCAAACAGTCCAGTTTCTCCCCGTATGAGCCCTGGGTCCCCAGAGACTTCCCGGAACCGGAGTTCAGAGCCGTCGGGAGCTTGTGACTCCCTCCGGATTCAAAAAGACAGCCGCGTCCTCAGGTGCCAGCCCCTTTCCGCGTGCGCGCGAGCCCCCGGAACCTCTGCACTTTACTTCCGCAGCTCCTCTGGCTCTCAGTGTGCTTTTCTTTCCTTCTAGTTGTAGAATTTACACTCAGCCAGCCTTCCTGTAGTTCTGGATGATGTCCGTTTTGTGTTTTTGTTGTATTTTTCAATTGATGTGGGAGGCAGCAATTTCCCGGTGTTTATCTATGCCGCCATCTTAGTTTCTCTCTATATCCTCTTGATGAATTGACCCATATATCATTTTATAATGACCTTCTTTATCTCTTCTTACAGTTTTTGGCTTAATGTCTATTTTGTCTGATACAAATATAGCTACCCCTTCTCCCTTTTGTTTTTTGCTTGCATGGGATATCTTCTCCATCCCATTCACCTTGATTTTATGTGTATCCTTAAACTTTAAGTGAGTCTCTTGTAGGCAGCATAGAGTTGAGTCTTGTTTTTCTAGTCCATTCAGCCACTCTATGTCTTTTGATTGGAGAATTTAATCCATTTTATTCAGAGTAATTATTGACTGTTAAGGACTTAACAATGCCATCTTTTTAACTGTCTTCTGGTTGTTCTGGAGTTCATTCCCTTGTTTCCTTCTTCCTTTCTTGCTGCCTTCCTTTGTGACTCAGTGCTTTCATATAGTGGTATGCTTTGCTTTCTCCTTCTTTGCCTTGTTTGCATCTACTGTAAATTTTTGCTTTGTGGTTACCATGGGGCTTACAGAAAACATTTTATAGATACAATAATCTATTTTACACTGATAACAGCTTAACTTCAATTGCATGCAAAACTCTACCATGTTACTCCCTTTTGTGTTTTTGATGCTACAAATTATTGTAGCTATATTTATTTTTAATACTTTTGTCCTTTAACCTTATTTGATAGTTAAGTGGCTAAGAGACTATTATAGTGTTAAAGTATTCTAAATTGGGCTATATACGTATCTTTACCAATGTGTTCTATATTTTCCTATGTTCTCATGTAAACAATTAGCATCCTTTATATTATTTCAGTGTTTCTTATAAGACAGGTCTAGTGGTGACAAATTCCCTCAGGTTTTGGTTGTTTAAAAATCTCTCCTTCGCCGAGGCTGGTTTGGCTCAGTGGATAGAGCGACGGCCTGCGGACTGGAGGGTCCCGGGTTCGGTTTCGGTCAGGGGCATGTGCCTGGGTTGTGGGCACATCCCCGGTGGGGGGCATGTAGGAGGTGGCTGATCGGTGTTTCTCTCTCATCGATGTTTCTAGCTCTCTATCTTTCTCCTTTCCTCTCTGTAAAAAATCAATAAAATATATTAAAAAAAAATCTCTCCTTCATTCCTAAAGGACAACTTGGTTAGCAGTTTTTACTTTCAGCACTTCAATAATATTATCCCACTCTCTCCTGACTTAAGGTTTCTACTGAGAAATTTGCTAATAGTCTTTTGGGGATTTCTCTGTAAGTTATGAGCTATGTTCTCCTTATGCTCTTGAAAATATCTCGTGTCTTTGATTTTTGACAGTTTTTTAAAAAAATGTATTTTATTGATTTTTTACAGAGAGGAAGGGAGAGGGATAGAGAGCCAGAAACATCGATCAGCTGCCTCCTGCACACTCCCCACAGGGGATGTGCCCACAACCAAGGTACATGCCCTTGACCAGAATCGAACCTGGGACCCTTGAGTTCGCAGGCTGATGCTCTATCCACTGAGCCAAACCAGTTAGGGCGATTTTTGACAGTTTTATTACATTGTGTCTTGGAGAAGATCTCTCTGTGTTTGGGGAACTATGAGCCTCAGAAACTTGAATGCTCATGATAATAATCTATACTAATAAAAGAGTAGTATGCTAATTAGACTGGACATCTTCCAGACGACCAGCCAGATGTCCTTCCTGACAAAGCCGGCCAGGCGAAGCTGCCTGCCAGCGGTCCCGGGCGCCAGCGCCTGTGGCTGGCTGCAGCCCAGGAGACGGAGAAGCCACCCGCCCTGAGGTCCCAGGCCGCAGTCAGCTGGAGAAGCCACCTGCCAGCGGTCCCGGGCGCCAGCGCCTGTGGCTGGCTGCAGCCCAGGAGAGGGAGAAGCCACCCGCCCCGAGGTCCCAGGCCGCAGTCAGCTGGAGAAGCCGCCTGCCCGTGGTCCAGGATTCCAGCGCCTGCGGCCCAAGAGATAGGTTCCCTCTTCTCCACTGCAGTCATTACTCCAATATTCCCCTTTGAATTTCTCTCTGCTGCCCCGACCCAGCTCCACTTTTCATCTGAAGGATAGGGAACAGAGCAAGCAAAGTTAAAAGCTTACATTTTTAAGCAGGTAAGGTTGGTACTTAAACGTAGAAATGGGAAACCAGAGTCCCTCAGGTAACAAAGGCTAGAAAGGGAGGGGACAGGGACAGGGCAAGACATATTATATCCAGCAATCCATGTGGGGACTGAAAACTTTGCAATGATGACAATCAGTAAAGATATGAATCAACTAAAATAGTTGACAGGGACAATTCTTCCATCTTTGAAAATATCTATATCAAGTCTGTTTAAATAGATTTTCATCTGCGTAATATAACACATTCTGACAAGACCACTGCCACCAATGTGGTCATTGTTGTGCTGGTAAACGTTTAACAACTGGCTCTCAATCAAAGAAAACAAAACCCTGATTCATAGTATCGGCCAATTCCTGTGGCATTAATTCTCCATCCATGGCTGATTTCGGCTGCGAATGTGATGCCACTAAATGCAGAGCTGAAGAGAAACATGCAGTAATACACTATTACACTCCACCAGAAAGAGCCAAAAGATATAATGCCAAGAGTTAGAACAGTAAAGTGTAGTAAATAATTGAGGAGTGATGAATTTAGAGTATGTATTACCTTTGGTTTTGATGTAATTTATTCACTTTTAAAGATTATATAATTTAATGTTTCATAATGACCGTGTTGAACAACCAGCTTGCAAAATTCCTGAAAATTTGTGAGCCGGTAAGAGCAGGCTCCAGCACAATACTGAGTGGAGTGTAATGGTTAAAGGGCAAGGCTCGTGGATTTGAAATGAGGCTCAGCCACTTTCGGGTTTTACTGGTCAAGTTACCTGGTCTCTCTATACCTCAGTGTTCCCATCTGTGTAATTATAGTACCTACTGTATAGAGCTGTTGCAAAGATAAAATGAAATCTGTGTATGACACAGCACAGTACCCGAAACAATAATTCACTCAATTTGTTATAAACTGTTACTGCCTCAATACATTGTTGACAAAATTACTCACGCTGAAAGAATGAAATTTTATTGATGAGATAAATATCTTATTTTGCGATCTACATGGAGACAGTCAATTTTGCTTCCTAGGCAGTAGATGGTATAATCTACTACTAGAAACTGAGAGGGGAAAAATGATCTCAATCAACATGATTGAGGCAATGTGTTATTAGCTGGATCAGAAAGCAGAGAGGATGCCCTGCATTCCGGGATACGTGTGCAGTAACAGGCTTCACCTCCGGTATTAATTCTGATCAACTAAGCATCAGACTTAAGATGAATGGCGAGAAAGATTCTGAGGCTGCTTCTAGACTTAGCAAGAATAGAACTTTAATACATAAGCAACAGTTACTATGGGTAATGATGGTGAGAAGAAACACATCATGATCTATACTAATAAGAGGGTAATATGCTAATTAGACCAGATGTCTTCTGGACGACCATCCACAGTCTTTCCTGACAAAGCTGGGCCTGGGCAAAGCCGCCTGCCGGCAGTCCTGGGCACCAGCACCTGTGGCTGGCTGTGGCCTGGGAGACAGAGAAGCCGCCCGCCCCGCGGTCCCGGGCGCCAGCGCCTGTGGCCTGGTCGAAGCTATTTGCCCACCATCCCCTGCAGCTGCAGCTGGCTTGGGTGAAGCCGGCCGGAGTCCCGGGTGCCTGTGGCCGACCAGAGGAAGGGAACCCTGGGTCCTGGGTGTGGGGCGAGGCAGAGCTGGTTAGGGGCAATCAAGCCAGCAGGGGAGCAGTTATGGGTGATCAGGCTGGCAGGCAGAAGCAGTTAGGGGCAATCAGGCAGGCAGGCAGGCAGGCAGGCAGGCAGGCAGGCGAGCGGTTAGAAGCCAGCAATCTCGGATTGTGAGAGGGATCCCAGATTAGAGAGGGTGAAGGCCAGGCTGAAGGACACCCCCTGTACACGAATTTCATGCACCAGCCTACCAGTCTGATATAATAAAAGCTTAATATGCAAATCTACCAAACGGCTGAAGAGCGGATTGACCATCTGGACGACCACCTGGGACCATGCTATGACACCCACTGGCGCCAGGCCAGCCAAGGGGGGTGTGATGCGATTGGTCGGGGCCTGGCCATCACCCCATGATCGCCCTGCAGGGGCAGGCCCAGGCCACCGGCAGGCGGGTGATCAATCAGGGGCCTCCACAATAGCCCCAAAGAGGGAGACCCAGGCCACTGACCAGCGGGCTGTGGTGGGTGGACGGGGCCTCCCTCTGTAAGGGAAGCCCAGGTTCCAGGTGCCAGAGGGAAGTCAGTGCCAGCAGCTGGGGTAAGGAAGGCCTACTCTTGCAAGAATTTTGTGCATTGGGCCTCTACTACTACTACTACTACTAAAAAACTGGGATGTCCAAATGCCTCCCCAGATTTGGGATGTTTTCAGCCATTACTTTTTTACAGAAGCTTTCTCCCATTTCTCTTCTTTTTCTAGGACTCTAATAACTTTTGATTCTATCCCAGAGATAACATAGGATTTCTTCACTCTTTTCATTCTCTGTTTTTGATTCTTCTCTGAGTAGATAATTTCAAAGGTCCTGTCTTCTAAAGTAAAAATTTTTTTGTACTTAATCCATTATGCTATTGATCATCTCTACTGCATTTTTTTCATTCGTTGTATCTTCAGCTCCAAAACTTATATTTTTTGGTGTGATTTCTGTTCAACTTCTAATTTTGTGTATGCATTTTTTCCTGATTTTGTTGAACTGTCTTTCCATGGTGTCTTATAGCTCACTGAACTTCTTTAAAATGGCTATTTTGAATTCTTTTTTAGGTGTATTGTAGATCTTGTTGTCTTTGGGGTCAGTTACTGGAAGAGTATTGTAATCCTTTGGTGGAGTTACATCTTTTCAATTTTGTTATGTTCCTGAACTCTTGTATTTCTCTTTTTAAATCTGAAGTGAAAGTTACCCCCTCCAGTCTTTACTGCCCAAGAGAAATACCTTCCATCAGGCCTGCTCGGGATTTTGAGGCTTTCTCAGAACTTTTATGGAGACGCCTTCTCCATGCTTCTAGCTCCCTCTTGTGGCAGAACTCTTAAGTTTGAATGCCTTCTCAGCCCCGCAACACACCAGGCCAGTGCTGCCAGCCTCTCTTGCTTCCTCAAGGGCAGAGCTACAGGCGGCATTTGTGGCCTCTCCCTGGCCACTGACTCAGGCCAGCTTTCTGTGCACGCTCACGAGATGTATGCCAAAGCTTGCTCTCCCCACTGTTGACTGCACTCACAGGGACCCAGCCACACTCGGGTATCTGCGGGCTGGTCAGCAGGATCTGCAAGCGAGACCGCTCCAGTGGACTGTGGGTGGGTTACTTGATGGAGTTCACAATGCAACTAATCAGGTCTGTCTCTCTTTAGTACCCTTCAAAAGTCCTATGTGCTGTTCTACCAGCCTCTTCTTGCCTCCCAGTCATGCAGCTCACAACTCAGTGCTGTGGATGGGACAGGAGAGAAACAGTGCCTTTGGTAGCATTCAGCACAGCTGAGGCATGGGGGAAGCTCACTCCACACTTTCACTTTCCCCTACAGGAGAAATAATGCTCTGGAACAGTGGTTCTCAACCTTCCTAATGCCGTGACCCTTTAATCCAGTTCCTCATGTTGTGACCCCCAATTTCATTGTTACAAATTGAACATAATTAAAGCATAGTCATTAATCACAAAACAATATGTAATTATATATGTGTTTTCCAATGGTCTTAGGCAACCCCTGTGAAAAGGTCGTTCGACCCCCAAAGGGGTCGTGACCCACAGGTTGAGAACCGCTGCTCTAGAAGGTCTCTTCTGGCACTGGGCTGTGCCCTTGGGGGAGTGGTGATGTGGGTAATGTCAAACGGTCCCTTTTATCCTCTCCAATGCGCCCAAACTCGTTTGTTTTCGCTCCAGTGGTGTGCTGGACCTTCTCTGCTGAAAATACGGACTTCTCCAAAGGCTGTCTCATCTGTGGATGATTGCCTACCACAGTATTCTCCAGGGGCTCCCAGGCCACACCCAAGAGGGACTAGAGCTGATCTTTGTGCCACGGCAAAGTCTACAGCAAGGAACAAGATCTGCGTGCCTTTTACCTGGTGAAGGAGTGGGCTGGTCTCCTCCCAGCTCCCTTGCATATGGTGTTAGATCCCACAGCTCCCAAAAGGCACTTCTGTCCAGGATGGATGCAAGGTTGTTGTTGTTGAGGAGGAGATATGAGTGAGAGATGTCTTATGTGACCGTCTTATAGAATTCACTTCCCCTCCATGACTCTTAGTAGTTTCCAATGTACCATTTTATTTCTTTTTTTTCTTTTATCATATATTTTTGAGTTATTTTCTTAGTGGTTGTTCTGAGGATTATCAGGATCATTGTAATTTATCAGAACCTAGTTTGTATTTATAAAATTTTAATTTCAATAGTATATGAAAACTTGAATCCTACATAGCTTCACCCCCTCCCTCACATTGAAGCTGTTATGGTCACAAATTATGTATGTATACATGCATTCCCCTCAACATAGATTTATAACTACTGCTTTATGCATATGCATTCAAATTAGATGCAAGAAAAAATAGTGTACATAAAAGTATAAATGTATATTGTCTTTTATATTTATTATGTGGTTACCTTTACCTTTATGTCTTTGAATTACTCTCTGGCAAACCTTTCCTTTTACATGAACGACTCCCCTTGGGATTTTTTTGAGGGCCAGGAATGTCTTCATTTCTGAAGGGTATTTTTGTCCGATGTAAATTTTTTGGTTGACTTTTTTTGTTTGTTTGTTTCAGCATATTGGATATGACATACCATTCCTTTTTTGGAGCTTTATGGTTTTTTATGAGAATTAACTGTTAATCTCATTGAGGATCCCAGCATGTGATGAATCTCTTCTCTCTTGCTGCTTTCAATATCATCTCTTTGTTCTTAGTTTTTGACTGTTTGATTATTATGTATCTTGATGTGGAATTACTTTGAGTTTGTTGATCTTCTTGGATGTATAAGATAATGCTTTTCATCAAATTTGGGGAGTAGGCAGTCATTCTTCAAATGTTATTTCCTCTTTTTTTCTTTTTTGTTCTTCTTGTGGGTCTTTCATTCATGTTTATTGGTACACTTGATGGCATTGCATAGGTCTCTGGGAATCTTCACTTTTTATTCTGTTCCTCAGATTGGGGAATCCATTTTTCTTATTTTTAACACTAGAGGCCCGTGCACGAAATTCATGAGGGGGGGGGGGTTGTGTGGGATCCTTCACCCTGGCCTGCACCCTCTCGCAATCTGGGACCTCTGGCTCCTTAACCGCGCGCCTGCCTGCCTGATCACCCCTAACCTCTCTACCTGCCAGCCTGATTTCGCCCCTAAAACTCAAGCTTCTTTTTTTATTTTTAAGATTTATATTTCTTCTTTATTTTTTATTTTAAAATTTAAGCTTCTTGAGAACATGAGGCATTTAACATTATTCCATATTCCTTATAGAGAGCTAAGCATAGTCAACACAACAAATACTTAATACTTATGGACTTGTATACAAACACTTTCCAACCAGAGATGTTTTTTTTAAAAAAATATATTTTATTGACCTTTTACAGAGAGGAAGGGAGAGGGATAGAGAGTTAGAAACATTGATGAGAGCGAAACATCGATCAGCTGCTTCCTGCACATCTCCCACTGGGGATGTGCCCGCAACCCAGGTACATGCCCCTGACCGGAATCGAACCCGGGACCCTTCAGTCCGCAGGCCGCCGCTCTATCCACTGAGCCAAACCGGTTTCGGCTAGAGATGTTTTAATAGGCAGCCTCCACACACTTGAACTGGAAAACCTAAAAGTAGAGTGCTCAGGTTTCGGGCATCAGGTGCTATTAGCAGGATTTCTGTCCCAATTAAACTCTAATTCTGAGCTCTCAACAGTCTGGACACACTGCCCTTCACTATCCCCAAAGTTTCTTATTCGTCACTATCCCATTTTCCTCCGCTTCAAACCAAGGTAACAAACGAAACCTTTAATTCTGATCTTCCTCACTGCAAGGGCACAGCAAACCTCAATTTAAATAACTTCCCACCAGAGGTCATGTCCAAATACTGGGAGACTGAGGACTATAGGGCTGACTATGTACCTGGTACATACACAGTAACAGGATCACGTTCTAGCCCTAGGCGCCCGGGCGTCCTCCACCATCCCACAGTCCTCTAGGCGCCCGGGCGTCCTCCACCATCCCACAGTCCTCTAGGCGCCCGGAGGGCCTCCACAATCCCACAGTCCTCTAGGCGCCCGGGCGTCCTCCACCATCCCACAGTCCTCTAGGCGCCTGGGCGTCCTCCACCATCCCACAATCCTCTAGGCGCCCAGGTGTCCTCCACAATCCCACGGTCCTCTAGGCGCCCAGGTGTCCTCCACAATCCCACAATCCTCTAGGCGCCCAGGCGTCCTCCACCATCCCACAGTCCTCTAGGCGCCCAGGCGGCCTCCACAATCCCACAAGCCTCTGGTCGCACACTTTCGGTTCTTCTAGCTCCTCCTTAAGTGGTGTTTCCTTCAGTCCCGTTGCACGGTCCAGGGCCTCTAGTTGGAGAGGATTTTTCTGACCTTTGACGTTGGAACTATTGGACTCAATGAGGTTTCGGGAGTCCTGCCGCTGCCGTGAACATGTCGGTCCCAAGCGCACTCGTGAAACCACCGCCCATTCAGTCCACGGCTGGCGCCGTCTGGTTCGCAATGAGAAAGGTACTGTGCTGGGCCGTTTTCCAACCGGATCTTCCTCTTCCTTCCCCAGCACAATCCAAACCTACCCGAAGCCGACCACTCCAACCCCGCAGACCCTTAAGATTTTACCCCCTATTTCTTTGACCTTCCGCCGTCAAACTCGCACCCTATCGCTTTGCTGAGGGGCGCCCCTAACCCTCCCTGGGGGGCGGGGCCAGCCTGGGCATGGGACCTGGTGTTCCGGTGGTCTCTGGCATTTTATATAGATAGATCTTGCACAGCCGTAGTACATTTCTTGAAGTCAGGGAGCCCACATAGGTACGTTACTATTAGCCAAACTAGGCTTCCCTTGCATTTCACCAGTGTTTTCACTGATGTCCTTTTTCTCTCCCAAGATTCAACTCAGGGTACCACATTGCATTTAGCAGGGCCTATTTTGAGTTTGAGGGGACTTGAGTTAAGATACTACGTACTTTTTTGTCTAGTGAGAGCCGCCAAGAGAGATTTCTTGGGGAGAACTGTGGACCTTGCTTTGGGTCTGAGTTCATGGTGCCTGGACTGACATGCAACATCTGCCATGAGCGCAGATTCAGCAAGTAGCTCCATCCACATCCTGTGTTTGCCTGATACAAACTTCACGGTCTGAAGCTTTTTGAAGCCACATTGTTCTAATTGTTTTATTTACAGAATAAGGACCAAGAAATCTTGGGAAATAAGAGGCAGTTGAGCGACATGTTTAGGAAAAAGACTGTATCCGTGTACCAAAAGGTTGCAGGGTTGATCCTCGGTCGGGACACATACAGAAGGCAGCCAATCGATGTTCTCTCTCACATCAGTGTTTCTCTCTCTCTTTCTCAAAGTCAATAAGCATATCCTCAGATGAGGATTAAAAACAATAACAATAAAAGAAAAAGGACTGTAACATTGCTCACGCTGCTGGACAACCATAGGAAAGCTACTCATCCTACCTGTGGTTCAGTTTCCATATCGATAAAAGTAAAGATGATAAAAACACCTTATTTTTGAAGTAATGGAGGAGTTGGTAAATTATAAGTGGGATGAGCCTGTTGAGAAGTCTAGGACACAGTTGCAGTGAGCGTTAGTTGTCATCATTTTTCATGGTGAGAAACTGAGGAAGGGCGATGGATAAAAAGCTACTGGAGGCGGGTTCAGAGTGATGCTGATGGCCTCCTGAAAAAGTTGTCCCCAAACTCTCCTGTTTCTTCTGAACTGACACATTAGGGGGTGGACTGGCTTCCAGGAAGCAGTGTATTGGACTTGAGGGAAGATGGCTGTCTCAGAAATAGGAGAGAGGTGAGGTCCTAGCAGTCCTACAGGTACTCAGGATAGGAGATGTTCTGGGCCTCAAAGGGATTTTGGCTCTGTCCCCCGGGGAGGACAGCTTCTGTGTGGCATTAATAGTCTGGCTTCGGTCAATGGGATGTGAGCAGAAGTTACATACGTTTCTCTGTGCAGAAATGGTCATCTCATGCTTCCACTGTCGCCTTCCCCCTCTTTACCATGAGGATGGCATGTCCCAGGTGAGGCTGCCCCTTCAGCCTGGTTCACATACTGAAGATGGTATGTGGAGCAGAGCAATAAACCTTACAAGACATAAAGAAAGTAGGGTGCTAACGTTAGGGGAAGCTCAGCAAGGGGTAATGAAACCCCTCTATATTATTTTTGCAACTTCACTAATCATTAGAGAAGGGAAAATCAAATTAAAATGGGATATCACTTCATATCTATCAGGATGGCTACCGTTAAAAAAAAAGAAGTGTTAGTGAGGTTGTGGAGAAGCTGAAACGCTTGTGCCCTGTTGATAGGATGCAAAATAGTGCAGTCACTATGGAAAAGAGTATGGCAGTTCCTCAAAAATTAAAAATAGGATTACCATATGATCTAGCAATCCCACTTCTGGGTATATATTAAAAAGAACTGAAAGTAGGATTTCGAAAATCTATGTACACATTCGTGTTCATTGCAGCATTATTCACAATAGACAAAAGGTAGAAGCAACCTGATGTCCGCTGTTGAATGGATGGGTGAGCAAACTGTGGTGCATTCACACAATGGAATATTATTTAGCCTTTAAAAGGAAAGGAAATTCTGTCCCAAGCTATACCATGGATAACACTTGAGGGCATTATGCTAAGTGATATAAGGAAGCAACCAAAAAAGAAATATGGTATAATTTAACTTATGTGAGGGTTCTAAAGCAGTCAAAGGTAAAGAAACAGAAAGTAGAATGATGGTTGCCTGGGCCGTGAGGAGGGGGACATGGGGAGTTGTCATTTAATGCTTTAGTTTGCAAGATGAAACAGTTTTGGAGATCCATTGCACAACAATGTTAAAATACTGCACACTCCTAAACTGTACATTTAAACATGGTAAATAGGATCAGTTTTATGTTATGTGTTTTTTTAACCTGTTTTTTAAAACTTACACACTTTTTTTAAAAATGTTTTTTTTTTTTTAATTGATTCCAGAGAGGAAGGGAGAGGAAGAAAGAGATAGAAATATCAATGATGAAAATCATTGATCGGCTGCCTCCTGCACGCCCTCTACTGGGGATTGAGCCTGCAATGCAGGCATGTGCCCTGACAGGGAATTGAACCGTAACTTCCTGATTCATAGGTTGACGCTCCACCATTGAGTCATACCAGCGAGGCAAAACTTACACAGTTTTAAAAAAGGAGATAAGGCCATAAAGGAGTAAATTTTATAGCTTCCAACTAAAAAATGCTAGTACTTTAAAAAAGTGAATAATTTATCCCCGACACACCCATGTGCCTGGTGAAATAGGAACAAGAGAAATACTATAATTACCCTCCCTGGGGGACAGCCAGCAGTCACTGACTATAGCAGTTCTGAAGTACTTCTGTGTAAATCCTATTCCTGGGGCAGGAGCTCTTGTCCAGGGCCCCTAGATCGACCTTCAGCCCAGCTCCTCCTTGCCCATCGCTTCTCTTGAGTAACTCTGGACACACAACTTGGTGGGCATGGCCTTCTTTGGTGGCTGTCGTTGCTTGTCACTGGTTCATGGAAGGTTCAAACATTGTTCTCTAGTAGAACAGTTAAAGCCTTCTTCAGTCTTGGCTTCCAACTTACTTGGCAACATAATGCCCTCAGCAAATGACTGCTGGGACTTTTCTGAAACAGTGAAGTCCCATCCTATGTGTAGTCCTTGCCTCGGACCCCTGCCTCTCTCAGAGGCCGAGGCTCCCGGTTGAATGGGAGTGCCATACTCTAACCTGCTCCCTTTCTGAGGCCTTGGAAGGTTTTATGGGCATTTTGTTGTTTAAAACCTTTTAAATATTCCATCTCACTGCTTGGGATGGCTAAATAGTTGGATTGTTGAACTATACAAGGTCCTAAATTTCTGGCCTCCACAGTCCCTTGTAAGGGACTCCTGCTTGTAAGTTGACCAAATCTAGGTCAGAACAAAGGACCCTAAGAAAGCCCAAGCCAGAGGTTGCAGAACTGGCCGGCAATGCCAGCATCCTGAACGTGGGAGAATTGAGGAGCATAGGGTCCCACACTCACCTGTGCACCTGGATTTCCCGGGGAACTCGTAAAATGGACCAATGGGAAGAGGAGTCTTCCTTCATTTCAACATCCTAAATCAAAGTCCTTGGGGATGTACTGATGTTTTGGAAGGAACTCCAGTGACTTTAATGCATAGGAAACTTAGCAACTACTTGATGCACAAAATAAGTCCATAACCTAAGGGCCCACCGGTGAAAGGTGATTTGTACAAGGTGATCTCAAAATTTATATACCAAACCAGGTCTCAAAAGCCGGGTCACGTGCCCAGCTACCTACTGTACACTTTTGCCTGGTCCCTAGCTGTGGTGGTCTGAATAATAGCCCCTTCCCAAGAAGGCCCACGTCCTAATCCAATCCCTGGGAACTGTGACATGTTACTTGACGTGGCAAAGGGACCTCTGCAGATATAATTAATTTAAGAATCTTGAGATGCTGAGATTATCCAGACAGGCCCAGTATAATCACGAATGTTCTCATAAGATGGAGTAAGGATAGTAAGAATCAGAGGCAAGATGTGATAACAGAAGTAGAGGAGAGAAAGACAGACATAGAAAGGGAGGGAGAGAAAAGCGGGGGGCACTTAATGAGGCCTTGGAGATGGAGGAAGGGGCCACGAGCTAAGGAATGCAGGAAGCTTTATTGAATTGGAAAAGGCAAGAAAGTTAATTCTGCTTTAGAGCCTCCAGAAAGACTCCTGACCTCCAGAATTTAAGATAATGTGTGTTGCTTTAAGCCATTAATTTTATAACACCCTGTTATAGTTACAATAAAAAAAGAATACAGATTTGTATAACTATAAGCAGGTGCTGCTATAACAAATAGTAAAAATGTAGAAGTGGCTTTGGAATTTGACAATAGGCAGAGGCTGGAAGGCTTTTTAGCATGATAGGAATAGACAGATTTCCTGGAATAGGCTGTTGGCAGCCAAGGAAATAAATACACTATACTTAACATTCTCTCCTCATACTGGGCCTGTGGCCAGTGCTTTGTGCTCATATTTCATCATGCAAGGAGTAAGGAATCCCAGGCTGAGCTGGGTTCCAGATTTCTTCAAAATAAATAGACGTGGCTTGAAAAGGGAGTGTGAACAGATTATTTGGGGGTTTTAGCACACAACCACCCTTCTCTTGACATCCCCTCCTTCCAGACCCCACACCTCACCTGCCTGGCGTTAGAGGGCCTGTTATGTGGTGACGTCCCATTGGTTCGCACTCCACTCCCTTTGCCTCTTGGCATCCACTGCAATTAGAGGTTGACTTGTGACTGGGGACTAAGGCTATAGACTGCAGGAGAGGGAGAGAGGCAGGGAGGGGTTGGACCTGGCGTGAGGGGCAGTGAGTTCCATACAGCACTGCCAGGAAATTGTCTGCTGACAGATGGATCAGGGCAGTTTAGAAAGTGTGATTTGAAGCTTTGATGGAATCACCTCTCCCTCTCCAGCTCCCGCTGGTAGAAATGGAAGTTTTCTGAGAGACACACTCCCAGATCTTAACATCTAGGACCCATGGGGCTCCTATTGGTAACACATGGTTAGCCTCACTTTATTTATGGAGACTCAGAATACCCAACCTGCCGGGTCAGTGCCAGTTCTGCCATTAAAGCCCTCGTGTCCTTCTTCCAGCCTGGGTCTCCCCAGCACCTCAGGCTGCCACAGGCACTGCCTGGTCTGGCTTGGCCCAGCAGCCATCTCCCCATCGAATTGGGAAGGTCAGTTGCATGTGAAATTTATTCGATTGGTAAGATACCGGCTTTTCTTAGAGCAGGGTCCGTCTGTGCTCACATGGGTCAGATACCTCCCAAGTAGGTCAGACACTATGCACGGGGATGCAGCCTTTAGGTCAGCGGTTCTCAACCTGTGGGTCGCGACCCCTTTGGGGGTCGAACGACCCTTTCACAGGGGTCGCCTAAGACTATCAGAAAACACATATATAATTACATATTGTTTCTGTGATTAATCACTATGCTTTAATTCTGTTCAATTTGTAACAATGAAATTGGGGGTCACCACAACATGAGGAACTGTATTAAAGGGTCGCAGCATTAGGAAGGTTGAGAACCACTGCTTTAGGTGGACATTCAGATAAAAAGGCCCATCCGTGGAAATGGATGATTCCGGCCTTCTGGGGTGGAGATGGGGGGATAGTGATGGGGAGAAGGACATTCTGGTTTCAGGGAAGCTGACTCCTTAAAACGTGAGTTGAGGAAAGAGCTTCTGTACCTTAGGTCACAGGTCCGTCTCCTCCATCTACCACACTCAACATTTCACCTGCCCAACTCTTTCTTTTCCAAGGCTGACTCTGTGGCTCCATAGTCAGGTCCTCATCACCTCCTCTCGTGACCATGGCAGTAACCTCTCCCTTGTCCCTGTCTCTCCAAGTGAGCATGAAGCCACTAAGTTACATTTCCTGAAACTCACCTTGGGACCTCGGGACCTGGGGACCTCAGAACCTGGGGACCTCGGAACCTGGCGTGTCCTTCAGTGGAGCGAATGTTTTCAGCATCTTTTAACTTATGAAGTGGAGCACTAACTAACCACCTTGACATTCAAAATCCTTTACTCAACCTTCCTTTCTAAACATCCCCATCACTTGACCGAGACATGGATCCCAATGGGAACCTGATCAGTTTAGTCCCTCTTTTTAAAAAATCATTTATTTATTTAATTTTAATTTTTAAATCCTCACCTGAGGATATTTTTCCATTGATTCCCCACCAGGACCCAGGCCTGGGAGGAGCCTGCAACCAAGGTATGTGCCCTTGACCGGACTCGAACCTGGAACCCTTTCGTCCACAGGCTGATGCTCTATCCACTGAGCAAAACTGGCTAGGGCAGTTTTCTCCCTCTTTGATGTACCTGTCATCATTTTTTTTTTTTTTACCTCTAGGTATTTGCTTATTCTCTTCCTTCTTTTCTTAATAATCTTGTAATTTTTAAAGAAACCCCCCTCCCCCCACTTCTCCTTCATCAAGGTTAAATTCAAGTCATACCCTCTTTATGAAATTCTAATCTAACCATCTTATTGAGGGTCATTAAGTCTCCCCCTGATTTCCCAAGGTCTGCAGTGTCCATATTACTCCAAGTTGGAGAATTACTTGAATGGGGAAAGATTGGAGGTAGTTGCAATCGATTAGGGGAAAGATTGGGGGCTGGCTCAGGGACTCTAAGAAAAGTAATGAGGGTGGGACTCTTGTTAAAGGAGACACAAGGGTAGTTGGGACTTGAGCAGACAGTGTTGGGGTTGGAATAGCAGGGGTAGAAGGCCTGATTGAGTCTTACCCTAAAGATTTTTGTGTAGGCACTCAGATGAGCCTACCCAGGGGAAAGGACCAAGGCAATCCACGTTCTCATTCCTCCAAAACATGAGCCCTGCCCTCTGAAACCTTGCCCCTCCCTCATCACCAAGCAAATACTCAGCTTTTTAATTTCCTTCAAGAAAACACCAAAAGTCAGGTTTTGTACAAAAATATATATATTTCTCTATAGTAACATCATATACATCTCCACAATAACGTTTTTAGCAATACCTTAGAATTTAAGACAACACGTGTTTGTATTCATGATAGTTGCAAGGACCCTCACGCCATTTCAGGGATGGAACTGAAGTGCACAGAGGGAAGCAATTTAGACAAAAGTCTCCATGTCTAAAAAACCCCAGTGTCCATGGGAGATAAACTTAAAACATCAATAACTTAAATAAGGTTAACATTACTTAAGACATCATGTTTCATATCAATAAACAAAGCTCATATTATTTGAAAATACAATAAAATAATATCAGAGGGCATTTAGGGAAAGTTAGAAGGAAATAAATTAGGTTTAGATTCTTGGGTTGTGGAGTGGGCATTCAAGGCTTTGGAGTTTGGGTTTTCTTGTCTAGAAGCTTCACAGCATTCTGAACCCACTTCAGCTGGGGGTCAGCACAGACATCCTTGCCCAGTTTGGTCTTGAAGCTGTGGGGAGAGGGGAGACAGTTAGATGCAGTTCCATTGAGATGTCAGCCTAGCCATGCCGCTCATTCTTCTCTAAGTAGCTGCCCTGGGAACTAAATAGAAGAGGGAGGAGGGAACCCAGCTGCTCCCCTAGCTGTCCCAGGTGAAGCCATCCTGACTTCTGGCTGAAGACATTGGCCTGGTCTGAATAAGCACCCAGGTGGAGTGATGCTGGGAGTCACGTTTTCCCTCCTGGCCTCAGGATTCCTACCGGGCACCTTGGGGGACTGGATTAAGTGGCGTAACTCTCTGACTCTAAGGTTTGAGGCTCCCTTTCCTCGAGGAAGAACTGGACCAGGGAGGGCTGGTGGGCTCAACTCACATCACAGCTTCTTTGGGGCACTTGCTGCTGGTGACTTTTTTGTAGCTCGCCAGCTTTGGCATCGGGATCGTCTTCTCGGTGAATGTATAGCAGCAGGTGATTGGGGAAGTGACTGCGTCTAGAAAAGGAACAACAAAGAAAAAGCATTTTAGGATGGACTCGATTCTTTTTATCTTAATCGGAGTAGAAAAGAAGTAGTTAGGAGAAGGCGAAGAGAAATCAGGAGTAGAGGTAGAACCCATTTGATTCCGATACTTCTGCGGATCCTGCAGAGCTAGAATGTCACACTGACTCAGTTTCCTATGCTGGAACATGGGTATAGAGCACTGCTACTAATTATGTCATTATTAAAATGACATAATTCCCGGGAGAGTCATTAGGTTAATAATGCAAACTCTCATGGGTCCCCCTTCGGCTCCACGTAACCTATGCCTGGCCATGAGCTGCCTGATGCCCACCGCCTCTTGCAGAGCCGTGGCTCAAGAAGCTGGGCTGAATGAAGCACAGTCCAGATGCTGGGGCTCTTCCTCTCTGCGATCACCCCAGCCCCCCAAACACTGCTGAAAGGAGGCGGTGGCTGCAGTGGGGGTGTGTTTCCACAGCTGGAGTCCTGGAAGGGGCTGGATTTGGGGTCCACAGCTGGACTCCTCACTCTGCCTCTGCCCAGAAGCACCTGTGCGACCAGGCTCACTCCTCATCCTTCTCCGAGTTCCCTGACCTTGTTGTTAAAGTGAGGCTGGGGGTCCCCCTCCTGCTCTAATGGGCCACGATCACCCAGAGATGGGGTGATGCGCTTCAAAGGGAAGGAGGCAGGGGCTTACCTGGCTGAGAGAGCACCTGGGTGGTGAGGGCGGCCACGGTGAGCAGCAGGCACAGGAGCGCTGCGGAGACCTTCATGCTGGAGGGTGAGGAGATGAGCTTCAACGAGAGAGCGTGGCTGGAAAGAGTGGCTGGTGTCTGAGCCTGTCAGCCTCTGTGGTGCTCTGGCTGCTCTGGCTGCTCTGCGCGCCTTTTATTGGAACACTGGGTGGGTGGAGTAACTGGGCAGCGCCTCCTCAATGAATGACGAAGTGAAGGGAACTCTGAAATGTGCTGAGCCAGTGGAGCAGCCTGGGTGATTTCCAGGAAGGAGGGGAGGAAGCAGTGGGGGTCTGGACCGGGCACTTTTGGGAGGCAAGGAGGGCGGGTATGGGGCACAGTTATATTCAAAGTGACCACAGACAGGAACCAAGTGGGTTATTCTTAGGGATTCTGCTTTCTCTGAAGTGAAAACTCTGCAGAAAATAACAGAAGCAAGGAAGCGGAGGACAAGGGGGGAAGGAATGCATCCCGGCTTGCCCTGGCCCACCATCAGACAACAGCCTAGGGGGCCCTGCAGCCTTGGCAGACTCCCCAGCAGCGTACTAGATCCATCTGTTCTTTAAAATGCAGGGGGCGATTGGAGCTCAACAGAATGACGGGATTTTGTAACCATAGGAGTAAATTCTAGGAATCGTGGATTCCTGGAAGAAGCCGTGTACGTAGTGCTGCAAAAGAAATATGCATGGCATACTCTCACAACGCTAGTTCTGCGCCAGGAATACTCTAAAACCTCATCAAATGCTGATCTTTCCATTCTCCAACCCCATCTCGTAGGCGTCGTTAATTCCCATTTTACAGACCAGACAATCGAGGCGCAGAGGGGTTAAGAACCGCCCGAGTTCTCCTGAGCAGAACCCTGTGTCCGTGCTGTCGCCACCATGACATGCTTCTGGACGAAATGTGTGCATGCCTTCCCACCGGCTGCCCGGTTATCTAGCTGGGACCCCCTTAACCTCAGCACCTTCCAAACTAGGGGGCACTCACCAGGAGCTGAGAAACAGTTCTTGTGGAGAAGCCACCATGCCTTTGGAGCCTACAGTTAGCACGGGGCAGCGGTGGGCAACAAGTGTGCCCGCCCCCCCCCCCCCCCCGCTTCCTTCTGGATCCCAGGGAGCGTGAGTGAGCAGAGGGACAGTTTTATGGGAATCAGAACACATGCTTTGGGGCTGCAGCTCTGCCTTCGATTTCCTCAGAGACCGCAGAATCCTAGCAATTAAAATCCCCAAAGACTTTGGAATTCATTTCAGTGATCTTCCTTTTGCAAATATGATAGGATTTCTGGAGGCACGTTCATGACTGAGAAGAGCCTGGTGGAACCCCCACCCCACCCCACCACCCATTCCACTGCCTTATGCTTCTGAGCCTCGCTTTGCCTCTGCCCTGTGGGCCTAGAAGGACCTGGTCACTTTTCTCTATTAAAGGGCCATTGAAACCATGTCTATAAAATGCATGGTCCTTCTTGGAAGACACACCTGCCAATCACTACATGGGTAGTAAGGAACGGGTTATCTTGAACCAATGACTGTGTCTGGTCAGTAGTAAGTGGTCAGTAAGGGCGAAGCGAAGGAATAGCTGGTGTCACTGAGCACTTATGAGGGGCCAGGGCCTGAGGGGGCTCCAGCATTGTCACATTCATCCTCTACACAAGCCATCTTTTTTGGTCAAAACCGAAGTTAAGTAACTTGTTCAGGATCTCACAGGGAAGAACAGGCAGGCTGAGATTCCCATCCAAGACACTGTGGTTCCAGAATCCCTACTCCCAGGCACTAGGCTTCATGTGTCACGATGGATCTTGGCTTCCTGGGGAATCTGAGAGCAGAGAATCTACGGAGACCACTCCAGACTCCTGGGTATTATTCCAAAGAGGCAGCATGCGCAGAGAAAAAATCAATCTGTGCACTGCCTTGCCACCCCTCCCAGAGCCTTATTTTCATTCTGCCTGAATCGTGATAAGCAACCCACCCCCAACCCCTCTGTGGCTGGCGCAGTGCTCTGCCTGTGACTCAGTTCATTCTCTGTGAATGAGTAAAATACCTCAGGAATGGAAACGGCAACTTCGCAAGTCATCCTGGACCATCTCACCTTAACTTCCCGGAACTTACTCCTCATGCGAGTGGGACTGCCCTCTAATCCAGTACATCGTGTCCTTTGCCACAGACTTGGAGGGTATCTCCTGTTTCCCTGTGGAATCCAGCCAGTCTTTCGTTCCTGTCTAGGTTAACAAGTTTTTTTTTTTAAATAATATTTTTAAATGTTTTTTTTTTAAATTGATTTTAGAGAGGAAGGGAGAGGGAGAGAGAGAGATACAAACATCAGTGATGAGAGAATCATTGATCAGCCGCCTCCTGCATGCCCCACATTGGGGATGCAGCCTACAACCCGGGCATGTGGCCTGTCCAGGAATCGAACAGTGACCTCCTGGTTCGCAGGTCGACGCTCAGCCACTGAGCCACACCAGCTGGGCTAGGTTAACAAGTCTAAAGATGTGGAGAGGTTTGGACGGCGCAGGTCCACTTATGTGTTTTTTAAAAAGTAAATACTGTAAACATTTTTTCTCCTCTGTATGTTTTCTCAATGGCATTTTGTTTTTGCTAGCTTACCTTATTGTAAGAATACAGTATATAATATACCACACAAAATATTTGTTAATACACTGCTTATGCTATCAGCGAGGCTTCTGGTCAACAGTAGGCTGTGAGTAGTTAAGTTCTTGGGGGAGTCAAGAGTTATATGTTGCCCCAGTCAGTGTGGCTCAGTTGATTGAGCATCATCCCGTGCACCAAGAGATAGCCGGTTCGATTCCTGGTCAAGAGCACATGCCCAGGTTGCGGGTTCGGTCCCTTGTCAGGGTACCTACAGGAGGTAACCGATGGATGTCTCTCTCTCTTTCTCCCTCTTCCTTCCTCCTTCTCTAAAACCAATAAAATCATATTTTTTAAAGTTATATGTTGATTTTCAACTGCGTGGGTGGGGGTGGGCACCCTAACCCCCTGGGTTGCTCAGGGGTGCACTGTGTTCCCCCTGGCTCAGCAGTGTCGCTCTTGCTCCTAGTGTCCTGGACGCTGAGACACTGAGCCTGTAGAGATCATGTACTCCAGCCTCCTCTTTCCCTGTGAGGAAACCGCATTCCAGAGAGGAAGACCGGCTGGCCCATGGCTGCACGGGAAAGCGTGCTGGCTTTGCCGGGTCCATAGACGGACCTCGGAGTATCAGAGCTATGTCTCTGCTTTGGAGAAGAATCATCGCTTTTGAGAAGTGATTTGGTCACTGCCAGTGTCAGATAATAAACAGATGAGAGGTGAAAGTGTCTGAATCAGAAGAGAAAGTGTCTGGGAGGTTTAGCCATCCCCCCGCCCCCCTTCTCTCCCCAGTGGGAGGCCAGTCACCGTGTGGGAGAAATGAGTGGAAATTCCCGCTCTGAAGCAGCCTTGGAAGTTCCCCGGATCCCGTGGAAGAGATAGGCCTGCCAAGCCTGCATTCCAGATCCTGGGCCTGGAGGTGAGGAACGGATCACGTGGTCAGGGTTGGGCCCCTGCTGGGGGGGGGGGCACGGGGGCAGGATCGGGAGCAGGGGGAGGGGGTAAAAGGGAAAAGCCTTGGTGTGGAGCGTGGGAGGGAATCAGGGCCAAGGTTTTGTTCTTCAGAATCTTCGATCCCTTTGGGACCCCCTCCCCATTAAATCATAGATGAGAAATGGAAAAGTTCCTCTTGGTGAATAATACTTTCTTCCTTCCTCCCAGTGAGGTAACCAAAAACCGGCATCCTCCACGTGGGCCTTTGTCATTGCCCAAGACTCCCACTCAGTGCCAGGGGTAAAGGAAAGAAGAACTAAGAGTGAGCTTTCTAGAAATCAGAAGCCACCACCTAGCCCCCTGCCCTGGCCTTTTCTGCGCCCCCTGCCCCGCTCTCTTCCCCCCCCCCCCACCTGTGCTTGCTGATGCTTCCATGAGACCCATCTGATCCTTTCTAGGCCTCCCCCAGGCCTCCCCCTTCCCTTCTCCTCCAGGTTAGCTCTGAGCTCCAGGTGGACCAGAGCCTGTCTCCCCAACTCTGCCATCCTCTCTCTTCTTTTCAAGGACTGGAAATCCACCCTTTACTCTGGCTCAGAATGTCAGATATGACTAAGGCCTTAGAGATCATCGTCCCATTTCACTGATGGAGAAACTGAGGCCTGAGGTGACTTGAAGACACATGGCAGTCTGCTCACTGCTGGGCCCCCAGGGCCACACTCTGTCTGAGGCATTGCACTGGCTCCTTATTAGAACACTCATCCAGTTGGCATCTACTTTGTGCAGAGACCAGATAGGGGACTGGGTGTGAGGCATGCTTTCCAGGAGAGATGATAAAGAAGGGCTTCATGGGAGGTAGGACTGAGTTCATGAATAAGCCTGAGTGGTGCTCACCCCAAGCTTCGGGCATTTCCTGTGTCCTGGGGTGGATCAGCCAAGGATATGGGAGGGTCAGTGGTGGGACAGCCTCTGGGGAGAGAAAGGGAAGGTTCACCTACAATGGCTTGGGTTGGTTGTGGTGGTCAGTGGTGTCTCAGTGATGTGTCATTTAGGCTGTTTTCTGGGCCAGCCCTCACGGACCAGCCCTCATGGACCAGCTCCTGAGCCCTACAGTGAGGGGGCTGCTGTGGGTGAGGGGTCAAATCTAAGTAATCTGTTAGGATGGCAGCAGTGTGAGACAGTAACTGGGGGCTTGCATTGCCCAAGATGCCCGGGCAGTGAGATGAGGCAGTCACGGGGACTGGGAGCACATCTGGGGGCACTGAGGTATCCCATGAAGGCACTGAACTGGGGGAATCTTAGGGAAACAGATCATGAGGAGCAGGTGATAGAGACAGAGGGATACTGTCTTGACAGCCTTTCATTGAATCCTTGTCTGAACACCTGTGCTGAGGGCACCCGCGGAAAACACAAGGGACACACACAATCCGTGCAGCAGTGAAGAGAGGCAGAGCTGTGAGCCCAGCTGAGGGGCTTAGGGAGGCCTTCGCGGTGGTGCTCTCATTAGTATATATTTTTCTTGATTTCAGAGAGGAAGGGAGAGAGAGAGAGAGATAGAAATATCAATGATGAAAGAGAATCATTGATCAGCTGCCTCCTGCACAACCCCTACTGGGGATCGAGCCCACAACCCAGGTATGTGTCCTGACTGGGAATTGAACTGTGATCTCCTGGTTCATAGGTCAACTCTCAACCACTGAGCCACCCCAGCTGGGTCATGGTGGTACATTTAAGATGGGCTGTGGGGTTGGCAGGTTTTGAGCCTTGCATGATTATTGGATGGGGGAGGGGTGCATTTTGTAGCAAACGTACAGAGACTGACAATGTAAAGTGCTTAGACCTCCCCTTGGAAGCTTGTTAAAGTGCAGGTTCTGGCTCAGCAGCTCCAAGATGATGCTGGTGGTACAGGTCCAGGGTCTGCTTAGAGCAAACTTCAAAGGGCTCAGCATGGGAAATGCTGCTTAAGTGTGCGACACAGGGAGCAGTTCATTTTGTCTAGACCAGGGTTCTTGTCTGCGGCTCGTGGTTAGGCTTCAAGAGCCATCTGAGATTGAGGATTTCTCTGGCAAGAGGGTTCATACTCCCATCAGATCAGCACAGGCATCCGTAACCTCCCAGTAGCTCAGCACCCTTGAACCTATCAAACATAGGGAGTTCTGGTCTTCACCCTGTAACTTTACTAAGTGAAGCCATATTTTATCCAAGCTCTCTCCCCATCCTCAGATGACTGCCAGTGTGTGTTGGGGCACCCCTGGGCTAAAGTGTAGGGTATGTGAGGTAGGGGCTGTACTGGCGGGGTGGGTGGCAAGAAAGAGTAAGAGAAGAGGAGGGAGAAAGAAGAGGCAACCTAGAGCCATGGGAAGACTCCCAGACAGTGTCGGACACAAGGGCCCGAGGCTTGGCCCTGCTTCTCTCTAGCTGTGTGGCCTTGCACAAGTTACTTGACCTCTCTAGCCTCTTCTGTGAAGTGTGACTAGTAAGAGATTGTCATGCGACTTGCATGAAATAAGAAACCAAGGGTGCTTGGCAAGCAGTGTGTAAACAGCTGTGTCACCTTAAGAGCTTGAGCAAGCCACAGTCCCCATGCAACTTCAGGGCACACACGGCCAGTCCCAGCAGTACAGTCCAAGCCTCCACTCTTATTATTTGCTATGAAAGCGAATTGGGCATTTATAGTATGTAATGCAGTGAGATTTAGAGTTCCTAAGCTCTTTCTCATCTCTGTTCTCTTGCCTGATGTGGACATAGAGAGAGCCTTTGGGGGCTAACACAAAATAAATGAAAATAAAGGATCAGAGAGGGCAGCCCCAGAATTGAGTTAGTGCCTCTGCCTCGCACACAACTGCCTGCTCTCACCGGACATTCCCAGTCTGACAGCCCCCTCTGCTGCTAGAACTCTCCATGCTCCACCCCCCTTCATGGCCCTTTCCTATCCTAGATTCCAACACCTGGCACAGTGTCTTTCACGTAGTAAGTCCTCGATAAACATTGTTTGAATCTAGGAACAGCCCAAGAATTTCAAGTCATTCCCCAGATATCTGCTTTGTGGGATGGGTTAACAGCAGACAGGGAAATGAGTCGAGAAGCAAGACTTTGGTTGCCCAAGTTCCCCACTTCTTCTATTTGGATGATGAGATAGTGGCAGTGCTAGAAGGACAGTGTGGGGCAGAAAGTGATTTTCAGAGGCCCCACCGGATCCTTCTTTGCCAATGATCTGTCTCTCTCTCATTTGCAAAATGCTGCCCACTGAAAAAAAGGGAAACTTCAGCTGCCCAGAATAGCTCTTTCTTTGCTAGTTGGTTTCAGCTGCCTTCCTGGTAGAGCCCCAGGTTGCAAAGCACTGGCTTCATTCAGGAGCATTTACTATAAATTGGACTCTGAGAGTGAGAATAGAGTCTGGATGAGAATACAGATGACTTGTCTGGGGTGAAGGGGGAGAAGTTGGGGAAAATGGTTTTGCAAAGCACACACACCTCTTGTGACTTAGAGGCAAGGATTTTAAAACAAGGCACTACCAAATGGTTCAATTCTGCAACTTTTCATTGCTGAACATATAGCTGGGAACTGCAGGCATGCAGGAGTTAGGCACAATCGAGCAGGGCCAGGGACCTCTGTCTGTGTAGTTCAGCCCGGCATCTCTAGCATTACCACCTAGCATTAGGCACGGAACAAATATATGAGGAATGAATGGAATTAGGGGGGAAATCAGAGCGAGAAGGTGCCATGGAGATCCCAGAGTTGAAAATCCCTGCCCTACTTAATTTAAATGGGGAAAAGAACGGTGCCTGGGATTTTAGCACATTCATAAATCAGTGCAGATCATCTGTGTGTATATATTGTGCGTATTGTGGGAAGTGCCTGGTGACACATGTTGACATTTCCCAGGGAGGCTGCCAGCTGTGTTTTTCTGTGAGGGAAACAATTCTTCAATTAGAGAAATCTTAAGGAGCCCCTCGCTGTAAACAGGCAGTCATTGTCCTGCAGGAAGGGAGGAAAGCACCGTTGGCGACCCTCCAGACTCTCCTGAGCTGGACACGGGAGGAAATGGACAAATGGACATTCACTTAAGGACCAAGAGACCTCCTAAGGGGAGAGGAATTGAGGTCTTTTCTTTTGAGTCCAAAACTATTAGACACTCTCTCATTGGTGGCCTGGGTTCCAAGCTTGGTGGGGACGTCAGCGGTGTGTGTGTGTGTCTAAGGGCTGAGCTGGGAAGACCTGCTGGACCCTCCATGTGGATGCAGTAGACATATATATCTTCAGGACAACAGCCAAACCTGTGAGTTAAAACTGAAGATGCTACAACCTTGGGACACCAAGGATGGCACCATGGTTGAGACTGTGGGGGGCGAACTTTGGATGGATGGTGTGGGGTGAGCTCTCCACCGTTACCCCTTTGGGAAGTGGCAGAAGCAATGACAAGCCAGGAGGCCTGGCCACTGACCTGCGGGTCAGATCACCCAGCTCTCACTTTGCAGGAATGAGTAGGTCCCCAAGGCACCGTGAGGAAGCTGGGAGAGGGCACAAGCGATTAGATTTCCTTCTAATTCGGTCAATGTGGGGCGCTAGTGATTAACTGAACATAATAACAGGTATGAGCCACCTGTGCCCTGAGGTGACAGGAGAGACTGCATCAGTTACACACACACTCCTGTATTGTGGGCAGGTCACCGCTCCAGCACATGACCTGCCCAATTCCGTTTCCCTAATCTGCCCCCAACACAGCTCGGATGTGCTCATATTAAAAAAATTATGACAAGCTTTGCCATGATACAATTCTGATTTCATGACGATAATAGACATCGATTGTAAGTATTTACTGAATGCATTCAAGAGCTCATGTGCAGTTCATGAGGGAAGATTTCAAAACTATGGGCCTTGGGCACCCACAATCGTAATTTCTTAAGTGTGTTTTACGATTCCGTAAACCATGTGAATCCAACAAGAGCATTGCAGCGTGGGTGAGACTGATATCATCATCCCCGTGTTACAGATGAGGAAATTAGGGTTTAGAGGTTGACTTGCTCAAGGACAAGGGACCTGGGGATTGGACATGTGGGATTGAAATCCAGTCGCTCTCCCTCCAAGACCAGTCTTCTCAGTCTTCTTTAGGCTCGGCCCGTCTTTTCCTTCTCCTGGCTACTCTCCTTTCCCTTTCACCTAACGCTCGCCTTTCGAGATCACCTCCGTCCACTGTATAAATGGAAGACTTGGTAAGGAGGTGGAAGGTTAGGGAAAGGAAGAGGTTAGGGGACATAAATGAACTAAGAAGGAAGTTCTCTACATCCTTCGGATCCCTCTTCAGATGACTTCATCACCACATCATTTCAGCCCCTGCTCCGCGAGGCCACTCTCTGGCCTCTGTCATCAACTTGAACTTCTCCATTTTGTGGTGTTCAACTTAGTAATACATTTCTCTAACCACAGCCTTCCACTCCCTTCCCCTTCAGAAGCTATCTACTGTGTCAGCTCCTCCAGGTCCCTCCGTCCCCACCTGGCCTCCTTGCATTCCCAGCCCACATCCTCACCACCACACTGATTCCCTATTTCTATGCTTCTGTCTCCCCACTTGCCAGTGGCCAAGCCCAGGTTATCTGGTCACCCCCTGATTCTGGATCCCGCCCAGCTGCCAGGCTTACAGGATGTCTTGCTCTCCTCGATGATGATGCCAGCGATCCTTTCACCTATCCCTCACTATTTCTTTCTGCCAGACTCCACAGTGGTTCTCAAACCTTCACCATGCCCTTGCATCTCTTACTTCAGCCTCAGGCTTTGGCACTCTCAGGAGATAATATATTCCCCCATTTAAAGCAGAGACTATGGCCTGGCTGACATGGCTCAGTGGTTGAGTGTTGACCTACGAACCAGAAGGTCACGGTTCGATTCCCAGTCAGGACACGTGCCTGGGTTTCGGGCTCGATCCCCAGTGGGATGGGCAGGAGGCAGCTGATCAATGATTCTCTCTCATCGATGTTTCTCTCTCTCTCTGAAATTAATAAAAAAATATATATTTTTTAAAAATCAGAGATTATGTGATACAGAGAACAGATGGTTGTCAGAAGGGAGGGCAATTATGGGACTGGGTGAAAAAGGTGAAGGTATTAAGGACAGATTGATAGTTACAGGATAGTCATGGGGATGGAAAACACAGCACAGGAAGTCTACTCAATAATGTAACTATGAATGGTGTGCGGTGGGTACTGGAAATATCAGGGGGAACACTCTGTAAAGTACATGATTATCTGAACACTGTGCTGGACAACGGGAACTAAAACAAAATAATATTGAATGTAAACTAATTGGAAAAATAGAAATTTATTTATTTATTTTAAATGTATCTTTATTGCTGAAAGTATTACAGATGTTCCCTTTTTCCCCATTGACCCCCTCCTTCCCCTAAATTTTTTTTTTTTTTTAAAGCAGAGACTAGGAGATAAGCATTCTCTCAATGCTTACCCCCACGCCCAGATCACAATTTAATTCCATCTTCCTGGTATTGCATCGCTTCTCTCCTGCTTTAGAAGAAGAGCTGGTCCCTCTCGTTGAGGGTCACTAATCAATCTATAGTCTTGATCTCCAGAACCTGGTGTTCTCCATTAATTCCATGCCTTTGCCATTTCCCTCTTTCCTCTCTTCCTAACCCTTCTTCCAACCAACATGCTCAAGTCTGCTTCATTGTTTTTAAAAAAGAAAGTATTTCTCCTAACCCTATTTCCCCTCAAAATACTCTCTTCTCTCTTTTTTTCTTTTCATGGGAAAATCTCTACTTGTGGGTGTCTACAGTCTCACCTACAATGAACCCCTTAACTTGTTGCCATTTACTTTCTTTTTTTTAAAATTAAATCTTTATTGTTCAGATTATTACATTTGTTCCTCTTTTTCCCCCCCATAACTCCCCTCCTCCCAGTTCCCACCCCACCCTCCGCCCTCACTCTCCACCCACTGTCCTCATCCATAGGTGCACGATTTTTGTCCAGTCTCATCCCGCATCCCCTACACCCTTTTCCCCCCAAGAATAGTCACTCCATTCCCTTTCTATGTCCCTGATTCTATTATAATCACCAGTTAATTCTGTTCATCAGATTATTTATTCACTTGATTCTTAGATTCACTTGTTGATAGATGCATGTTTGTTGTTCATAATTTGTATTTTTACCTTTTTCTTCTTCTTCCTCTTCTTAAAGAATACCTTTCAGCATTTCATATAATACTGGTTTGGTGGTGATGAACTCCTTTAGCTTTTCCTTATCTGTGAAGTTCTTTATCTGACCTTCAATTCTGAATGATAGCTTTGCTGGATAAAGTAATCTTGGTTGTACGTTCTTGGTATTCATCACTTTGAATATTTCTTGCCACTCCCTTCTGGCCTGCAAAGTTTCTGTTGAGAAATCAGCTGACAGTCGTATGGGCATTCCCTTGTAGGTAACTGACTGTCTTTCTCTTGCTGCTTTTAAGATTCTTTCTTTGTCTTTTGCTCTTGACATTTTAATTATGATGTGTCTTGGTGTGGTCCTCTTTGGATTCCTTTTGTTTGGGGTTCTCTGTGCTTCCTGGACTTGTAAGTCTATTTCTTTCACCAGGTAGGGGAAGTTTTCTGTCATTATTTCTTCAAATAGGTTTTCAATATCTTGCTCTCTCTCATCTTCTGGCACCCCTATAATTCTGATGTTGGTATGCTTGAAGCTGTCCCAGAGGCTCCTTACACTATCTTTGTATTTTTGGATTCTTTTTTCATTTTGCTTTTCTGGTTGGGTGTTTTTTGCTTCTTCGCATTTCAAATCTTTGACTTGATTCTTGCGCTCCTCTGGTCTGCTGTTGGGAGTCTGTATAATATTCTTTATTTCAGTCAGTGTATGCTTAATTTCTTATTGGTCCTTTATCACAACATCGAGGGTCTCATTAGATTTCTTGAGGATCTCACTATATTTATCGGCGGTCTCACCAGTCTTTTCGAGGGCCTTACTAAATTTATCGGTGGCTTCTAGACAGTTCTTGAGAGACCTTAAAAGTGTGGTTTTGAACTCTGTATCCAGCATTTTGCTTTCCTTCATTTCTGTCATTTGTGTCCTGTTTCTTTGTCTCCGCATTTTTTATGCTTTCTTGGTGCCACCCCTAGTGGTCTTTGTGCGCAGTCTTGTTATAGTTAAGCCTTGATTGTTGTAGGTAACACTCGGGGGGATTTGACCTCCAGGCCAACTGGCTGTGAAAATCAGCTGTGTCTGCAGTGGGAGAACTTCTGTCCTCTAGGGAGGTGCTAATCTAGCCTTTGCCTGAGGCTATCCGGCAAATGCCTCTGTGCAGGGCTTGGGCGGGGCGGGTCCCAGGGGATCAACAGGGCGGGTGGATCGAGCTGTTATGGCTGCTCTCAGTCCCGTCCCCAGAGGCTCTGCCTCTCAGTGTTCCAGCAACCGCTGCAAGTACCTTGGAGAGAAAGCTGCCCTCGAGTTCCGACCGATGCCAGACAGTCCCACTTCTCCTGTTTGAGTCTGGGTCCCCAGAGACTCACCTGGAACTGGAGCTCAGAGCCTGAGACTCCCTCCTGATTGAAAACGACAACCGCGCCCTCAGCCGCCAGCCTGCTCCGCACGCACTTCCGCACCTTACTATTTTACTTCCATACTGCGCCTCCTCTGAGTCTCAGTATGCTTTTCTCTTTCCTTCTAGTTGTAGAATTTCCCCTCAGCCAGCCTTCCTGTGGTTCTGGGTGATGTCCTTTCCGTCTTTTAGTTGTATTTTTGAAGAGGTTGTGCGAGGCAGCAATCTCCGGTGTTTACCTATGCCGCCATCTTGGTTTCCGCCATTTACTTTCTACATCCACCACTCAACATTGTATGGTCTCATTAGCAACCTCCTCATTGCTTAATCTGTGCAAAGAATTCTTTATTCCCCCCCTTTTAATTTATGAATCTCGTCATATTGAATATCTGATAGTTTACAATTTTTTCTGTTAAACCAGAAATACATTTAAAAATGCCAATGTTAACCATAGTTGCAGAAATAAAGTATCTTGTAATAAAGTAATTACTATACAATTGTCCTAAAAAATTTTCCCTTCCTTACTATATTGCAAACCTGGGTAACCAAACATCTTTGTTAAAAAGGTAGAATTTATTTTTTTAAGTATCATATAAGATTCCTATATATTTAAAAGATTATATTTCTGTTTCCAAAATGGTTTTACATAACAAATTGAATGTTTCTTCAAATATTTAATAAGTGATTTGGGAGTTTAATTTTTAAACCTTTCACATTAGTTGATAACAAAGATGAAAACTGCAGATGTCCTCAGCACAACATTTAGAAAAGCAGCTAAAATGAAACTGCACAGGTTTTAAATTAATGTAGCCTTATTGCAAGACAAGATCTTTGAAAAACAAAATGATTCCTAAGGTGCCGGACGTTCTGTATGTCCCCATGAAGTATTTTTTTTAAAGGACTCTGAGCAGTAATAAAAGACATCCGACAAATTAGCATCAAAGATTTCTTTTGATAAGTATGAAAAACTACCACTTCATCGCTTCTTACTGGTGTTAAGAAGCAAATTGCTAATAAATACCAACAATGTGAAAAAAGTAGAGTTCAGAAAATCAAGAATTTCAAAAACAGTAGGACTCAGGTCTTAAAAAATTCCATTTGCTATTTAATCTCATTACATGGCATTTCCTCTCCAATACTTAGCCTTTGGGTTGATGTCCTGGCAACCATATTAGGCAACAACTTCCTGAAAATGATTGAAAAAATGTAGGCTGATCCTTGGCAGAGTCTTCCTCTCTAGTTACACATTTAGATAATATCTAAGGCTTGGTGCTTGGCATTCTAAGCTTCCTCAGAGTGAAACTATGGTGCAGAATACCTAGTACCAAACATGAAATGACAAGTAATTTTTTTTTAAAGCAACCAACGTTTGATAACATCGGATGGATGGCTGTCTTTTTTAGTCTATGCTCCCTTCCCCCTCTTGCATCTAATTTGGTGTCATATTAGATATAGATAGAGTCAGCCTTTCACATAGAATTTTGTCTGGCTCATACAGCCTAATTATCCCTCCTCCTCCTCTACCTCCTCCTCCTCCTCCTCCTCCTCTCATTATAAGAAAATAACAGTAAGAATAATTCATACCTGCCATATTATTAATCAAACACATTTCATTTGGTTTATTTCCTCTTTTTTGATTGACAACCTTGGCAAGGAATATATTTATCACAAAATTTTATTGATCCATTCGTGTCTCATACTAAAAGAAAATCTTGATGGAAATATAAGAGCAATATCAGGGCCTAAATGCTGTACAGCACAGAAGTTGGCAAACACCTTTGATAAAGCCCAATTAATATTTTAGGTTTTGCAGCCCACATAGTCTTGGTTGTAATTGCTCAGCTCTGCTCTTACACTACTGATGCTGTCTTTTATAAAATTTGGATATTTGGTTTATAATGAGTTTTTGGATGAACTTAGAGCTTTAAGATACTGCATTATAATATTATTTATCTTTATTACTAAGTTTGTTTCTGGGCACCCCTTAAATTTTGTGCCCAAGGTGCCTCACTTGTCTTGGCCTAGTTTCTACCCTGTGTAACTCAAATGCAGCCATAAGCAACACATAAATATAACAGCATAGTGGTATTTCAAAAAAATTTTGTAAATACTGAAACTTGAATTTCACATGTCATGAAATATTATCTTTTTGTTTTCACCCACTTCAAAATCATGAAAACAATTCTTAGGTTGTGGATTGTACAAAAACAGGTAGCTGACTAAATCTGGCCCTTAGGTCAGAGTTGACCAATTCCTTCTTTAGAAATGCAGGTATGTCCTGTTTTGTAAGAGCGAAGGTCACATTGATATTAACTATGAGTAACTATTTCCTCTATAACTTGGTTTTGTTGCTTTTATAATTAAAACTATTTAAAATATGAACAGATGCCTGGCCGGCGTGGCTCGGGGTTGAGTGTCGGCCCATGAATCAGGAGGTCACAGTTTGATTCCCTATCAGGGCACATGCTGGGATTGTGGGCTCAATCTCCAATGGGGAGCGTGCAGGAGGTAGCTGGTGGATGTTTCTCTCTCATAGATGTTTTTATCTCTTCATCGTTTTCCCTTTCTCTCTCTCTCCTGAAATGAAGCCGACTTGTGTATTCAGTACACTAAGGCTGCCTCTCCTTTATTGTGAACAAATTCATAGGTTTTTCCAATTCTTGTCCCAGATGACTCACCATTTTCTGCTTTGCTTACCAGATAGACCACAAAATTGATGAGATTCAGCTAAAGGGGTATTTAGATGGAACTTTATAGCTGTTACCGCCTTTCTGTAAGGCCTATGGGTCCTGACTGAGCAACAGGGAGAGGATGGGCTAGGACGAGCCTTGCACCAGGGACAACTCAGAGATTGGCAGAATCAGATTGGAGGTGCTGCAGCCGCAACCACATTTTCCCAGAAGCAGCCCAATCTGGAGGATCCCGGGAGTTATTGTGGGGCCGGAGTGGGGGGAACAGCAGAGGACGCCTGGGAGGAGAGACAAATTATAGCCTCACATGCTGCAGTCCCTTCTTCCCACATTGGGCCATAGGAGCCTGGCTCACTCCACCGTTACACAAAACCCCATTCTCCTGGGTGCCTGGCCTCGCTCCTCAGGGTCATAGTGCAGAAGCCAGGCCTGGTGTATGGGACTGAGGCTGTGGCCCAAAAGCTGGGCAGGGGAGGGGCTGCTGAGGCCAGAACAGGAAAGTGAGCCTTGCATGCTGATGCTGCAAATGTATAGCATAGCCTTCCAGAAAGGCCTGAGGGTCTGGGGCCATGACACAGGTTTCTGGAGCAGAACCCAGAGGCCCAATCCCAAGGCCACAGCCACCTCCAGTTGAAGGGAGATTTCTATGGGGAAAATAACAAGCAAACACAAAAAAGAATTCTTCATACCTCTGATGGAACGTGAAGTCACTGCCAAGTTAACACTGTCACCACTCCCTCTTTCAGGAAATCCTGCCCCTTCTGTTGTATTTGGGCTCCATTCTCATATTACTCTCTGTTTCTTCCTTTTTCCATTGTATTTATTCACCGATTTCTCTTCTCTGTTTATCCCTAAATTAGAGGCCCAATGCACAAAATTTGTGCAAGAGTAGGCCTTTCTTCCCCCAGCTGCTGGCACCAGCTTCCCTCTGGCACCCGGGACCCGGGCTTCCCTTGCAGCCCCGGCTTCATCCAGAAGGTCGTCCAGAAGGACATCTGGTCTAATTAGCATATTACACTTTTAATATTATAGATACCGGTCTTCTCTAAGGATTCATACTTTTATTCTCACTTTTCACAAGAATTTGCACATTGGTGGCCCTTTGGATGAAGCATATGTTCACAGGTTCCCTCCCCTGTCCCCACAAAGTCTCGTTATCTATTCCTCGGCTCCCTTCACTCAGTTGGAATTCTTTACCTTCAGCTCAGACTCCTTTCTCTGTAGATTTTCACATTTAAACTCTCATTACCCTTTAGATGAGCCCTAGACTGGAGTTCTTGTCTGCCCACTGGGTATTTATACCTGGATGCCACTCAACTTCAATATGTTCACCCTTCCTTCTTTGTATCTTTCCTTCCCTCCCTCTCTTCCTTCCTTCTATATTTTCTTCTTTCAAGCAAGATGTAATAAGCCCCTGTGGCAGATGCAAAATTTCTACCTGAGAATTGGTTTGGTTGGAAGATGTGATATAGAACTGGTGTTGAGGTTGTGTTTGCATAAGAAGCCCATTATTTTTCCTTCGTTTATTTATTTGAGGTCACTTTAGGTGGAGTGTTTGTGGAGCATTTTCTGAGGAAGTATTTTAAGTTCCTCACACCAACCATTGATGCCATCACCATGTGTGCCTACTCTGCCAGGTAGGATGCTGATCGTGAGGAATGCAGATCAATCCTAATCCAAAGTCCCCGGTCTCAGCACCCTCCGCCCAGCTCTGCTTCCTCCACAAAGAATTCAGATGACTGCTCATCTAGGTGGCCAAGCTGGAAAGCAGAGATCCATCTTTAGATTTTCTTCCCCACATCCGTCCACATCCACTTGGTCACTAAGACCTGAGAATTAAAGTTCTGAAGGGTCTCATGCATTCGTTTCCTCTTCTTCATCCCAGATGGCCCTGCCTCTGTTTAAGTTCTATTAAAACAGCTGAATGTGATTTCCTGCAAGAGAAGCTCTACCATCTAGTCCATTATACTGATGTCAAATTTATCTATCCCAAACCACCAATCTTATCTGCTAAAAATGCTTTGATGGCTCTCCTTATCTACTTGATGGAGCCCAGCTTCTTAGTATGGCCATCAAGAGACTTGACCTGGGCCCAGCATACCATTCAGGCCACATCTCCCTTATCACTCCTTGTAGTAACACCAATTGGCTTGTCTTTCCCAGAACATGGCCCTTGCATGCATGGTTTCCTTTGTCTGGAAAGGTAGCGGGGACTTCTCCGAGAAGTCTTTCTGGACACACAATCCTTTGTCTTCCCTTAAAACTCTACACCTTCCTCTTTTTCAGTCTTGATGACATTCTGCATTTTAAAGGTTAGTTATATGTATGTCTTCACCACACTGTAAGCGAGGATAGGTAGGACCTACTTATTCTTCCTTGACTCTATTTCAGCACCTAGGATAGGGCTAGCATTCATTTATTCACCATTTATTTATTCACTTGACAAGCAATAGTTAAGAGTCCAATCTGTGCTGAACATGAGCTCCGTACTAGGCACATATTTCCTGAATGAATTAATGACTGAATGAATGAAGAGCCTGGAAATTGTTAGACCTCAGCTAAACAAAAGTTCAAAATATATATTTAAAAAAATTGATGTTTTGACTGGGTCTAAGCTGCCCTGGGCATCCACCCAGCAGATTCACTTCTCCCACTGACTCACTGTAATGCCTTGGCTGAGGGGTTGATTATCTTAGGAGCTAATCTGTAAAGGAGAAATGAGTTTTGTTTGTTCCATCACTTTTTCACTTCCGAGGCAGCTGTGGAGGAAGGAAATATCTCAGTTTGGGAAATTCCCCATTGGATGGGGGATCAGGTTCCATGTCCACAGCCCCAGCCCTAGTATCACTTCACTTCATACCCAAAACAGCCTCATAGAAGAAGCAGGTCGGGGACAATCATGCTATCATACAGAGAGGTCAAAAAACCTGGCCCAAGGTCAATGGCACAAACATGACAGGGCAAGGATTGGAAAGCAGGTCTTTGGCATCTATGACCAGACCAGTTTGGACCCTCCAATACTGCTTTGCCAAGTGTCTTGCAAGGTAGTGGCTCCTGACATCCAGATTTGAAACCCAGTGAAGTGCACAGTAGGGGTCAGCTCTCACATCTTGGCCAAAACTGCATCCTCCTCATTGCTGTTTCTCGGATGTGTTTTGCAATGTAATTCTTATCTTCACTGCCTTGGGCCAAGCACCCAGACTCTGGTTCCCTTTCTGGTCACCAGCTTCTGCTCATTTTTTCTTAGAGTTATTTTTTCTAGTTCTCCATTTTTTTCTTTCTCTCATTTCATTTTCATCTCTGGAGATTTATCCTTATCTAAACTGGCAGTTTTGGTTCTCTCAGACATCCCACTTTGAAGGATGACGCCTATTTTTCTAGGGGTGGCATTAGTGTCTACACCGTCTAGTTAAAATAAAGTCAGAAAAGCCTTTTGCTCCCTCATTATTTGCATCTTGCAAAGCAAGCAAGTCTTCCGCCTTTCTGGGGGCTACTGGCCTCAGGCCCTTGGGGAAATCAAGAGGCAACTCTGGCTCTAGACCAGGGGTGGGCAAACTTTTTGACTCAAGGGCCACAGTCGGTTCTTAAACTGGACTGGAGGGCCGGAACAAAAGCATGGATGGAGTGTTTGTGTGAACTAATATAAATTCAAAGTAAACATCATTACATGAAAGGGTACGGTCTTTTATTTCAATAGTTTTATTCATTTCAAACGGGCCGTTTGCCCACGGCTGCTCTAGACCCTAACTCTTTGCTTGTGGCCTTTTCTCCATGGCAACCAGAGCTTAGGGTTCATAACACTCTGTCAGCATAAGAGATCACCCTTGCACCAGTGGGTTCAGCCACAGGTAAGAAGGTTGGTTGTCATGAGCATTGCATGTCTAGGTTGAGAATGGGAAGGCACGGAAGAGACAGTGGCACCCAAGCCACATTTTGCAGATTGAAGATCCCAAAGCATGGAGAAAACAGTGGCTTGCTCAAAGTCACACAGCAAATTAGTGACCAGGGCTTGGTCTGAAACTTAGGTCTCTGATTTCTTTCCTGGGAAGGAGTCTGTCCTCTGCCATAAGGAACTTATCCTCGATCAGGATACATACAAAAATCAACCAACAAATGCATAAATAAGTACAACAACAAATCTCAATCTCTCTCTCTCTCTCTCTCTCTCTCTCTCTCTCTCTCTCTCTCTCTCTCTCTCTCATAAATTAAAAAAAAAGAAACACCACAAAAACAAAAAACTTCTTACACTCATTCTTCATACCTTTAAACTTGAAGAAGTTGCCTGGAAGGGGTTTTATCTCTGGGTCAGTGCTAGTCACAGAGCTCTTTACAGACTTGGTTTCAGCCATCTGAAGCATCGAGGAGGGAAACTGAGGCATGGGCATGTTAACTGATGGTCATTCACCTGCCTGTCCCCAAGCTGCAGGGACACCTGCCTGTGCTCCCAGGTGGAGAACCCTCTAAGGCCAGTGGACAACCTGTGCCCAAAGGAGAGCCATTCTCTGGCTGTCTTTCCCGTTATCCGATTAGAGGTATGTTGCATTTTCTAGTTGATAAGTTCATTTGCATATTGTCTCTCATTTCTGGTCTCTACACAGCCTGTTGTAATAGGCGCTCTACTTTCCCATTTTATGGCTGAGAACTTAAGGTTCACAGAAGTCAAGCACCTTGGCCAGGGACACGGGACTAGCGAACACCAGAAGCAAAGCTCTAAATCTGGGCCTGTTTTGCTATACTGCTCTCTAACACACAGTCATATTATTAAATGTATCTTCACTAAGTATCTTCAACATCCTTGCCTCTGTGGATCCTTACAGCAACCTTGTGACGTCACCCTCATTGAGGTTCAGTGATTATGTGACTGAACAGGATCACACATTTAAGGCACCTTCCACTGCCAGGATGTGCTTCCTATGCCCAAGCCCCCAGCAACATAAAGAAATCCCCGACAGTGTCACAGGGAGCCCTACAGGCAGATGGCCAAGGCCAGGCCAGTGACTAGGACCCCACTTCCTGCCCAAAGCTCTCTCTAGCTCCACTGGCTCCAGCTGGGCTTTCTGAGAGAAGAAGGGGGATTTCTAGTCTGAGCAAACAAAAGTTTCCTGTCACCCTCAAGGGCGTCCACTTTCCCTAGAGGGAAACTAAGACATTTGTAATACTGGCAACAACAAAATAAAGTGAAACTAAAAAGAACATTTAGCAAGGACTGTCCAATTCCAAAGATAATAAAAATAATTTAAAAAGATGTGATCATCAATGTTGATTAGATAGCACCTAAGAGAGGTGTTAGAGGAATATTTTATTCATTCATTCATTCACTCACTCACTCACTTATCCCTCCCCTCATCCTTTAATAAAGTTTTATCAAAGATCTATTCTGTGCAAGGTATTACGCTAGCTGCTTGCAATGCCCCAGAACTGATGAAACATGGTACATGACTTCAAGGAGCTGAATGTTGGTTCAGCAGATTAAACAGTAACGTGGAAGTCATCCTGGGCTCCTCTATCTACCTTACACTCCAAGTCCATCCCCTTCCTCACCAGCCTAATTGACAGGTTCTTCAGGTTCTTCAAACACTTTGCTGGACACTGCAAGGCTTCCAGCTGGGCTCTTAGCCCACAGTTGTTCACCTCTAGTCCATCCTCCATCCTGATGCCAAAGCCTGAAATGCCAGTCCAGTTGGTCTCTTCTCCACTGAGACTCCTTCTAGGGCTCCCTTCTGCCCTAGGGATAAACCCCAGGTCTCTTGGTGTGCCCACCCAAAGCTTGTCGTGGCTTGACCCTTCTTGTCTCTCCAGCTTCAACCCTCCTCTCTTGTCTCAGGCACCCTGATTCCAGAAAGGCCAATCTGGTTTTCAGGGACCTTCCCTTTCCTTTCCCCTGAACCTCCACCAAGGGCACAATTCTGGGTCTTTGCACAGCTGTTTCCTTTTCCTGGAGGATCTTACCCTTTTTCTTTACAAAACCAACTTCTACTTGTCCTGCAGAACCCAGATCAGAGGCCCTTTCCTTCATGTCTACAACATTGATGTTTACCCTAAACAAATGTTTACCTACTTTATTGCAATTATTAGTCTTGCTTGTGTCCTCCATTTTTATCTGTAGGTTCCAGGGTTCCTAATACATAGATAATGCCTGGACCAAGAAAGTGCTTAATCATGTTCTACTGAATGAACACAGGAGAAATTACAAAGAGAGGAACTGTTTAACCTTTCTGCTCTAAGACTGCTGTCAAATGCAGCCAACTTGGTCCACCCTTGTGGGTGGCTGGAGCTCAGAAGGAAGGAATGTGTCTGTGTCTGTTGTTCTGTAGAACAAGGGGTCGCATTCAAGCCCACAGAGGCTGCAAAAAGTAGGAGCAGCTGTTAGTCACTGTAGCTGGGAAACTCCGCATGCTTTCTTGTGGCTTTTCCCTGTAACACAGATCTTTGGATGGGCTTCAAGAGGGAAATAATTAACTATTTGGCTTTTCTCTCTTGCTGGTCAGAGTTTCTTTATCTCTGCTCCATGGCCAGGGTATCAGTGCAGAAGCTTCCTACTCTCCCCACTTGGGGCAAATGACGAGCTGGGGATGGGAGAACTAGCCTTGCACACGGGTGATTTGCTGAACCCAGGAACTGGGATCCATGCACCTGCCAATTTTTAAGTCTCTGCGAATCCTCGGAGAACCACAACTCCTCCACTAGCTTCCCTCATTATTGCCCTCTTGCAGATTCAGCCTCATTGCAAAAAAGTGCTGGAACTAGGAGTAGAGGATGATAGGTATCATCAGGACTACCACTTTCAAGAACCTATGTATATAGGATGTTTCTGCTGGGCAGTTCACATATTAATTCATGAAAAAAATTAGAACTTAGCATTGGAAAGATTCTGGGTCTACATGAACTCATGAAACAGGCATGGTTTCTGCCTCAGTGAACCTCACTTTTAATCTTACCAGTAGCCCTATGAACTAGGAGGTAGTACCTACGCTTGCCCTTTTTCAAACGAGAAATCTGAGGTCTGGGTAAGTAAGCAACTTGTTCAAGGTCATACAATCAGCTGAAACCAGAACTGAAATTAGAGTCTAGGATTTATGACTCTTCTATGTGTGGTCTTTCTATGACAACTTTTAAAAAATATGTTTTTATTGATTTTAGAGAGAGGAAGGGAAAGGAATAGAGAGATAGAAACATTGATGAGAGAGAAACATTCATTGGCTGCCGCCTGCATGCCCCCTACTGGGGATCAGACCCATAATCTGAACGTGTGCCCTGATCAGGAATCAAACCATGACCTTCTGGTTCATGGGTCAATGCTCAACCACTGAGCCACACCAGCCAGGCTCTATGACAACTTTAATAAGTGATATTCTGTGACCTCTCCATCTAGCCTTCTGACCATGGTGCAGACCTGTCTGGTTAATAATCCTGACTCAGACATGTCACATGTGTAGCAGAAGCAGCTGGCTACCATAAACCAGAAACTCTGGGCTCCAACCCCTTGTTCACTAGCTGGCCTTAAGGGCCTAGAATTCTCACTGTTCTGGTGTTTCTTTCAGCTAACGCACATCCCCAGTTTTGGTGCTCTACCATTGTGACACCATTCTCTCAAACTGTATGTGTAGTGGTTTTCTTTAAACTTATTTGAACTTAAATTCATCTTGAAAAGTACCATTGCATAGCTGCTATAAATTTGAAAGTAATATTGCTTGCAATAAGCACAATGAAAACAAACATTGCTTTTCAATTTGAACTTGAAGCAGCTGTCTTCCTGATGTTCTGCACCCTGAGTTTACTCTATCTCTATCTCTATCTCTCTCTATATCTCTCTCAAGATAGTGGGGTGGGGGTGTGTGGAGATTGCCAAGAATTGAAGCTGATTGAATCAGAAAGATGAAAAGATAACTAAAAAGGGATGCCTTCTCTTCTAGTGATTTATTGCCATGTAATGTCCTGGGCTAGGGTGACAATGGATTAGGCTCTCACGCCTTACACATGTATCACCATGGGTTGGTTAACAGAGTGACTCTCACCTAGTAACACACCCAGTGGCGCCGATGCCCTGACAATGAGGCCTCTGAGCACTGACAGGTTTTGTTGAGAGCAGCTGGGGTTCAGCCAGATGACCTGGGCTTTACCAGGCGAGTGGCCCAGGCAGAGTCCAGGGGGAAGTAGACTGAAGGCAGGGTGCCCTTGGAGTGCCAAGGTTATGATCATAGGTGATGGGGAAGCCCCAAGACAGGCTTGGCTCACTCTTGTCCTGCCCAGCTGGGGCTCTGGGAAGACCCTGAGGGATCAGGGCCGGGGGAGTCGGCTCCTGGGCCCTAGAAGAACTTGGAGGGGAGAAAAGCCTTGTTGGAGGCCTTCTGCGTGGGCAGAGGCCCTCCCATGTGCTGCCCATTTCACAAAAGAGAAGGGAAACCTCTCAGAAAACCACATGAGATGTGCTGAGGGTGGGGCAGAGGAGGTGATGAAAGGATCAGTGAGTGGAGTCAGGGGCAGCATCTGGCGTAGAGAGAGGTGACACCAGCTCCATTGATGGGACCCGCCTGCCAGGCTCAGAGGCAGGGGTCTGAGGCTGTGGAGGCGAAGCTCATGCACCGAAATCACTTTGCCTCCCCCTGATCCTGACTGGTGTCCGCCCGCTGGAGCACCTGCAAGCTCCCTCACTCCCCTGGGTGGGGAGAGGTCCCGCAGGACCGGGGCCTGGATGGGTGCAGGCTGGGAGGAGGGAGAAGAGATGTGACTCTGCCAGGTGGCCTGGAACGAGGCCCCAGAGGACCGGCCAGTTAACAGGGGTTAGCCTGCCTTTGGGGACAATCAACATAACTGGATTTTCCCAATTTCCGAGTTTGGGAGGATTCCAGGCGTTCTCTTGAAGACTCAGATGCCAGAAAGAATCTGGCCCTGTGAATTGGCAGGAGGGACATGCCAGAGGAAGCAGATGTTGGCACGATGCCAGCCCAGTTCCTTTGGTAATTAGTGAGGAGGGGGCAGCAGGGCAGGGACCAGCAGGAAGGTGGTTTGTGGCTGTTGCCCTCAGTCCTCGGCTCTGGGGTTGAGGGGAGGGTGACGAGTATGTGGATGGGTGTGGACCTGGTGCTGCCTCACTTTGTCCCCTTGGCTTGGCCTCATGTCTCCCTGCTGAGAGCCTGTCCAAGGCTGTTTATAAGAAATGACCTTGGAAGACGAAGGCCTACCAGGCTGGTCCCATGATCTTCCCAGGGAATCCCCTTCCCATTACCCTCGTGGCAGCACCCAGCGTGCAATGTGCCTGAGCTGGAGTCCAGGAGGCTCCAGCTGAGGGAACAAGCCTGCTTTTTACCAAGATAGGGAGGCCCTAAGAATGCTGGTGCCAGCTCCCAGGGCAGGGAGTGTGCGTGTGTAATGAGGGAAGGGATAGCACCCATTCACTAATGCCTGCCATCTGGGACAGGGTGTGATTACTGGCCCAGGGGGAGTCCTGAGGTCTGTGCTCTGAAGGGGGAACCTCATGTCCACGTGCAGGGGTCAGTACAGAGAGAAAGATGGTGCATGCTGGGGAAATGTGCTCACTTTGGGATAAAGAAGGTCGCAGTGTAGAAAGCACTGAAGCCATCTGCTTGGGCACCTCTCTCCTCCCTCAGCCCTGCTCCAGGCTGTCAGCCACCAGGAGGTACCTGGGACCCGGGCGCAGCCACGCGCGCGCTTCCTCCAGGGCCCAGTGCAGCTAGGGCTTCTACACATGGAACTCAGCCGAACCGCGGGAGGTGGGAGCCAAGACTCCATGAGAGACTTTCCCAAACGAGATATTTAATTTGCTTGTATTCACTTGGATGCATTTCAATTCAGTGTTTGTTTAGTGAGTCTCCCCACGCTATTCAGCACTATGCTGGATGAAATATTAGCTAAGGGATAAAGATAAAAAAAAAACTAAGCAACTCCAGCTTTAGTTCAGTCAATATATTTTGTTAAATGTGTCATAAAATGTGATTTTTTATGCCTTTATCAGGCCTTCATTTACAGAAATTCAAATATCCCTCCCCCCCCCCCCCAAAAAAAAGAACAAGTGAGATGTGGAAGGTTTTGTTTTACTTTAAATTTTCTTTTTTAAAAATTGCCCAACAGCTTTTTTTCTTGTGCAAAACAACACCATTTAGCCAAAACCGGTTTGGCTCAGTGGATAGAGCGTCGGCCTGCGGACTGAAAGGTCCCAGGTTCCATTCCGGTCAAGGGCATGTATCTGGGTTGCAGGCATATCCCTAGTAGGAGATGTGCAGGAGGCAGCTGATCGATGTTTCTCTCTCATCAATGTTTCTATCTCTCTATCCCTCTCCCTTCCTCTCTGTAAAAAATCAATAAAATATATTTAAAAAAAAACAACAACACCATTTAGCGAAAGGCATACAAAAATATGGTATAAAAAAAGCTTGCTCCCAGCATAATACCCAACAGCAGCTTAGAGAACACATGCTCTTCAGGTGAGGCATTTGGTAGTCTACATCCCACCTGTTTTCTCCAAAGACAGCTCCAGAAGTCAGCTGGCTCCCCAAAACCATGCTCCAAAAGGTTGAGAGGCTTTCCCCAAACTTCCATGGGGTTCTCTGAGGCCAGGAAGCAACCACAGACACAAACCATCATGCATAACAGGTTTGGAAGTGGCTGCTGGCTTTCCAGGGCCACAGACAGCCCTTTACCATCCTCCCTGCCCCCACATCAAACCCACAGCCTGCAGGCGCCTGCTGCCCTGGCAGGGTTCTGGGAACAGTGACTGACTCATGTCAGGCTGGCAGGGGGCCCACGGATGGCGGCAGAGACCCTTGGAGCAGCACGAGGACAGGTTGGCGTGGCTCTAGTCTAGTAGAACGTCACACTTACCAGCCAGGATTAAGGCGAGAGGGGGCTGGGGAAGGGGAAGCGGTCCACTTCTCACCACTGAGGTGCCTGACATCAGCCTGGAGAAAGGATTCCAGGATGGAAGACACCTGGGTAGGAAACAAGTTCACAGCCAGGTCTGCAAGCCGTCCCCAGGCTGGGACCCACGTCCCTGTGTCTTGGGGATGGATTTCTGACCTCTGGGAAAGGGGCGCTGTAGAGCCCATTACAGAACCAAGGCAGAGGAAACAAGGAAGTCCCTTGTGCGGACGGAATGTTCTCTCCCTCAGCGGAAAGGGCCCAGGGGAGAGGGCTTTGAGACAAAGACTCTAGAGGCCAAGCTCTTTAATGGTTTCAGGTCCCAGCACTGAGAGTGGGACAAGGGGCAGACACTTTGGCTGGGTTCTCCTGGGGTGTGCCAGTGGCCAGCAGGTCGCTCACTGGCTCAAGGCTCTTTCCAGTTGTTCCCCTGGTGGGGTCCTGGGACTCTGCCTTGTCCCTGGCGCCCACTCCAGGCCAGGGCTCCAGGGAACCAATTCCAAGGGTCAGAGGGGAGGGGGCTTGGTGGGGTGGGGTGAAAAGGTGAAGGGATTGAGAAGTACACATTGGTAGTTACAAAATAGTCTGCTCTCTGAATCTCTGGATCTGTTTCTATTTTGTTTGTTCATTTATTTTGTTCTTTAGATTCCACATATAAGCAAAATTATATGGTATTTACCTTTTTCTGTCTGACTTATTTCACTTAGCATAATACCCTCTAGGTCCACCCATGCTGTCCCAAATGATGAGATTTCATTCTTTTTTTATGGCCAAGTAATATTCCATTGCATATATATATCGCAACTTTTTATCTGAGATATGGAGGGTTTTTGATGCAAGAAAGAGAAGAGAGTGGGACTCAAGTTTACTGAGCTTTGTCATATTAGATGTAAGACATTTTACATATGGTATTTCATTTAATCCTTGCAGTACTCATAGTAAGTATATCCTGTTATTGCTCATTCGTACAGATGAGAAACATGATGCTCCATGAAGTTAAATGACCTGCCTGGGGGTGGAGAGGTCAGGCTAACAAATGACATATTTGAGGTGTGGTCCTGAGGTTGCTTCAGTGCAAAGCCATACCTCTCTCCTCTCTACCACACTTCCTCCCAAGACATCCTACAGACTGACCCCTTAACCAGAGCACTCTATACAGCCCACTGTCAATTCCATTTTAATGACAGGTAGCTCAGAACCTTAGAAGCATTGATAATAATTATTTTAACTTATCCAGTTTTGGAGATTGAGGCATAAACAGTGAAAGAAAATAGACTCTATCCTTGGGAACAGAGGCTAGAAAATCAAGGGCCCTGTCTCGTGCTTTGTGTTGTTACCATCCGCCTCAGAAATGTGCCTTGAATTGGAATCCAGTATTTTTCTTCTTTGTCTTGATTTTGTAATTCAAGTTCCAAGGCTAGAGCCACCTCTAACCCAAAGCACCCATCTATGTGAGCACTTCTCCATTTCTTCGGAGTAGCTGGGTGTGGCTTGGTTTTCTTAGTTCCAGATGCCTGTGACTACTTAAAATAACCAGGTCACAGAGGCAAATTTAATCTCAAACCAGATCATTGGGTTGTAGGACATAACCTTTTTTTCCACACCGATGATTCATGCATTTAGCTCTAAGTTGGTGGTTTGGGCCTCCTACGTCCATGTGGTCTCATTATTTTATCTTTTCATAACTTGGAGATCGTTCTTTATGATTGAATTGGGTCTTATAAACTGCATGTGGAAAATCGAACACTTGACATTCCTTCCTTTCACTCGTTGATTTGGCAAATATTTGATTGAGTCTATTAAGCCCTTGGTCAAGGCCCTGCCTTTAAGGTGCTTGGGGTCTGTGGAACCCCAACAACATGTTATAGTCCAACGGTATATCTGCTGCAATGGCTGTTTGCTTAGCACACAGCATCCAGGGTTTCCAAGGGAGGGAAACTTGAGTTTGAATTTTCAGAGCCTGGGCACTGCCGTTGCTATGTAAGAGGGCTTACGGTGGGATTTCTTTCTTTCTTTTTGATCCAGGAAGACCTTAAGATACCACCACACCCTCCCCAGCGAGCCAGACACAGGTAGGAAGTTCAGACAGGTCTATGTGTGAGTTAGGACGGGGGTGTGGGGGCGTGGATTATCCTTCTTGGGCTGAAAGGCCACTGTCAGTGCAGTTTTCTTCGGCTTCGCATTGGGTAGACAGCCAATTTCTTCCTGTCTGGAGGACCTTGTACAGCAGACTTCTTTTCTCAGTTTTGAAGGTAACCTTGGGGCTGTCTGGCCCATAGCCTGGTCCAGCTGTTTGAGGTTGGGATTTGGGGGCTGGACAGAGACCATGCCTTCTTCACATACCACCCATCACCCACGGTCTTCCCCCCGCTAGACTGTGGTCAAGTCTCAGACAGTTCAGGAGAAAGGGTGACTCACTGCACTGACCACTCACCTACAACAGAGAACCAGTGAATAATGAACAGAGGAGGAGCCCCTTAGGGCACTGTGAAGGAGATGGGGAGACTAATTTCTTCTCAACAATAGCTGCTCTCACCCTCAGTCCTCAACTAAGCTACTGGCAGTGCCAGCGAAGCACAGAGCGAAGAGACCTCTCTCCCTCAGTGGGTAGTGTGTGTGTGTGTGTGTGTGTGTGTGTGTGTGTGTGTGTGGAAGGTGGAGAGAGCTACCTGCTATTATGCAAATAGAGTTCTTTGGGAGGCAGAGACACAAGAGTCACCTGGAGGCCAGTTCTTTGGGTTGGGGGGCACTTGCCTTCAAGTATTGGTTGGCAGTTGAGATAAACTTTCAGACACTTTCCCACTCTCAAAAAGGGGAATATGACTATTTACTTTCACCTAACCCCAACCTCCACACCATCCCAGGGCTTGATCACTGACTCTGAAGTGACAGACAAGATGATAGATAAGAAAGCAGAGATGCATCGTCTTTGAGCTTTGCTGTTTTGATAGATAAAATACCTGGTTCGCGTCCAAGCTTTGTGGCTTCTGGCACTCATCATTCTTATCGGAGTGCTGTGAGATTGGGCTCATGTTCCAGAAATTGACTTTCCCGCCTGCAAGAAAGGACTTGTTACCATGACAGCCCATAATGGATGTGCTTAGACTTCAATTTTCCATGTGACAACAAGGAATGAGAGAAGGGGTTGACACGAGGGTAACACGTGATGGGGAAGCATTACGGCTATCTGTTGTCTTTCATACGACTCTTTGGGCCACACAAATGCGTGTCCATTCCTGTATCCAGGCCTGACCCTTTCAGAAACCCTAGTTTTTCAGAATTCACCAAAGGCTTTCTAAAAATGCCGATTTCTGATCGGCCCAAACCAATATGCTCAATTAATATTTGACAAAGGAGGCAAGAACATACAATGGAGCCAAGATAGTCTCTTCAATAAATGGTGCTGGGAAAATTGGACAGATATATGCAAGAAAATGAAACTAGACCACCAACTTACACCATACACAAAAATAAACTCAAAATGGATAAAGGACTTAAATGTACGACAGGAAACTATAAAAATTCTAGAAGAATCCAAAGGCAACAAAATCTCAGACATATGCCGAAGCAATTTCTTCACTGATACAGCTCCTAGGGCACTTGAAACTAAAGAGAAAATGAACAAATGGGACTACATCAAAATAAAAAGCTTCTGCACAGCAAAAGAAACCATCAACAAAACAACGAGAAAACCCACTGTGTGGGAAAACATATTTGCCAATGTCATATCCGATAAGGGCCTAATCTCCAAAATTTATAGGGAACTCATACAACTTAACAAAAGGAAGATAAACAATCCAATCAAAAAATGGGCAAAGGACCTAAATAGACACCTTTCAAAAGAGGACATTCAGAAAGCCAAGAGACATATGAAAACATGCTCAAAGTCACTAATCATCCGAGAGATGCAAATCAAAACAACAATGAGGTACCATCTCACACCTGTCAGACTGGCTATCATCAACAAATCAACAAACGACAAGTGCTGGAGAGGATGTGGAGAAAAAGGAACACTTGTGCACTGCTGGTGGGAATGCAGACTGGTGCAGCCACTATGGAAGACAGTATGGAGTTTCCTCAAAAAACTACAAATGGAACTACCATTTGACCCTGTGATCCCACTTCTAGGAATATATCCCAAGAAACCAGAAACACCAATCAGAAAGGATATATGCACCCCTATGTTCATAGCAGCACAATTCACCATAGCTAAGATCTGGAAACAGCCTAAGTGCCCATCAGTAGATGAATGGATTAGAAAACTGTGGTACATCTACACGATGGAATACTATGCTGCTCTAAAAAGGAAGGAACTCTTACCATTTGCAATGTCATGGATGGAACTGGAGAGCATTATGCTAAGTGAAATAAGCCAGTCAATGAAGGAAAAATACCACATGATCTCACTCATTCATGGATAATAGAGACCATTATAAACTTTTGAACAATAATAGATACAGAGGCAGAGCTGCCTCAAACAGATTGTCAAACTGCAGCAGGAAGGCCGGGGAGGGTTGCGGGGCAGGAGGTAGGGGGGTAAGAGATCAACTAAAGGACTTGTATGCATGCATAGAAGCATAACCAGTGGACATAAGACATTGGGGGATAGGGGAGGCTAGGGGACTGTCTAGGGCGGGGGGATAAAATGGACACATATGTAATACCCTTTGTAATACTTTAAGCAATAAAAAAAAAAACCAAAAAACAAACAAAAAAAAACTGACATGCATACATAACAGACTAATTGAGATGTAATATTGATCAACCTTGCAAATGTTTGGAATAAAAGTTTTATGTTTAAAGCCCAAGAAATGTTGCTTGAATAAGTGCTCGGTGGTGAGTGGGACCATTTGTCAAGTGGTCCATGTAAAAAAAAAAAAAATAAAAAAAATAAAAATAAAAATAAATAAAAAAAATAAAAATGCCGATTTCTGGACTCCTCCATCAAGATCTGTTAGGTCCAGGTATTCATCAGGTATGGCAAAGGGCACCAAACCACCCCACAGTGACCGAACAAGATAAAGGGTTGTTTTCCATGCCACAATCCAGTATGGATCAGTGAGGACGGAGGCATCTATTTCACTTAGTTTTTCTGGGACCCCATCTAGTGGTTTAATGATTCCCTATGACCCCACAGTCCTTTACTGGGTCTTCTGTGTTCATTCCCCAAATAAGGGAATAAAGTGAGAATGTGGAGAAGACACACTTGCTGCAGCCAAGAGGTCACCTTGTCACTTCCCCTCACATTCCCATCAGCAAGAAAGAGTCTGAGGCAAAGGCCTGGGAAATGTAGTCTAGCTGTGTGCCAAGAAGGGAAAGGGAACTTGCAGAATTAGCCAATCCCAGTCATAACCTTGGATGGGAACATAAGGACATATTGGTTACACGCATCCTTGGGAATTCAAATAAAGATGGCTTGGAGCCCGTTTTCTTGAGAAACACCATTCTACAGGCACCTGTCTGAGTAATAGCAGGTGGGTGTTCACCCACTTTCAGATCATGGAGACTGGCTTGTAGGGGCAGAAACTCAATACACAAGGCCAACACCCACTGTTGCCCTACTGTGTTCTTGTCTGCGGCCATACTAGTAGCATCCCCAGCTGCAGCTCAAGTCCTCTAATCCACATCTCAGGGACTCCATACAGCTCTCTGGGGTTCATATTCTTCATATATAAAGTGGACATGTGAACACATTACATCAAATAAACTAATTGAAGTGCCTATTACAGAGCCTGACATACATTAGGCGTATAAAAAATGTTAAAAGTAAGTTTTAATACTTAGCAGAAGGTGGTCAAAGGCACAAGCTTCCAGTTATAAATTTAACATTTTATGGGGCCACCAGGAGTCAGGAAAGTGGGGCTAGTGATCTCCTGTGGGGTAGTACTGGTCAGGTGCAGGAGATGGGGAAATGGCCCCTGCCCCAGAGCCACACAACTCAGTCTCTTACACCCCCTGAATCTGCTTGGACCTCCTCAAGAGCCCTCTAAGAAAGTCTACACCAGGAGCCCAGGCAGCTGACTTTTCCGCAGGGTGTGAGCTCAGCAGCGTGTGGTAGAGTTGGGAGAGCGGGGCTAGTTCCAGACCCAGCCATCCTTGGATGGGGTGGGAGAGGGACTCAGCACAGGGATGCTGGCGGCTGTTCTTTCAGCGCTCTCCCAGCGTCACACAACCATGTCCTTCCTCACATGACTCCCGTCAACTCTGAGCCACCTTCCCTCCTCCAGAGCCCAGGGTTAGTGGCTGCAAATGAGATTTTGTGCACTGACCCTTTAAGAGGGTGCCTGAGTTTCCAGTAGATTCTCATTTATCCCTGGCAGACAGAATCCCTGCTAGTTTTTCACAGCCAGATGTTATGTGGCCTCCTCTTCTGGGCTCTGACGCTCTGGGGTGGGGAGCCCAGCATGAGGTTGAGACCATTCTCTTCTCAGGGGAACCTTTGCAGCCGAGATATCCGTTCAGGTTCTCAACCATTACACATGGGTATAGGGCCAGCCCTTTTGGCGTCTCCACCCTTTATACCAGTCTTGATGTGGATTCGTCTGTAAATCCTAGGCTATAAGACTTCTGTTCAGCTAGTCTTCAGTTGGTTATTCAGGTTGATGGATCTGTAATTTAGTTGTAATTCCAGTTTTGTCTTGGGAGGAGGTGAATGTAACTTCCACCCAGCCCGGCACCATCTTGGATCTTCCTAATATTAATATTTCTTAATAGGGACTGTGGACAGATGTCCAAAGTTTGAATTTCTTGTGTTTTTTAAATTTTTTTGAATTAAATTTTTTTTCTTGTACTTCTTGAATTTCTTTTATTTAAAAAAAATTTTTTTTGTATCTGTTAACACTCTAAGCTCTGGAGACATGCAGACCCTGGTCCAAATCCTCACCTTACAGTTGACCAGCCTTGGGGAATAGGAGACACTTTACTTAACTTTTCTTGACCTCAATTTTCTTATTTTTACAGTGGAAATTAGTATGAGTTTCACATGAAATTATTTGGAAGACTAAATCAGATAAATTCTTGTAAGGCATGTAACCTGATTCCTAGTAAACACTCAATAAATGTTTACTGTTATTGTTTAATCATACCCTCATCAGCTGTACTGATAGGAGCTAAATGATCATTCATCTTGATTGTTATCTGAAGGATAATCCTTTAGATTATGAATATTGTTGTTAGTAAAATAGTATGAAAAGAGAAAAGAGATTTAAGAATAACAAAAAACTACTATATAGACTCTATTTTAATGGGGAAAGTCTATGTTTCTATGAAAGGGACTAAGTAAATTAAAAAGCTGAGATAGTAAATATTCTGTGTACATTATAATTAGAACTTTTGTTCCACATGCAAAATACTCAATATCTATTACTTTGTGGTTTCAATGATTAATTTGTATTATACAGTCTATAGAAGAAAAATTTCCATACTTCAAATGTATTTTCCCTTATATATACATTTTTCCAGCTCTACTTAGGTATAATTAGAAAATAAAATCATAAAAAATAATTAAAGGTATTTAGCAGAAGACTGGGCTTCTAAGGTTTCAGGAAAATAATGGGATCCATAACCCAGGGACAGAGTAGATCCATGCTACTCAGGGTGGTCCACAGACCAGCAACCTTTCCATCACTTGGAGTTTATTAGAAATGCAGAATCTTTGGTCCCACTGAAGGTCTACTAATTCAGAGTCCACCATTTAACAAGAGCTGCAGGTGACCCCCTCATTTAGTAAGAAATGCATATAAAGGTGTGAGATTACCTGGGATAGAGGTCGTCTGCAACCACTGAGTTCCTGCATTTGATGGAGACACAGTGAGGGGTGGGGGCTGGCACAGATGGCCTGGTAGAGAACCGATGATGATAATCACACTGGGAAGGTGTGGTTTTCGTGATCTGCTAGTTTTATATCCTGTTAGGACCTCTCTTCTATTGTTTCTTAGAGAAGATGTCTCTTCTGGGCATTTCTGAGGTTGAGGGCTGAGCAAGGACAGACATGGGCCCAAGAAGTTAGACATGGACTGAGTGTTGGAGCTTTTACATCCTAATTGGTGACACCAGGCATCTAGAGACGGTGTGGCTCAAAGTAGTTACCATGTGGGTGTAGGTTGTTATGGTGATGGAAGTTTGAAAACAGATTGGACAAGATGTTGAAACAGTGGGGAAGAAAACCACCATAGTATACATTCTTCGAATTGTGTATCAGACGTCATATCCCACTCCCAAGGGGCTGGTAAGGGCATAAGTCAGCAGCTGTAATGATAATAAATCTGTGATCTCTGTCTCTCTCTCAAGTTATCTAAATCCTGATAACTAAAATAAAAATAAATAAAATAGTATCCTTTACTTTGTATAGAGCTTTACAATGTACATAACACTTTTTAGCCATTCGTTTGTTAGTAAATGTTTGTTGAACCCGACAGTGTATCAGAAACTGGGTTGGGTGCTGGGGTTATAATGGGGGACAAAACAGATGCAGGCACTTTCCCTCTATGAAATTTATGCTGAAGTAGTTTACACTATGGTGGGTTTGGTTAAGTTTTATTGAACATTTACTATGTGTCAGTCACTGTGCTAAGCACAGTAGCCCCAAGGAGCCCTCATAATAATTCTCTCAGGTTGGCACCTTTATTTTCTCTTTTACCCACAAAGGATTAATAGGAGTGTCAAGGCTCCAAAATTCAGGTGACTTGCCCAAAGAGATCTACATAGTTGTGGGTGCGCCAAGCAAGAACCCAACTTCATGACTGTGATGCCCATCACTGATGATAAGCTTGATCTGCACAGATTCTGACAATGACAGTGATGATGGGTCCTAGGGCTCAGTAGGATTTTGGAAACAGAACGTTCCAGGAAGTGGAACTTGAATAAGTTGGAGAAAGTGATGAAAAGATAGTGCATCATTTATGGAATTAGGAGCTGAGGGCCTTTGAGAAATGACAGACATTGCCCATGGTGGCTGGAACACGGCATCTGCAGGCACTGCAGGTAGAAAAGTAGGGTTAGAGCAGATTGGGAAGGGACTTGGTAGTATTTCAAAGAGTTAGTCCTTTATCCTTTAGGCAACATGGAACCATCAACACATGGGAGAGTGAGAAGGCCGATTTCTGTTTACATAAGATCACGCCCTCAGGAAAATGAACATGAATTTGGCACAATTTGGCAGGGATGGTGAGCAGTCACAAAAAAGATGAGAAAATGAGTTAGAAAGCTGTTGCTATACCCATCTCCAACCTCCTCACCCTGTATGGTGAGCTAACCACCATCTCTCAAACTGTAATGTTCGTTTGAATCCCCAGGAAACCTGTTAAAAATGCAGACTCTGATTGAATGGATCTGAGATGGGGCTGAGAACCTGCATATCTAACAAGATCTCAAGTGATTCAGACCCTGCTTCTCTGGGGACTACACGGTGCAGCAAGATGCAGAGACGGGTGACAATGTACATAGGGATACGGAGCCCCTGCTACACATCGGCAACTTTGCTGAGCCCCTGGCATTGTGTGTTCTTTCAGTGCTTGTAATCACAGCCAAGAGGCAGCTAGGATTGTTATCTCTGCTTTACTGTCAAAGGAGCTGCCTCTCCGAGGGGTTAAGTCACTTGTTCAAGTCACATAGACATTTTAGCCCAGTCTCTCGGAAATTTTTTTTTTATAATAGAGAACCAAAAAAATGCAATCAGGGAGCCTTGAACTTCTCGTTAAATTTAAATTCTTTCTACAGAAACCCTGTCACCACATACTGACCACGAGAAAGTTTCAACCATTACTCACGTCCAGAAAGGAAGGAAGAAGCAGTTTTCTCTGTTTGTCTCGTGACCACGCTGGATGCCTTTAAGGAACTGGCCTGCATGATAGAAAGTGGACATAGGGAAGTCCACCAGATCCCTGAAGCAAGCGTCTTTAATGCTAATGTCTGATGCCACATCTTGGTGCGGTAGGGATGGGGGCCAGGTAGGCAGCAGCCATGATGGGTCCTGGTGGGTGAGAAGCCATTGGTTTCTCTGTGTGAACTCTCAGGGTTGGGGACAAGGCCTGGCAGGCAGCCCAGGAATGTCTCTTGATTTTCTACTTGGGAGATTCCGGGATTGTGTATAAAGACATAGCGCTCCAGTGTTATTAACTAATCAGTTGTTGCAACATCTATGTCCTGGCCAGATCTGTAACACAATCATAGGTTCAGCATCCAGGCTGAAAATCCCTTGGGAGCAGCAGGAGATGGAGAGGCTGGGAGGATTCCAACAGTCTCCCTCTCACTTCAGGGAGAGGCTTACCATCATTATTTGTCATGGGTTGGCCAGGAGGGAGCCAAAGTAGGCTTGACCCACAGAACAATGCTTGGGGATTGACTGTCAGAGCCCAGTAACTGGGGTGGCAGAGCAGGCTGTTGTAGAGGGAGAGAGAGACAGAAACATCAATGATGAGAATCATTGATTAGCTGCCTCCTGTACGCCCTCTACTGGGGATTGAGCCCACAGCCGGAACATGTGTCCTGACCTGGAATCCCACCGTGACCTCCTGCTTCATAGATCAATAACCAACCACTGAGCCATGCCAGCCAAGCGAACTAGTGCTTCTTAAAGGTGCTTCACATCACTCTGCACCTAATGAATTAGAATTTGGGGAGTGAAGGTAGATTTTCCCTTTTAACGTATTTTCACAGGATTCCTATGCACTTTGAAGTTTGGGAACTACTCATAACCTCCATTAGAAAAATGGGGAACATGGACAATACAGGGAAGAGAATATAGGCTCCAGAGTCAGATGAACCCAGACTTGGGCCCCATCCCTGTAGCTATTATCTGTGTGACTTTGTGGAGACCACTTGACCTCATTGACTCCCATCTGTAAGTGGGTGTATGATGCTCTCTGCAGAGGCTTGTTGTGATCATCCCACAAGACACTGGGTTTACAATTCCTGCTATGGATCAGGTGTCCAATCAATGTTTATGGACTTAAATTCAGCATCTCTCAGGCTGAGGGCATTCGTGGTTGGTGGGTGGAAGGGCATGGGAAGAAGGAGGGACATGGTTGATGTAGTAGAACTTATTCTCATCATTTTTGCCAAATTATAGGTGTTGAGGTGGATGTAAAAATCAGAAACTCAGCTGCCTGAGACATACGCATTTTAACAGAAATGGAAAAGATATAGATTGACCTTGTACTCCACAAATATAAGTGCAAACATGAGGCCCAGAATAGTCCCACAATGTGGCATAGCTAACCGAAGAACGAAGGTGACCTTGAGCTGCATGACTAAAAGTATAAGCTTTAGGATGAGGGGGTGAGAGATGCACTTCTTTCTCTCAGCTTGTCAGAACAGCCTGAAGACCACTGTGGGTGGGAGTCAGGGAGAGCAGGTCTTATCTTCAGAGGAGAGGAAAGAAGGTGGTAAAAGAACCAAGACCATATGTTTGAGAAGTTGTTTGGGAACTAGAAAGGCTTAACCTAAATAAAAATAAGCAATGAAATTGCTGTGTGTAATGATCTGAAAGTACACGTTTAGGAAGCGGGCTGAAGGAACAGAATTAGGAAAAATAAGAGAAAACTGCAGACACAAACTTCAGTTCCTTATACAGGAGAATTTTATGAATGAGTTCCTCTGCCAAGGACATCAAAATGCTTTATGTCACCAGTCCTCCAGCCTTGCCAAAGAGGCAATCTTTTTTCCATTTCTTCAGATGAGGAAACAGGTTCAGCAAGAGGAAGTGACTTGGCAAAGTGACACAGATCAGAGGGGGTGATCTTGTTCCACTGTGCCAAGCTGTCTGACAAGTACAGAAGCTTGAAAATGAAATGTGTTGACTTAGTAATTAGTTCCTTGTCACTGAAGGTGGCCATTTGTCAGGAAGTCCATGGAAGGGATTTAATAAAAGCGGTGTAGTTGATCCTAGGAGTGAAGATCTTTGACTCTGGAATCATAGGCCACTTTAGTAACTCATTTGCTGAGATTTTCTCCTGCTGGTTCATAGGCCTGCTATACTCTAAGTGCCTGTCATGGGGCCAGGTGCGTGTTAGTGAGGGCCCAACAAATGAAGCTTTTATAATAGGCTGGAGTCCATTGTGATGACCTTGAAGGTCCTCCAATCCTGACAATGCACGGGCAGTTGTCTTCTGCTTATTACACATGGGCCAAGCCTTCCTGCCTCCATCCTTGAGATTCCTGGGGATCAGCTTTAACCTTAAGTATCTACTCCCAGATGCTTGCCAATTCCCATGAGCTCACCCTGTAATCTCACACTTAGTGTAAAGGTTTTCCTTGCTGGGTTAAAGCCAGGATCACCAGGGAGCACGGAAGAGTAACACCCATGGGTGTTGCAGGTATCTTGCTTTTTGAAGTAGAAAGAGCATGACTTTGGATTTGAATCTAGTATCCTCACTGCTTGATCAAGATTTTATGCAAATCACTTAATAACATCGAGGCTCATTTTGCAAATTATTGAGTATGAAAACATCTCAAAAATTATGCAGAATCTTGAAGGGAAGTCATATGCACAGAAAAGACTCTGAAAAGACCATCAGCTCTCACCTCTGGCTAACCTTGAGGCACTGAGAAGACAGCAAGGGAAGACTAAGGTGGAGTTATAAACGCCTAGCTGATGTTGAGGGTATAATCCAACACACACACAGAGCCCTTTGGCAAAGACTGGGAGACTGATTGGTTCCAGGCATCTAAGGGAATCTCTGTGAATCACTGTTTACCAACTAGGCTAACTAGGAAGAGAGTTCAGTGTCCACACATGAAAAAACACATGCAGACTTTCTAGAGTTAGTTCAGAAAAGTAACTAAACAAACAAGCAAATAAAAAGTAATAACAACGCTTGGGGAGAGAGGAGAACCTGATTTTTCAGAGTTGCCACATAATATTATTTACAATTTTCAGCCAAAAATTATGAGACACAAAAAGAAACAAGAATGTAGGACATATCCACAGGGGGTGGGGAAAGGAGTCAACATAAACTATCCTCGAGGAAGCCCAGATATTGGACTGACTTACTAGACAAAGACTTTAAATTGGGAATTTTAAATATTTTAAAAATGGAACAAAATGTCTAAAGAACTAAAGGAAAGTATGGGAATGGTGTCTCACTAAAAGGAGAGTATCAATAAAGATGTAGAAATTATTAACAGCAACCAAATAGAAATTCTGAAGTTGGAGATGACAATAACTGAAATAAAAATTCACTAGAGAAGCTCAACAGCAGGTTTGAGCAGAGGGGGAAAAATCAGGAAGCACAAAGCTAGGGACATTGAAATTAGCCAGTCTGAGGAACAGAAGAAAAAATAAATAAACAGATCTTTAAGACTTGTGGAACACTGACAGTTTCACCAATGTATATGTAATGAGAGAGAGAGAAAGAGAAAGAGGAGGCAAAGAGGGAGAAGGAATATTTGAGTAAATATTGGCTTAAAAATCCCCAAATTTGATGAAAACTTTACACTTTCAGAAAGTTCAACAGACTCTAAGCAGGATAAACTAAAAGAGATCCACATCAAGACACATCATAATCAAACTGTCAAAATCCAAAGACAACAGGATAATTTAAAAGCAGCAAGAGAGCCTGGCTGGGTGGCTCAGTGGGTTGGAGCATTGTCCTGGTACCAAAAGGTTGCTATTTGACTCCAGGTCAGGGCACACACCTTGGTTGCAGGTTAGATCCCCGGTTAGGGCACGTACAGGAAGCAATGAATTGATTTTTTTTCCCTTTCTTTAAAAATCAATAAAAACATATACTCAGGTGAGGATTTTTTAAAAAGCAGCAAGACAAAAGCAGTTCATCACATATGAAAGTCCATCAACTGATGAATGAATAAAATGTAGTCTATGCATACAATGGGATACAAAGGAATGAAGTACTGATATATGTTACAACATGGGTATGTCTTGAAAACATCATGCTATGTGGACGATGCCCATGACAAAATGCCAGCTGTGACATGAGAAATGCCCAGAAGAGACAAATCAGTAGAGACAGAAAGTAGATGAGTGTTGCCAGGTGCTGGGAACAGGGAAAATGACAGCGAATGGACATGGGTTTACTTTTTCGAATGATAGAAGTATTTTGGCATTAAGGAGAGGGGAAGGTTGTACAACTTTGTAAATGTGCTAGGACAACTGAATTGTGCAGTTAGAATGGGTGAATATGATGGTGTGAATTATATCTCAGTTTTTTGGGGTTCATAGGTTGATAATCATTGAACCACACCGGCCAGGCTGGCAAAATGATTAGATAACGTATGTATGGATCTATATCCCTGGCTATTACTTGGCGCATAAGTGGTATTCAGTGACAGTTATTTTTTTCTTTCTTTTCACCTTCCACTGTGTGCCTTAAGGCTTAGGTCACTCTGGCCTGCTCGCATCTGAGCGTCTCTGCCAGGGGCATCAGCTTATGGGGCTGGGAAGTCAAGTTTACAGTCTCAGTTTCCTGAAAGCCTGATGCCCCAGGTCTCAGATTCAGTTTCATGCTTTGCAGGCAGATGCAGATCATCAGAGCTGGAAATCATTCCACAAAGTTGCGGGATTGCCCAACCTTCAACTGGCATGCCCAGGCAAGACCTGGCACCGAGCGCCTGCCTGGCCCTGAGCTTCTGTTCAACTTCCTCTGTTGTCTCCCTTCCCTGCTGCTGCCTCCTCTGCCAGGGCCCCTCTGGGCCCTCCAGAGCTGACACAAGCCATGCAACCAGGGTCAAGCGACGCTGAGGGAGTCAGTGAGGGCTGTGCCTTTGAAAATGTGTGTGCAGTGGGCCAAAAAAGCAGAAAAAGTGCTACCAAAACCCAACCACAGCCATTCTGCATCTGCAGGCCTCTTGGGAAAGGGAAGTGCTGGCAACAAGAGCTTGCTTCTTTTTCCCTCATTGCGATCCTGCTTTTATTTTCTTTGGATACATACCCAGAAGTGGGATTGCTGCATCACATGGAGTTCTGGTTTTAATTTTTTGAGAAACCTCCATACTATTTTCCATAATGACTAAACCAATTTACATTCCCACCAACAGTGCACAAGGGTTCCATTTTCTTTTAAAAAAAAACATTTTTATTGATTTTAGAGAGGACAGGAGAGGGAGAGAGAGAGATAGAAACATCAATGATGAGAGAGAATCATTGATCGGCTGCCTCCTGCATGCCCCATACTGGGGATGGAGTCTGGAACCCGGGCCTGTGCCCTGACCAGGAATTGAACCATGACTTCCTGGTTCATAGGTTGACACTCAACCACTGAGCCACGCCAGCGGGGCAAGGGTTCCCTTTTCACTACCTCTGTGCCAACGATTGTTATCTCTGATCTTTTCGATGCTAGCCATTCTTACAGGTGTGAGGTGATAGCTATGATAGCTTTGATTTGCATTTTCCTGATGCTTCGTGACAATGAATATCCATTCATGTACCTGTTGGCCAAAAGCATAAGCAACAACAGCAAACGTTACTAAGTGGGAGTACATCAAACTAAAAAACTCTGCACGGCCAAAGTTAGCATCAACAGAATGAGAAAGCAACCCATGAAATGGGAGAAAATATGTGCAAATTATATATCTTGATTAGGGGTTAATATCCAAAATATATAAAGAACTCGTACCCTTTAAGAGCAACACAAACAATTTGGATGACTGTGGGAGGTGAGGGGAAGGAGGTGGAAGAGGGCATAGAGGGGATGAGTGGTGATGGAAAAAAGAAAATGAAATAAGAATTAAACTTAAAAAACACTTAAAGAATAATAATAAAATCCAATTATAAAAGGTTTGTTTTTTTTTTCCTAAAGAGATGCTCTGTTTTTGTTAAAGTTATGGGGAAAAGGGATAAGGGAAGTGAAGAGACTTTTTTCCAAAGAAGAGTTCATTTCTTGATGTCAGAAAGTGAAAGGGGAACTTCCTTTCTCAGAGATGACTTTTACTAGAGAGGCATTTTCAGTTTCCATTAGTGGGTGGAAAGACTGGGAAGGGGTTCCAGGGTGGGGGGTGTCCCAGGGGAGGGGGAAAGGAAATGGCAGAAAGGACTCAGTGCAGAGGATGAGCCCATAACGTTGGGGTCTTCGGTGACTGCTGAGCCAAGGGAGGGACCTGAAATGTAGCACCCAGTTGTCTGTTCTGTACTGTGGCTCCGTGAACCTTTGCAGAGCAGGTGGACTATCCCAGCCTTGAGCAGCTGGAGAAGGCCAGGAGGGATGTGTTCACCTCTGAGCTGCAGGAGCCGAGGGAAAGGGGTCAGAAGCCGGTGGAGGAAGAACTCAGCCGCTCTTCCGACTGGGAAGTGGACAGAGCCACACGGAGAATGTCCCGCCTCGGGAATGCTGATCCTGGGAGGTGGTGAGACCAGGTGAGAGTTATGGCAGACAGTCAGGGAAAGGGAACCCCCGGAGGCTGGCGGACGCAGCCCTGTGGCTGCTGGGTTCTTCAGAGATGTTGGAGGCTATGTGAGGAGAAGCAACCTGAGCATGCAGGGGAAGGAGGGACATGTGGTAAAGGGGGGAGGGCAGGGGCGGGGACTCAGGAGTCTGGGATGAATGGGTTTAACCAGCTCACCCAAGGGAACGTCCCTGACACATAGTAGAACTCCAGCACATTCTCGATGGATCTGAGCGGAGGAGCTGAGACTATAGACTGGTTAGATGATGTGATGGGGAAGAGGCCCAAAGGTCTCGCTAAGTACGAGGGGGCAGACGAAGAGCAGGAGACTGGGGGTGGGTGCCCAGTATCAGGCGAGGGGGGAAGTGGCCTAATGCCAGGGCTGGTCTGTGCTCTAGGAAGGGGCAGTGCTCAATGCCAGGCCCTGGGGAGGCTTATCACCAGGGAAGGACCCGTGCTCAGGATTGGGAACATAAAGGCCAGTCCGGGGAGGACTCAGTGCCCAGAGAGGGGACAAAAGGGCCAGAGTGGGGAGCTAGTCCCCAGGATGGCCAACTCCCCAGGTGGAGGTCAGGTGGGCAAATTTCTGGGGGAGCTCAGTGGCCGGGACAGTGGAGGCCTGGGCCAGGGATAACCTTCCACAGGGCTCAGAGCTCTTCAGACCTCACAGCGGCTCCCACCTGCACATGCTGCCTCCCCCTGCTTCATGCTCCATCCGCTATAGCAGCCCCTCCTCATTGGCACGTGGCAGGACGCAGCCAGATGCAGGGACGTGCAGCAGTGGACATGAAGCCCCCGGGCACTGGCAGATGAGGCAGCCTGTGGACTGCAGTTCTCCATGGCTGGCCCCACCTCTACCCGCCCCAGGGCTGAGCTGGTGGTTGGGACTGGCCAGGCTGGAGCAGAGAACAGAGGTGGGTGTCCCGCCTGGCCCCTCGGGGTCTCATCCAGCTTCCTCTTCCCTTCTCCAGCTGTGACACCCCCACGGTGAGGAAGCTTGTCACAGAAGGCTTGGGGGTGGGGCAGAGGGCGTGGCCCTCCTGATGCCGGTTTTCCCTGGGCTGGCATCCTCTTGCCTGCCCGGGAGGCAAGGCCCGATGCCTCTCTCAGCCACCACTGCCCTCAGTGCAGCTGGGTTCCTGCACCAGGTTAAAATAAAAACGGAGAGAACTTTGAGCATCTCATCCAGCTTTTGACAAAGAGAGAAACAGAGGGGCCTGGAGAGCAGATGTGCCAAAGGTCTCTTAGGAAGCTGGTGGCAGGGCCAGTACCAGAGCCCGGGCATCCTGGCCCCAGGTCACGGTCTTTTCCCTCATGTCTGACACCTCCCACACAGCGTATGGCTTTCAGATCCTGCCATGGGGTCGACAGTGGTGCCATTCACTAACTAGGTGACTTCCCCAAACCTGTTTCTCCATTTGCCACATGGACAGAGTGCCATCCGAGTGTCACCAGCCGTGTCAGATGCAAACCTTAGAAAGGGTGCTAGCCTCTGCCGCAGCTCCCCCGTCACACTGAAGCCCAGAGGGGCCCTCATGCACTGTCGCCCGCATGCAAGCTTCACGTTCACGACCCCAGGCTCTGCCTCTGCCCTGCTGGCTTGCTCCCGGTGCCCGGAATGCCAGGATGTGCAGTGGCTTGCATCTCCATTCTTTGGGCAAAGGTCGGCCAGAGAACCTGTCCAGGCCGTGTGGCTGTACCTCATGAAGTCTTTAGGAAAATAACGCTTTATGTTTTTATTTAGTGTTCTTTGATGGACTTAGTCATAAGACTGTTAGGAGCCAGGTCAAGAGATTCCTCTGAATGACAGATGCCAGGCTCTGCCAACTGTGGCAGACAGGGTAGAGCTCACCAGATCCCGTTTGTTCCTTGACACTCCCGAGCTTCCTTGCCTTGGGGAGTGGGGGCATGTGAGTAGTTCCGGTCCATGAATGGAAGTGATGTCACTTCCCTCTTGAAGCTCAGGAGACCTGTTCTTTCTCGCCTTCACTCCGGAACTGATGACATTGCAGATGCTGGATCCAGGAGTGCATATGTAGGACTGAGTCCTCTTTCTGCAATGCCTGAGTGGGAATAAGCTTGTAGGTGTAAAGCCACTCCAATTGGGGAGGGGGCATGCTTGTTATGCAGCACAACCTACCTTCTACTGATTAATACAGCCAAACTTGACATCTCCTAACACAGTGGTTCTCAACCTGTGGGTCGTGACCCCTTTTGGGGTCGAACGACCCTTTCACAGGGGTCGCCTAAGATGATCAGAAAACACATACATAATTACATATTGTTTTTGTGATTAGTCACTATGCTTTAATTATGTTCAATTTGTAACAATGAAATTGGGGGTCACCGCAACATGAGGAACTGTATTAAAGGGTCGCGGCATTCGGAAGGTTAAGAACCATTGTCCTAACAGAAGTGTCTGACCCGATCAACCTCATTGGGCCTGGTTTCTTTTTCCCTCAAGTATGACCTCCCCAGGATGAGGCTCAGTTCCACAGCTGTAAGTCTTCTTGTAAGGATTCTCCATGAGCTCACCACAAGTGCCCAGACCTGTCAGAGCCTCAGGTAGAGACGGCTACCTTTTCACCACCGCTCTCCCTCCCTGCTGCCCCCATTTCAAAGGTCTCTTCTCTCAACAACAGATCCCAACCTGGAGCCCAACCTTCCGGACTCTGAAAGCTCAAGAGTACAGAACGGCGTGTCTGGCCGTTTCCCTCAAATTCTCATGAGCTACAAATGCTGCTTAGCCATTGGCCTTATTTCCAGTCTCCTCCCATGGGGACTGGATATGTCCGTTCCTCACCACCATCCACACTGCCGTCTCGTCTTGCAGTGGTTCCAAGGTGCATCGTGCCATCGGCAAACGTCACGGGGCGCTTTCTGGGAACCAGCTGGTACCAGGTTTGGGCATCTTCAGACAGGACTCTGAGTCTGGAGAGATCCCCTGGAGGCTGGGCCCGCCAAGCTCCTTCTGCCGTTCCCATCACAGCCAAAGAGCTGGGGGGAGAAGTTCCCATGTTCTTTTAGGAGTGCTTCCTCCCCACCCTACCCCGGGGCCTTCAGGTGTACCTGGGTCTCAGGTGTGGCAGGAGGGGGGTCATCTCCCTTTCAGGGAACAGGTGGAGGCAAATGTCAATGCCGATGCATATCCTGATGGCTGCCGCCTCCTGGGGGCCACTCTGGCTTTCACCAGCTTCAAAGAAGAATAGACCCGGCCCGGCACCTGTTACGGCAACCTCTGCGTTCACAAGCCAGGCGTGGTCCTTCTAAAATCCCGAGTGTGTATCTCCAGTGATGTGTTTAGAGACACTGAATATCGTGAGCACCGGAGCGTCTTTCTGGGCAAAGTCCTAAATACTTTCACAGCCCTATACCCTCAGCCTTGCTAGGTAGCCCAGATGAAGCGAAGTATCTCTTAGACTTAGCCAGCCTGGGTTTTGCCTCGTCACGGATGTAAAGGTGACATGGCACAGTGGTTAAGAAAGTGAGTGCTGGTGTCAGACTGTGTGGGTTCAAACTCCCGCTCTCTTGGATTTAGGCCAGGTCACCTTAGGAAGCCTCCTTAACCCCATGGATCTCACGTTAGTCATCTATAAAGCAGAGGTGATAATTACACAGACCTTGTCATGATGGGTGCTAACTACTTAGTGCCTGCCCCATAGGAAATATTTGACACAAACAGTTCCCTTCCCCTGCAGGCACTTCAGTTCCATTCCTTTCTGCACAGACCTGCCCGTCTTATCTTCTCAGGAAATGGCTTTACCTTGCCACTCCCTTTCTACACATCCAGAGAGGCCTGGAGCCACAGAAGATATCGGTTTACAAAGGACAATTTTAAAGGCCCTTTTCTGGGCCCTGGGGACCCTCCAGGCTCTGTCCCCAACCCTGCCTGCCTCCTCCAGCCATTCCCCCCACGACCTCCCATCCAATCCAGCCGACCTCTCCCTTCCCATCTAAGTTCCCCACTCGTGCCTAGGCTGTATTCTGACCTCTTGCTCTACCTCTTCAAGCCTTAGTCACCCGGGAAGGCTCATGCGAAGGCTTTCCTCCTCCAGAAAGTCCTCCCTGACTAGGCAGAAATTCTGGGCCTCACGCGTGCTGATTAGTCACCGCCGAATTCATAGAAACCTCTGTGGTTTTGCTTTCACCGCTATCTGCATATGGCCTTCCTCCCAGCATGAGAGTTCTTTGCGGCACGCACTGTTTCCCTAGTTTATGTCTGGCATCCTGGAAAGGCGAGGCAAGTGGATAGTCAAGGGTCTGAGGAGACTCAAAAGGGTTGCGGACACCAGACGAAAGAGAACAGTGACCCTCCTGCATGCTTCCGGGCCTCCAATGGCAGGGAACGTGGTGGAGAATTCTTTGCTGCCCCTGGATATTTAAAAGAAGCTGAAGGGTGGAGACACCCCTTTACAGCCAGTAGCCTCCCCCACTTGCCCACGAGGCTGGTGAAAGCAGTCATTTAGTAAATAGTGCAGTAGGTAAGGGGCTGAGATCCAGATCCAAACCCCAGGTTCCAAAGCCGGCTCCAGCTTTTACTCATGGTGTGACCTCAACAAGTCTGTCAGTCTCTCGGAGATTCAGTTTCTCCATCTATCTTTAAAATGGCAGTAAAAACAGTCCCGACCTCATCCAGTTGTGAAGATTAAATGAGTTGATGCATGCAAAGCTACTTTAATGAGCACTCTACATATAAGCTACTCTTGTGAGGTGCTTACATTGATCATTTTGGACAGTGTTATGCGGCAAAAAAAAAAAAAAAAAAAGATCGGACTCTTAGGAACCTGTTCTCCCGCTCTGAGCCTCTGTTTGATTATCTTTAAAATAAAGAAAACCATATATGGGGCTGAGATGGGTATGAGATTTTGCTTATTAGGCATGCAGAACAGAGCTGGGCATGTATGGATGTGTCTTCATCCTCTTTCGTTTGCGTCTCCTATTTCTGCCTGGCACACTGGCTGGGCAGGTATAGCGGCATTTGGAGGAAAGAAATATGGAGACCTGCTGGGCACACTTGGTGTCTTTAGAGATTGGTGTGGGCCTGCTGCCACCTGCCGGATTGAGCAGGAATGGCAACTTTCATTGCTCTCTGGTGCCACCTTATGGTGGAAGAGAGCAGGTCTCCCCTGTTCTTGTTCTGGCTTGGGACCCTGCTCCTTCCTACACGCCTCTCAATTTCTCTCCATGTGGAGTACTAACATGTGCTGGTATTTTATTAACTGCAATGCAAAAGGAGACAGAGACAATCTGGAATAGAAAAGTGGTGCTTACCCTTTAATGAACCTCAGGAATACCTGGGGAACTTCATTATTTTTAAATCAAATATGACGACTTATGAGGCTGAACGTATTTTTGCAGTTTTATTGGTCATTTGTAGATCCTTTTAAGTTAGCCGACTCTTGCAGTCTTTTAGCGTCTTTTTGTTGAGTTGCTTAAAAAACGAATTTGTCGGAGTCCTTCATATAGCTAGGATTTGTGTTGATTTTCATGTATGTGTATTGCAAATATTACCTTTTATTCCTTAGGTTGACTTTTCACTCTTCTAATCATGTCCTTTGATAACATTACTAAAATTTTAAGGTAAATTAATACTTCACTTTTTCTTTTATAGTTAGGAGTTTTGTAACATGTTTAGGAAATCTGCCTCCTCCAATATCCCAAACATGATTTCTTATAAAATATTGTTTTAACCTTCACATTTAGATATGCAATTCACCTGAAATTGTTTTTTGTGTATAATGTGAGGTAGAAGGGACAAAATACATTTTTCAATTGGGCAAAATCCCATGGACCCAGAACCATGTATTAAAATGACTATTTTTTTTTCTCCACTGTGTTGGAGATGCACACTGCAGGAAAGAACACTGCACAGCACTGAGTATGAAAAATTTCATACTATATTCAACAAGATGGAGGAATCTGACACAGTTGAATGTAAGAAGACAGACACAAAAGGGGGCAGGCAATGTGCTTATTATCTGGTCAGGTGTGCAGGACTCTTTGTGATCACTCTGTTTTGTTTCATTCATCAGTCTATCTCTTCTTGTGCAAATACCACGATGTCTTAGTGATTAAAACTTCAAAAGAACTACCTGGGAATATCAGCCCCCCAGCGTTGTTCTTCTCTAAGATTGTCTTAGAGAAGATACGGGCTCCTTTCCATTTCCATCTATATTTTTATATCAGATTATCAATTACCACACAAAAGCCTGTTGGAATTTTGTTTGAGATTGCTCTTGTCTGTTTTTGATCCTACAAATAAACTTCATTTTGTCAAGACTAAAAAAAAAAAAAATCCCTTTAGAGTTCTGGTGTGGATTTTACTAATCCCATAATTTAATTTGTAGTATATTAAATTCTTTTTTTATTATCTCATGGCTGTGAATATTGATTTCCCCACCAGACCATCAGCAATCTTTGGAGAAAGTGTTTGCCACATAATTATTTTGTTTTATATATAATTTTATGCCAGCCTATAGCCAAAGAGCATTTAACATGTGCTTCTGAAATGGACCTTATAAACTCTTGCAAAATGACCTTATTATGTGCTTTTATCAATATTCTGGAGTGGATGCTCCTTGGTTTCTGACTTAATTCATTTGAATAAATTATTAAAGTATTTATTAATTTACCTAGCAAAATCACTACATCGTCTAGTCTTTTTTTTAATTTTTTTTCAGAGTGGAAGGGAAGAGAAGAGACAGAGAGAAACATCAGTGTGAGAGAGTCACATCAATTGGTTGCCTCCTGCATCCAGACAGGGACCTGGGATCTGGGCTGCAACTGAGGTACCAGCCCTTGATTGGAATCCAATCCGAGACCCTTCAGTCCGCAGGCCAACACTCTATCCACTGAGCCAAACCGGCTCGGGCTAGTCTTTTTTAAAAGCTTCCTTTTCCTTCGGGAGTTTTCAGTCCAGTAAAGATAGTGAACACAAACCAAGCATTTAAAACGTCATTTCTTAAGTGCTAGAGGTCTACAGCCACAGGAGTAATAAACTCTAGCTGAGAAAACACAGTGAAGTTCATAAATCCTAGCGAAGTCAACAGTTGAGCTGGGTTTTGAAGCAGGAATAGGAGTTCTGCAGGCAGTTAAGTCCAGGAGTGGGGAAGAGGACAGGAAGCAATCTGGGTAAGGGGGTGGGGGAGACATGAAAACAAGGAAATTCATCCCAGCCTGAGGAGCATGAGTGGTCCAGTATGGTTGAGGAATGGGGAATGGAATGAGAGATAGGTGAAGCTGAACATGTAGGGGGCGGGGGTCAGGTTATGAATGTTTTTTAAATATAGATCAGCAATTTCTTTTACTTTATTAATTAAGATGGCCAGTATAAGGCAGTGTCATGATCAGAATTGTGTTTGAAAAATATTGCTCTCCTAGCGCTGAGGAGGGTGTACTGTAGTGTGCGGAGGTAGTTAGGAGGCCACAACAATAGCTCTGAGCAAAGACACTGAAGATGGGATGGTTATTGCAGGTTATTTCAGAGGTAAAATCAATGAGTCTTGGTGATTGATTGGGTGCATGCAGGTGGCGGGAGGGTGTCTCAGACGTCTGGGTGCTAAGGTTATGGGATTTCACTGTGCTAAGCTCCAAACTGTCCCTCGGATCAGTGGGTTGGATGGAGCAGCTATTCTGCACGTACGCCTGGGCGTGCCTCTGGTTGGCAGCTGTGTGAAAAGGCACGGCTTAATGCCTGTGGGACTGTTCTTTGCGCAGAATAAGCACATTTTGCCGCGTGATCTCCTTTTTTCAGGATTTGTGGGTTCTTTTGTCCCTTGTCCATCCGTAAATTCATTGCTGCTCCCCAAGGAGGAGAGAAGATGGGTTATTTCAGAAATACGAACCCAAACCAAAAACATTCCGTCCCCACTGCTGCTCTGAAATTAGTTTGTCAGACCAGTTGGCAAGGAATCTTAACTCGTTTAGCACAATCAGCTCATTTTTTCAGATGAGGAGGCCACATCCAAGAGAGGAAAGATGATGTGTTAGCCAATAAGTGGGATCCTGAGGTTTCTCTGGATGCGGCGGGAGGCCGCAGGTCAGCATGGTTATAAGTAAGCAATCAGACATGTCGGGGCTCTGCCAACTACCAGCTGTGTGACCCGGGGAAGGTGTTAGCTTTTTCTACTTCGCTACAAAATGTGAGAATTACATGAAAAATGTGCATGTTGATAGTGATGACATACCTGAGTGCTCAGTGCATGTCAGTGATGATGAAGATGAAGATGACAGTGATGCAGGTGATGGCGATGATGGCGATGATGAAGGAGATGATGGCGATGCTGATGTAGTTGAAGAAGCATGGGCATGGGCATCGGAACACCTGAGTTAAAGTGTCTGTTATAGCTGTTTGATAATTGTATGCAAAACAGAAATAATAAGCTCTCGCTTGCACTATTTTGAGGATGAACTAGAATAACTGTATATTTCAGTGACCCACCACAGAGCCTGGCACGAGGAAGGTGCTCAGGTATGTTTCCGCTCTATGCCTGAGCCCGAACTTCCTTCTCCTCCTTTCCTTTCCCTCTTCTCGTCCTGTCGGTCCTTCTCCAACAGCAATCTTACTTTTTGTTTTCATACTACGTTGTCACGTGTTCATCGGCTGCAGATCTGGAAATACTCACTGTTATCTCTGCACCCTCTCACGTCTTTCTCTGCAGTGTCTGTCCGTCTCCTCGGAAGCTTGAATGACCCCAGACACAGCCGCTCTGCTCAGCGCTTCGCTGGGCATTAACTTCAGGGCAAGGGCACCTCCTCCGGGCGCCTGCCATCCCCCCAGAGACACGAGGCAGTTTGTGTCCTCTCCCACCAGGTTCCCTCCCCTCCATCGAGGCAGTGCTTGTGCTTGGTGGGTGTAATGAATAGTTTGCTGCTCGGAGCCTTGGAGCAGTTTCCTTGCTGCCGTAATGAAAGAGATATTTTATCTCTGGGCCGTGCTGTGGGCTTCCAAGAGTGAGAGGGAACCTCTCCCATGGAACCAGGCTCCTTTCTTTCATGCAACGAGGAAAAAAACAAACAAAGATAAAACAAATGAGCTAGGTATCCAGGCATCTTTTGGAAAAGCAGCAGGTCTCCCGGCTCTAATACGCACCGAGCAGCTTGACAGCTCATTGTGGCTGAGCACAACTGGAAATCAGGTCAGGGATTGTCACACGAGGAGGATGAAAAGGTCAGTAACCAATAGCCGGCATGTCCCTGTGGCTGCGAGACGTGCATCCCGGAGCTGACGAGGGCCAGCCCGGGGCTTCCATCTTTTCTGGAACCGCAACATCCCATCTGTGTGCTTTTATGCCTTGATATCCCCAAAGTCGCTCTCTCCGAATGCCAGGGAGCCCGTATTTATTGTTTTAATTAAAACGAATAGGTTTGAGGGTTTCGAAAGAGAAAGTGGAAGATGTCCAAGGGAGTTGCAAAATCCGAGATGGGAAAGTGTGTGCCAGAGAGCATTAGGGTCACAGAACTCATTCCAGGCTCCCTGATTGATGCATGACAACTGCGCTGGGCCAGGGGAGGAAGGGATTGGGGGGGGCGGGGGGCGGGAAGGCGAATGGGTCCAGGAAGGGCACGAGCTTGCTTGTAAACCCTTTTCACATAGAAAAAAAAAAAAAAAGGAAGGGTGAAAAAAAATAGAGGAAAAGGAGAAACATCGAAGCCTACATCTTTATTTGGTTTCCAAATGGACTCCATTAGACGGCAATGTGTCATTTCCTAAGTGCACCTGGAGATAGCTGTGCATTTATTTAGATAACTCCCTCCTCCCCTCCTGACCTTTATTACGGCTGCAAAAATTCTGAGTGTGAGGGATAAATAATGCATGCTCTCAGCCAGGAATGGAAAGAAGACCCAAGGAAATATTGCAGAGTGCAATAAGCCACATTTCTTTCTCTGGAATATTTTTACTCCTGACCCACTTCCTCTTACCTCCGTCCCCACTCCCCGCCCTCTGTTACTCACCAATCAGGACCCCAAAATCCAGAAGCAGAAGTGAAGGAGAGCACAGAATCGGGGGTCAAGCTTGCATTTAAAATACTTAGAGCTCTGGTATGTCTGTCTGTGATCCTGAGCAAGTCCCCTCTCTCCTCTCCCCACCTTGGTGTTCTCTGTAAAATCTGGATTACCCCCTTCCCTCCCCGCTTTAGTAAGCATTGTCGCAAAGGCTTTGGAAAGGTAATGGATGCAGATATATTCAAATGAATCTCGTACCCTGGGGAAAAGACAGAAGAAAGAAGGTCTATTCTGATTAGTTATGAGTCTCAGACCTCAGGGGAAGAGCTGCAGGGGGAGGGGCACCTTCTCAGTGAGCCTGGAGTTGCCTTGAAGGGGGAGCTGAGAGCCCAGAACCCTGGTCCAGGCCTTTGATCCTCTAGGCTGGCTTCTGGGGCAGCAAAGCCCAGAGTCCTACAGTAACCTCAGAACGGAGAGCGTGGATTTCTTACCACATTCAGAAGCCCTGCTTCTCGCAGTGATAACAGAAACAGATGAAGAGACAGAACTGAACGCTGGGCTCAAGCTAAACTCAAAGTGGACTCTTACGCAGGGACACCGAGTATGTCTGCACCTGTCTGCTCAGGCACGTCTGGCCTTTAGAAGAACATGGAAGAAGTGTTCCTGTATGTCTTTCTGAGCCTAAGCCCCTGCTTCTCTTTTTTAAAAAAATACATTTTTATTGATTTCAGAGAGGAAAGGAGAGTGAGAGACAGAAACATCAGTGATGAGAGAGAATTGCTAATTGGCTGCCTTCTGCACACCTCACACTAGGGATCGAGCCTGCAACCTGGGCATGTGCCCTGACTGGGAATCGAACTCCGACCTCCTGTTTCATAAGTCCATGCTCGACTACTGAGTCGCGCCGGCCGGGCCCCATGCTTCTCTACAGGCTTTGCAGATGCCCTCTGATGCTTCTTTGGCTCCCTGTGCCTTGTCACCCTGTCCCTAAAGCACTAAATGTCACAGATGGATGAGATCTCCACAGAGGACTAAACGGAGGGAGGTCAGACAGGAGTGAGCTGCTCAAGGATACAGCGGATGGGAGTGCAGGACTGCCAAGCCTCCTGAGGTCCAGTCCTGGGGCTCCCCCCCACCATTGCTCCCGTTCCAGTCTCATCCTTTTCAGTATTTCTGCTCTCTGTGTGATTCCCCATCTTCCTCCTAGACTTTCCAGGACTCCCTTATAAAATTAACCCTCAGACCCTGATTCCCTCTACTGTTCATAGTTGTGGTAGAAAGGGGATGAGTCTGGTGCTGGTATCCGCCATGGCTGGCCTTGAACCCTAGGGGAAGATGGGCAGGTCAAGCACCCCTGTGGGTTCTCTCTCCGCGTTCGTCCACTGATGTCTCAATGTGACTTTGCTGTGGACAGCGAATGGTGCTGTGTCATCATCAGGGCAACCCCTTTCTTGTTCCTGTTCTAGTTTCAGTACCTATTTCAGAATGACTGTCTCACAAAAGGGGTCAAGCTCACAGAGGGGCACTGGCTTGCCCCGCGTGATGGACTTGGGACCGAGCTGGGGTGGAAGTGTGGTAGCCAGTGAGCCAGGCTGAGGATGTGGAGAGCCTCAGGGCTGTTCCTATCACCCAGAGCAATCCTGGACTCCGGCAAAGGGTGAGTGGAGAACTTGCTCCCTGGCCGCCTGAGGAAGTCCTAGACTCAGTTTCTTCCATTCTTAGTTCCTAGTAGAGGTGGCCTTGCCGTTTCCATGGCAACTGAGAAGCTCCTTGGGTCTCGCTGAAGCACTGATGTGGGAGAACAACTGGTGGGGTGGGGAGATACAGAGGCTGAGATGTGTAAATCCTCCCCTTTTATTCTCCGCTAACAGGTTCGAACAGAGATTTCCCCCAAAGCAGGTCCAGGATCTTAAGGATCATTTTTCACTTTGTGACCTCCACGTCCCAAATGCCGTCCTGTCCCTCACACACCTGCATAAAGAGAGTAGAGATCTGCACCGGACGGCCTGCGGCTTAGCTTCCTGTTGTGGCTTTTGTCAACCCTTAGGCGTCTCCTTCTCTCTGCCCATCTTTCTTCTCTATCCTTTTCTTCCTGTAGCTTCCTCCCCAAGCCTCTGGCCGAGGCCAAGTTTAGCACCTGAGTCAGGGGAAGGCATGCTTCTCCCCTGCTGGGCACCGGAGGGAACAGTACGTGTGAGGAGGAAACTGGTCTTGCAAGGAAGGTCAGGCCATAGAAACTGTGAACAATGCACTGCCCTGGGGGTGGGGGTTGTTATGCGAGGGCCAGGAGGGCACCAGGAGGACCATTGGATGTGGTCTGACACTTGGGGGCCTTCCTGCAGGGCCATGAAGGGGGCAGGGGGCATATCTGCAGGACAAAGACCCCAGCGGGATATATATAGACAGGCTCTCTGCATGTTCTTCACTCTGATTTGGAAATGATTCCCGGAGTCCACTAGTGTTAATAAACGGGGTCCCTCCCTTTCTCCAGGAAGCGTGCTTGGTATTTCTTTGCTCTTTGGTAACACATGTGGCCCAGAGTCAGACCAGTGTTTGACTTCCCAGCCATGTGACCTGGAGCTTCAGTTTCACCATCAGTAAAGTGGAGATGATACTAGTGCCTCTTTCTAAGGGCTATTGTGAAGGTTAATGAGTTCATACACGTGGGTCACTAGAGCAGAGCCTGTCATGTTGATGGTCCTATAGAAGTAAGTGACTTTAGATCTAAGTATGTCTGGGACAGTCTCATTCCATGCGTTACTACTGTCCCTGCATCAGGAGCAGTGCTCTCTTCCTATTTCAAAAGTATTTGGAGTTTGGATGCCAACTATTGATATATATAACATTTATATATCATATTTACATATATATGACACTGTGCATACATGCGATATATATATGCCATACACTATATAGTGTTAGCTATTTTACTACTGGGTGGTGACCCAGTCTTTAAGGATGGACAGGGTTGGATGCCTCAGTCTAGAAAATGAGACAGGCAGAGTTTGGCTCCAGAGCTTCTACATTCAACCAATTCAGGTCCCACTACCCTTATCTCAGGAGACCAAGAAGGCTCTGTAACACTGAAGCTTTGCTCTTCCCCGCCCCACCTGCCAAGAATCAATAGGGGTGCATCCCACGGCGGACCCACCGGTAACCCACATTCAGAAAGCAAGTTTGGAGAGCCCAGCGCTGGGAATTGCTCACTGCTCCGTCTCAGGCCCGATCACTGGGGTCAGGGTGCCGGGAGCACCATGGCAGCAATGTCACACGTTCCTGGATAAAAGAAAAAATATCCAGCAACACCCAAAATTCTCTCCTCCCTGGTGGGAGGGCTGGGCCAATCTTGGCAGGTTTCCAAAGGGACCATAGAGTCTTCATGTTGTCAGAGCCGCGGGCTGAGAGTTCCACTGGAGGAAGGCCTTGGGTCCTCTTTCTCACCAAGTCCTTTAGGTCCTTATTACCTCAGGTCATTGTCTCTATCTATCTATCTATCTATCTATCTATCTATCTATCATCTATCTATCTCCCTATCTCCCTGTCTTCCTATCTCCCTATCTTTACCATCCTCATTAGAAAGACTGCTTGTCACTCTAATAGCTTGGACCCTGGAGTTAAACCTCAGGTCCTCTACTCGCTAGCCATGTAACTTTGGGCGAGTTCCTTAACTTTTCTGTGCCTGGGTTTCCTCGTCGGCGAAATGAGGATGATACTGTATCTACCCCATAAGGTTTCTGTGGGGATTGAAACCTAATCCTCTCACGCGCCCAGCACACGCTTGGCACACAGTGAGTGCCGGAATAATCATTGCAGTCGTTGGTGCATTATTTTCTTGTGATTTTCCTTGTTAGGGAGGATTCTGATATTCTCATCTCATCCCTTTGGTTATCTTAATACGATTTTAAATGAAAAGAAACCTGTTCCCATGTTGTTAGGGAGAATACCCTGACCTGTTCAGGCCCAACCAGCGTTTGCGTTCACCACTTTATTACACAAATGGGGCGGGCCAGGAAAACAGAACTTGGTACAGAAAGGAGTGGGACAGCCTCGATTCCTGTTTGCATCTTGGAGAATGGAAGTGGCAAGAATGGCACAGATTTTGGAATTAGACCAGGGGTGGGCAAACTTTTTGACTCGAGGGCCACAATGGGTTCTTAAACTGGACCGGAGGGCCGGAACAAAAGCATGGATGGAGTGTTTGTGTGAACTAATATAAATTCAAAGTAAACATCATTACATAAAAGGGTATGGTCTTTTTTGTTTGTTTTGTTTTATTCATTTCAAATGGGCCGAATCCGGCCCGTGGGCCGTAGTTTGCCCACGGCTGAATTAGACAGACCATGGTTTGAATTCTGGATAGTCTATGTTAACCCAGTGACCTTGGGTGAACTATCTCACCTCTGTGAGCCTCACTTCACTCATCTGTGAAATAGAGAGAACTGATGGTTGGTGTGAGGGTTAGTGGGTACAGAAGCTCCCAGCAGAACTTCTGGCATGCAGCAGGTGTTCCATAAATGCCGATTTCCCGTCCCCCCTCTTACTAGACTGTAAGCTCCTTGGGGGGACCGGAAGCTGTGTTTATTCACTGTCACATGTCCCGGCTCGCAGCACAGGGCCTGTAATTGAGCAAACAGCGGTAAACAGTCAGGTAAGTGAATGCAGAACGAATCGACTTTTCATGCGTTACATGCCTCTTTCTACATAAATACATTAACTTCCTGCTTCCTGCATCATGGCTAATCACTGCCAGAGATGAAGGCTTTGGGGACTTAATGATTTTTGAAAACTATATTCAAGGTTAAATTATGAGTCAAGCCAAGACTCTAAACTGCTGGAAGCAATTTCCTCATGTTTCAACAGTTTAGGCTTCATCTGCTTTATTTACTGAAGCCTGCTAGCCCCTCCCCCCGCCTTCTGCCTGGGCACATCGAGGCAGCACCTCGCTGGGTTTCCCTGCAAAGGAAACAGAGGCGGAGAGCACAGGTGAAGGCTAAGTGCTTCCGGCCCTGTGGTTTCAAAGGGAATTAACCGGGAGGGGAGAAGTGTTTGTCCTGCACCCGTCCCTTCATCTCCTGGGTTCTACATTTACTCACCGTGTGTGAGGGATGGGAAGCGGAGGCCGATTTGGAAATTAGCCCTTCTTCCAGGCCGATCCACAGCCTCGCCAGCTCAGGAGCCTCCGCCCCCCTGGCACTCTATGAATGGCTGTCTCCTGGTAGGGCAGCAGGGGTCCGGTGACAGTGGAGGTGACTAAATTAGTCTTGGGCTGCTCCTGCATATGCCTTCGTGACCATCTTCTTAGTTTTTCTGGGGCACCTAGGATGTCTTTGTCTCTCCTTAGGTGTTTCTATTGAAGAGGGATTTGGTTAAGTGAATAGAGCAATGGTTGGGAGGTATTTTGACATTTTTCTGGGGCCAGGGCTTTGTTTGTTTGTTTTGCTTTGTTTTATATTTTTTAAAACCAAGACTATGCACCTGGTCATATCCAACTGCAGTCGTGTAGGGGGAAAACTGTGCAGAACCTCGGGGCACGCCTGAAACAGACCTTCTCTATTGAGTGGAACCTGGGTGCTGTGGGGAGGTGGTGACAGGACGTTGTGTGTGTGCTGTTGGAGGACGGACTTGGCAGCAGCTGCCTCTCTCTTTGTCATCGCAGGGGCCTGGGACCGTGTGGGCTGGTCTGCCAAGGGATCCTGTAGGCCCACGTGGCTGAGATGGTAACCCTGGTCCTAGTGGCCTGTGATGAGGGAAATCAGCAGAATGGAGAGTGGTGCCCCTCGTCAAGCTCACAGACTGGAGAGAAGGGGCCATGCAGACTGGTCAGGGAGACCTGAGCAGGTGAGTGTGTGAATGAGTCTGGAAACTTCTTAGCTCCTGACTGCCCTATGCGTATTTGTGAACTAATAGAACTAAACTCTTGACTTAAGCACAATTCCCCCATTGAAGCCCATACAATGAACGAGGCCAGCACCTGTGGGCATCACTTCAGCTGTGGTGGGAGACCTTTCTTCAGCAGCGACCCCTTGTGGTGATGAGGAGAAATTGCACTTGTAGTCGGGAATTTGCACTGATATTCAACAGGCAGGTAAGGCCTGGATTTCTTGGGTGGGAATGAGGCCAGGGGAAAAAATAACAAGAGAGAGAGAGGGAGATCTGGACTTCATGTTGATTAGGAGAAATTGCTTGAGTAATTCATTTCATAACAGTAAAAACATGAGACTGTAAAAATGTACCCCAAATTGGTGAAATAGATCAGCCCAGTTAAAACCTTATATAGTGCACAGCACTTTGCACTTAGTTGGATTTCAATACATGTTTGTTGAATAACGAAAATAGATGGATGGATGGAATTAACACTCATGGAAACTCACACTCAGTGGCAAATACAGGGTGTCCCTCCAAAAATGTACACACACTTTAACAGCTGATTACTCAATTTTGAAAATGAAATGTACTTTAATAAACACTGCCTTTCTAATTATTCCAAGTGTGTGTGTGTACATTTTTGGGGACACGCTATATCCTCCTCCTCATTTCACAGATGAGCCATTCAAGGGCCCAGTTACAATGGCAAATGTTGCAAACAGTCTCTGGACCCAGCGCTGACTCTCAAGGCCATGCTGGCCCTTGGTCAGGTGGAGGCTGTAGGTATCAGGCACGGAGCGGTCAAGAGGATTATCTGGACGTGAGTATAGTTCACGCAGGGCTGGGAATAGAAAAGCGACTTCATTGAAATAAAGTTAAGAAAGACCTTTACCAAGTGAGAAAAATCTGGTTTTCTCCTAAGAATTATGATCTAGTGTGAGAATTATGGTGCTGAAAAACCACAGCGAAATAATCACCTACAGTACCTTTGGGGGGGATGGGAATAGAGGAGAGAAAGTAAGTCACAAAATACATGGAACAAGAGCCAGAAAAACAAACAAACAAAGGGCATGGTGGGAAAAGCAGAGAGGAAAAGAAGAACCTTTTGCAAAAAACAGAAACTTTTAGATTATTCAGCGGCAAGAGACAATTAAGTGCCCATGGGTGATTTTGCAAGGAGTCCTGCCCAAATCACACGAGGTTAATTATTTTGACCCCCATTTCCTGCTCTCACACTTGACTGAGAGCATCCCGGACTGGAGAGGACACCACTGCCCTCATCACATGTTTACAGACACTAATGACCTCTCTGGAGTGTCGCTCAAGTTCCTGGAGTACAGCTGGAACTCGAAGCAAACTGGCATTGCAGCAATGGCTTCGGCATCATTGCTCGTGGTTTCTGGTCTGTTTTGGCAAGAAACACAAGGCGCTGTTCAGGCTTCTTTTCCCCTTTTTCTTTCTAAGGGCCTGTGGTCCACCTTCAACAGCAGAGCATGTGTGACTGTGGGAAGCTCTTTTTGTGGAAGCAGGCATTAGACCAGCCCGAGGAGGGTGGCGGGTATGGTACCCAAGAGCCAGGCACCTGGGAGTAAACCGGTGAATATTTGAATAAGTGGGTGAATATGTGCTGAAGCTTTGTTTCTTTGAGGCCACCTTTTTTTTTTTCTTTCTCTAAATACATAGTTTTGAGCTTTTCTGGGTATGAAGCTCTCTGCTAGCCCTTGAAGCTATTGTGCTCAATGGGGGCACGTTCTGTATCCTCACAAGGTTTCCAGTTAGTGGGGCAATTCTCGCATTTGACAGAGAGAAAATGACATAATGAGGCCTTCAGACACCAGAGGCCCGACTTGTTATTTTTTAAAGAAATTCTTCCACCTCTGGTTGGATATCTGTTTACACAGAAGACCACAAGACCTGGGGCACTTTTGAAAAATCAGAAGAACAATTGTTTGTTTGAAGCTCATTCATTAATTTCAAGAAATATTGATCAAGCCCCTGTCATGTGCCGGGAGCTTGTTTTTGGTGCTAGGGAACTGGCATGAATAGGCAGCCTCAAATCCTTGCCTTCTAGGAGCTCATATCCTAGCTGGGGAGGCAGACAATACAAGAGAGAAATCAGTAATATAAGAAATATCGAGGACGTTCCATTGTAACAGGTGCAGGGCATGGAAAGAATTTTAGATTTTGCTCTGAGATGGGTTAAGTCAGTAATTCTTCTCCATATTTCTCTCATTTCCTGTTCAGATAAACAGACCCCTCGAGCCTTCTCCATTTTTCCAAGCACATTTCACACGCCTTAAGGAGCAATTCTGACATGTGCACACCCACCCGCCATTTCCTAATGCTCAAAACGCCATCAAAGCCATGAACGAATGAATTAACTTCCATGCCCCTCCAGGGCCTCACCTGTCGGGTGAACATCACAATATCCGTATGGTGGTTGCACATCAGGATAAAGTGGATGTGGAAACAGCTGAAGCCCAGGGAATGCTTGATCACTGTTTCTTCTGAAAGCAAAATAAGGTTGTTTTCTGAGCATCTTTCGGGGCTTCAGTAAACACAGGTTTAAATACAGATCCGTGGGCTGTGGTGTTTCCGAAAGGAGGGGGAGCTCAGAATGAACCCTTTCAGGGGAGGGAGGGCCTTCAAGCAACTCACCACAGGGTGTAACGGCCCTGTCAGAGTGCCCCTCCATCTCAGGGCCAGACCCTGAAACCAGCTGTGAGTTCTCTCCTTGCCCACGGGACCCCGGTGGACCCTGGTGTATGATTATTGATGGTGCACTGCTTAGCTGCTCTCATGTTTACACCTGGATTTGTGACTGCACACTTCCCATTTGCAAGGGGACAGGGTGAGTAGCATGGAGACCAAAGAAAGGGCACAAGTCCACAGGTGTGGTTCCATGTCCACTGGGTCCCCTTTGACAATCCTATATAATAAAGAGGTAATACGCAAATTAACCCTCACACCCTCACAAGATGGCTGCCTACGACCAGGCTGGCAAGGGGGTTAGTGAGGGATGACCAAACAACTGAACAAGCAGGCTGCGTGGGGTGACCAGGCCGGCAGGGGGGTTAGTGAGGGGTGACCAAATGACTGGACAGCAGGCTGTGTGGGGCAACCAGTCCGGCGGGAGGGCCGTGAGGGGTGACCAAACTGGCTGGGGGGCTGTGAGGGGTGACCAGGCCAGCAGGGCAGGGCAGTTGGGGGTGACCAGAGTGGCATGGGGGTGCAGTTAGGGGTGACCAGGCCAGCAGAGGGGGGCAGTTGGGGGTGACCAGGTCAGCAGGGGGGGCAGTAGGAGGTGACCAGGCTGGTAGGGGGGTTGTTAGGGGCTATTAGGCTGGCAGGGGGGGCAGTTGGGGGCGACCAGGCCGGCAGGGAGGGGGCAGTTGGGGGTGACCTGGTCGGCAGTGGGGGGCAGTTAGGGGCAATTAGGCCAGCACGCAGAGGCAGTGAGGGGCAATCAGACCAGTGGGGGCGGGTGCAGTTAGGGGCGACCAGGCAGGCAGGCAGGTGAGTGATTAGGAGCCAGCGGTCCAGGATTGTGAGAGGGATGTCCCCCAAGGGGTCCCGGATTTGAGAGGGTGCAGGCTGGGCTGAGGGGACCCCCCCCACCCCCTGTGCACAAATATCGTGCACAAGGCCTCTAGTCCTATGAAATAATCCTATATAATAAAAGCTCAATATGCTGAGTGTCTGACCATTCGTTCTACCGTTCGACCAGTTGTTATGATGTGCACTGACCACCTGGGGGCAGATGCTCCAACCAGTAGGTTAACTTGCTGCTGGGGTCCTGCGGGATCTCCGCGATCTCTCTCACAATCCGGGACCCCTCTGGGGATGTCAGAGAGCTGGTTTGGGCCCGATCTGTGCAGGCCAGGCTGAGGGACCCTAGTAGTAGTAATAACAATGAGGATGTTAATAACGATGCTATAGTCACTGGGTTCTTCTTAGATACTTGTCAATATTTTATATGATTTGGCTCACCAGATCCTCCCAACAGCCCTAAGATGTGGGCACTGGATATTCCCATTTTACAGATGAGTCAACCGAGGTTTAGACAAGTTACACAGCATGCTTCACATAACAGAGCTCCTGTGGTAGACTCAGGACTTAAACTCACAGCCATCTGACACCACACTAGAGCCCTTGGCCATAGCCCTCCACAGTCTCATGAGGCACATGGACAACAGTGTGATTCCGTTACCCTGGACTCTCACTGGAAGCTCTTCCCACACCAACAGTGGAACCAGGGCCAATTTACTCAACATCATTAACACTTAGTCTCACTTCCTCCTATGAGGTTATTCTGCCTAATCCTCATAGGAGGAAGGGAGATCTTGGCTCCCAGTACATTCCCTTTATGGAAATTCTATCTGTACAGGAACATAGGAGGACGCTTCCATGTCAGTGGTATGCAGCCCACATCCCCCCTTGATGCTCAGACAGGGTGCATCTGCTTTAGAATTGGGAATGCCCGCCAAAGCGCTTGAGTGTTGGCATTATTTTCATCAACAGCCTCAAGGGCCATTGGATTTTAATGCCTCTGCATAGGACCACAGGTATTGCTACTTTAAGTGAAGACTGAATGTGGTGGTTTCAGGTGGCAGCCTCAGGATGTTTTCCCAGCAACGTTAATTAAATGTCCCCGGTGCTCTCCACGTGACTTGCCCGTCTCTCACACAGTCAGGTTTGCAATGTCATGTGCTCTCCCTTGGTCTATTTTTATATCATCACATAATAATTTGTCCCCTACATATATCCATCATCCTGGACTGCATTTATTTTGTATGAAGTCTCTTGCCTGCCTCCGGTAGTTTAATTGGTGTTTACAGCACTCGCTGAGCAGCAGAGAACATAGAATTACAAGACACGGGTCCCAGTCTGGACTCTGGTGGCATGGCTGCTCTGGGACCCGGGGCAACTCTCTCCTGTCAACTCAGTGTGCTCACCTATAAAATGGGAGCCAGACTAGGTTCCGCTCCTAGTGGGTAAACCAGGCTTCCGTGCTCTTGATAACTTCCTCCAACAACAGTGGGATGGTCTCTCTTGCTTACTGGTGTCCTCCCACACAGCTTTCTTAAAGGAACCACACTAAAGTTAGCAGGCAATAAGTCCCAGCTACGCTGAATGTATAAAAACACAGTAAAAGGAAACACACACACACACACACACACACACACACACACACACACACACATATTTGTATATATTTATATTTTTATATAGAGAGATAGAGGGCAAAGACATCTAGCTCGTTCTCATTCCTTCCACAATAAGTTCTTGGAAACCCAGCCTCCGGTGGCTTTTCTGTGGCCTCTGGATGACACACACAAGGACACATAGGGTCTGGAAGGACCTCCCCACAATAGCTCTCCGACCGAGCCTGGTAACTTCCTCCAGGCTCCGTCTCCTGCCCATCCTTCCTGCCGCTCTCTTCATGCTCTGCAACCCCCATTGATTTCCTTCTCCCTAGGGCCAGCTGTTCTTGTCGTGGCCAGTCGACACGACACGGCCACGCTGCCTCACTGGGCCATAGCTCTGGGAGGCATCTGTGGGAAAGCTGGACTAGGATAAGGCAGAGTGGAAACAGCATGAAATCTGGGGTCAGGAAACCAGGCTTTGAGCCCCAGATCCTCCTGCTGTCTTCTCAGGGTCCTTCAACTCTCTGAGCCTCAGTTTCTTCTCTATCATGGAAACCGTGACCCCTCTTCTGCTTACAGAAATCTAATGGGGTCATGCCTGCTAAAGAGCCTCCCATCAAATATGATACAGGGGCCACGCTTTTTACACCTGGTTTATTCCCTGGTGGTGCCTACCTCAGGGTTGGGCACATTAAAACGTGTAATGAATTGGGAGTGGAATGCATACAGATGCAGAGAAAAAGATGAACATGGTGATCAACATAGATGCATTGCTCCTTTTTCCTTAATCTTGTTTTCCCCTTTCTTATTCCTATTTCATTACTTTTATTTCACGTTGTTTTATGAAAGAGCTAGGGAGCAAACACATTGAATTCAAATGAATACAGGAGATACAGGAAAGTCATCAAATGCAAATAGGTACGCGAATGAAGTGCACGCCTGCCCATAGACGCTGAAACACTTTTTATAGAGCAGATGGATGACTAGAGAGGGGAGGGCACGGATATAAGAAGGTGGGTGGCCCTAGCTGGTTTGGCTCAGTGGATAGAGTGTCGACCTGCCGACTGAAGTGTCCCGGGTTTGATTCTGGTCAAGGGCACATGCCTGGGTTGCTGGCTTGATCCCCAGTAGGGGGTATGCAGGAGGCAGCCAATCAATGAACCTTTCTCATCATTGATGCTTCTATCTCTCCTTCTCCCTTCGTTTCTGAAATCAATAACAATGTATTAACAACAACAACAACAAAAAGAAGGTGGGTGGGTGGGTCGGGTGGGTGAGAGAGGCTGATGAGCAAAAGAGCTTGTGTAATAAGCCCAGTGATCAAAGTATGATAAATGCCACCACTGTTGACTTGTTTCCCAAGATCGGTAGTTGTAACCACAAGGGGGAGAGGAAGTTCCACCGAGAAGCAAGGCAGACCAGTGTATGGGCACTGTGTTTCTTTCCTGGTGTTCTGTAGCATGGCAGCTCACCCATGGCCAAGGTGGTGCTTATAAAGTTTTTGTTGAAGGCCTGTCTGTGGCTTATTGACTCTCTGCTCCTTCATCCTCATGTTGGAAGCAGTTGGTCCCAGGGATTGAGACCTAGAAAGAAAGCAAATAGTGATGGTTTCTTTCTTCTAATTCCTTCCCAGGGGCAAGAGGGGCCGAGGAGACTCAAAGAGAAGAACACGAAAGAGAAGAACATCAAGATAAGAACAGGAAGTAAAGAATATTTCGAGAAAAGATACATAAAGCAGAGAGGCTGGGCAGGAAAAGGTGGGGTGGGGTGGGCTCTCATAGCCTTGAGGAGAAGGGAAATGACCTAAAATCAAAGCAGAAATCTAGGCCTCTGAGCCCAGGAGTGAGGGTGGGGTAGGAGTAGGGGTAGGGGTAGGGGGCCTATATTCCAGCAGGAGCAACAGATAATTCACAGGGAGATGAGAAGAATTTCAGAAAATGACTTGTAATGAGAAGAAAAAGAAATGTGATGGGATAATGGGTGGGGTGGAGGGAGGAGACAGGGAGGCCAGCCAAGGCCTCTCTGAGCAGATGACAAATGAGAAGAAGCCAGCCATGGGGGACATCTTTCCAGGCAGAGGGAAATGCAAGTGCAAAACTCCAGAAACCAGCCTGGTGTGCCTGACAGGTAGTAAGAGCTCCCATGCATGGCTGGTTCTGGGTGGAGTGTGGTCCTGCCCTCCATAACTCCTTGAAAGAAGAGGGTCTCCCAGGCCCCGCCCCCAGAGAAGCTGATTCAGTGGAGCGTAGGGGGTGGGAGGGGGAGTGGAGAGGAGTCTGTAGGTTGAGCAAGTGTTGGGCAATTCAGACTCACCTGGCCCTCTCATCACACTGCTCCGGCAGATGGTGACATGGGGTTAATGAGCGGAATCCCTAATTCTCACAAATTTTTGTCCCATTAACTGTGCATTTATGATTTGGTCAGCCTCGGGTCAAATTGCAGCGGCAGAGAAAGCTGGTGCAGGTGGAAGCCTCGGTAATGCTTTAGCATGAAGGAGGATACAGCACAGAGATGTTAGGTGGTTTTCCGAAGGCCACACAGCAGGTTCATTCACGCAACTGAGCTCCAAAGGTCCACTCTGTGTGGTCTGGCTTCTGTAGTTTTCTCCTGAAATAAGTAAGTAAGTAAATAAATAAAACAACTATAAATAAAATCTCAATAAGCTATGCATTAAAGCTATGCCTAGCTTTGCCTAATATTCCTCCCTGGTCTACCCTTCCTGACACATAATTTGCTAAGTGTACAGCGAGGTAACTAAATGGGAATAGTTGTTGTATGAGGTGTTTATTTATAAACCAACCAGAAGCAGGCAATACTTTGGTTTATAAGAGTTGATCTTTAGTGACTTTTCTTGATGGCAACAATGAGCCAGGAGGAAAGTTGTAGATTGAGGCCCCTCTGAGTAGGAAATAATGTCATCTGTATAATTGAAAAGAATGTGTCTTTTTTTTCCCCTTTTAATTAGGAAGTGATGGTGGCAGCAGCATGTATCTGGCACATGTTAAGTAGCAAATAGCATTAGGGTTGATTGTAGATCTCAGCTTCCTAACCTTCCTGCCTGTCGCCATTAGCAGCAGGTAGGAAGCCTCTCAATCAGTGCCTCTCACGTTCGATGGGGCTCCGGGCTCCAGGTGAGCCCCAGGTGCCCCAGAGTTGGGAGAGGGTCCAGTTTCTCTTCCTGCACTTTAGAAAGGTGGCCTCTGTGTCAGAGAAAATGAGTTGCTTCATGTGTTCCTTTATTCATTCACTAGAGACCCGGTGCACAAAATTCGTGCACTGGGGTGGCGGGGGGGGGGGGGGGGGGATGTCCCTCAGCCCAGCCGTTCCCTCTCACAGTCTGGGAGCCCTTGGGGGATGTCTGACTGAGAGCTTAGGCCTGCTCCCGGACATACTTAGTGCTGCTGTGGAGGCGGGAGAGGCTCCTGCCACCGCCGCTGGGCTCGCCAGCTGTGAGCCCGGCTCCTGGGTTGAGCGTCTGCCCCCTGGTGGTCAGCGCACATCGTAGTGACCGGTTGTTCCACCATTTGGTTGATTTGCATATTAGCCTTTTATTATTTAAGAAGATAAGTGAATAAATTTACCACAGCAACAATCTGGGCACATTGTCTAATAGGGGGTTACATTGCCTGATATGCAAATTAATTTATCTGGAAAGTCCTTTAACCTTTAGTTATACACTTAGCATTTTGCCATCATCAAAAAGACCACAATTACACACAATTAGGGCCATACCTGAAAGTCTGGGCCAAGTAGACCATTTGAAACCTAGTCCCCATACCCCCTGCACATACCCACAGTGCGAAGTAAATAGGTATTGTGAGTCTGACTGTAGAGGGAAATGTTTAATCGACTGAACACCACAAAAGCATTTCTGAGGAGCCTGGAATATCTGATGTTTGTATATAAACCACACTGCTAATTGTTTTCCCACCTCTGGAGGGTATTGCCAAAATTAATTTGTAAAATAGCTCTATTTAATTGGCTTAAAGAAAAATAAGCTTTAGTATCATCAGGGTACTTATGTCAGACTAAAGCTTAATTTTCTTGGACTGTGTGTCTATTCTTGATAAGATTGTGAGAGGTTTTCCTTTACCTTTTAAGTAATCTACCTAGAGAACAAAGATTCTGTGTTTTATCAAAATAATTTCCTATGCTTTATGTTGTCTTTACTGGGCCTTTGATTACTTAAGAAAACTGAGTCGTCTCTGTTAAAAAAGCGAAGTTTCTTTCTCTTTCTTTCTTTCTTTCTTTCTTTCTTTCTTTCTTTCTTTCTTCCTTTCTTCCTTTCTTCCTTTCTTTCTTTTTTACAACTATGTCACTTTCTATATTTGTCTTTAAAGGCTTTGTTACTTTGGTTAAATGGGTAATGTATTGTTTCATAATGACTTATGATCCTGTTTAATAAGGAGTTTTGTAACCTTTTGATATTTTTTACAAACTTCCCCCAAATCACATTCTAAATGATTTCTTGTTGACCTTGAACTAATTTTGGGATATTCCAGAGGACCCCTGGAGCATCTCAAAAGATATGTTTTCTCTTTTTATAAAAGAGACATCACACTAATTAGGCTTATCTGATATGTTAAATTACATGGGAAGCACTGCCAAATAAGAAGTGATGCTAAATTTTCTTTAGGGTCTATTTGTATAAAATTCCTAAAAATCTGCTATGGTCTGATATAATGTCATCAGTCATAAGTTAAAAATACATATCACAGGACTAACCAAATTTCCTTGTCAACTTGCACGACAATGAACTCTCAGCAGATCTTGACCAATGACCATTGTTAAGTCTTCTGTCATTTACAGACAGTTATTGTTTTACTCTGGGGATTTTGCAGAAGTTCCTGCAAAAGTGCTTGTCTTCAAGGAGATTCCCTGCAAGACTCTGACAAGTATACGTTTCTGGTACCTAAGAAAAATTTGCCTGCATTTGGGAGGGGCCGCAATGTACCTTTCACGTGCTTTCCCAGGGCTACCTGCACAGTTCCACAATATGTGATACAATGAATGGTAGGTGGAGACGGGTCCTTGTTTTCTTTCCCCACGTCAGTAAAATGGGCCCAATACGCTGATGACATAATGTCAACGTGTAGAGACGTGGCTCTGCTGCGGGACCCTGCAGGCTTTGCTGGAACATCTGCAAGGGAGGGGATGGGCAGTGAATCCACAGGAACCCCAGGGCCCAGGCACTGCTGTAGTTCTTGGGAGTCATCTGGCTGGGTAAGATGCATGCTGTCCCAGAGGCTGTGATTGATCAATGCAAATCCATCCAACCCCTAAGACTGTGAAAGAGGTACCAGGATTTTGGGGGTTTGGGAGGACTTTTCTTCCCCACCTGGCACAGTGCCTCCACCTCTGAATTGCCTGGTAAAGAGAGGGCACGTGTGGCACTAGGACTCAGAGCAGCGAGCAGCCTTTGGGAAGGCAGAAACACGAGGGAAACCGATGGAAGCTCTGGGCATCTCCCAAGTAGGGCTACCACTTGAGTTCAATGTGTCTGTGCCTCCCGAAGCTATGGGTTGGGCTCAGTGGCAGAGACGGCAGGGGAGAGTACCCCTAGGACAGTGGTAGGCAAACTCAGTCAACAGAGCCAAATATCAACAGTACAACGATTGAAATTTCATTTGAGAGCCAAATTTTTTAAACTTAAACTATATAGGTAGGTACATTGTTATTAACTTAATTAGGGTACTCCTAAGGCTTAGGAAGAGCCACACTCAAGGGGCCAAAGAGCCGCATGTGGCTCGTGAGCTGCTGTTTGCCGACCATGGCCCTAGGATTTTGGTCCCAGCTCTGGAAGGAGGCAGAAACCTATACGCTCCCAAACAGCAATATCTCCTAGCAGCGTGCACAGCGCTCCTCCAGGGAGAGCCTCTTCGGAAGGAACAGCATATCTTGGTAAGAACTTCACTTCCCATCAAGGGGTGGACGGAGGATATGTTTTGTTGACCTACCTCTGCCAGGGATCAAACTCCCTCTTTGAGGAATGGCAAGCAGAAGAGCACTCTGACCACCAGCCCACTACCTTGAGATGCAGGTGCTGCTAGGCCCTGTAGAGTGTGTAGATACTTCAAATATCCCTGCCCCCTTTTCTGTGGTGGTCCTTGCAGCCTGCAGAGAGGTAGTGGGGGAAGTTTCCACTGCTGGAAGCTGGAATAAACCGCAGCAGCCAGTGGGCTGAACTCAGAGCGTTTGGCTGGGGCTGGTGATCACTCATGCACCCTGGCCATTAACCCTCTGCACCGACTGTTGGGCAGTCCTAAAGAGATTAACCCAGCTGTGGGCAAACTACAGCCCACAGGCCGAAGTTTGAAATGAATAAAACTATTGAAAAAAAAGACCGTACCCTTTTATGTAATGATGTTTACTTTGAATTTATATTAGTTCACACAAACACTCCATCCATGCTTTTGTTCCGGCCCTCCTGTCCAGTTTAAGAACCCATTGTGGCCCTGGAGTCAAAAAGTTTGTCCACCCCTGGCTTGGACAATGGGAAGCTAAGGGGTGGGATAACCAGCAATATTCCCTGAGGAAGTCAGAACAGGTACAAAGACTTCTGGCTTTGCCTGCAGGAGCCCGAGGCAGTTCTCATTGTCTTCCACGTCCTGGCTCAGAATGCCCTGACACCCTCTGCAATCAGCAAGCCCAGGCCCTAGTCCAGGTATGAGCCTTGGCAACTGACCCTTCAGTAGATAGAGGCGATTGGGTGCATAGGAGGAGTGGCCACTGTAGCGCCTGGGTGGGATGGCATAGTGCCAGGGATGCCAGATTGGCCTTGAAATACAGTAATTTGGTTAATGCAGTAACAGCAGAGCCTGTGTGCTCTAAACAGTAACCGTGGCAATGGCCAAAGGCGTCTGGGGCCATCCACGGAAGTTCCCAACTCTAAGAGATGAGCAAATTGGTTCTGTGAGCCTGCTCCCTCCAAATATACCTTGGTTTGTGCGGACACGGTGCCTGGCCCAACCTAAGCTCTCCCCTGTTGCTGTGCGAAGCAGCTTGCCACCGTTATGGGGTTAGAGAAGCTGAGGAGCATCTATGGATACCCAAGTTGAATAGACAGTGATTGGGGGTGGGGGGTGTCCCATTCCAACGGTCATAATGTAGAAGACTGGGCGAAAGAACATGACGTTGAATGGAGGTTCCCTTTCCCCTGAAACCTGCAAGAAGCTTGGGTAGTGGAAAGGAAAAATGGAATAAAAGCAACAGACTAAATTCCTCACAGGTAAAACCACATCAGCCATGGGGACCCTGAGAAAGAAGATTCCTACCAAGAAAGGCTCCTGGTCGCTAACTGGGCTGAAATTTAAAAACGGAGCGTAGCTGCCGCTTTGAAATAGGGTCTCTTTTGCAAGCCACTCTTTAGGGAGAAGCCGGAACTGGTTTCCTGTCCTCTGAACCAACCTTAATAAAGGAGTTCTTTGTATTCGTATTTCTTTTTTTTTAAATAATATATTTTTATTTATTTCAGAGAGAAAGCGAGAGGGAGAGAGAGATAGAAACATCAGTGATGAGAGAGAATTATTGATTGGCTGACTCCTGCAGGCCCCTTACTGGGGATCAAGCCCGCAACCCGGGCATATGCCCTGACTAGAATCGAACCCTTGATCTCCTGGTTCCTAGGTCCACACTCAACTACTGAGCCAGGCCAGCCGGGCTGGATTCCTATTTCAACCAATAGGACTGAGACTGTCCTCATCCAATCGGAGCTGTGTAGCTAGATCCTCATTTGTATTTTCACTGACCAATCAGAGCGGCTCCACTCCAGCCAATCAGGACAGTGCTTTTTGGATTAACATACTGTGAGGATTTCGGGTCCTCATTTGCGGGGATCAGCAGGGAGAACTGTGGCTTAGGGAGGGCACTTTCTTCCCAGGGAAGGCCTGGGAGGACGAGCTGAGAAGAAGAGCTGCAGCGAGCTGGCTAGGGGCCTAGCCTGACAGGGGCCACGCCTGGAGCCCCTTCGCCCCTAGCGGTTCGGCCCCACAGCTGTGCTATTTCATAATTGAGCTCTAACGCCATTGAGCTGTTCCACACAATTGACCTGTTTGCACCAAATAAAGTTTCCTCCTTCACCCACCGCACCCCAAATTGTGGATTCCTGTTGGACTTGAATTGGCTCCAACGACTGCCTAGGATGGGTGAGTTACTTGGTACCCGGGGGCGAGGGGGAACTACTCAGTCTCCACTGGGATCCCATTGCCCTGCTGTAAACGGGGCCTGTTGAGATGCACTACGCTTGGAACGGAACACGCACACTGAGAGAGCGGAGAAACGGGGCGTACTGGTCACCATATCCTACCCCAGTCCAGCTCCTCACACCTGACCGTGCTGCCTCCCTGGCAGCATGTGTGGTATGCACAGTCAGGTCAAGCTCCTGAAGCTGCCAACCTCCCTCTCCTCAAGGCCAGGTGGAAACTTCTTTTCCCCCGGTACAGTCATTGGGCCGCTGTCCTTGTCCCCTCCATTGGCCTGGAGGACAGTATAGCACACATGCACGCCCGGACTCAGTTCACCCAGCAAGCCTTATATGATAGGTGGCAAAGCCTGTCTTGATTAAACACAGAAACGTCTCTGAGAAAAGCTGTCCCCCGGACGAGGACAGCCTCGAACATTGTTCCTGCTGTGCAGGGAGGCACCTGTGCCACCATCCAAACAGGTGCTGTGTATTCATACCTGAAGAGCCCGTTAACTTACCATCTTAGTCACGTGAAGACACAGATGGAAGCCCTGAGTGATCTGATCCCCAGCCTAGAGGCCTTCATGAGTCAGTGGTTTGGATCATGGGGCTTTCTGTGGAGAAACGGTTCTTTATTTGGGGACTCATCATCTTCATCAGTATTTCCTTTCATGTGCCTAGACTAGTGGTCAGCAAACTGTGGCTCGCGAGCCACATGCGGCTCTTTGGCCCCTCGAGTGTGGCTCTTCCATGGGCCATGAAGTTTCAATCGCACTGTACATGTGCGCCCGCATGTGGTATTTTGTAGAAGAGCCACACTCAAGGGGCCAAAGAGCCACATGTGGCTCGCGAGCCGCAGTTTGCCGACCACTGGAGACGGTTGCTGTGGTGTCTGTTTCCAGTGCAGTCAAGTAGCTGCCAAAAACAAAACAAAAACAAAAAACGAGGCATCTTCATGCTATTGACACCTGCTCAGGCATATTGCAGAAAAGGGGGTCGTGTACGACCGTAAGGGCAGTCATGAGGGGTGGAGTGTTGGAGGAGGTCATTCGTTGGATATGCCTGTCCGTTCACCCAGGAGCTGGACCGGTAATCAGAGACCCCTCTCTCCTTCCCATGCCCTTAAAATGTACATTCCACTTGCCTTCTCCACTCCAGAAGCTGCCTCAAGGACACAGCCTTGAGATAGCAAAGTATTGAGACCATTTGGATGACAAAACCTAGTGAAAGCCTCTATATAACCTTGTAAGATTCAGGCAAGCAGGGGTGTGTGTGTGTACGTGCGTGTGCGCGCGCGCATTATGGGGAAGGTGATATCGAAATGCTTCCCCCCTTCCTGAATTTGGGAAGAAATGCTTTGGATCAGCTTTTTGAAGCTGTATTTTAGAGGCAAACGTGCCTGAGTACAAGTCCCAACTCTGGCACTTACTAGCTTATAACTTGGGCCGGGCACTTACTTTCTGTGAACCTGTTTCCTCATCTATAGATGAGGGGTAGCAACCACACAGGGGCCAAGATGGATGGCAGGGTTAAGGGAGATGAGAATGCACCCTCACACAGGTCCCGGCCTAGGATAGATTCTTAGGTAGTTTGGGCATCCAGTTTGAAAACCCTGTGCCCCATTCAGGCAGCTGTACAAGGCCGGGGTCTGGGACCTCTGGGATGGCACATGAGGTTGACTAGCCTCTGTCATCTGTGCTTACTGTTTCTATTTCTAGATCAATACACCACTGATTTAATGTCACGTGTTGCCTCAAAGTGCATCCCCACTGTTCTCAGTTTGGATCTGGTTTAGCAAGAGGCTCTGGTGGAATGGAGAGAGATTTCAGAGTAGATACCTACTAGGAGGGTCATTCCCTAAGCTGCCTTCTTCACCACCGGGTCCCAAGGAGCGTTACTTAAGCTTGGCATGCCCTGGGGACACGAGGTTGGCTCAGTAAGGCTCTTCCAGGTTGCTTTGCCCAGCTTGGCAGGATGCATTGGGCTGGCCACTGTGACTTTCTGTTCCTTAACTCCTGATGAAGATTTAACATCATTGATTCTATAGGTCCCAGTCATTTGTTCCCAGGCCCAGGCAAGCCACACCCACCTGCTAGCAGGGGCGGACTTCCAGTGGATTTTCAGGAAAAAAGAGGTAGGTGGCTGCAAGCCCAGTCATTTGCTCCCACCTATAGATCCAGCTGTGCTTCCATCTGGCATATACTGGGGCAGAACACACACACACACACACACACACACACACACACACACCCCAAAGGGAATGCAGCCAGCCCTCCTAGAACCCCAGCTGTCTTTCTCCACCCCCCTCCCCCCAGCTACAATTTCCTGCAGCTCTGCCCGGGGAGGGGGGCAGGCTACTTGTTGCTTTCTCTGGGGGCTGCAAGGGGCGCCTGGCTTTTCTGTTGCAGGCGGGGCTCGGGCTCCCGGGAATGTACCCTCCAGCCTTTAGCAGAGGAACTGTGGTTTTTAGATTGCCCTTTCCTCCCCCGTTTGCAGCATCTCCCCTCCGGAAACCCCAGGCTGAGACTGACCTGGGAACTACACACCGTGGTGCAAAGGAATGCTGCCTCCACCCGCGTACCTGGCTCAAGGGAGTTTATCAAGTGCCTTTCTGCCACCGGCGGGGGCGGGGTGTCACGTCCTCACTCCAGGGCTGGCTTTCCACCTTCGGGGAGAAGCCCCCATTAGCAACCTTTAAAAGAGGCTACGAAGAAACTTTCGCCGGGCCCCCAGCCCCCACCAGGCCTCGCCCCCGCCCTCCTCGCTGCCCCTCCCCCCAGCAGCTTGGAGGAGGAGGGGTGAGGGAGGCCAGCTCGCTCCGTGCGCTCAGGGTCTTGCTTTTCTTCCGGGAGGCGGGGAGAGGCGAGTCCCCGAGCGAGCGAGCCCCCTGCTTCCAGCCTTGGTCCTCGCCTCCCCGCGGCCGCGCGCTGCCTCCGCTCCGAGCCGCGGCCGCCGGCATTTGGAATTTTGCCCCCCAAAGGGGGCCTGGAGGAGGAGAAGAGGAGGGACGGAGACCGGCGGCGAGAAACGGAATCCGGAGTCCAGAACAGCGCGGGGGAGAGGACCGAGCGGCGGCGGCGGCGGCGGCGGCAGCAGCAGCGGCTGGGAGGCTCGGCCGCTGCGCCCGCCCGCAGTGCATCAGCGCGGCCGCCCTGACATCTCCGGGATGGTTAACACGGGGCATCATGCACTGGTTAACAGGCTCCGAGCTGCTCAGCGACTTGTTTTAAGCATTTTCTCCCTCGCTCTCGCTTTTAATCTTGTCTCTAGTGGCGTGTGTAGGGGGGAGGACTGTATTTCCATTGGCTAAGCTCTCCCTTCCCACCCACATCTCTTCCACATCACCTTGGTGTCTCCCTAAATAAAACCAGCCCTCCTTATCGCCTGGAAAAAATCAGGAGCTAGAGTTTGAATGGGTTTTATATAAACACTCACCCCCGTCAGCTGGCGGCTGGGCTCTCAGGATAAACTCACCGCACCTGGCCTGATGCTCGTCTGGGGTTCTCTCCCCTGAACGGCAAGCTTTAAGCTGAGCTGGAGGACTGGGAACTCTCTGAAATTTGATCAACCTGAAGCCAGTGGTGGAACTGCACAGGGTCCCCATGGACCTCAAGGAGAGCCCCAGCGAGGGCAGCCTGCAGCCCTCTAGCCTCCAGATCTTTGCCAACACCTCCACCCTCCACGGCATCCGCCACATCTTCGTGTACGGGCCGCTGACCATCCGGCGTGTGCTCTGGGCCGTGGCCTTCGTGTGCTCCCTGGGCCTGCTGCTGGTGGAGAGCTCCGAGAGGGTGTCCTACTACTTCTCCTACCAGCACGTCACCAAGGTGGACGAGGTGGTGGCCCAGAGTCTGGTCTTCCCAGCTGTGACCCTTTGCAACCTCAACGGCTTCCGCTTCTCCAGGCTCACCACCAATGACCTGTACCATGCCGGCGAGCTGCTGGCCCTGCTCGACGTGAACCTGCAGATCCCGGACCCCCACCTGGCCGACCCCGCTGTGCTGGAGGCCCTGCGGCAGAAGGCCAACTTCAAACACTACCGACCCAAGCAGTTCAGCATGCTGGAGTTCCTGCATCGCGTGGGCCACGACCTGAAGGATATGATGCTTTACTGCAAGTTCAAAGGGCAGGAGTGTGGCCACCAAGACTTCACCACGGTGAGTACTTGGTTTTCAGCTTACTCTTGTGCTCGGTCCTGTTGGGAAGAGCCACGCCAGTGGTCTCCTGCTTGGTCCGGGGTCTCCCTGTGCTTTGGAGCAGGGGAGAGGGTAGTTGGCCAGAGTTGTTGGAACTGATGGGAGAAGTCTGCCTGCTGGGAGGGAGCACTGTTGTCTGGTCAGATGTGGGGGGTGAGAAGGGAGCTTGCCGTGGGGGTTCACGTCTCCCCATGTGCTGAGTGGGCCTCCTCCCAACCAGAAGGAGGAGGCCTGATTTGTCTGTTGTCCAGGGCATTTGGTGTCTGAGCTGCCTGATTGGAACAGCTTGTCATTGACGAGGTGGCATTTTTTTTCCTCTCTTTCTGCTCGGAAGTGCCATCAGGCACTGCATCCTGTGGGCTGGGCTGAAGCTAAAACCGCCAGAGAAGGGGGTGTGGGGCCCCAGGCAGCCTGGATGGTTCCAGGGGCTTTGGGAGCTTGCTGGAGCAGGTGCTGCTAGCAAAGGTGTGGAAGTCTCTTTGCTTCCTTTTCTTGTGTGGGTTCAGAGCTCCGAGTGGGGAGAGGAGAGGCCGGGGATACCAGGTCTCCATGGGTCTGATGGCAGGTCGGAAGCAAAAAGATGTCCAGGATGCTTGGGCCAAAGAGGAGGGTCTAGGAGGCCCGTGGGTAGGGTGGTCAGAGACGTGCCTGGGAGAGTGAAGTGGCCCAGGCTGGCTTGTCTGGGAGCTTCAGCTTGAAACCGAAAGACTCGGTTTGCTGTCTGTACAATTGCTTAACAATGCGAATGTCAGAGGAGTGGTGTGGGGAGCGGGGAGCAGCTGTGGGATTGGGAAGCCTGGAGGAGGAGTGTGGAGCTGAGTAAAGAGGAGAAGCTGAGGGGACGGGGCTGAAATTCAGGATGGGGCTTCCTGGAGGGGCCGAGAGGGAGGAGAGCTGCTGCAGCCAGGGTTCTCCGTTTGCCTACTTAGTGGGCTGCTAGGCATAACTTGGCATAGCCGGTCGGAACTGCAGCTGCAGACAACTCCTTTCTTCCAGGCAAGTCTGGGGCATCCGGGTATGTGGGACCCTCCAGAAGCCCAGTGTGGCTGCTTCTCCCATTGCTGCCTGAGGGAGAACTGAGAGCTTTGGAGTCTCAGAGCCGTGAGTCATATTGTGATTGTAAGTTTGGGATGGCAGGTGCAGCAGTTGCAGCGGGACTGGACTCTGTCATCAGCACTTGTCTGGGGCCTTCTGCCTAATTAAGACGTACCCTACCTCTCCTATGGTGCATCATTCTCCACCTGCTCTCAGATCCACTGCCTACCAGCCTCTTGCTCTGAGTTCCTTTTAATGCTACCACCAGTCTCTGCCTGCCTGCAGCCTCGATGCTTGCTGTTGGCTGTCTCTGATTCTGAAAAAGCTCAGAATGCCAGGGGGCACTGCCTCTCACAGCCTGTTTCCTGGGGGAGCTGTTTTGTATGATCCACTTTAAACCTTGAGGCGGGGGGAAAGCACGGCAAAATCTGTAATAGTGTATGCTAAAGAGGAAGTGAATCTGAGCTGGGAGCAGGGACCAGCAGTACTGAAAGCCCTTCTAAAGAGAGCAAACAGGATCCTAAAACATGCCATGCACAAATGATGTCTTAGGTGGCTTGGGGAGAGAGGGGGGAAATGCCTCGTTCTTGGGGGCTGCAACCATCCCTGTATTTCCACCCCATGCTTTCTAGTGCCGTGGCAATGCTCAGCTCCACTAGTGCACCATGCAGCTCGGAATGCACTCAGCTGGTCCCCTGTCTGCCTGAATCCACATGGAACACAGACGGCAGAGAGAGGGCGGCACAGAGAGAAACTGCAGTCAGACCCTGGACAGAGTTCGCAAGCATTCTCATAGCCACATGATCAACTAGTGGCTTCCTCTCCATTTATGACCAAGTTCCAATTTGAAGTAAAGGTTCTTTGACCTCGGGCTGCTTGCTGTTTTGCACTTGGCCCATCATTTGAGTTGCTGGGGTCCCAAGAGGCTAAAGATCAGCTTGTAAAGCCTTACCTGAGCCTTCGACCGCCCCAGGGCGTGTTTCAAATAGTGAAGTTGCCTGTGGATACGGTTTATTACTCAGTAAGTGGAATGTCATCCTCCCAAGTTCAAGACTGACCTGGTTGAGGGTCCCTCCTTGGACTGCCCCTCAATGTATGGGCTCCCCCAGGACTGAAAAGGGGATGAGCTTCAGGGCTGGATCTTCAAGTTATTCAGGGAGGGTCAAAAAGGGCATGCACCCCAGGAAACTTGGAGGAGACCCCACCCCACATGTTAGGCTGGCCTTTTCCGCCCATTGATCACAGTGAGCAGCCATGTTGAGCCTCTACAAGGGAGAACATGATGCCAAGTTTGTTCCAAGACCTTCCCTTCCCCTTGTCTCCCTGTCCTTTGGCCTGGAGGACAGGTGTGCTTCTTCTTGGGCTCCCACAGCAGAAGGGAGCAGAGGCCTTGCAGGTGGTGGTGGGAGAAGTGGGTTCACTGGACTCTCTGTCTTTCATTCTCTTTGCTGCACATCCCTCTCCATGTGACTTCTTTACTAGGCCCTGCCGGGGGCTGTCCCATACTGAGTGGCTTCTATCTCTAAGTGCTGTGGCTGACATATTAGAAAAGTTAAGTATGAACGTGGTGGTGTCACAGGTGGGTTATGTTTCCTGTTTTTCTTTTTCTATAAAGCATCCCTAGTACCATCTCCAGGGCTAATGCTTTCACATAAGCTTCCTTATTTTAAGTTCTTAGCTGGTGTGCAGTGAAGCGTGTAATACTCTCTAATTAGTGAACGAGCCATGCTTCTAGGTGAGTGAAAGGCTGTTTGTGGAGGTTAAAAGCCAGGTGTGGCATTCCAGCGGCCATGTAAACACATGTGCTCCAGTTCATGCAAGTGCACTCTTCGCCCTCACCTGGGGCAGTCTGACTGCAGGTAGCACATGCTTTTCCTTCCTGGGAAAGCAGAAGAGGGCTTTGGTTCCTCGGTGTCTATACAGTGGCGATTCCCCCACTGACCTAGAGCGGGAGGAAGGGGAGTAGGGAGGAGAGGGTTGGATTGGTGGTGGTGGTGGGGATTCTCCAGCCGTGATGCTGGCTGATCTGAGGTTAAGATTAGAAGTAGGAAGACATAGGTTGGAATCCCACCTCCATCATTTTCTAGCTTATTTCCTGGGTGGTAATTTGTACCTTCTCTAGGCCCTATAACATATGATAGTAGCACATGATTTTCTGACTCACAGGGCTGTTGGGAGGATGAACCATATGAGACAATATGCGAGAACATTCTTTTGTACATGGTGCCAGCTATGCAGATGTAAGGCAGCTTATTATCAAGATTGCTAAGAGGTTATTGTCCAACCCACCTGCCCTGTTTGCGGCCCACCATAGGAGCCAGGGGATGAGTAACGCTGTAAGGATAAGTCAGGAAGGGGGAGGCGGCGGATGCTTTTCTTTCGGAGCCCGTGGTAAAGCCCAGTCTTACCGAGATGCGTTTCTTAGAGTGGAGGTCACTGTGGGTTCAGTAGTTAACCACTGCTGACAGGTGGCATCCCCACTGCTTGTGACTGTCACGGGGCTGCTCCATGTTGCTTCTCTGGTGTCACATTCAGGAATGCAAATGACCCTTCAGTTTGCATGGTTAACCTGCTTTCCATAGTCGTGGGTATTTGTACTTTAAAATTGAGATTTCTTAGGAGAAGCATTTATTTTCTTACTGAAAGGAAGATCTCTCCACTGAGATCTTGTTAGAGGTACTTCTAGGGATATTTTTTATCCACATCCCATTGCTTCATAGAGACATGGAGGGTAAGGTTTGGGAGGCGCACGGGTTGGGTATTCTTGCACAGGGCTGGTGAGGCCATAGTAACCTGAAATTACTTCTAAATACACGAGGAGCTGGTGTGTGAAAAATGTGGGCTTCGGGGAGAGGTCTGAGTTGCACTTACAGTTGTGCCCTCCATTCACTGTGTAATCTTGGGCAAGTTCCTTAACCTCGCTTTCCCCACCTCTAAAACAGGAGCGATAATACTACCACTTAGAGTTGTGGCGCTGGCCCAGTGAGGCGAGGTACGTCAAGTTCTAGTGCGTGGCAGACGCCAGCTGCTGGGTTGCTTAGTGTCCGGCAGGTGTACTGCCCGAGTCTGCACTTGACACCGGCTCTCTTGACTCCAATCCAGCGCTCTTCCCACTCTTCCACACTGTGACTCACCAACAGCTTCAGAGCACAGGCAACTTCTGTTTGTGGGGCTTGTAATTTTCATGATATGTTAAACTTTCCCTCTTCCCCGTACTTTTCCTTCGTATCAGTTCTGCTGCCTACATGTCCTCTCCTTACCCACCATCTTGGCTTCCACATCCCAGCTCGTGCTCCTAAACTCAACCCAGGAACCTTGTGCTTACCTCCAGATAGGCGTCGAGTGACCTGTGGACCAGGCATACGGCATTTCTCACAGCGTGTCTGTCACGTGAGTGCACGCACATCCATCCCTCGTCAATCAAATGGAGCAGGCAGTCTGTAGTGTGATAAACACAGACTGGATCCTTGCCATCGGAGGGCTCATTGCCCGTTTCCCATCCCCTCCAGATGGAGGACTGGCGGAGAGCAGGAGTCTTGTCTCGTTGAACACATGGTCTGCAACCATCATGCCAAATACAGGGATGTAAATACCCAGTAAAGTTTTGTTAGTTAAATCCTTCCTTGCTCTTTCCTGAACTGGCCCAGCATTCTTTCCTCATAGGCCTTTTTTACTTACCGTTCGGACCTCTGTCTCCATGTCTATCTATTTAAATCCGTCTCATCTTTTAAAATCCAGCTCTAGTAGCCTTCTCCAGGAGACCATGGCCAGCCCCTCGCCCTACGACCATAATCTATGTTAATCTCGTCTTTCTCTTCCCAGCGGCATTTTGGCTCCTTCCTCGGTGAGAGCAGTCATTTTGCTTTTCCTTGCATCAGACTCATGAAGTGTTGAGGCTAAAAGGGACTTTAGAGATAATTCAATTTCATACTTGAATTCTTTAACCACTGATAATTTTTATACATTGCCTATTTCTGTCTCTCCTCCCTGTAAAACATGATGGCTTGACTAACTTTTTATTCGTAGGATTTAGAACTGCTTAGCACACGGGGAGCTCTCGAAACGTGTCTTTAGAGTGTAAGTGGGCTTGAAGTTTTAAAATGTCAGGTGACTCCGTAGCCGATTAGTGGCCATTTTTCAGCCTCCGTTTTCAGTAGAGGGACCTGGGTTCCACCTGCATTGAGGTGACGTGTCCCATGATTGTTATTATTTTAATAATAATACACTTTCTGGTTATAGAAACAATCCATGCACATTGGGAAAAACTTGAGAAGTGAGAGAAAGAATTAGAAAAGGAAGAAAAACTGCCCTTAATGTAATTGCATGTGTTAATCTGGCATTTTGGGAGTAGTGCCATTTGGTCACATAATGTGTGTATGTGTGTGTCCCCGTGTCTGGGGTCACACCTGTATGTCTGTTGCTATGTCTGAGACACAGTACACACCCAATCAGGGTCAGCTTGCTCTCTTCTTATTGGTCCCCTGGGTGATGTCCATGGGCCTAGAGATTTCCTCAAAGGTCCATTTAGAGTAAAATTAAATCCAAAGATGTGGATCTGATCACTACCCTTTTTGTGGGATATGCTTTATCTTATTGGCCAGAAGCACCGAGGGATAATTTGTGATACAGTGGGGCCTTGACTTACAAGTGTCCCGACTAACGAGTTTTTCAAGATACGAGCTGTCTCTCGGCTGATTTTTTACTTTGAGTTGCGAGCTAAGATTCGGGTTACGAGCCAGCTTCAGATACCCCACCGCTAGTTGGCGCAGCGAACGTCACAGTGAACGCCACAACATCAGCCCAGCATCATGTGTCTCACTCGTTCACTTTTTGATTTGACATATGAGTAATGTGAGTTACGAGCTCCGTCATGGAACGAATTAAACTCGTAAGTCAAGGCCCCACTGTATTCCCCTCTTAGCTCAGCCTCCGTGGGTTTTGCGTTCACAGCTGAACATCTTGAATGTACTTTATTGGCATTCAGCTGTGCATTTACCTGGAGCCCACCGTTTGTTAAATGTTTGCTAGGATAAACCAGAGATGTGTTTGTTGACCCCACATTAGCCCCCTACTGAGGCCTGACCTTGCTTCTGGCTGAGAACCAATCCAGTTTCTCCTTGCATGACCATCTACACTGTACATGGGTGTAGACCAGGGGTTAGTAGTGGGCAAACTTTTTGACTCGAGGGCCACAATGGGTTCTTAAACTGGTCCGGAGGGCCGGAACAAAAGCATGGATGGAGTGTTTGTGTGAACTAATATAAATTCAAAGTAAACATCATTACATAAAAGGGTGCGGTCTTTTTTTTTTTTTTTTAGTTTTATTCATTTCAAACGGGCCGGATCCGGCCCGCGGGCCTTAGTTTGCCCACGGCTGGTAGACTCTGCTTCTCCCCACCTAGTTTTATGTCAAAATGGCTTAACTGATATCTAATGCAAATTAGATGATCACTCATATTCCTCAAGATGCTCCGAAGTTTTGTGAGCATTTGCGTGTGCTTGGAGAGATAACCCCTGCCAAGCTGGGTGGGCAGTTTGCCATGGTGCCAGTCTCTGGTTGGGAATCTTCTAGATTGCAGAATTTAGTTGGAAGCACTGTGCAAGTAAAGCTCTCAGGTGTGCATTGAATTTTCTGAGGTGATGAAGGGATAGGACAGTGGCTGGGAGCTGACTATTCTAATGACCTATGCCATCTATTTGCAAAGTAAAGCTGAAGCTGCTGTACAGGCCACTGAATTAATGGCCTGGTGCTCGTGGGGTGAGTCTGTATGTCTGTGCCTCTGCCCTTGGGACTTCTTAGACTCAGGGCTGCAGATGAAAGGAGGCCACCTGGGGGCTTATTGCATTGGAACTAGTCCCTCTCCGCCTCGCTACGGTGGTTCCCTTTTCCTCTCTACAGAAAGCCCTTCCTTTAATGAAGAGATGAGTTTGAGAAAATTTTCTGTAACGTGAATCCTAGTTTGCTACTGATTTTTATAGTAAGAGATCCTATTTTAAAAAAAAGTCCCCCAAAGACTGAATTGGTAGCTGTCAGGGATGTTGCTCCATAGAGCAATTCATATTTCAAAGCACCAAGTATTCCATTCTCTCCGACTGAACAAAAACATACCGCCTGGGTCTAGAGATATCTGGAAGTGTGCTGCATGTTTCTTCTTTTTGTGTGTGAGTGTTTATGTTTGATGGAACTGGGTTGAAATATCAAACTTGCACAGCAGGGCGGTTTGACCCGCGATCTATTACAACCTGAAATGATGGCCGACATCACCCTTGTGAGTTTGAAATTCCATACATCACATTTCTCCCATGCAGTGGACTTAAAACCAGTTCATACAGACCGAGAGTAGTGGTTGCTGGGTCGTGGATGTCTCCAGGACTCAGAAATACATGTTCATTATTTGATAAATCTAAAACCTGGCACAGAAGCCCGTTCATTTGGGAACACCATCCAGAAAAGTGTCATCCTTTGGATGCTAAAGCATCTTCCCATCTCCCAGCACCTACTGTCTCATCACTCAGGTACATTCTCTGTTGATTACCTCAGTGGCCATGGAAATTGATACTCAGGGGAAATAAAACACGAAACCCAGAAGGGACGTATTTGCCTGGGTTTAATGTCTTCTGCTGACCGAGTCGCACAACCTTGGGCAAGGTCATTAGCCTCCATGGGCCTCAGCTTCCTCATCTAAAGTGGGAGTGTTGAACTAGGTGATTCCTAAGGACTTGCCAACCTGTAGAACTCTAAGGCAATAGAACATAATAAGAATTTATTTCCTGATCCCACATTTGTTTGCCGCCACTATGACTTTAACTTGTATTTGGGGGTGGGTGGGTGGGGGGAGAATTGATGTTATTTTGTAACTAGATATATTTATCCATTTGTTTGTTTGTGTTCTTTAGATAGAGCTGTACAGTGGAAGCAGTGACTATCAGTGGCTGTAGTGGGAGGAGGGATGCACAGGAACCTATTGTCAAAACCCTGTCCATGGACCATTATGTATCTGGCTGCACCCCATTAGTCTGACTGAATGTTTCCAGCACCCTAGTCCTGCAGTTGCGAGTGGGGTTCATATATAAATTAGCAAGGACATCTATGGAAGACGCCGTTAGCCCCGACCCCCTTTACTGCTGCTGGGGTACAGCTCCTGGCTCTCACATCTGCTCTGAAAACAGGAGCCTGCTCTTAGTTGACGAGTAGGGGGTGGGGGGTGCCTTTTCTAAGATACCCAGGAAGTTGTGCACCTCCCTGCTGCCTGGGGGAAGCAGTGGCCAGTGACTTACTGGCATAACAGCACACAAGGCCAATCATCTTGCCTCAAGACCAAACAATCTGTGGTGCAGTATACACCTCAGAGCTTCTCGAAAGGGGTTGGGCTGAGCTAGACTTCCGAAAGCCACAACTTTGCTTACCATTTCTCCTGCCCCGTCCTGTATGCCTCATTCCCTTCCAGGCTTTTGCCGATGTCATTTCCTCGGTAAATCACCTTGGCTCTGCCAAGGAATCCAACTCTGTTAGCAATTTTAGCTTCTCATTGGTTTGGAATATGGAGAATCACCTAGTCATATGCACCTCTGTCTGGCTTAGAAAGAAAGAAATACCACTTCAAAAGTCTTTTAAACCTTGGACTTTTACATTTTTTAAAAATAGTTTTTTATTGATTTCAGAGAGGAAGGGAGAGGGAGTGATGGAAACATCAATGATGAGAGAGAATCATTCATCAGCAGCTTTCTGCACGCCCCCTACTGGGGATTGAGCCTGCAACCCCAGGCATGTGCCATGACTGGGAATCCAACCATGAACTCCTGGTTCATAGGTTGACACTCAACCAGTGAGCCACACTAGCTGGGCAACCTTGGACTTTTTAGATCTGTGACCTCAACTGGGGCCGGTAACTATTTCCAAGGGAGATTTTTCATAATTCAAATGAGCATCTCTCTGATTAGGGAGTCACTACGATGGGCACAGCTGGTTTGTTCCTCTTCGAAGCTATTTGCACAAGGAAAGCCCTTTCCAGAGTTGCCCATATCCTCTGAGCTGAGCTAGCCCTACTCTTCCAGTGGCTGCACACCCTAAGCTGCTCACAGTCCAGCTCACAGCTTTATGAACGCCTGCATTCTCATCATTTCCAGTTCTGCTCTCTCTGAAAGCTTCCCTTTCCCGCTCCCCCACCCCTCTCCGGCCTTCACTGCCATTTCATCCTGCATGTCCATCAGCCTGGCTTCAAGCCACAGGGAGGGGGAGCCTGCCTTTGATGTTGACAGTGGCTGGGGCCCATCTATAAAGCAGGAGGCAGTGAGAAATGTACAGTTGACCAGGGGTGATGCTCCTCATATGTCACGGAAACCATGAGTGATGAGGGGCGTAGGATAGAACAGAGACTGTTTAGCCTGAAAACGGAAGGGGGTGACTCAAGGCAAAATGATTGCTGTCTTCAAACACTTAGAAGGCAGTCATAGGGAAGAGGAATGGCACTTTCTCCGTGTGAGGCCAGAGGGCAGAGCTAGCCCCATCGCGTGGCAGGAGTTCAGAGAGGTGGATACTCGCTGATTGGAAGGAGCTGCCCTGGGAGTTTAGAGTACCTGTGTCCTGTCACCAGCTCTCACTGAGGCCATGCAATTGCTTATCGGTAGCGCTATAGACGTGGATCAATGTCAGGTAAAGAGCAGGATTTAATGACCTCTGAAGTTACTCCCAACTCTGAGCATCGTTGATTCATTTCCTTCTGGAGCAGATATTTGGGTGATGGCATTAGAGCTGATAACAGATGTAAGCCAGCACATCCAGCCTGCAGAAACCCCCCATGTCCCAGCACCGTGTAGCCTTGAGGCTCAGTGCCGCAGAAGCTGGGAATAAGAATAGTGCTGGGGGAGATTCCTTGGAGGAAAAAAGCGCAGGTATTCATTCAGAGAGCGGGCAGGAAGTGTGTGGGTGGCGGCGGCCAGGAACTCCCGGGGCTGTTCCATGACCTGGCCTCCCAGAGGAATTTGTCCTGAGCTCTGGGGGCTTGATCTCATCCTAGAGCGCAAACCTTGGATGTGGGTGGGCCTCGCCTGGTTCCATGTGGGGCCGGGGAGACAGAGGGTAGCACTTGAAAGCTCTCCAAGTGGCCAACTGGGGAGGTGAGGGGGTCTGACATTAGGCAGCGCGTGTCAGTTTGCAGATGTGCGTGCGATTCTTCCCTCTGGGTGGCAGAAACGATAACTTCAGGAGAAACAGATGTGTCTGAGGAACCATGCTGTCAGAGCTTGGCATTGGGAGCTGGAACTTCTGCCTTTGACTCAGTGACTTGAATTTGAACATTCGGTCCAGGTGTGCTCCGACTAACAAATTTGTAGATAGCAGTAGAGCACGATGGTGGTGAGGTGGGCTCTGGAGGGAGACTAGCTCTGTTCAAACCCTAAAGTCTTATACTGGTTGGGTGACCTCGGGTACGTTATTGAATTAGATGTTGGGGGAATTAAATAATTTATGAACTATGTAGCACTTTAGACCTCAACCTCCGTGAGTTTCTTCTTGCCCTTCTGTCTCTTGCCATCTCCGCCTATGCACAAACTTTTGGACTTTGAATCCAGTAACTGTGTTTTTCTGTTTCCTTCTTTCTGCTCTTTGAACTGGGGGCTCTCTCTTGGAATCCTCTGGACTGTGTTCTGTTGTGTTTTCTCCTCCCACACTGGGCATAGCAGTTGAGGGAGCTCTTTCTGTTTTGTTTTTTTTTTTTAAAATAATATATATTTTTATTGATTTTAAAGAGGAAGGGAGAGGGAGAGAGAGAGATGGAAACATTAATGATGAGAGAGAATCATTGACTGGCTGCCTCCTGCAGGCGAGGGAGCTCTTTCTGGACAGGAATCATTGGGAAGGGGTTTAGCATTTTCAGCATGATGATGGAGAGAATTTCACTCCTCTCTTCATGGAGTACGAGAAGGCAGCCAAGTAGAGAGAGAAATATCTCCATGAACTGGAAGCAGCAGCATCTTCTAAAGTTTGGGCCAAGGCGGCTTCTGCTTTCCTGGAATGATTTCTTAGCAGAACACCTCCCATCCCCTGGGCCCGTCTGCTATTTCAGGGACATTTTAAGTGGCTATTAGCAAATGTTGAATTATGGCTGCAAACCTCTGGGAGCTCGTGTGACATTCACGTGAATCACAAGTGAGCTCTGTGCAGTCAAGGCTGCCACAATGGGCTGGGATTAAACAAACAGGGGCCATTGCTCTCCCCGAAGCAGTAAGACAAGAATGCTGCTCCTTGGAGCCCGAGATCTCAGGCACCATGTCCCCGGAAGCAGGATGCTGTTCCAGCCACATAGCTCATTGCTGCAGGGCAGGCAGATGCTCTCTAGTTTGCAAAGAGGCGTATTTCAGCTGAATATCTGGAGGAATTTACCCACAGTCAGCATGTCCAGGGATGATATGCCAGCCAAGCCCAGCACATTGATTCAACACATTGAAGCACATCTACTGAGTGCTCCCTATGTTTTGGCCCTGGTGTGAGGCCCTAGAGAAATGCAAATGAGTAAGGCCCAGTCCAAGAATTCAGCGAGCTCACAGTCAAGCGGAGAGATTGAGCAGTAAACAGATTACACTAAACCACCGAAGTTTGCACAAGGTCCAGAGGCAACACAAGATAGGCTCCAGCAGTCTTCCCGAAGGAGATGGTGATGTATTTTTCTCTTTTGGAACAGCATCAACCACATAAATGTTGCAAAACTAGTGGGAAGAATTCCTGGGTATCCTTTCTCCTGGTCCCAGTGATGTCGTCCCTGCCAAAGGAGCACACCCAGGACCACTCAGTTATCTTCTCTCCTTGGAGTCCTTGACTGTGGAGCTGCTTCTCAGTTTGTCCCTGGCTTTTATCACCTTGACATTTTTTTATAAGTCAAGACAGTTGTTTTGCAGGATGATTCTCAGTTTGGGTTTGTATGGTGTTCCCTCTTGATCAGACCCAGACCGTGAATTTTTGGCCAATTGCACAGAACTGATGCAGGATTCTTCTCAGTGCGTCCTATCGATGGTATCTGCTTGACCCCATACTTAGAGGGCTACCTTTTATCTCTTGATTAACATGCTGTCTTCTAGGGAGATACTTTGAGACGATGTAAAACCCCATTTCTCATCCCTCTTTCGGCCTCTAGTTTTATTATCCATTGATTTTTCTTGCTTGAATGATTACAGTGATGCTTGCCAAATGGTGATTTTTCTAATTCCATCATCCCATCTACATTTATTAGTTGGCTTTCGGATATGCAAAGGAGATTTCTTTTCTCCCTTTTTATTTATTTATTCATTCATTCCTTCCTTCATTTATTTATATCAGTGTCGATTCAGATTTCTTTTTTATCCAGTGGGCTATCCTCTGTTCATGTCATTATTCATTTCAAAACTCAACATTTCCCATATTTGGGAATCCCTTCTAGTGGACCCTGGGTCCTTTTTTGACATGTCCCTGGAACTTTTGAGCACTTTAAAAATTTCTGGCCCAGCTAGATGTTGCAGATTCATCTTTGTCTTTTCCTTCCTCAGTCCTGTAATTCATCATTTTTCTAGTGAGCTCTGGTTCCTTTTTTTGTAGGAGATGCTGTTTAGAAGATCTGGGCTTTAGGTGTGCTCATTGCTGCTGCTAGGGTGCGCCTGCTCCTGGCCCCACCCAGTGGGCAGAGCTAGGATAGTTACCTGTACGTTTACATCTACATTGTAAACCTGGAGTTTACACCGATCCTTCCGGTTTCAGTCTAACTCCACAGGGTTCATGCTAGGTTTTTCTCCTTCTGTAGTGGTCCCTCCTTTCTCCAGCAGTGGGAAACCTGCCTCCATTACCTTATTGACTTATTTGCTCCAGCAGTGGAGACCACCTCCCTGTCTCCCCAGACTACTGCTCTTCTTGGATGCTGCCTTGCACAGGCCAGTCCTCATGGGGCGGGGTGGGGGTGGGGAGGTAGGGGGAGAAGGCTGCCCTTCTGCCTCACCCCAATGCCCACCTTACATGTACTCTGGCTGCTACCTTGACTTCCATTCTTATTCAAATTTCCTCAGTTGTCCCCATTCAGGATACAATCAAGATTCATGTGTTGCATTGGGTTATTCTGTCTCTTTAATCAAAAAGCTCTCCCCCAACATAATACACACACACAGTTGTTGTTTTAAATATTTTTATTGATTTCAGAGAGGAAGGGAGTGATGAGGGAGAATCATTGATGGGCTACCTCCTGCACGCCCCCTACTGGGGATTGAGCCTGTAACCCAGGCATGTGCCCTTGACCCTTCAGTCCTCAGGCCGATGCTCTATCCACTGTGCCAAACCAGCTAGGGGCACACACAGTTTTTAAGAATAGCTTGGAGATACAATTCTTGTATCATACAATTTAGCCTTATAAAGTGTAAGATTCGGTGGACTTAGGACTTAGTGCATTCACAGTATTGTGAATTTTAGAGCACTGTCACCACCCCAAACTCAACTCTGTACCTATTAGCAGTCATCACCACCCCTCATTTCCCCCATCCCCCCATTCCACCCCAGGTAATCCCTCATCTACTTTCTGTCTCTACAGTTGCCGATTCTCGACATTTCATACAAAAGCAGCCATACACTCTGGCCCTTTGTGACAGGCTTCTTTTGTGTAGCTTAGTGCTTTGGAGGTCCATCCGTATTGCGGCGTGTGTTGGTACTTTAATTTCTTTTTATTACCCAACACTAGTCCATTTTATGGATATGCTACACTGTTCACCTCTCTATCAATTGATGGACATTTGAGTTGTCTCCACTTTTTAGCAATTATGAATAATGCGGCTATTCACACTTCTTTTAATATTGACTTTGGGAAGAAAACAGACCAGTTGTCCTATCCAATTATTTCACACTATGAAACTGTCTGATTCCTTGTGGTTTCACTCAGCCTGCTCCTCCCTCCCCTGTATTTCTTATAAACTGGGAGTTAGGTGAAGAACTCGATGAGCTCCAGGTTAATGTTTTTGGCAAGAGGACTCCATACACGAAGCCATGTGTTTCCTATCGTATCATTGCAGGAAGAGGAGATTGTGTGGTTGTCCCACTCGTAGAGATGCTAGTTCTTTTTGTTTTGTTTTGTGTGTGTTTTTTGTTTGTTTTGGCCAAACGTTTTATTTACTATTCTGTAGTTGCTTAACACACACTTAAATGGTCTTATTGGGGAAGGGGAGGTTCTTGTAGCTTCTCAAGGAAATGCCAGGAAGAAAAATATGGCCAGCACTGCCCATTTGTTTGGGGTTTACTGGGTGACTGGCACTTTCTTTTTTATTGGTAATCCTCACCCGAGGGTATTTTTTCTATTGATTTTTAGAGAGAGAGAGAGAGGAAGGGAGTGGGAGAGACACAGAGAGAGAAACATCAATGTGAGAGAGACACATTGAGTCCAGTCTGCAACTGAGGTACGTGCCCTGATTGGAATCGAACCCTTGACCCTTCAGTCCACAGGCCAGCGCTCTATCTGCTCAGCCAAACTGGCTAGGGGGTGAATAGCACTTTCTTTACATAAGCATCTGATCTCAGGTTTTTCATACTGATAACTTTTGGGATTTCAGTTTGAAGACAGTGTGATATCCTAAGAGTAGCAAACCCTGACCATTCTCTGATAGCTAGCTCGCTTGTATAGGCAGAGGGATTCATCTCCATTGTAGACAGCTAGATAAAGGAAGGATAAATGCTTATTGTTGTATTTTAATTACAAGTTTTCAGAGGGTAGAGATTGGTGTAATAATTGCCATGTTGGGCTTTGGGGGATGATGAGTTCCCAGACGGACAAGGAATAAGGAATTTCCAGAGAATGGTCGTGGGTGGGAGGGGGAAGGGAAGGTCAATAGGACTCCACTTAGCTGTAGTCAAGGCAACCACAGACTCCTTCCAGATCCCACACAATGCTAAGATGGGGAGGTTCAACTTTTAGACATGGATCTCACTGGTGTTAAGCCTGGGCAGGCCTGGGGCAAGGTGACAGGCCCTAGGGTTTGTGGAACGGGGCTGTGATAACTGACCACGTAGCGTAAAGCAGGCCGTGAAGTGTCAGCTGTAGGGATCCTGATTATTTAGCATGTCCCTCGCTATTGCCTCACTTCCCTGTAGCCTTCTCAAGAAGATGCCCAATATTGTGCTGCCTTGCACCTGTCTCTAGGCATTCCTCTGGGGGAGCAGAGGAGGCGGGGCAGGAGTGGAAAACTCCCATGTAGATTCCGTTTAATTCTGTTGAACTACGTGGATAAACGTGGGGGCAAAACATTCACTGAGCACTTGTTACGTGCCAGGCAGTGTTGAAAGCATCTTGCATTGATGCCTTATATCCTCCCCATGAGGGAGGTCCTTTTACTTCTCCCATTTTCTGTATGAGGACTGAGGCACAAGAACTTAAGCAGTGGCCAAGGTCTCAAAGTTCATGGCCCCATACACTGCCCACTGCCTCATTCTGCCTTTCTCAGCATGAAGAGCTTCTGCTAGGAGGGGGCAGAGGGCTATGGAGCATCTGGGGCAGTTTCACTTTCTTCTGTGTCTTCAGCCTGTATATTTCCCTGGATAACTAGACAATTCAACAGCTACCCGGCTTTGAGCCTGGAGGGAGGGATTTCTGGGTGCAAAATGGTGGAGCGGGGTGGGGCTCCCAGAGGGGAGAGGTGCCCAGTGGACACAAGTGTGACTGTCCCAGAAGCCCTTGGCCTCGTGGCTCTGTCTCTGACCCGGCATCACTCCCCAATATTCCACAGCAGAGGCAGCGTTTCTTCCACGTAACCTGCTTAGGGCCTCGAATTCTCTGGCATGCTAATGAGCCCAGAGGATTAACGCAGAACATGGGTCATGACGATTTCTCTAGATGGATGGAAATCTACCTTCCTGGGAAAATAGAATTCAGTCTGTTTGCTGGGAAAGCATCTCACAACCAAACAGCACGCCACAACTAAGGTCTCAGTTGCGGAGCGCCAAGCGTGTTACACAGCTCTCAGTTAATTCAGCCTGCCGTTCATGCATTCACTCGTTCATTTTGCACGCCCGAGGGCCTACTTTGGGTCCGGACGGATAAGACACAGCCCCTGCCCTTAGGGGAATCTCATATTTTTCAAGGGATGCAGATAGGATGGGATCACCAGGATAAGTCTATTAAGACATCTCTCACTGTGCAGAGTTACCGCACTATTAGTAACGTTTTCCCCTGTGCTGTACACTACATCCCTGTGCTTTATCTATTTTATAATTAGAAGTTTGTCCTTCTTATTCCCCGTCACCCTTTTCATCCATCCTCACCCACCAACATACTTTTAATTAGAACCTCATCCTGTGTCATCGCAGGAGTCAGGGGGACTCGGGGCTGAGTTCTGCTTCTGAACCTTCATGGCGCTCATGGCCGCACCTGCCTGCCCGTTGCCCGTCTACTATGGCCGCACTCACACACCTGCCTGCCCGTCACCCGTCTCTCTTTCCCTGATGGCGTGCTTAGTATGTGCCAGGCTTTGTTCTGTAGGGTCTGTCTCTGAGGACAGCACAAGGAACCTGGTCGAGGTGGCTCTCCTGGTAAGAGGGCAGCGTTTCTTCCCTCTGGACTGTAGGGAGTTCTCCCATTAGCACCTAAGGACAGATGCTGTGCCTGGGGCTGGGGCTGGGATGGTCACAGAAGGAACCAAGCACTTGTAAAATTCCAGATGCAAATAAATCACTGTTTACAACTCTGACACCTCTGGTACCACCAGTGGGACCAACATTGTCCTGGGAAGCTTCAGGGCAATCACAGGCTTCAGAGGCAGGCGTGTCATAGGGCCCATGGCTCCCAACTCTGTCTGCCGGAGGAATGCAGGCTTGTTTGCCCTACCATGATGAGTCTCCCCATCTCAGATATAAAGAGGAGCCCTGGCTCTGGATGGGCGAGCCAGACCCTGGAAGCTGAGCCCAGCACTCAGCAGCTGTGTGAGCTTGCTAAGTATCTTTGAGAGTCCGTTTCCTTATCTCAGGGTTTCTCAGCCTCATCATCATTGACATGAGGGCTGTCCTGCTCATTGGATGGTGGTTAGCAGTATCCCTGGCCAGGGGTATCCCCCGCCCTGCTGCAACACTCCCCACCTGCGGGTTGGGATGAAACCCCCGTTTCCAGGGCTGTCCTGAGATGTAAATAAGTGTGGCTTCCAGGAGACAATGCTTGGCCTTCAGCAGACACGGTGGCCCAGGGAGGCTGCGGGTTCCCTTGGCTACCGCACAAGAACAGCTTCCCCTGCTGGTGCCAGGCCCTGGCAGGCTCCCCATGCCAGGTGGGCACCAGGCTTGTTGGCACCTCTGGTCCCCTGGGTTGTGGCCATGCATGTGGGTGTCAGGCTTCTGGGCTTTTGTCCCACAGTCTAGGCCAGGGCTGCTCCCCAGGGCCTGTGGATTGATGTTCTGTACCCGGCCCACGTGGACCAGGCTGCCCAGGGCTCACCTCCTGGCACTGGGAACTCCAGGAGTGTGGCTTGTCCCAGCATTAACTTTAGAAGGGAAGGGGAAAGAGCTGCAGTGGACAGAGCGTGACCATGGCACTACTCCCACCTCCTGGGAGAAACTCTCCTTTCCCCTGCACCAGGAAAAGAGTAGAAAAACATCAAGAAAAAAGCAAGATTCTTGGAGGTAGAGGGACCTGAGTTTGTATCCTCTCTCTGCCTCTAAAATGAGAATGTATCTCTCTCTCACATATCTAATACGTCATGTATATCATATGATATATACTGTACCTATGATGTCTTTTACGTATATGTGATTTATACGCCAGAGTTATCATGACACTTAATTCCATTAGATAACGGATGCACAGTACAGGGTCTGACATATAATAAGCAGTAAATACTGGGTGTTTCGCCTCTCCTGTTACACAGGTGATCTCAGGTCATTCTCAATGAAGAAGGGAGGCAGGTATTAAATTGGGGTGACTCCAATCAGGCCCTGATGGGTGAGATTGGGACCTAGGCCTCTCTTTAGGGGAGGCTGTGTTTCTGGGGGAGGCCTTGGGTTCCTTAGAGCCCCCTCACTTCCCAACTAGAGGCCAGCTAGGCGGGGCTTCCAGCACGGGGGGCTGGAGCAGGATTGCTTTTCCTGAGCCTTTTGTGTGTGGAGAACACTCCAGTGTGCACTGCCCTCTGCTTCCGACGCCCACAGGGGTCGGCAGGCGGGGGCAATCCTTGTCTTGCAGGTGAGGACATTTGAGCCCAAGGAAGTTCAGCGGCTTTTCAAAAGTCATGCTGTAGCGAGTGGCAAAGTCAGGATCCTGAGGAGGGTCGGCCGGACCTGGCGTCCCTCATGTTTATTATGATGCCTGTTCCCTGCACAAGGTGTTAGGATCTTCTTCTCCAGGGAGCCCCAGCATTACAGGACGGGGTACCTGAGGTTCCAGGACAGCACCCAGAGTTGTCACAAAAGTTCCCAGAACCCTCCCCAGAGAGGAGGGCAAGGGCTCAGACCTTTTGGGGCCTCCTCTTCACCTGGTTCAGGTGAGCAGTGGGCCTTACCAAGGGCCCCTGAATGCGTTTAAAGGGGAGGCCTGCACCATCACAGACAGAAATATGCCCCCTCTCACTCCTCTGGTATGGCCGGGCATATCTCTCAGGGACCTGGGGTAGGATCCAGCTCAGGAAGATGCTGCTGTCTAGCACTTCCTGCTGACCACTGCCCATGTCAGGGGACCACAGGCTGGCTTCTCCCAAGGGACAGCGGGGGGACCAGGAAGGGCTGGCGGAGCCACGTTCCGGTGGGTGACAGCTCAGCACTAGCATGTCTGCGGCTGGGCTGCGCGCGCATGTAAAGACCTTTATGTGGCTATTTATAGGTCAAAGGGGAGGGAGCTGTGCCCGTGGGAGAATGACTCTTCTGGGGCCTGGGCAGTGGAGCTGGGGGCTGGCGGTTTCTGCGGGGACTGGGCTGGCTGACTCAGAATGGATCATTCTAAGCAGTCTCTCCCCAGCTGCTCTCCCTCCCATCCCCATTCTTCACCATGGTCACATGGCCCTGTCCAAAACTCAGCCCCAGTGTGTTCCTGCTCTGCTCTACCCAATCAGGGGTCCCCGTCGCCTCCCCAAACGGCATTTCCAGGCTCAGTTTCTGATTCCTCGTGATATATGCCCTAAACTCAGGTCAGACGTGTAATCCACTCCTCAACGCTTGCTTCCCCTCTGGACCCCTCAGTTTCGATCACACTGTTCATGCTTAGGATTTCTGCCTCTCCTTACCCCTAGTATTCTTTTGTTCTCAGCCTACCCACCTTCCCATGTCCAGGTCAGAGCTACTTTTCCTCTGAGCTCTCCTGATCGCCCCCTGCTCCCCAGACTCACCCTGTTGGATGGCATTCCTCTCCCAGGACTGCACCAGAGCGGCCTTATAGACACTGATTTATAGACTCCCCTTACCCCAGCACCTATTTCTTCAGCTCAAAGGCTTTTGTTGAGCATCTGAGGTCTTCCAGGCAGTTGCCAAGGGACATACTTGTTATGCAAACACCAGTAGTGCCAGGCCCGGCCCTTGGGCTGTCTGCAGGCCCCGGTGGGGAAACAAGCATTCTAACAATTGTTTTGCGGTGTGACAAGCACCAAGGAAGGGAATTCCAGAACTCAGAGGTGGAAATGTTTCATTCTGTCTGAGGAGGGATGTGGGCACTGAAACATCTCGGAGGCCAAGGGCATCTTTGGGGCAGGGACTCTGTTTTTCTTATCAGTCCCCTCAGTGCCCAGAACCGCCTGTGGGACACAGAAAGTTCTATATTTCGCACTGGGAGGAGGCAGATCTAGTTCTCCTCTTCCTAGGCTCCTGTGAGCTCCTGTCCTTACTCCTGGTACAAGCATCCGGTAGGCTAATTGTTTGCATGCCTGTCTCCACACAAGCTGTGAGCCCCTGGAAGGCAGTGGTTGAATCTAATTCATTATGCATGATCTCCGGAGCCTGCACAGGGTAAGGGTTTAATGGAGCTTTGCTGGGTGAAGTAATGGTGGCAATGATTGTCCCCTACCTGATCCTGCCTTGGGAAGAATGTGAAAGGTTCAGTTAGATTATTCTGTCTCTCTGAGCATCTCTGATTTGGTCCTTTCACATGTGCAAATGAATGGATTCTCCGATCCCACAGCCACCCTTACAATGGCAAGGTGCACGTCACCCAGCTGGGCCCACCTGGCCGTTGGGTGACAGTGCTTCCTGCACCACTGCTAGCTGCCTTGTTCATTGCAGCCCTCCCAGCTCGTCACACCCCCTTGTGAGGCGGGAAAAAGTGTGTCCTGGATGCTGACAGCCAGCATCAGCCTTCTTTCTGCACTTGGATAACTCACAGCCTCACAGCCTGTCTTTTAGATTTCAAGGAAGCACCCATCTGAGGGTCAGGAAGATGGGATGTAGGAGTATGCCTTGCTTTAAGTATTCAGGTTAGGTATTCAATAAGAGGGTTCTGTGGCCAAGGAAGCCTGAGAAAAATCTGGGAGAAACAAAACTGCCCAGATTTCTTTTACTGCAGGACTTATCAGCACCTTTACTGGGGCTGACATACAGTGTGAATCTCCAGGAGGGCCTATACAATAAGCAGCGGTGTCCCTCCTTAGCTGACAACCTTTTAACACTCCAGAGCAAACTTTTGGGGCATTACCAATCCCAGCTGTAGCACGAGCTATAGCCTTTTAGGACTGTGGGACGAGTTTCTAGCCGGTGGCATATGTGTTTATGAGATGTAGTCATGTCATACCAGGATTTCCAAAGCTGATTCTGCCCATCGATAATCCCCCAGAGTTCTTGGATTTTATAGAAGAAAAACAAACAAACAAACAAACCCAAAACACAGAAAGAGGATTCCCTGCTTCAAATTGTAGAGGCCAAAATCTTGGAATAACCTCTCTTAAGAGCAGGTCTCTCGGCCGGCTAGTCACCCTGGTCTCAAATACATTTTGAGGTTAGGAAATTGAAAAGAGAAGAAACATAAAGGAGCAGTGGATTTAAGCAAGGGGGGGGGGGCGTGGGGGGCGTGGGGCGGGTCACAGGATTGTAGGTCTAAGAATGCAGAGCTGGAACCCCAGAGACCTCATTTCGTAGATGACACAGGCACAGAGCGAACAGTGATCTGCCCAAAGCAAAACAGGATTTCCAGACAGGGTGAGGGGCCAGGCCTCTCTCCCCAGCACTGGTCAGTGGCCCGAAGGAGCCCAGAGCGTGGCCTCACAGTCAGGCATAGCTGGGCTTGGGCGCTGGTTCCACCGTAAATCATGAGGGCCGATGAGCTCTGCCAGTTCCTGCCTCTGTATATGGGGTGATGCCAGTCCCCACCTCATCGGGCTGGCGTGAGGGTTCAATGAGATAAAGGCTATCATGAGTTTAGCATAGTGCTTGACGTGTAATTCGCATATGATAAATGTAAGCTATTAAAAACTAGCTTCATAAATGTTTCATTCTCGTAGTTCACGGGCCCTTGAACTCCGGGGGAGGGGGTGATTCATCACTCCGCAGGCTGATTTTCAGATTATTCTCCTCCTTTGGTTTATTCACGTTCACTTCATTGGGGAGCCCAGGAGTTCTCAATATAAGGAGACACCTATGAACATGACAAAAGAGCTAGCCCGCCCCCCACCACAGATCCACCAAGTCAGAAATGCTGGGGTGGGCCAGGGCCTCTGCTGTGGTTCTGTGTTGCCTGGGAGGTTCCCACCCAAGGCCCAAACGGAGTTAGACCTAATGCCCTCTTTCTACTGACTCCCTCTTCCCCCCGCCCCCAACTTTCTGCAAAACAAGAACACTAATGAATGTTTTGTCCAAAGAGAGTGCTGGAGGCCATACTAATAACTTGTTTATCTAGCACATAGTTCTAGCGTTAGAACTAGCCCACCCAGGAGGGTCCGCAGCTGTTAACCCTTCCCATTTTACAGATGAGAAAGCTGAGGCTCTGAGAAGTGAAGTGACTTGCCTGAGGTCATGCAGTGACATCAGTAGGGTTCTACCCCACCTCCTAGAAGCAGGCACAGATCAGATGGTTAATTATTCACAGCGCTGGTCTGAGCCTCTTACCACCTATTTCCTTCCTTCCTTCTCTCATTTCTTCCCTCCTCCCTCTCTCAATTTATTAGAATTGTACAAGATGTTAGGCACTGTGCTGGGCACAGCTCGATGCTGATCACCTTGTCCTTGGCTGCCCCCTTGCATTTCCTCATTTAATTCTGACAACAACCCTGTGAGGTAGAAATGATTATAATCCCATTTTTGCAGATGAAGAAGTCAAGGGTTCAGAGAGGCTGGGTAACTTCCCCATCGCCACACAGCTAGAATGTGACAGAGCTGGAATGTGGATCTAAGGGGATCGGCCTCCTATGCCTGAAGCCTGGGATGCTTAGCACAAGAAAGGCCAGGTTGTCTCTGGGCCCCACTTTGAGCCCATAGGTTCCCAGTCTGCACTCTGTACCCCGACCCCTTCATCATTTTTCAAGCTTCTTTCCTTGAATGGGACAGGTTCAGTGTTCTTGAGTTCCTTCCTGTGAAGAACTCAGGTGACGTCTGACTCCTCCTTGGAGCCCATACCATCCTCCAGGTGGAGGAAGGGTGGTGGGGGCTGGGGAGGATGGGGTGGTTGTAGCTCAGGCTCCTGGTGGACCCCACAGAAGGGGAAGGAGTGTGTTCAGGGCCCCTGCACCCCAGGTCTTCTTTCTGGATTCGAGCTATTTATTTGTGGGGTTGGATTGGTTGCCACATGACTGGTTGGGAATGGGGTGAGGCTAATGGTCTGGAGTGAGGAGGGGGTTGCATCCACAATCAAACGGAGCTTCTGGCTGTGGGCACCCATCTGGCTGAGGCCTGATGTTTCTGTTGGCTCAGAGCATTTTTGAGAAGGTTATAGGAGGAAGGGAGCTCCAAAGATCCTCATCGTTTGCTTTACAGAGCTCGGGATGAGGCTAAGGAGAGATAAGCAGATGAGAGTTAGAGACAGAATCAGAGGGATAAGTCGATGGCAGATACAAGATGAGGAGACCAGATTCCTCATTTCTGGTTGCAGAAGCCCTGATTCTGACACCCCTCTGATCTACTTCTATTCATATGCTGACTCCAAATGTGTGGGGGTTTTCCTCACACCAACCAAGCCTAGGACTCAGGACACCCACTGGGTGTCCTTCAGATCAATTCAACTCAGCTCTGACACTACCAAGGCTAGTGCAGACCCAAAGGTTAAGAGCCTTGCCCCCGCTTCAGACACTAATCACAAGTCCCAGGCTCCCGTAATTTCTAACCCTGGCTGCAGACCAGGGTTCCCAGGATTCCTTTCGAGGGTCTGATAATTTGCTGGAATGGCTCACCCAGGAAAGCACTTTACTTACTATCACCGGTTTATTATGAAGGATAAATGGAAGAGCTGCATAGGGCCAGGGGGAAGGGGCACAGAGCTTCATGCCCTCCTGGAGTGTGCCACCCTCCCACACCTGGAAGGCTGCCACCTGTGCCTCATTCATTCCCTGCCTGCCTGGCGGGCTGAGGGGTAGGCAGACTCAGCTGCATCCCAGCAGTTTTGAGTGTGCGCCAGTGGGGTTCCCTCCCCATGTTCACCTGCGAGGGCAGGCTGACAGCTCTAACATCTGATCCCTACGTCTTACTGACTTAGCCTTTGGCCATGGTCAGCTGCATCTCTTTTTTTATTTTTTTTTAAAATTTTTTTTTTAAAAAATTTATTTTTTTTTTTTTTTTTTTTTTTTTTACAGAGAGGAAGGGAGAGGGATAGAGAGTTAGAAACATCGATGAGAGAGAAACATCGATCAGCTGCCTCCCGCACACCTCCCACTGGGGATGTGCCCACCACCAAGGTACATGCCCTTGACCGGAATCGAACCTGGGACCTTTCAGTTCGCAGGCCGACGCTCTATCTACTGAGCCAAACCGGTTAGGGCTCAGCTGCATCTCTTGCTCCCATCGCCGTCCAATCAGAGCTTTGGAGGGCAGCCCTCATGATGATCTGGAGTTAGGGCCCTTCCTATATGGTGGCTCTGTCTCCCCCAGGGCCACGAGTCCTCCCCTGGGTCCTCTGTATCTTACCATGAGATGGTGGAGAAGATACACCAGCTTTCGGATGCTTTCTGCGGAGCAGCAAACGCCCTGCAGGGCCCACTCCACGAGAGTGGGGGCTGGGACACGCGGTCCAGCTTTGTGCCTGAGAGGAGGAAACGTGCAGGGGGGTGCTGACTGCCTCACACTGTCTCCTTTGAGCTCCACAAGCGCCCCCATGTCCAGGGGGCTGCAGCACAGTGGGTACGTGGAGTCGTCAGAACACCTGCTACCTGTGGGCTGTGAGCCAAGCCCACAGTCTTGTTATGCCTCAGTCTCCTGCTCGATGAGAGAGGAACATCTATCCCTACAGATCACGGTTACTCATTTGTTAAATCATGCTGAGCAGGTGCTGGTGCTGGTGCCCAGAGACGGCAGTGGCAGCAGCTCGGCTGGGGCAGCCTGGCACTGTCATGTGAGTGTCCTTCCAGGCCATTTCCTTCCGAGACGGATCTTCTGGTGATTCCATGAGCTGCCTAACATCCTTTAATCAATTCCCTTTCTGATTAAATTAGCTACAGGGGGTTCTATTAAATTGACAGTGTCCCCAGGACTGTATTAAGTCCTTCAGTTGTGTCCTGATCAAGGGCAAGATTATGGTGTGTTGTCATCTCTACCCCAGCATAATTTAAAATAAAAACAAAAAAAGAACAACAAAAAAAGAAATAAAACAAAAAGAAAAGCAACAATCCCCCCACCCCCCCCGCTTGCTGGGTGCCAGGACTTGAGCTGGGGAGCTGGGATGAACTAATGACCAGGCCTGGCCACCCAGCAGGCCCTGGCTTACCAGGAGAGGCAGATAGTGGGGAGACCCATGCAGTGTCAAGAGTGGGTGGGAGCGCTGAGGCTCACTGGGGACCCTGAGAAGCAAGAGTGCAGATCTGCCCTAGGGGGCAGGGAAAGCTTCATGGGGGAGGCAGCCCTAACAGGAAGGGAAGGTGTGATCAAGGATAAGGAAGTAAATCATTACAAGTAGAGGAGCCGGCATGCATAAAAGCCCCATGTGTGAGTGAGCAGGACATATTCCTGAGAAAATGGGGGGACGGTGGGGGGTAACTGGAGTGTAAACCGTGAACTGGGGAGCATTGGGAACGGAGACTGGGCAGGCAAACCAAGGTCAGATTAAGGGGATCTTTGTCCAAAAGAGGTTTGGACTTTATCACAAAAGGTGTGGAGAATCCATTGAAGGAATATAAATATGGAAGTTTTAGAAAGATCTCCCTAACAACTCTGAAGAGTATGGATTGGAGGGATCAGGAGACCACTTATAAGGCTCTTGTAGTAATCTGGAGTTTAAGAAATGCTATTATTGTTCAGATCAATGATGCTTAGGAGCATGAAGCAGCTTTTAAACTTCTTAGAGGAAGTATGTTAAATGTTATAATAATAGCAGGTGATAACACCCATTGAGCTTTTACAAGGCGTTAGGCATTGTGCTAAGCACTTTCCCTGCATATGTCTTTCACTGAGCCCCTAGGCCTCAACTGCCTCATCTGTAAAATGGCCAGAAAAATAATACCAACTTCACCAAGTTGTTGTGAAGATAAAATGGCTTGATGCCTGTAAAGGACTCTGAACCATCCCTACACCCAGTCAGGCCTTTCATAAAGGTTGCTCATGGTCACAACAGTCCTGTGAGGTGGGGTGGCATTGTTCCATTTCATAGATGGGGAAACTGAGGCTTGCAGGACCACTCAGGTGATGTGTGCCAGCTCCACGGTTTAGACCTAGACTGTGGCTGTCGGCTCCAGGCTCTTAGCCAATACACTACCTGTATGGTTGTTGTCACTGTCATGAGGATGCAGCATCTGAGTGTGAGAGGCATGCACATGACCAAGGTGACTCCCAGGGGACGCCTGAGAGGAGCTGGCTGCTGTTCCCCGGAGTCAGGCCCCTCCCATTCCCTGAGAGTCTTTGAAGAGATGGCAGGAGGTGAGGAGGAGCAGAGGGGGGCGTTGCCTTCCTCTCTCCAGACCTGAGTGCCTTCCTGCTTTGTATCTGAGTGATGGCGCCAGGTGGGCTTGATCTTAGTAGTGCCAGCTGGGCTGCAGGGCCTCTGAGCCTGCCTTGAAGCCATCTGGGCAGGTGTCAATCCTCTACCCAGTACCAGGGCAGCAGGGGGTATCTTTTTAAAAAAAATAAGTTCAGCTGTAACCTGTTTGGCTCAGTGGATAATCGAGCATCGGCCTGTGGACTGAAAGGTCCCAGGTTCGATTCTGGTCAAGGGCATGTACCTTGGTGGCGGGCACATCCCCAGTAGGGGGTGTGCAGGAGGCAGCTGATCGATGTTTCTCTCTCATCGATGTTTCTAACTCTCTATCCCTCTACCTTCCTCTCTGTAAAAAATCAATAAAATATATATTTTAAAAAAATAAAAAAAATAAAAAATAAGTTCTTATGAATTTTAGGGAGAGAGGCATGGAGGGGGTGGGAGAGAGAGGGAGAGAGAGAGAGAGAGAGAGAGAGAGAGAGAGAGAGAGAGAGAGAGAGAGAGAGAGAGAGAGAGAAACATTGATGTGAGAGAGAAACATGGATGAGTTGCCTCTGACACACACTCCGACTGGGGACCGAATCACAACATGGGCATGTGCCCTGGCCGGGAATTGAACTGGTGACCTTCTAGTGCATGGGACAAAGCTCAACCACCTGAACCATCCCAGCCAGGTTAGCAGGGAGTATCTTTTAAAAAATATATATTTTTATTTCAGAGAGGAAGGGCGAGAGATAGGAACATCAGTGATGAGAGAGCATCATTGATCAATCAGCTCCCTCCAGCACACCCCACCCTGGGGATTGAGCCCACAACTTGGGCATGTGCCCTGACTGGGAATCAAACTGTGACCTTTTGGTTCATAGGTGGACACTCAACCACTGAGCCACACCGGCTGGGTGAGAGTATCTTAACGGGCAGGATCAACTACTGAACCATCTCCCGTACAGAGGGATACTTCCAGGGGAGTCTAGATTCTTCTCCTGAGCTGGGTGAGACTCACCCCCCCCTGCCAACTTGTAGCAGTGGGAACCCTGGAAGCCCACGGAGCTGTGGAGTGGGGTCAGGGGAGCCAGGCTCCATGAATGTTTGATGGACTCCCCGACTGCAGATATTAGCGTGCCCTTGAAGGTAGATAATTGAAATGCAGATTTGGATATTCTATTACTTTGCAATATTCTTTATGAGGCAGCTTTGCGTTTCCTGTGACTTGGTTGCAGCTTTAGTGACTCAATTATGGAGAAATATATCGATTTGTCGGGGTGGTGTCAGGGGCACTGCTCTGATGAAAATTGATTTATCTCTCTCTGAGCAGCTTGTGTGTTTCATCCGTCTTTGCCTCTAACAAGGCATGGGGTGGGGGTGTGTGTGAAGAGGGCGCCTCCCTCATCAGGACTCTGTTCACCACCACACACCATAAATAAAGCTTGGGGTGCAGGCCTGGCTCCAGCTTTGTGTTCTGTGGGGAGGAGATAAAATAGCTCTTCACTCACCTCTGCTGGTGTTTCTAACATTTGCGCTCTCTCTTCCCCTCCCCTGACATAGGCATACGTAGCTGGTGTGACGGATGAGGACTATAACGCCTCAACCATGGGAGAATGGCTCTCTCTCTAGACAAGAAGCAAGTCGATATTGAAGTGGCAAGTGAAACTAGGGAGGTCTCCATTTGCATTCTGATGAACTGCAGGGAATAGCTTTTAATTGAGAGTTCTCCGATGTTCATTGGCTCATCCCTTCATTATTCTGGCAGCGTGGTGGAGTCTGGAGGCCTGGCCTGGCCCCTCTCCTCTGGCGCTTTCTAGTTGTGTGTGCTAGGCAGCTATTCATCTCTCTCAGACGCAGCCTCCTTAGTGATAACAGAAAGATAATGATGCTCAGCGGATAGAGCTGGTGGCAGGAGGGAATGAAAGACCTTAGCCCATTGCCTGGCCCCCAGCAATAAATACAGTTGTTAAAAGTCGATAAGTAAAAACAAATAAAATAAAACAAAAGCATTATTTGTTGGGCACCTGCCTCTGTGGCCATGTTGGCTTTGGTGGTTCAAGTAGCAGAGATGGGTTTTGCACCAAAGGAGTCGAGTCCAGTGGTAGAAGTGTGCTGGGGGGAAGGTGACCCCAATGGGAGTGCAGAGAGGAGCATCCTGCCTAGACTGGGAAGGGAAACTTCAGAGAAGAAATCCTGAAGGAGGGGAATATGAGCTGATTTTGAACGAAGAGTACACGTTGGTTAGGTGAAGACGAGGAGCGAGGTTGAAGGTTGGGCAGTAGTATCTGAAGATGGACATACTCATTTGATGTTGGAATAGACCCCTGGGCTCAGAGCAAAGGGTTTACGTGAGTGTGGCTGATGGCCACCATCCTCCTTGTCAAGGGTCTTGAGCTACACAGAGATGCTTGTGCTTTTTTGGGGGGAGGGGGCATCGATATTTTTCCATTGATTTTTAGAGAGAGTGGAAGAGAGGGGGAGAGACACAGAGAGAAACATCAACGAGACACATCACTTGGTTGCCTCCCACACGCATCTCTGACCAGGACCAGGGATGAAGCCTGCAACCGAGGTACGTGCCCTTGAGCAGCATCAAACCTGGTACCCTTCGGTGCATGGGCCAGGACTCTATCTACTGATCCAAACCGGGTAGGGCTTGTGCTTCTTTCTCGATGTCCTGAAGATTTAGAGGAACCATTACAGGGTTTTAATCAGGGGAAAGCATGACCAGATCGATATTTTGCAAAGATCTTCCCAGTAGCAGTGCAGATGACAGATTGGAGGGACACTTACTTGAATGTGTTTGTAATAGGCCAGTGAAGAGAGGAAAGACTAAACTAAAGGTGTGCTGGTGGCAGTAAATCAGAGGAGGCAGAGAGGAGAGACAGGAGGTGAGGCATGGCTGGGGTGAGACGAACTGTGGGGGCTGAGGAGAGAGGAGGCCGAGTCACTGTCCTCTGGCTGCAGGATGGTGGGTGGATTAATTTCCTGGGGCTGCAATAACAAAGTACCACAAACTGGGCGGCTTCAAACAACATATATTTATTGATTGAGTTCTAGAGCCTAGAAATCTAAAATTAAAGTGCTGGGAGAGCCATGCGCCCCTGAAATCCATAGGGAGGAATCCTTCCTTGCCTCTTCCAGCTCCCGGGGTTTGCCAGAAATCCTTGACATTCCTTGGTGCATAGGGCCAATCTGTGCCTCTGTGTTCTTCCTGTGTGTTTCTCCTGTATTTGTTTTAAGGACATTGATCATATTGGATTCGGGGCTCACCCTGCGCCAGCATGACTTGTTTTACATGGACAACAACCCCATTTCTAAATAAGGTCACATTCCGAAGTACTGGGGCATAGAACTTTAACATGTCTTTTTGGAGGACAATTCAAACTACAACGGCCAATTCTTTGGACCTCCTAAATTCTTGTTCTTTCCACGTGAGAAGTACTAGTACATTCATCCTGTCGTATACCCTCACCCTCAAAAGTCTGAACCATTCCAGCTTCAACTCTAAGCTGAAAATCTAAAAAATGAGAGAGAGAGAGAGAGAGAGAGAGAGAGAGAGAGAGAGTGAGAGAGAGAGAGAGTGAGAGTGATTCTCAGTGTCAAATTCCCAGTGAGCTGGAAAATAAGCAGGAGGAGCAGGTGGCAGGTGGAGGAGGTGGAGGAAGGAAGACTGAGGAGTTCAGTTCTGGATGTATTGAGTTAATAGTCCTCATGGAACACCAAGTGGAAGCTGGAAATTGCATACTTCCGTAACTGTGTCATCCATTATCATCAGAAAAGACCCCAAGCCCTGGCTGGCGTGGCTTAGTTGGTTGAGCATTGTCCTGTGCACCAAAGGGTCACCGGTTCAATTCCTGGTCAGGGCACATACACAGGTTGGAGATTCGATCCCTGCTTAGGGTGCACGCACCAGAAGTGACCGATTGATGTTTCTCTTTCACATCAATGTTTCTCTCTCTCTCCCTCTCCTTTCCTCCCTCTCTAAAGTAAAAAACAAAATATATTATAAAAATAATAAAGACCTTAAGAAACCTTATGGCAAAAACTGTAATGGCTTTGGGGCAGGAGCGCACAGGGATGTGTGTGAGGCAGAACTGAGGTGGAACTGGAGAGAGAGAGCTGGTGGATTGTGCAATAACTTTCCTCTTCATTGGGTATTATTTCTTAGTGTTCATCTTATGTCAAGCCCCATGCGGGACTTCAAGGTTAACCAGCCACAAATCCCATTCTGTTGGAGCTTCCAGTCGTGGCAGGATTTGTGGCTGGGCAGGAGCTTATAGTCCATAAGCGGTTGTAACGTGAGGTAGAAATTATTGACCACCAGGAGAAGGGCACTGATACATTGCTGTGGGACTTCATAGAGAGCAGAAGTGATCTCTTCCAGGTGTGTGTGTGTGTGTGTGTGTGTGTGTGTGTGTCCATAGAAAACATGATTTTAGAGCTGGGCTTTGAAGAGTGGGTCATATTTGGGCATGTGGGGTCGGGAAGGCTCGTTTTCAGGCATACAGAAGAAAAGATAAGGAGACAGATTATATAAGCATTACGCTGGAACTGTAACACATTTAAGTAAGTATAAACGTCAAACTACATATATTTTGGTATAAAAAATCAGGCTAAAAGCTCTAGCCGGTTTGGCTCAGTGGATAGAGCATCAGCCTGAAGACCGAAGGGTTCAGGGTTCGATTCTGGTCAAGGGCACATGCCTGGGGTGTGGGCTCGATCCTAGTAGGGGGTGTGCAGGAGGCAGCTCTGTCATCATTGATGTTTCTATCTCTCTATCCCTCTCCCTTGTTCTCTGAAATCAATAAAAAAAATCAGGCTAACAAAACAGTACTTTTATTCACACGATCTCACTTGATGCTCATAACAACACTGTGCAGATGAGGATCTTGTCATTCCCATTTTCAGATGAGAAAATAAAGGCTCGGAAGAGTTTAGTGCCATGCCACGCTCGCCCAGTTAGTGAAAGGCAGAGCCGGGACTCAAACCAAGGTCTTTTGACTCCAAAACCCATGGTCCTTCTACTGTGTCTCCTCTATTACTCTTCCCTTTTCCCCAACCCCCTGATTAAAACCTGCTTCTTTAGTAAAACTACCCCAGAAGGTCTATGGGGTCGACTATGTGGCCCAGACTAGGGTAGTAGAGTCTAGCTTATAGGGTGAACTTTTTCTGATTCCAACCTAGACAGCTTTCCTGCCCCAGCACCTCTGACCCTCAGCATGAAGATTGTGAAATGGACAGAAGATTTTTACCCAATACACTCCCACACACGATCACCTGGCTGTCAGCACCGTGGGCGCAGCCAGGCCAGGACTGGTGTCTTTTCATGTTCAAGGTCACTGGAGGCTGTTCCATAATTTTGGGCTTGCACAGCACAGCCTTAGAGCACCCATTCCTTGGATGGAAGCCAAACAGTCTCCACATCTCATAAGAGACCTGCCGACAGGCCTCAGCCTCCAGGTCAGGTAATCTTGCTCTATTTGCTGATGCTGACCAGCATTTTCTCGGGGACAGGGTACCTGGTCAGAGACCCATGAGCAATCATCACAAATCCATTCCACCTCCGGGAATGTGGCCAGAAGCACATCCTGTGGACAGTGGCTAGGGGCCTGATCTGTATGTTTAAAGGGCAGACTTTATGACTGCATTGCATCAACCTGAATGGGAACTTCTGGACGAAGTGTAGGTGTATGAAACTGGTCCTGGTCTGCTGAAGAGTTCCCCACTCACTCTCTCCCCCCCTCCCCCCCAAAGGAAGAAAAAGCAAAAGAAAATATACTGATGACAGTAACAGGGTTCCTTTGTGAGTTCTTTCTGTGTACCTGACACTCGTCTGAGCCTCTTGCATACATTAACTAATTTAATCCCCTGTTACCCTACAGCGGTTCTCAACCTGTGGGTCGCGGCCATCAGAAAACACATATAGCATATCAGATATTTACATTACGATTCATAACAGTAGCAAAATTACAGTTATGAAGTAGCAATGAAAATAATTTTATGGTTGGAGGTCACCACAACATAAGGAACTGCATTAAAGGGTCGCGGCATTAGGAAGGTTGAGAACCACTGCGGGCCTATGAGGTGGATACAATTAAGTAGACCCATTCTATAGATGAAAAAACTGAGGCTTAAGAGAGATGAAATAAACTGCAAGAATACAGAGCCTGTTAGTGGTGGTGGTGGTGGGGGGATTTGAATTCAGGGCTGCCTGGCCCCAGAGTACATGGTATAGCTACTGTTCTGTGCTTCCTCACCATGACAACCAAAATGAATCAGGGGAACCTCACCAGGCAAAGAAAAGCCCCTCGGGAACTCTCCAAGGTCCTGGCTGAGACTTGGCATTAGAGAGTATCCTTCAAGGGCGTTGCAGAGCTGACATTTTATTCTGAGGCCCAGGCAGAGTAAAGTCCTTGAAGCTGACGGGAGATGTGCCCCTTGCTGTTATTTATCTAACCTCTGCAGGAACCTGCTCCTTTTCCTGTGTTCTCAATCTTCGTTAGTGATGACGTTATTCAGTCCATCTCCAAAACCAGAAACCTCCGAGTCATCCTCAACTCCTCCCCTCTTCAGCCCCTCCTCCATGCAATCTGTCGCCAGTCCTGCACATTTCACCTAGCGCACACATCCTGAATCCAGCCTTTCTTCTCTCCACCCCTGGGTCTGAGTATGAGACGTGAGCATCTTTTGTTGGGATGATTGCAGTCACTTCTCTTTAGCTAAAATTCCTTAAAGTCCTTCCCACATTGAACCTAAATTGCCACGACACCTTGTTAGCCCAACCTTCAGGTACTCTTGGTGCCTGAAAATGATGTGCCCATTCACAACTCTCGATGTTTCACAAGCTGTCCACTCTGCTTCAAATGTCCTCCTTCCATTGCCACACTGAAAAAACTCCTACTCATCCATCAAGACCCCAACCATAAGCATCTTTCTCTCTGAGTTCTCCGAATTTTTCCAACCCTGGGGAATGCTCTGTGCTCTGACTTCACGTACTTATACGTCTGGCTAACACACACTGTTCGATGATTTGTCTGATCACATCTCTTTCTTCGTTCAGAGACAGGACCATGTGTGTCTGTCTCTCCTTTACCTCTAGTACAGTGCTTAGGCCATTCTATCTATTCAGTAAAGGTTTGCTGAATAAATGGATGAAAAATCCCGACAGATTGATGGTCCACAGTGCATGCAGTTGGGACACACACTTGCAAAAGAATTGGAATGTCTTGAAATTGCTTAGTTAATACTGCCCAGCGGTTCAGTATTAACCGAATCATGGTCTGTAACCAAATCATGGAAAATGCTGCCCTTTAGGTAAGACCACAGTCATGAGCTTGTGGATGGCACTTTTTAAATCCCACCCCTGAGGAGAAAGCAGGTGGCACGGAGAGGGGGAGGGGGCAGCAGCTATTTCAGAGCCGCAAGAAAGCTGCTTGGTAAGAAATAAGAGAAAATGCCACCGCAGGCATCACTGCCACCCCCTGGCTAGTGCGTAAGATTTCTGTAACACCTTAGCAGACGAACTTCCCCACAGCAGGTATCACACACCTCCTCCCTGGCCCACACTGAGGTGTGAATCACTGACTTAAGGCCTTTGCCCAAAGCAGGCTTCCCTGTCCAGGAGGGAGCATGTTGGGGAGTGCAAAGCCAGTTCTGAACCCTGTCCACTCCCAGCTCGGTACTAGGTCCTCTCTGTTGCCTTCTTTCATAACCATAGCCACCAGGGACAGGCACACCACCGTTCCCGTTACACAGAAACTCAAACGGGCTCAGAGAGAGAAAGGCAGTTGTACGGCACTGCACAGCCTGGGAGAATAAGGATTCAAACCAGGGTCAGTGAGACTGTGAAGCTATTCCTTTTTCCACTCCATCTGCCGAATCAGGAGGGAGGGAGTGGCTCAGCGCCTCCAGCAGCTTTCTCTGACTTTGCCAAGATTCACGTGGACTCGTCACCCTCTCCTACACCAAGTGGTTCTGGCGCTGACTCATGCTGCCCCACAAATGCCTCATACGATTTTCTGCCCTTCTTGGGTTTGTGTCTTCAATTCTGGGTTCCACAAATCCATATGGAGTGAATCCCATCAGCCTTCTCCCCAGTAGCTCCTTAAATCAGTGGTTCTCAACCTTCTGGCTCTTTAAATACAGTTCCTCATGTTATGACCCAACCATAAAATTATTTTCGTCGCTACTTCGTAACTGTAATGTTGCTACTGTTATGAATCGTCATGTAAATATCTGATATGCAGGATGGTCTTAGGTGACCCCTGTGAAAGGGTTGTTCGACCGCCAAAGGGGTCGCGACCCACAGGTTGAGAACCGCTGCCTTACATGGTTCTATGTGTATGGAACGTATGTCCATGTATGTGCCTATCTGTCCTGTTGGAGCCGTGTTGGTGAAAATACAGATTCCTGAGTAAGGGGAGTGCTTTCAGCTTGCTCGATTCTAGATGCCACAATCTGGAAGGAACACTATTCAAATGAGGGAAACCAAGATAGGACAGGCAGGTAGGGCAGGTGTAGGAAAAAATCCATCTGGGGAATATTTTAAGGAATCAGATACGTTCAGCCCAGAGAGACTTGCAAATGTTTGAGTGGCTCCAAGCGAGACAAGCATAGACACTAGGAAGCAAAACATTTGTAATCAATGGATTAATCGATAAATGAAAAACAGTCCAGCCACTAAATAAATGGCCTTCATATATCCCATATGCATGGAGAGCCTACTCAGCACGAGATCCTATAGGGAATGGTTGCTTTGGGTGGCTGGAAGCTTCCATTGTAGGAGCCCACACAGGAGTTGACTAGCTACCTGTCATGAGTAATATTGAGGAGATTTCAGTCTTTTTTTTAAAAAAATATATTGTTATTGATTTCAGAGAGGAAGGGAGAGGGAGAGACATAGAAACATCAATGTTGACAGGGAATCATTGATTGGCTGCCTCTTGCATGCCCCCACTGGGGATCTAGCCCACAACCTGAGCATGTGCCCTGACCAGGAATCGAACCATGACCTCCTGGTTCATAGGTTGACCTTCAACCAGTGAGCCACACTGGCTGGGCAGATTTCAGTATTAAATGATGACTGGAACAGATGAGTCCTGGTGTGCTCCAATGCAAATATCTAATGCTCCTAGAAAGAGATCTCTTCTGTGCCTTCCTACAGGCAAAATGCGGAAAACTGCCTACTGTGATTGTTGAGTGAGTGGCTAAGGCAGGGCATGGCTGCGCTAGCCACTCACAATACAGTGAGGGTGTGTTATAGGGTGACCAAGCTACTAGTTGTTCTCTGTGGCCCAAGAGAACGAAACAAGAAGAGGGCAGGAATGAACACAGATGGATTTGGCTTGAATGAATGCACTGACTCACAGGGGTCAGTGAAATGAGCATCTGAGGGAAAACTGTCTCTCCCAAGTGATTCCTTGAAATCTCTTGGGTGCCCAGTCCTACAAGTCAGTAGTCGTAGAGTGTACCCACTAACGCTGACTCATTAGAGGTAACTCTGGGCTATAAAAATCAGACTTGAGCAGAATTGTTCCGCTTGTACTCATAACAGTTGGAGTCTCCTAGCTTAAATGGTGGCCCTGCTTCCTTGCCCTTCGTCTTCCTCCTCTTGCCCACGGCTCTCAGCCTTTCCCAGCAGTTTTCCCATGAGCTCTGGGGGATGGCATTGTCTGTGTCCGGGACTCTGCTCTGGGTTAGAGGTCTGAACCCGTCACCCACTTCTCAGGATGCCGACCTTCGCTTAAGTAACCTGCACTCTGTTCCCAGCACAGGAACATGCTTCAGGGGGAAAGAATGATGCTTCTGTGCCAGGTGCTGTGCTAGTTGTAGTTGACACCTGACTCCCTTTCAGCCCCTCAAAAAGCTTGTTTGCAGATGAGGATCTAAGAACTTAGGGAAATTGCCCGAAACACACAGCAAGCACGTGGCAGAGTCACATTCTACCTAGAGAGGTAGGGGTGTGTGTGTGTGTGTGTGTGTGTGTGTGTGTGTGTGTGTGTATGTATGTGTATGTGTTTTCCTGCCTCCACATCCTATGCTCTCTATTTTTATTTACTTTTAAAAAAATATCTATATTGATTTCAGAGAGGAAAGGAGCAGGAAAGAGAGGTAGAAACATCAATGATGAGAGAGAATCACTGATGGGCTGCCTCCTGCATGCCCCACACTGGGGATCGAGCCCACAACCCAAGCATATGCCCTGACCAGGAATCGCACCGTGACTTCCTGGTTCATAGGTCGACACTCAACCACTGAGCCACGCCAGCTGGGCTACATACTATGCTCTTTATATTCCCCGGGAAGAAGGAATCACCCTGCTCAGCAGCCCCCTTCCTGCCCTCCCAACCCTCCCAGGGCAGAACACGGTCTCTCCCACCTGGAGAATGCCAGGTGTGCTTGCCTTTGCTGCGAGCCAAGAGCTGTTCTAAGGAACGGCTTCAAGTGCAGCCGTTTAAAGTGCTGTTCCCAGTCCTGGCACCAGGCTTGTTTCATTCAACGTGGGGCAGCAAGAAGGAGCCGACAGCTTGGACAACTGCACTGCCAATTTCTCCTTGATCGGGGCGCATCTGCCCAAGGGAACAAAGTGTTCCGAGGAGCCTCAGGAACCAGCATCACAGCTGAATGAGAAATTCCACTCTCTGACTCTCTGTCGTGTCTCCTGACTGTAGTAAGTGCTCAACAAACAGGTGACGGATGATTAAAACAAATATCGAGCCTCAGTTTTCTCATCTTTAAAATGATGGGGTAACAATATTTTCCTAGCAGGTGGTGACTCTTAAATCAGCAAGCTCATTTATTTTTATGTCACTGGTACTTACTACATCTTTGGTAATATTATTCTCTCTCCACCTCACCACCCTTCACTTTCCTCAACCCCCTCTCGGCGCCCTGGCTGGAAGTAGGGAGTGCCTTTCCTTGGGGGAGCCGATTGCTTACTCCAGCCAAATGGTCACTAGCCATTGCACACTTAGGGCCTGTTGCTGGGAGCCCAGGTGAAGATTCAACAGCCAAGATGCTGTAGATCGGGGTACCACTGTGACACCATCAGTGCTTGCATAGCTCCTGGTGACGTTTGTTTCATTTCTGATGCCTCCGCCCCTTTCCCATCCCACAATCTACTTGACCCGACATTTAATTTGGGAGATAGGGTTATGACAGAGAGCAACATCACGCTTAGCGAGCACAGCTGCCCGGCTGTAAGACCATGGAGACCAATAGGTCTCATCTTGTCCAGTGTCTTGGTTCTCTTAGCGGCATTGAAGCCAAGGGAAATCTTCCCCTAACATCCCCACTGAAACGAGCTTACAGTGTCTCATAGCAAGAGGACATTCATTCAGAGAGGCTTCAGGGAGCATCGCTGCCCAGCCTCTAACAAGGTCTTATCTCGTAAATGCCCAAAGGGCCAGGGAAGGGTGAGCTTCACATGCTGGCTTCACCGCGGCGCCAGGGATTAATATATAATGCATTCACTGTGGGTGAAGCGTCCGCTCTGCGCCTGGTTTGAGCTGAGAGTGATGCTGGCGAGGAGTGAATTCCCTGTCACCCGCCTCCCTTGGCTGCCCGGCGAGCATGCATCCGTGTGTGGGCTGACATGGGGCGTCCTGTTCGGCCCCGCCTTGTACCAGAAAACCTACCAAAAAGTTTAGAGGTGATGGAAGCTTGAGAGGGATCATCATTTTAATTTTTTTTTTTGTTAATGACTTTATCATGGTGGGCTCACTGTTTGTATGTGTTTTCATTTATTTATTTTGTGTTATGACCTGGTGAAGTTAAAATGATTATCACCATTTTAAAAAAAAGATGGGGCCCCAGAGATTATACATAATTTGCTCAGTTTCACAAATTTAGAATATAGAGGAACTGTTATTCAAATTCTGGACTTTCCCATTTTGAATATAGTATTCTTTCCAGCCACACGCATGCCTCCCTTTTCAAATACAGCTTCATAACAATAATGGATATTATGAAAACTAATGCTTATCGTTACTAATATCTTTTAAAAAGTCCTTTATTTTCCAGGTTCCCATGAGCGTATTTTCCATATGGACATGCATTTTTAATACAGTTATCATCATGCCGTAGAAATACTTTTGTATTCTATTCTCTTGACAGTTATGTGCCTTACCCGATATTGCCAAATAATCTTTAAAATTATCCTTTACAAAATGACACAATAATCTATTGGGTTAATTTCCCATAATTTACAAAAACATTCCTCTATTATGAGCCACTGTGCTTTTCCTCTCTTTCTGTTCCTGTGAATAAGCTGTGGTGCAGATGTTCCTGCATAGAACTCCCTCTCCCAAAGCAGCATTTTCCGTTTTGCAGAGGAAGACACAGGGGCTTGGGCCCGGGCAGGCTGGGTTTGAAGGCAGGTTCTCTCTCATCATAATGCAGCATCAGATACATCATTAGTCATTGTTGTAACTTTCTTATGGGAGTTAACATGGGAGTACGTGACATGCAGAATTGCTGGCAGAATGACCATAACCAGGCCTAGTCCAGAATAGATAGGTAACCAATTATAGGCTCCCTCTCTACCGTGGAAAAGGCCATAAGAAGGATGTCAGAGAACATATGCTTTTGCGAGTTTTGGTACCTACTGCACAATTCCTTTTCAACTTAAAACAATTTATGCTGTCATCAGCAATGACTGCAAGTACTATTTCACCACAGGCTCACAGGCACTTGGTTTTATTTGACTTTTCTTGGTGCCCCTGGTTTCGGAAGGGTAACAAGACAGAAATCAAAATCAGCTCTCTGCTCTTGACTTGTGACGGTGCAGGACCGTACAGTCACACAAATGAGTCACAAAGCTTTGGAAGGGCAGGGACGGACTCGTGACCAGCAAGGCTTCATATGTCATCCTGTGTGACTAATCAAATCCCCTTGAACCAAGTGACTGATGGAATATAAAGAATGTATTCTTGACAAGAAACATGATCTGGCCCGGGCTTGGGTGTCTGGTAGACATTGCAAAACCTTCTTAGCTGATTTTTTTTTTTTTTAAAGGAGGACTTGTCATCAGATAAGGAGGCTTAACAAGATCCTCTCCCAAATTGGATTTGACATGTGCCTGGCAGTCAGGCCGCTGAGCCCTCCCTCCAGAGACAGCTCTCTGCAGCAACAGCCCAGGACAGCAGGGCTTTGCCAGGCTTGCTGCTGACACAGCCGCTAATCCCAGGCTAATGAGCAGTCCCCAGGCTGAAGGAGCTGGTGGGAAAGGTGGGGGGAGGGTGGGCAACTAGAGCTGCTGAAGCCACAGGCTGGGAGGAGCTGCTGTCTCCCAGGGCAACCACAGAGTGCAGCTTCTCCAGAGTTGTCCCTGGGCATGAATTGGGCCAGCGCTCAGGGTTCTATCCTAATCTGGGCAGAGTCCTTGAGAGGATGCAAGAGAGAGACAAAGAGATGGGTGACTTGTTGCCCGTGTTCATTGGTTCAGTCTATAAACCCCACAGGAAGATGGTAAGATGAGGGGTGCTGTCTTCTGAGGACATCTCTTCAAGGTTGTTCTTGATTTTCATTCATTCTAATTTTATTTTACTTAGAAAAGGTAGGGTGCAAAGGGTATATTGGGGATTATTTGCCATGGATGTTATATTTATCCAGCAATGGCTTTGAAGACCTCAAGTCAAAGTGTGAATTTTAAAAAATACTGCCCCATCTCTCTCTCTCTCTCTCTCTCTCTCTCTCTCTCTCTCTCTCTCTCTCTCTCTCTCTCTCTCCCTCCTACCCATTCCCCTTTCCCCTCCTCCTTCCTCTCTCTAAAATAAATTTTTAAAAAGAGAGAATAAGTATATTAATGGATAAGTTCCCAAAGAGGAAAGCTTAGTGGCCAATGCGCACATGAAAATATGCAGATTTATACAACAGTGAGATTCCATTTAAAACTTGTCAAATAAATGTGTGTGCACGCGCGTGCGTGTGTGCATGTGCACGCGCACATGGGTTGTGTGTAACATTACCAAGCGTTGGGGAAGTTGTTGATCAACATGAACTCTCATTCACTGTTGATGAAAGTGTAAATTGGCAAAATGACTTACTTTGTAGTTACATAAGTGAATAGTTATATGGTAAAGATAGATGATTGTTACTTCCTAAGAATAAGAAGTTTTATACTTAGCTCTGCCCCCGGAACATACATGTACATAGGAGACATTCACAGGAATTCATGTTTTGGCATTATTTGTACATATAAAATAGCCTAATGACAACAATAGAATGCAAAAGTAATTTTGGTATGCTCCTACAATGGTGTATGACGCAGCTGAGAAGCTGAACGTACTGGAGCCAGCTTTAAGGTACTCCCATTGATCAAGTTTGAGATAATTTGAGCACCAAAATAATTAAGGATACTCGTGATTGATACACTGTGCAAATATAGGAATTCATGAACCCACATTCACAATAGATACAAAGATAAATAGATTCAATGCATTAGATACATATCTACATGCATACGTTAGAGGAAGCTCTCTGGGTTAGATTAGAAGGCTGAGAGCTGACTGATCAATGTTAAGGGAGTGATGGACTTTGGAAATCATTTTGTAGCCAGCATAGTAAAGATGGTCAGGGAAGAATCACCAGTGGATACCAAGTCTTGGGGGAAATTTTGACAAGAGTGAGACATTTATGTGATTGTTAAGTGTCTTCCACACACTGATTATTAGTTGAAAGGGAGAGAAATCAATAAGTACATACTGAAAAAACTGGCAGCGCCTTGAATGATTGATCAAAATGACCATCCTATCCCCAATAAGGAACAGATGGACATTGTGTATCGCCAGATGTGATATCCTAAGGGTGTATGATTGTAATCTAATCACAAGGAAATGTCACACAGCCCCAAATGAATAAATTTTTACTGAAAGATAGAAGGAGTATATTCTTTAAAAATGGTATTGTCATAAAAAAACAAGGAAAGGCTGTGGAAATATTACAGATTATTGAAGGCTCAGGAAACTTTACAACTAGACGGGTTCCTGAACAGGAGAGAAGGACGCTATAAAGGACATTTTCTGGTGAACTGACACAATTGGAATATGGATGGTATATTAGTTAAAAGCACCGCCAAAATGTAAAAATGTATGATTTTGATAATTGCAATGGTTATGTAAGAAAGTATCCCAACTCTTGGAAGCACGCATTTAAGTATTTAGGGTTAACGGTCCATGATGTATGTTAATTACTGTTATCTGTTTCAGAAAATAATTACACACATGCGATCCATCTTGGACCTAAATGTGGTCATTAAAATGATAAAAGTTTTAGAAGATTCACAGGATAGACAAAGTTTTCTAAGACAAAATTCAGAAACCATTGGCAATGCCCTGGCCGGTGTGGCTCAGTTGGTTGGACATTGTCCCTTGCACCAAAAGGTTGCTGGTTCGATTCCTGGTCAGGGTGCATGCCCAGGTTGCAGGCTCAATCTCTGGTAGCGGGCATGCAGGAAGCAGCTGATCAATGTTTCTCTCATACGTCGATGTTTCTCTCTTGCTCTCTCTCTCCCTCTCCCTCTCTCTCTAAAAGCCAACTAAAAAATATCTTTAAAGACTCTCATCCTCTCTGTTAAAAGAAAAAAGAAACCACTGACAAAAAAAAAAAAAAAGAAATTGTAAATTAAGCTGCATAAAAGTTAAAACAAAAACTATGGTCAACAATGGTATTTTCAAAAATGAATCAACAGAAAATATTTCCAAAACATATTTCTGACGAAGAAATTCTGTTCAGAGTATATAAAGAACTCTTTCAACTCAGAAATAAAATGGCAAATTTATAAAAATAGGCAAACGTCTTAAAGAATGAAATAGCTTCACAGCGGGGCTTGCTGAGGACGTAGAGCCATGGGAATGCTCACGCAATGCTGGAGAGAATGAAAAATGGCACAACCACCTTGGAAAACAGTTTGGTAATTTTCCCATAAAGTTACAATACACCTACTCTCTGACCCAGCAGTCCCACTCCTTTCTCCCAAAGAAATGTAAACCAGTGTCCACAAAAGTTACTGTATAAAAATGTTCGGATCCACAATAGCCAAGGCGTGGAAGCATTCCAAGTGTTCAGGGAACAGGAGAATGAATTAACAAACTGTGCTGTGTTCCTGCAATGGATACCACTTAGCAGTACAATGAAGCTGCCTATTTATCCGCAGAACCACAGGGATGAAGCTCAGAGATAAATGCCTCACCCCAAAGGGACACAAATGGTTGTACACTCTGTGAGTGTAACTGATAGGAAGTTATAGAACAGGCAAATGTGGTCTGAGCTGGACGATCAAAACCGTGGTTTCCTAGGGTGTAGGGATGATGGAGGGGGAACAGCCTGGGAAAAGAAGGGAACTTTCAGAAGCGATGGGACTGATCTGTATCTTGATAGACATGGAGCTATAGGACGTATCTATTTTGAAAAAGTCTACAGTTAAAGCGTATGCATTCAGATGTGTGTAGGTTTTACTTTAAAACAGAATTATGAAATGTAATTATTGAGCGAGGGGAGGGAGGTAGAGTGGAGTGCCAGTATAGGTGACTCGAGAATGACTGAATATTGATCATTGGAGCTGGGTGATAGATACATGGGTGTTCATTATGCAATCTGCTTACTTGTATACATTTGACCTTTTCCATCATAAATGCTTTCTTTAAACAAGCAAGCTGCAGGAGATGTACAATATGTGTTGTTTATATCAAGTTTGAAAACATGTATACAGAAATAGACATTGTTTATAGGTATATATTTTTGTAGTAAATGTTTCTGTTTTTTTGAAAAGCATGGGAATCATAGCAGCAGATTTGAGATTAGTGGCATCCATTGGATAGCACAAAAAGAAGGGTAGAAAGGCCTTTATATTATTCTACTTATTCACTAAAGTACCCTCTGTACATTTTTAGACTGAACTAGTTCATTAGCAGTATGGGAACCATCAAGGTCTGCAGGCACTAGCCTAACAGTGAGAGGGGGCCTGGGGTGTTTGTTACTGTAAAGGATGTAATGATAATCCATGCCCTGCTCACCTCGCAGGTGAGCACCAATGAAGTATGAAATGGAAGAAAGTGCTGTGTGAACCATAAAGCAGAATAAAACGCAGAGGCTTTTGGGGAAAGCTCAGGGGGCTTCCAGACCTCTAAGCGCTAAGCACTAGTTTAGCACCTTGCATTGTAGCTTGTTAGCTCCTTGAAGGAGGGGTCGTGCCTTATGGGTCTTCATGTCTCTGGTGTATAAAATAATGAATGCCTGGTACATTTGGGACGCTCAACCGCTACCTGTGGAATGAATGAATGGATGGTGCTTCCCCCCACCTCATCAAGGCTATGTGCGGACATCTGGGAGGTCTTAGGATTGTTTTAATAAGTAATGACAAAAGCTGATATGACTGATGTTCCAGGCATCTTATAAGGGCTTTGTCTGCATTCACTCATTTCCATCCTAACAGCAATGATCCACCCCACTGTAGGGCGGGTGAAACAGGCATAGAGAGTTAGAGCACTTACTCAGGGTCACACAGCTGGTGCTAGAAGACAGGGATTTGACCCCACAGACTTCACGTTTGACTCTGAGACCTATGGCTTCTTCGGATCAAGTGACTTTGGAAATGGAACCCTGACAGTGGGGACAGATACTGAGACACCTGGGGACATAAAAGAGCCCCGCGGAGTTCTCTTTCAGGGGAAAGGGGCTTTCAGTGTAGAGGGAGAAATGGGCCGAGGAGACACCCAAGAGAACAGACAGTCCTGGTTCCCGGGAGCCCTCAGCCCGCTCGCAGGTGTGTACCCCTCTGGGTGCGTCCCAGGTTCCCGCCCGTGTGGAGGTGTCTGAAGCTCTCAGCCAGCCTGGAGGGCTGGCATTCCTCTGGGCTGCAGCTGACACTCTGGGGATGACTGCCCTGCACAAACAGAGCCGCCCTGCTCCCGTTGCCAAGCAGAGTGAATACAATGTGTTTTAATAATGAATGAGTGATTAATAGCAACTGCTTTGGAGAATTATGATGTGACGAGCCTTACCATACCACGGAGCCGAGTACAAATGATGCCGGAATGCATAATCGGGATGTTAGCATCTGTTACAAAATGCACTATAAACCAGGCCCCCTAATGCCGCTTATCCACACCTCCCTGGCATGTTATTATAACACCTCTCTTGAGAATGGATGGGGGGAAATGTAATACCGATTAATCACCATTGGATTAAAAAAAAAAAAAAAAAAAGAATGTTAAATTAAGGTGCTGTTAGCACATGCCTCTCTCTCTTCCTGCCATTGATTTGAATTCTTCCTCTGATGCCCAGGGACTGGGTTCCCTGTTCTGAGGGTGAGCGGATGATGTCTGGCCAGAGGAGCCTTGCACAGCGGGCAGCAGCTGTCTTCCCTACCACAGTCCTGGCCCCTCAGAGACATCCCCATGTGCTTCGGCTGCCATGTGCCATGTGCATGTGCCATGCACCTACCTTGCATCTGACTTCCCAGTCTGCACGCCAGGTCACTCTGAACTATTTGCAGTCCCCAGGGAGTGACAAGCTCTTTTTTGAACGTGGCTGCTGGTCTTTTTAGAGCATCATCTTCCCTCCTCTGCCAGCTCATTTCCTGCTCGTCCACTAAGTCTCAGCTTAGTGTCACTTCATCTACCAAGGCTTGCCTGCTCTCCCCTATCCTGTTTTTTCCACCCGGGGATGCATCACACTGTAAATATGGAGATCGCGTATTTGCCAACTTCTCGGTCTCTGAGAGCCCTTGGAGAGCTTGTCTTACCCACATCCGTATCCCCAGAAAGCAATCCAGGCTCAGGATGAGGCCTAGGGTAGATGTTTACAGATGAAGAAATAAGTATTCAAATGATGGAGACCAAACTTGCAGCAGCATTTAGAGACATTCATATACAATCTCATTCTAGTGGGACTAATCAAATCTATCTACACATTGAGCACCTAGTATGTTCTCTTCTAGGTGTTGTGAATAGAGCAGGGATCCTAGCAGCCTGTATCCCTGCTTTTGCGGAGCTGGCATTTTGGTTGAGAGACCCTTGAGGGGAAGAAGCTTCGCCAGTCTGTGAGCAGTTTGTCTCTCAGTGCCCCCCCCTTGGCACATGTGCCCTCTTCCTTCAGATTCGGCTCACATGCCATCATCTTTAGGAAGCCTTTCACATCCACCTTAGGCAAAGTTCTAGCCTTTCTCTGATTCTGTGATGCCTACTTTCTCACCTTCCCCCTATTGTTGTTGCTGTTTTTCATAGGGAATTTAGTGTTGACGTTTGAACTGCTATGTGGTCAGGTTTCCTTTTTCTGCAAGCTCTTGTGCCGTCAGGAGCTGCCTCACCATCAAGGTGTCTCTTGGTCACAGAAATAGGAGGTTTTGGGGGCTGTGTCTTCATGCTCTTTGCTTGCTGTGGCTGCTGCGTGTTCACCTCATTGTGTCGGGTCACATAGCTTTCTCCCTCGCTAACCTGCGAATTCCTCAAGGGCAGCCATGTCCACTTCAACCGCAATGTTTCTCAGCTTCGAACCTGTGCCTGCCACCCAGTAAGCATTCATTTATCTTGGGGACTAAAGCAATGCATGACATCATGAAGGAAAGTTCTCCTGCTGTCCACACGATCACATCTGGTAACTTCTATTTCCTATTATTTAGCCTTTCAAGTTCACCTCCAGAATCACTTCTATAGCAGATAGCTGAGCACAGGCATGCTCAGTGGGGTGATCTGCGCATGTTTATTCTGGAGCCCCAGATTCCTGACCTGTAAAATGGAACTAAAAGCCACCCCACATGCAGTTTTGGGGGATGATAAACAAACGGAGATACACACTGTATCCTTTTCCACAAACTGGGTGGCTTAACACAACAGAAATGTATTCTCGCATAGTTCTGGAGGCTGGAGGTCAGGGTGTTGGCAGGGCCATGCTCCCTCCAAAGCCTCTAAGGGAGAATCCCTCATTGTCTCTTCTAGCTTCTGGGAGCCCTGGGTATTTCTTGGCTGTGACAACATAGCTCTAGTCTTTGCCTTATCTTCATACTAGAGGCCTGGTGCACGGATTCATGCAACGGTGGGGTCCCTTGGCCTGGCCTGTGCCCTCTCTCAATCCAGGACCCCTTGGGGGATGTCAGATAGCCGGTTTTGGCCTGATCCCCGCAGGCCCAATCCAGACAGGAGGGAGCCGATCCTGTGCGTTGAGCTTCTGTCTCCTGGTGGTCAGTGCGTGCCATAGTGACCCGTCAACCGGTCGTTTGGTTGCTTAGGCTTTTATATATATAGATGTCTGCCTTCCTTCTCATAGAAACTTCAATCATATTGGATTGGGGGCCTACCCTACTCCATGTTGATCTCATTTTAGCTTAACTAATTACATCTGCAATCACCCTGTTTCCAAATAAGGTCATTCTGAGTTACTGGAGGTTGGGACTTCAACATCTCTGTTGAGGAAACGTAACTCAATCCATAACACACAGTATGTTCTAGTAAAATAGTCATTTCCTCCCACCCCCCTCCACCCCAGTCATGCCAACACAGACTCCTCCTCCAGCCCACTCCTTGTCTGTGCCTGTCTGATGTGTATTGCTAGGTATATTTTTAGGAAAGGATGCCCTCTTTCTTAACCAGGCTGGAAGCTTTGTGAAGGCAAAGAGATAAAATATATCCTTATGGCAACTAAAAGACTGCTTGGCATATCTTGAGTCTCAGTGTGTGTTTATGGATTGTTTGGTAACCAAGGAGGAGAAAATATTGATCCCATTTTCTTTCACACTGCCCTTCGCTTAAAATTCTTCCTCTGGGTCCTTAGAGGGGTTTTATTATTCTCTTTTCATCTACCCGCATCCTGTAGGAGCTGCCAAGAAGAAACGAGTTTAAAGAGGTTGCAGCATCATTTCTCTCCCTCTTGACAGCCACGCCTTAAAAGAGGCAGCTGCAACAGTCCTGACCCCTTTTAAGTCCAGTCTCTGCACCGTACTCAGAGGGGTGTTTCCAAAACATAAATGCGACGGTGCCCTATTCATGGAGATTGAGTCGGTACCCTTCTTGTGTGTTTTTTAGGGCTAGAGATGGCACAGGCCTGGTGCTGTGCTGGGCACAATAATTACCAGATATATATTTGTGGAAAGTAATAGGGATGTAGTTGAAAGAGGTTCAGGCCGGGAGTAAAAAAATCTAGGATTCAAACTCTGGATCTTCCCTGCATTAGAATTTTGGGAAAGGCTTCTAATTTTTCTGAGCTTCAGTTTGCTCATCTATAAAACGAGGCTAGTTTATGCAGATTGGTTTCAGGGTTGACTGAAACAGTGCAGGCAAAGGACCTAGTACCATTCCCAACGCATAGTAGATGTTTATAAAATATTAGCTCCCTTCCTTACCTCCATGCCTGTGCCTTCTCCCTCCACCTCTAACTGCTTCCCCGGACACTATCTGTACTTCTTTTCTAATCCTGTGTCTCATTTTCCCTCTTTCCCCCAATTCTTCCTTTGACTGGTTCTCACCGATCTCATTTTTTTCGTGATTAAAATAAAGTGTCATGGAAAACTAATTAATATTGCAAAGATGAAGGATGCAATGTTGCCAGTACAGGCTCTCCACTGAGTGCAAAGCACTTACAGTGAAACCCGCCAGTTTGGCTATTTAGGAGGAAAAGGATTTATTTATCAACAAGAGGGAATACAACCCTTTTATAATGCAGCTGCCAGCCTGCCTTTGATGGCACCGCCAACTTCATACCCCAGGTGCCTACAAAAAGGCCAAGAGGAGCGTGATATCATGCGGAGGGGGCTGACAGCTTGGAATCCCCTGGCCTAAGTTGGTCTTGTCCACTGTTCCACCTGGGGCTACGGAACTCTGTTCACCTGGCCACATCTGAACTGATGGTGCCCAGGGTTTGGTCACTGCCAGTAGAAAAGAGCTCTGTAACAGAAGCCAGAGAGTGGCAAGAGATCACCCTGTCATGATCCCATTTTATGTATGGGGACACTGAGGACCCAGAGGTCGGACGTGCCTTATGATTTGCTCAAGGCCACATAGTATGGACCACATCCGGGACCCTGAGTAATAAGGTGTACTTTCCTCCAAAATATTTCTTCATTTTTCTTGTTGCATATAGTTGCTAAATCCCTTGAAGTCCTTATTACATTGAACTGTGAACCTTTGCCTGATTCATCATGTCCTGCTCTGGGAGGTGGGCCCTTGCATAGCTTATCTTCCACAGAGTCTCAACTAGTCCTCACAGCCAATTGGCCTGGGGGTAAATCTCTCCATTGACATGCCAACAGAATCAAGGCTCAATGACAACAGAGGGTGTGCACAGCCCACATGGGGGGCACAGCTGGAGTGCCCAGTTCAGGTGATTGGGGAAGCTGTGCCACTGGGCCCTATAAGGCTACTCTACCAAGCCCTGGAAATGTAGCAACTCTACCTAATACATAGAAACAATCATAGGGAGTCTTCAAAAATGACAAGACAAAGAAACATGTCCCAAATGGAAGAACAGGACAAAAACTCCAGAAAAAGAACTAAACAAAATGAAGACAAGCAATCGACCAGATGCAGAATTCAGAACATTGGTTATAGCAGTGGTTCTCAACCTGTGGGTCGCGACCCCTTTGGCGGTCGAACGACCCTTTCACAGGGGTTGCCTAATACCATCCTGCATATCAGATATTTACATTACAATTCATAACAGTAGCAACATTACAGTTATGAAGTAGCAACGAAAATAATTTTATGGTTGGGTCACAGCATAAGGAACTGTATTTAAAGGGCCAGAAGGTTGAGAACCACTGGGTTATAGGATGCTCAATAAATTTAGGGGAAGAGTAGATGAACTCAGTGAGATCTTCACCAAAGAGATAGGAAACATATAAAAGAACCATTCAAAGAATCAAGATGACATGAACTGAAATGAAGAATACATTACAGGGTATCAACAGTGGAGTAGATGAAGCAGAGGATAACATCAGAGATTTGGAAGATATGGAAGCAGAAAACACCCAATCAGAACAGCAAAAAATAATTTTAAAAAATGAGGATAGTTTAAGGCGTCTCTGGGACAACTTCAAGCATAACAACATCCACATTATAGGGGTGCCAGAAAGAGAAGAGAAAGAGCAAGAAATTGAAAAAGTAATGATGGAAAACTTTCCTAACCTGATGATGTAAATAGACATACAAATCTAGGAAATGCAGAGAGTCACAAATAAGATGAACTCAAAGAGGCCTATATGAAGACATATCATAATTAAAGTGCCAAAGGTTAAAACAAAGAGAGAATTTTAAAAGCAGCAAGACAAAAGCAGTTTGTTTTCTACAAGGGAGCTCTTATAAGACTATCAGCTGATTTCTCATAGAAACTTTGCAGGCCAGAAGGGATTGGCATGAAAATTCAGAGTGATGAAAAGCAAGGACCTACAACCAAGATTACTCTACCCAGCAAAGCTATCATTTAGAAGTGAAGGACAAATAAAGAGCTTCACAGACAAGAAAAAGCTAAAGGAGTCCATCACACCAAACCAGTACTACAAGAAATGTTAAAGGGGCTTCTTTAAGTAAAGAAAAAAATAAAAATATGAATAATAAAATGGCAATAAATGCATATCTATCAATAATCACTTTAAATGCAAATGGATTAAATGCTTCAGTCAAAAGGCATTATGGAGGCTGAATGGATAACAAAAGAAGACCCTTACATTGTTGTCTATAAGAGACACACTTCAGATTGAAAGATAGACACAGACTGAAAGTAAAAGGATGGAAAAAATATTTCATGAAAATGGAAACAAAGGCTGGGGTAGCAATACTTACTATACCAGGTAAAATAGACTTTAAAATAAAGGTTATGTAACCAGAGACAAAGAAGGACCCAGTGATTCCAATTCTGAGTATTTATCTGAGAAAACCCAAAACACTAAATCAAAAAGTCATATATAGTCATATGTTTATTATGGCACTATTTACAATAGCTAAGATATGGAAGCAACCTAAGTGTTAGTTTAGATGAATGGATAAAGAAGAAGTAGTGCCTGTATACAATGGACTATGACTCAGCCATAAAAGAGAATGAAATCTTGCCATCTGCAACAACATGAATGGACCTAGAGGGTATTATGCTGAATGAAATAAGTCAGACAGAGGAAGACAACTGCCATATAATTTTACTTCTATGTGGAATCTAAAAACAAGCAGAACAGATGTAGACTCATAGATACAGAGAACATTTTGATGGGGTGGGGGTTGAGGGGATGGCTGGAAAAGGTGAAGGGATTAAGAGATACAAATTGGTTGTTACAGGATAGTTATGGGATGTAAAGTACAACATAGGGAATATAGTCAATAATATTGTAAAAACTATATGATGTCAGATGGGTGCTAGATTTAGCAGGGGTGATCACTTAGTAAGTTATATAATGGTTAATCATTGGGTTGTACATCTGAAACTAATATACTAGTAATATTGTATGTCAACTGTGATTGAAAAATAAAAAAAATATTTAAAGAAAAAAAGGTGATCTCACCAGGTACAGAGAAGCCATGTTCACTGGCTTCTATAGGCTGAGTGTTCTAGGGATCCACTATTTGGGGGTGCCCCAGGATGTTGGAGGGCCTGGGGATCAGCCTCTGTGGGAAAGATTGGATGTTTTTGCATCTTTAATAAGACTTCACTAAGTGGTAACAGGCAACTTCTAGTCTGAAGAAGACCCAGTGATCACATGGGATTCACTGAGATTGCCACAGACCCATAGGTAGGGTCTGTGTATTCAGGTAAAGGTGAATCCGAGTATATAAATAACCCTGGCTATTTGGCTCTCCTCCATAAAGCACTTATTCATATATTCATCAAGCCAACAAGTATTTAAAAGGCATTGCATAGTGTTCCAGGTCCTGTGCCTGGACTGGGGCTCTATCATTGAGTCAGACACAATTTCTACCTTTTGGAGCTTATCATCTAGGGCAGTGATGGCGAACCTATGACACGCGAACTCATGTTTTTGGTTGATTTTTCTTTGTTAAATGGCATTTAAATATATAAAATAAATATCAAAAATATAAGTCTTTGTTTTACTATGGTTGCAAATATCAAAAAATTTCTATATGTGACACGGCACCAGAGTTAAGTTAGGGTTTTCAAAATGCTGACACGCCGAGCTCAAAAGGTTCGCCATCACTGGGCTAGTGAATGTTCACAGAAGCAGTTTATAAGAGAAAATTTTTTTTTTTTTTTTGGGGGGGGAACCTTCATTAACAGGAATAAATAAATAAATTATGATGTTCTCAAATAATACAAGTTTTATTAGAGAATAGTAATAACTAGAGCTACACATGCCAATGTAGATGAATCACATAAACAATGATGACTGAAAAACAGCAAGCAGCAGAAATATATATTTATTTTATGATGCCATTTGTAAAAAGTTTGAAACCATGAAAACCAATTCTAGGTGTTATTTTGGGATAAGTAAATATAGAGTAGAAGTATAAAGTCATTTGTGGGAATGATAAAGTCTCAATTCCAGATTAGGATGACTTGTTGAGGTGTGAAGGAGGAGAAGGGTGTGGTCATGAAGAGGCCCATGGTGGGTAGGTGGCTTCAGCCATACTGGGAAGCCTAATTTCCTAATCTTGGTGGTAGATGCATGGCTTCTCATTGTATTATTATTTATGCCTTTTTTTTATATGTCTTGAATATTGCATAATAAAGTTTATTTAAAAAGCAGGAGTAAGGCAAAGCATGTGGATGAGGAAAGGAGGGTTTACTTTCTATCTTCCTCATTTCCTCTAGTCCAGTGGTCGGCAAACTGTGGCTCGTGAGCCACATGCGGCTCTTTGGCCCCTTGAGTGTAGCTCTTCCTAAGCCTTAGGAGGACCCTAATTAAGTTAATAACAATGTACCTACCTATATAGTTTAAGTTTAAAAAATTTGGCTCTCAAAAGAAATTTCAGTTGTTGTACTGTTGATATTTGGCTTTGTTGACTAATGAGTTTGCCGACCATTGCTCTAGTACGTTAGGCACCAAACTTGGGTGTCTTCCAAAGATTTGCTTAGATGTGCAAAATGAGATGGTCCTCATAGACCATCGGTTCTCAACCTGTGGGTCGCGACCCCTTTGGGGGTTGAACAACCCTTTCACAGGGGTCGCCTAAGTCCATCAGAAAACACATATATAATTACATATTGTTTTTGTGATTAATCACTGTGCTTTAATTATGTTCAATTTGCAACAATGAAAATACATCCTGCATATCAGATATTTATATTACAATTCATAACAGTAGCAAAATTACAGTTATGAGGTAGCAACGAAAGTAATTTTATGGTTGGGGGTCACCACAACATGAGGAACTGTATTGAAGGGTCACGGCATTAGGAAGGTTGAGAACCACTGTCCTAGACCAACTGCTGTCCTGGTAAGCTTCCTCTCCATCCTGCTCAGCCCTCCCCTGATGCAATGCAATGACTTTGAAGATGAGGAACGGGGTGAGACTTAAACATTCCTAGGTACACTTGAGTTCACTGACTTTCTGCCTATAGGACAAAGCTGTCTTGTAGCCAAAGAAGCTAGAGCCCCATTACCACAGCCCCATCAGTGGTGCTGCCCTCTTATTGGTTTCACCAGTGCCTCTGGCCAATGTTACTCTACCCTCCAGTTGTCCACTAATGTCTCTGCCCCTCCCGAGGATATTTTTTCCATTGATTTTTTTTTTTAGCGAGAGTGGAAGAGAGAGGGAGAGAGAAACATCAATGTGTGACAGACACATGGATTGGTTGCCTCCTGCACACACCCCTATGGAGGCTTAGGACTGAGCCTGCAACCGAGGTATATGCCCTTGACCATACTCAAACTCAAGACACTTGAGTCCATGGGCTGACACTCTAACCACTGAGCCGAACCAGTTAGGACTGTTGCTTTTTGATCTTGATACTTTTATACCTTCGCTCACTGAGGTGGGTCACCCTGGAGCTGTGAGGGAGAGGCAGGTAGAAGCTGCAGGTATGTTGGGAAAGGGGAGAGCAGGTCTGAGAGCTGTATGATTGGAGTGTGGCAAGGGGATGGAACAGGTCATTGAGGAGAGCAATTTGCTATGATCCATTCTGCAGCAAACAGGGGCTGGAGGCCTGGGGCTCAGCAGGGAGCCAAGGGAGGCCTGTCTTCAGGTGCAGAATCAATACTGCATCTGTCCCTCTTAAATTCAGCTCCTCCTTCTAATAAATCAAGTGGAGCTGGGGTGTAGGGGCTTGTCAGTCTGAAAAGAGCCTTTGGCTCATCAATTTCCATAGCAAAGGCAGGTGGTTTACGGGAATCAGATTGTTACTAAGCCCTGAGAGACTCAGGGCTCTTTTTAACAGCTGTATACCTGGCTGTCACCTCTGTCTTTACAAAGCCCTTGGGATGGGAGTGGGGGAACTACTAATAAGACATTGCATTATTGCTCACTCTTTGGCCTATTCACAGTCAGACATGGTGTCTGCCCTTGTCACTGGATTCAGCACCTAGGACAATGCCTTCGCAATTATTGGTTGACTGTACATGAATGTCGGCCTACTATGAAAATGAACTGTGGGGAGAAAGAGAAGCATATCTCCTTATACTCTTGCCTTCAAAGCATTCTTCCTGTTGTAGGAGTCAAGGCATGGAGTAGAGGAAGGAGGCTGGGGGTCAAGCTGTCCTGTATTGTAAGCCCAGCTCAACCACTTGACCATTTGTGACCTAGTCTGATTACGTAACTTTTCTAAGCCTCATGTCAAAAGTGGTAGCAGTAACGAAGGTGGGAAAGAACTTAGTGAGCTAATGCATGTAGTGCTTATCACAGCGTCGGGTATGCAAGTGCTCAGTAAGTGGAAGCTCTGGAGGACATGGTTGGTATGTTACCAGGGTGTTCCTGCATGGAGCAGGTGATTGAGCTAGATCAATCCTAGCATCTGTTCGGGAGCCAGAGCCTGTGACAGCATTTTCAATAGTCCAAGGCCAAGCAGCAAAGCATGGACAGTGCCATGAGATTTTCATTTAGCTGGCTATATTCCATTTAAAGGACAATCCTTTTGTATGAAATATTCTTCCTTATTACTTCTTTTGGCATTAAAGTAGCATTGTCTTGTGATATGATGAGAGTAGGAGGCAAGCGTTAAAAATACATCCTCACCTCACAAAATAAAAGTTTGTAGCCCGGAGCTCAAAAGTTTGTAGCTCGTCCATCAAAAAAAAAAAAAAAAAAAAAAATCTGTACTAGTACATAAAATTCCAATACCTACAGGCCATCGATCTTGCTGACTCTGATGTTCTTACCTCTGGGAGGTGGAGTGGAGGGAGAGGGCTGAGGCCTCTGTTGGCCTGGATCTGAAGAAGGCTCCCCATGGCAATAGGAAAGACTTGAAGTTGGCCTTTAGATGTGGTAGGATTAAAGGCAGACAAAAGTGTGTCATTCTTGGTGGAGGATACAACGTGAGCAAAGGCCCAGGGGCAGACATGAGCCAGGTGTGATGAGGGGTTGAACGGGATATATTGGGTCATAGGGAAGAAAATGAGGGCCAGAAAGTCACCAAGGTAAACTTAAGCAGGGGCAGGCCATTCTGAAAGTGAGGCTAGCAAGGGAAAAGAGCTAATTTATTGAGCTCCTCCGATGATCTCTCGTACTCATTACTACCCTAGAACTATTCTCCCCAACCATATAGAAGACTATGAAGCTTATAGAGATCAGACAAGGCATCTGGGGTCATATAACCAGTAAGTGGCAGAGCCAAGGATGTAACAGGAGTGTTCAGACTCAAGAAGTTTTGAGAACTAGGGATTACATTTAGGTGGAAGGAGATAAAGCAAATCCTGATGAGAGAAGAGCTGGGGCTTGAAGGCTGAGATTAGGAACTCCAGCTTCTCCCGGGAAGTTGGAGCTCCTCATAATGCGTTCCCTCCCTGTGGGAAGGACTTTGATGCAGTGGGTTCAAGATGCCATCCTCAGCGCTGTCTAATGGGCCTGCTGTGGTTGAGAGATAATGTCTTGTTGATGCTTCTTCTATCATTTATAGGGAATGTATACTAGTGTATACAGCGCCCAGCAGTGCCTGAGTAAATCCTGAATACCCAATAGATTCCATTGTCCTATTGTGATAGCTGGGTATTCGTTCTCAAACTTGATTGTGTGTCAATAAATATCTCCTACGCCCGGTTTCTGAACAGCACGGACAAAGACCCAGAGGCTAGAGAGAGTCGAGTGTTTGGAAAAATCCCATATTGCTTAGTATGACTGAGATGAAATATCACGGGCTGGGTACGGGGGAGGGGGAATGGGAAGTGGTCAGAAAGCCAAAGCATGAGGGAGCCTGTGTTCCATGCAAAATGGTGAGAATTTCTATCCCGAAAATCTTGGGGACCTGCTGAAGAATTTTGAGCAGCAAAGGGACGTGATCAGAATTGCATTTTAGAAGTAACATTCTGGTGGAAATGTAGAGAATCGGCTGAAGGGAGGTGAGAATGAGGGCTGCATGAGCAGTTAGGAGGTGATTGCAAGAGTCCGGGGGAGAGGTGCTGAGAGCCCACGATGGAAAGGCACTCTGACCAGCTGTCCTCTAGCTCCCTTACTTTCCCCCTGGGCGGGGAGATTGCCTTCCGACCTTCGCTGCAGGGAAGCTGCCTTGATTGGGGTGAGAGTGAGCTTATCCAGGGGTCCAGAGGGAGAGAACTTGTGGGACTCTCCCTGCTCCCTGGCCTGGACCTCTTGCAGAACCAGGGTCTCCGGGGGGTGGGGTGGGGAAGGGGTGGGGCAGGGGGGACAGAGCTCCTTTCACTTCTGCCCAGCTTTGCCCACAGGAGGAAGAGCCCAGAGGCTCCTGGGGAAATCTTCCTCCAAGGCCTGAGCACCGCCATTTATAGGTGAGAGGCACCCCAAGTACTGGGGGCTGCTCACCTTCTCCCTGGCCCTGGAGCCTGTTCCCCACATTTCTATGGCAATCACTTCACTTTCCTTTCCTCCTTCCCGCCTCTCTGATAGTCTCTCCCTGCACCTGCAGGGGTGCTAGGAAAAGGAGCGAATTACCTTCCTATAAATACCACTGGGATGAGCTCCTAGGGCCCAGACCTGGCCTCTCTTCCTCCGTCCTCTGTGGTGGGTGGGGCAGTCATGGGTAGGTGGAGTCTGCACAGCACTTCACCCCTCACAGGCTGGCCTATGCCCACCTTCCCCCAGTGAACTGGCAGTGGGAAGATGTAAGTTAGCAGCAGCATCAGGAACATCTACTAAGTGCCAGGCACAGTGCTAGGCCCTGGGAAATTGGGGTGATTCAGAGCCTGACTTGGCTCTTCAAGAACTCACTGTCTGAAAGAGGAAGATGGGTGCGCAACAAATAGTGATGATGGGCCGTGTGTCACCCAAGGGACAGGGAGGAGCCATAGGTCTGCCTGCATGAGGAATGGAGAGCTGTGCCAAGGAGCGGGCCCATATAGCTGAACCTGAAAGAGTTAGCAGGTGAAGAGGGCTGTAGGGCATTCTAGCTGAAAGGCATGGGGCAGCGGAAACAGCTGTGGGTGTGTCACTGGGGAGTAGAGCTGGTCCTCTGTGACTCTTGCCCAGAACATCTGAAAGAAAGAGGGAGGCTGTAGAGTGCAGTTGAGACCCGGTTCTGAGAGCCCTTGGTACACTGTCCTGCAGTCCCTGGGAGCCACAGAGGGCTTTTCAGCAGCCATGGGGACTGATCAGATGCATGCTTAGGGAAGATCACTCCAGACAGAGGCTGGAAGGTCCCCCCACCCCCACCCCCTCCAGTCACACAGCTTCATTATCTCAAAAAGGCTTTGCTTCAGGGACTGGAGCTCCAAAGGAGGTGGTGGCAGTGGGCAAGGAATGACAATGAGGATGCAATTAACATCTTACACACAGAACAGAAATGCAAACACCTCAGCAGAAGAGTGGAATGATGTGCAAGGGAGAAAAAACATTCCATCCTTCCCCTAATAGCTCTTCTGCTTTCATTAGTTCTGACAGCAAGGGCTGCATGGCTGTGTGTTCCATGGCAACCGTTTCCAGGAAGAGCAGCGCCAGGAGGAGCAGGTTCTGAAGAGTCTGAGTCAGCCCCAAAGCTTAGCCAGACAAAACATCTCCTGGATGGCTTCACAGAGGGGAAGGGTGTGACGTAGGCAGACATTCCCTGTGGCGATGGTGGTGACTGGAGCTCAGGGAGCCCGAGCAAAGGCTGCCTCCCCTGGAGGGGCTGGGTCACAGGAGAGGTACCCAGGGCCAGAGGTTCCCAACTTCCGACTGATATAAGGCCTGTGACTCCAGGAGACTCATGTGGTGGGGAAAGCAAAGCTACATACAGTGGATTCCTCAGCTTCTTCTCTGTCTCCCCAAGAAATACTCAGCTGTTTCTCTAGTGTGCACGCCGTGGACAACACTAGAGAGGGGAAGGGCAAGGCCCTGGAGCCAGATGGCCTGGATCTGAGTCCCAGGTGTGCCCTTAATATCTGTGTGATCTTGGGCAGGGTCTGCTACGGGGTTCAGCTTCTTATGTATGCCGGTATCCCAGCATAGTCAGAAGGATACATGAGGAAGCCCATAGAAAATGTCCACCTTCCCTGGCTGGGTAGTTCAGTTGGCTAGGGCATCCTCCTGATTCACCAAGGTTGTGGGTTCAATCCCCAGTCAGGATACCGTAAGAAACAACTAACGAATGCATAAATAAGTGGAACAACAAATCAATGTCTCTATTTCTCTCTCCCTTCTTCCTTCCCTTCTCTTCTTTCCCTCCCTCCCTTTAAAATCAATCAATAAAAAAAGAAAAGAAAATGCCCACCTCTAGAACTGGCTCTTAGTTGGTGCTGACCCTGTGCCCTTGTCCTATTCCTATTTTGGGTACAAGAAGGTGCCGTGGGACTTGCAGCTCACACTGTAGATCTGAGCCAGGCCACCTGCAATGTTGCCCTCTGCTTCCCCCTCTTTCCTCCCCTCCTTTCCTTCTCCTATATTCCTTGAGTGTCCTCCTTCCTCCTCCTCTTTCACTTTCTGACTACATAGCCCAAGGATGAAGGAGTGGAAAAAGCAAGTGGCTTTGCTCTGGGCCTCAGGGAATGAGAAGGATGAACGGCTTTTGGTGCCCTTTTGGGCGCTGGCCCTGCCGCAGGCAGTGGGGTGGGGCATTGGAAGTGCCAACAAGGAAGACAACTAGTAAACTAGGAGTCCCCTCGAAGCGCCCGTCTTCACCACAGTGAAGACCTCTGTGGGGCCTGTGGGTTCTGAAGTGCACTTGGGATATGTCAGCGAACATAGCAGACACTGCCCTCTGCTCTCCAGGAGTTCCCCACTCCCTCCGGAGACCTGCCATAAGCAACATACACAGGAACAGTAGATAGGAAGTTAGAAAGGAACAAGGGCTTAGGAAAATAAACCCAGTGGGGCTGGGGGACAGGTTGTGGTTTTAACTAGGGGCACAGTAGACTCATTGAGAAGGCAGCATGGGAGCAAAGACTTGAAGGAGGTTAGGGTGCCTGGGGGAAGAATATTTTGGGCAAAGGGATTTGAGGAGGGTGTGTGACTGGAATGTCTGAGGAATAGCAAGAAGGCCAGTGTGGCTGGGAGGAATAACAGGAGATGTCACCTGGTGATGGGGGCTAGAATGTATGGGCTGCAGTGACGTCTTCTCTATAAGGTGCCAAAGTACCGCCAGGGGTTGGGAGGGGCCAGTGGTGGTCACAACCCTCTATTTATTTTAAATGCCTTAAATAAAGGCTTTTGCAACTTACAAAAAGTGTTTGAAAACCACTGATTGAGTCTTATACCAAAGGGGAAACAGAACCTCAGTGGAAGAAATGGAACACAGACCTAGGGCATCTGGAGAGGGCTCTTTCTAATATGTGTCAGAGCCATAGAAGGTCTTAGAGTTGTGGCAGGGCCTGAGACACACACAGTTCACCGAGGGTCACCACAGCTGGATCCCCATGGGGACACCCTCCCCCACCCCCCGCTCCAGCTCACTGGAGCCTATGCAACATTGCCCATGCTGCTGTCTTCTCGCACACACGCCCATGGTCCTTCTCATGCCCAACTTCCCCCTCCTTCATAAAGCCACCCCTGCTTGCTTGAGCCAGAAATACATCCTTTTGTTAAATTTTATAACACTCTGAGCTCTGGTAGCCCCCTAACAAGTCACGCTGTCTTCCTAAGCCAGTGTTTCATGCTCTGTAAGTGCTGAGGCAGGTTGCCTACTCATAAAGTTCAGGCCAGGATGGGACATAATAATATACATAATATCTTAGGATATGGTCTCCCACAGGAGAGGTGGTCAATGGCTGCTTATTAAGTAAATAAATCAGACAGCCCCTGGGGAAGTCCTCATCCAAGGGCTTTCTAACCCTGTCCGTCAAGAGAAGGCACTAGAACAGAGCGGTCAATAGTATGGGCTTCGGAATAAGAAGACCCAGGTTCAAATCCAATTTCTTACCATATCAGAGCCTCAGTGTCTGCATCTTTGAAATGGCAATAATAATGAGATCTTGGGATTCTTAGGAGGATAACATTACATATAATAGTCCATAACACAGGCCTCACCCCTTGGGATACAGTCCTACTGGGGGTAGAGGGATCCTAGGCAGTGATTCTCGAACTTGAGTGTGCATCACAGTCACTGGAGGGTGGATACAACATAGATTGCTGGTTCCCCCTCCCCAGGGTTTCTGACTGTAAGTCTAGGGTGGAGCCTAGGGCTCTGCATCTCTAACCAATTCCCAGTCCATGAGATGCTGCTTGTGAGATCACTCTTGAGAACAGTGTCTTAGACCAAGTTGAGAGCTATGGGACTAGAAGGAACTGAAGACCATGCATGGGCTCAATGTGCCCACAGTCCAGATGGAGAGATGCTTACCCAGAAAGAAGCTTATTCTCTAGTCCAGGGAGTCAGCTGACTTCTCACACCTGGGTGGCCAGTTGCTCTTTCTCCATCACATGCACTGAGATTCATAGTCCAACAAAGAAGCCGCCAACACAGAACTTCTCCCCCTTCTTCTGTCCCACTCCTATTCTTACAGCTAGAGAACTTCTGGCCTCTGGGCCTCTAGAACTTCCCTCTGGGCCTCTAGAACTTCTGGCCTCTGGGCCTCCATACCATAATGGAGTGAATTACAAGATGCTAAAGGAGGGAAGCAAGAAAATAGAAGATGAAATAGAGATGAAGTCCAAGTCGGTGTTCTAGGTTTGGAACCTTTCCCATAACTTCTCAGATGTAGCTGTCATCCTGGGAGCAATTTGGGTCCCAATACTTGAAAACGGTCCCATGAAAATGAGTGGATTCTCTCTTTGCTACACAATAAAATCTATAGACTTCAGCCTGATGTTCAGTCCCTATGTGACTTGGCCCAAACTTATGTTAGCCAAGCACTAACTATCTTTCCCTGCTCCCTGTACTTCCTTCCTGTGTTTTCGCTCTCACAACTCCTTCCATGGCTGCTTTCATGCTGCAGGGACAGTGCTGAGCAGTTGCATCCGACTATCCTGCAGAGCTAAAATACTTGCCAGCTGGCCCTTTATGGAAAAGTTTGCTGGTCCCCATTTCAAATGGAAGGTCATGCTGTCAGTGCAACCTTACTGGGTCCTACCAAGTTCCATTCACCCCACTTTCTCCCAGCGCCTCCCAGTTCTTCGCTCTGTGCGTTTATTACTTGTCAGAATGGTTCTCCATGTATATATATATATATATACACGTTTCCTTGTTGAATCAGTCTATTTACACTGCTATCTCTTGGAGGTCACACATTTCAGTGCCCGGGCCCGCAAAGGTTATATGAAAAGACATTCCTTGAAGTCATTACAAAGGCCCTCAAAGTAGGAAGCAACTTAAATGTCCAAGGGTTGAAAAGGGTCAAATGAACTATAGTGTAGAGCAGATAAAGCCACTTCCTTAAGGATGTGTAGTGGCTGGAGAGAAATAGTCGACCACATAAAGTCAAGTTTTCAGAAAGGATTCTAACAGTACATACACGACAATCCTATTTATAAAGCGAGTAAATAAATAAATAAATAAATATGCAGATGAGTTAATTAAAAAGACTAGAAGGAAATATACAACATTTTTATTCCCCTCTGGGTAGAGGGTTATGGGTGACGTTCATTTTGGTATTTTATTACCGTATGTATTTTTCATAATCAGGATATATTGCTTTTAGAACTGGGGGAATGTACAAATTATGAAAACATTAGCAGCTGGCTCTCTTCTAGCTTTACCACATTCTAACACAGCCGTGGGCAAACTACGGCCCGCGGGCCGGATCCGGCCCGTTGAAATGAATAAAACTAAAAAAAAAAAAAAAGACCGTACCCTTTTATGTAATGATGTTTACTTTGAATTTATATTAGTTCACACAAACACTCCATCCATGCTTTTGTTCCGGCCCTCTGGTCCAGTTTAAGAACCCATTGTGGCCCTCGAGTCAAAAAGTTTGCCCACCCCTATTCTAACACAATGGCCTTGAAAATTCATCTAGCCTCAGTTTCCTTGTCTGAAAAATAGGGGAAAATACGGCCTTCCTGGCAGGGTTGTTTAATTGAATTTTGGAAGCACTCCAACAATCTCCCCAAAACGCCCTTCTTCCCAGCAGGATGCTGCAGCAGCGGGGCCTTGGGGGTGACATGGGGGTGTCTGGGAGCTCCCAGGAGACCACCTTGGCACCTTGAGAGTGAAGTGGAGCTGTGATGAAGCAGGATGGTGCCAAGGCTGCCGGAAGGTGAGGAGCAGCACCGGCTCTCACAGCTCAGTGCCAGGATGGGGCTGTGAAGGGCCTTGCCCCGAAGCCCCTGGCTTCACTTTGGTCCTGTGCACAGTGGCTTTTGAATTTCACTTTCACCCTGAACTTGCTGTTCTAGTCTGAGTGGCTTGGTGCCTGACCTTCCACACCTCCCACCCTAGGCTGTTTTCTCACTGCCTCTCGTCAGTCTGTGCCTGCACTTTCTTTTTCCTTAAATGTCACACCTCATACTTCTACTGAGGTTTTTAGTGTGTATTTCTTTTTAGCCAGACTCTTTCTGCTCCTTCCTTGCTCCCTGGTTTGCTGAAAAATATCTTCACTTGATTTTTATACTCATTTCCCCCTTCACTTCCTCTTCTTCTTTTAGAAACATCCTTATTATTAATTTTCCTTTCTGTTATCAAGTTAAGTTAGGGGAGGCAAGAGTAGATGAGGGAGGTCAATAGAGAGAGCAAGGTAAATTTATCTCAGAAGGTAGCAGCGCAGATGGAGAGAAGCAGGTAGGTTGGGATAGAAATAGATAGGACCCAGGGGGAAGATGAGGCCCAGAAAGGGGTTGTGATGTGTCTCAAAGGCATACATTTACGGAGAGACAGATCAGGGCATCTAGGTCTACATTCTTGCCTTTCCTGGGTATATCTCGCTTGTTTGTTATACCCCTTCCCACCCCCCCTCCCTATTCTACATGCTGTCCAGGGATATGTAGATGTGGACCTAATTCCAGGCCACTGCTCAGGGTGGTGCATTGAATAATTGGTGCACACCTGAGATGCCAAGAGGGAACCTCCTAACTCCTGGACTTCTGAGAAGCGTGTCACACCTGACTTTGGTTCAGAACTTGGAGTTTTGGGGAATTTGTTGAAGACTGGGCCATAAAATTGGAGGGGTATGTTTTGGACTGGAAGAAGTGGGGATAAAAGTTATTAATTAAGTCAACCTGTTATCAGCTTCATAAAAGTGGAGCTGTGGACCCTGACTCTGGGGTGCTGCCCCCAAACTTCTTGGGGCGTCAGAGTGGTTTGTGAGCTGCTTGTGAGTCCATGCTGACTAGGGGTGTTCATCTCCTTACTGGCCTTGTTTGCTATGTGGTGGGGTAGTGGTGGGAGAAGTGGTCAGCCATCCCTTCTGAGGGCTGGTCTCCCAGTCTTGAGGTCTCTATGCCAGTCAGGACTCTGGATACCTATGGAGTTTTGCTCCAGCTCTTGCTTTATTGGTAGAGACTTGGATGCTCCTCCTCGATGTGGTACAGAGAGAGTTATGTCCCAGTTCTGACTGCTGGCTTAACCTCTCTCCCTAGACAATGTGGCTTAATCTCCTCTTGGTTTCTAGAAGGTACCATTAGGATATGCTACCTATTGCTCAAGAGGGAGTATCGTATACCTGAGTGCCTGTAAGTTTGAAAAGTCTTCAGCAGAACCTACCTTGAATCTTTCCCACAACCTGATTGATCATCTCCTCCCCAGAGAAGCTCCCCTCTTCTCCTTGCTTGGGTACCATTAGGTTTGAGCAGAGCCTGCTGGTGGCTGTCAGATCACCCCTCAAGGGGCTGTCGCTTTTTCTCTGCGGTTGGTTTGAAGGCCACCAGCTTAGCTGATATGGGTTCTGTGAACAGTCACTGAGAAATGTATGCTCACCAAACTTGGAAATTGCTTTACAGACTTTCCCAGACTCAAGCTGCTTATTCAAAAACCATGTCGAGGTGTCCCATATCTTTTCACTATCTCAGCTAGTCGCTCCTGCTTAGTTAGTATACCCTCTGCAGGCCAGTTAAGATGCACTTAACTGCCATATATCCTGCTAATTAAATTTTATTATCACCATTGAAAAAATTTGGAGGCTGAGTCCCAGAGAGAGACTCAGTAATTTTACCTGAGATCAAGCAGATGGTTCCGTGATGTTGGGCTTCAGGCCTAAACCATTCTTACTCCAAAGCCTCTGCCTTTTCTACATGGGAAGCTTCCCCCTGTCCTCATATCATTCTGCAAAATGGTTGCCAGCTTCTACGTGAAGACCTACTATGTTGAGGCACTCACTACTTTCTCAGGTGGCCTATGAATGACTGACTGAAGTTAGTGTTTTACTTAGGCCTGTTAACAAGGGCCTAGTCTTCCCTATTTCTCCTTTCTTTCATCCCTTCTCCTCTCACTTGACTTTGGACACTCCTGCCTAGCCCTAGATGGAGAAGCCCCGAACTTCACTCAGGAAGGGCCAGCTCAGTGCCCCAGCACAAGGGTGCTCCTGCACCCCCAAGAAGGAGTTCTAGGCTGGGGTTACCTTCTCCTTCCTGAGATAACCCATCTGGGATATGTCCTGAAAATTTGTTTCTTAAAAAAAAAAAAAAAGCCTAGATTTTTTAGCCCTTGCCAATTGTTGCAGTGTAAATATTCCCACCATGGCTGATTTCAAGCTACAAGGTGACATCACTGAAAGCAGAGTGGAGAAGAGATGAGCAGCATCAGCCCCCCTGAGCCCGTGGGAGCCAGATCAGTACATTATAGGTTCACCTTCATTTGGCTTTGGGTGGCTCCACGGGAGCTCAGCTCATGGATTTGCCATCATTCTTTTTGTTTCCTCCCTCATAAAACACTCCACCTGCTTGCTAAACAACTCTGACAGGACTAAAGATTTTCCTGCCAAGCTGGGCCCCACTTGGGCTTCTCAGGTCTGGATTGTGGGAGACAATGACCACCTGCTTCCTCGAGGACTCACCAGACTGAAGAGAGCCAGCCCATGCATTTCCAACTCTGTGCCAGGCCCAGGGGTACAGCACATATAAATGGAAAGGTATGGCCTTTACTCTTGGAAAGCTAAGGGTCCGTGATCAAGAAACAATGAACACGTCCTGCAGAAACATCATGAGAATAATGCCACAGTCCAGACAGAAGTCTCAGTACTGCGTGATAGAACTTCAAGGGAGTTTCAAATCATTTGGTCCCACGCCCTCATTTTATAGGAAAATGTTAAGGCCCAGAGAGGGTTAGTGGTTTGCTTAAGGTGACAAAGCTTTTAGTGGAAGAGCTGGGCCTGGGATCCATCTTTCTTGACATCTAGCCACCAGTTCTCTTGATGCAGAATGGGCTGCAGGAAGCTACTGTAGGTTTTCAAACAAGGGAGAGATGAGGGTCTCTCTTCCTCCTGTCAGGGTGGCCAACTCATCCTGGTTTCCCTGGGATTTTCTTGATGTTAGCATTGGAAGTCCTTCTTGCATCCTGGCAAAATCTCAGTCCAGGCAACGTCAGACAGTTGGTCAGAGTTGGTTCTTCACTCATCAATGGCCCCTTCACATTTGCCTGCATCCGTGGTTCCCAGCCCGGGCTGCACATTAGAATCACCCGGGGAGCTTTAAAAACTATGGATACTGAGGAGGCCCCCCTCGAGAGGTTCTGACTCAATGGGCTTGGCACAAAGCCTGGGCAATTGTGTTTTGTAAGAATTCCCCAGGTAATTCTAATGTGCAGCCAGGGCTGGGAACCACTGGCCCGTGGAGATCACTGGGGAATTTTCATAGAGATGAATGACTTAATTAGCTAGCGGTTCAGGACTATTGCCTGTTTTGATCACGATATTGCCTCTGTGGTTTGTCATCGCCTTAAATCCTTCAAAGATAGGGATCGTGACTTCCAACTTGAGATTTTTCATCTCCTTCAGCCAGGCCTGCTCTGGTCACAGTCATCTTGTGTTTAAGAGTATGAACCGCAGACTCAGATTCCTGGGGCTCCATGCCAGTTCTGTAATCTGGCATCGACAGGACCGTAGGGGAAATACTTAACCTCTCTGTGTCTAACGTTCCTCACCCAGAGTTGCAGAAAATACTGTCTCAGGGGTATTGATGGATTGGATACGTTTCTTATAAGCAAAGTGCTTAGAAGAGTGACTGGCAGTAGTAAACATTCTAAACATTATTATTTACACCACTTGGGCGAAGGAACTTTCAGGGTCAAACCAAGCAGCTCTCTTCAAAATTCTCAATCCTGATTGCTCTTCTGTTCTTCTTCTCAGTTTTTCTGCTCTTCTACTCCCTTATTTACTCCTCAATTGCCTCCTGCCTTCTCTCTCAGAACGCAATAATCCGGACTGTAGATGAAGTCCTCCCTCATGCCAGCAGCCTGGTCATGAGGGTAAGTACATCAGAAAACCAGTAGCCTGTAAGCACAACCCTCCTCCTCCCCGCAGAGGGCTTTTGTGCTTTGGGATGCATCATAGCTTCTGAAAGGATTCTGGTATTAAAGTTCTGGTTACATCCCAGTCCTTTGGTTCCGTGTTTGTATGGAGGTGGCAGAGGGGTGGCGGGGGGTGGCGGTGAGACTTTGGTTCTGGATGCAGCCAGAAGCCAAAGTTCTCTCCTCTGTGCATGCTTGGGCTGCATGACTTACAGTTTTGGTCCGTTGTCTTTGAAAAGCAACTCAGTATATTACTAAACAGGATCAGGCAATTTTGATCTGGTTCTGCGGTTACAATTGCAGCCAGAATAGCATCAAGTCCAGTCATCAGAACAGGCCCTGCCCACCGCTGCAGCTTGTGCCCTGCTTTCTCAGCCATTCCTGGGCTTCAGCTGCAGCCCAGGGGGCTTCGTCCCATGTGCAGCTCTGTTCCGTGCTGGCTTCTTTGCTTGCAACGCCCGTTCCCAAGGTTTCCTCCAGAGAGAGTTTTAATTTTCTTTCAAGACTCAGTTTAGACTTCCCATCCTCTGAGGACTCTTCTTTGAATTGCCTTGGAATATTAACAAAGTAATATATCCAACTCTTCTTGGGTTTATTTACATGTCTAGGTGAGCCTTTGTGAGGGCAGCATCCGCAGTTTACCTCTCTTTATACTCCAGCACAAGGCCTGGCATGAACTAGGTAATCAATAAAAGCTTGATGATTAAATGAATGAACCAAGACACACACAGGTAGTTTTATTAATAACAAAAACACTTACCTATGCCTTCTATTGGGAAGGAAAAAGGAGCCAGCTATTAGGCATTGATTATCTAATCTACTCTTTGACATTTCCCCCAGGGCCTTTAAGTGCTTCACCATTGTATTTAAAAGTTTGTAATTCTTTGGAGTAGGTTTTCATAAGAATGGGTTATTTAACCTCAAGGCAAGAAGGGATCCTAGCTAAATTGTGAAACTCAGTGTATTCTGGGATTTTTGCAGTTTTAGGATCAGGTGAAAGGTCAAAGACATTCTCTGAGGACTTGTAGGATACTGAATCAGGTACTTTGGTAGAGAAATTGAAATAAAGAAGTAAAAACGATGGCTCCACATTGGATCAATCTATATATTTGCATAGCCTGGATCCTGTGTCTGTATTATTAGATCAGATTCTTCACTTTTTAGATTGCTGTAGCCATGAATATCTACTTGATCAGGCAGAGGTAGTATCTGAATTGGGTTCTACCACACTGTATTCCATGCCCATGCAAGGCATTGCCTGCCAACCCTGAATGTAGTCTCAGAATCTTTTCGTGCAGTGTTCTAGGTGGCTATTACCAATGTACTAGAGTAAATAATTACCATGAAATAAAATCCATTTTACATTTCTCTAACAGGTCTTGAGGTATTTCTAGGGAGGGGTCTGGATCCAGGCCAGGTGGAAGCTACATGCTAGGGTATCAATGGGTCTGCCTTTCCCTGAGCTCCAGCCTGAGTTCCTGCTTCAGGTCTTTTCCTGGATGTCTCATGCATTGCAAAATGGAATCCTTGTATGACCTCAAATTATTTTTCTTTCCCAACTTTCTAAATTGTAGTAAAGGATCCCAATATGCCACCAGTTTAGTCAAGCTAGAGACCTATTATTCATCCTCAATGCTTCCATTTCTCTTATCCCCATTTTTACTTCACTGGCAATTCTGTTTGTATTTATCTCTATACTAGGGACCCAGTGCACTAATTTGTGCACCTTGAAAGGGACTGTGGGCTATGAGGCTGCGGTGGGCACAGGGGCGGGTCTTAGCCCATTTTCCCTGACCCTGCCTGGCTCCTCCCACCACAGTCCCTGGTCCCCTCTCTGCCAGCAGCCCCTGCTCCCGCTGCTGCCGCTCCCATGCGTTGAAGGTGCCATTTCCACTCGCACCCGCTGACAGTGTGGAGTGATTGGGGCTGGTGCCGTAGCAGGTGCGAGCGGTGGCTGCTACCCTGATTGCCCCTCAGGAGCAGGGGGAGGTGGAGAAGCCCTGAGGAGCGATCGTGGCTGGCAGTGGGTGTGAGTGGCGGCTTTGGTGCCAGCAGCGGGTGCGAGTGGGGCCAGCGCTGGCAGCAGGTGAGAGCGCCAGGCGGGACTGCGGTGCACAGGAGCAAAGAATTTTCAGTAACACCAGAGGCTCGCCCTGACGACAGTGACAGGCACCCCGCCTTGGTCTGGTGCCCCTGCTCACCTGCTCCACCATTCTGCCATGGCTGACACCTGCCATGTTCCGTGCTCTGCCGCCTGCTGCTGACAGCTGCCATGTTCTGTGCGTGCCCCCTTGTGGTCAGTGCACATCATAGCGACCGGTTGTTCAGTTGTTTCGTTGTTCGATCTGTTTGTATATTAGGGTTTTATATATATAGATGTTTCATGTTTGCTCTCCTCCAATCTTACTATAATCCCTTCCCTATGTAAACTCTCATAATCACTCTCATAACTATTGTAATAGCCTCTTAATTGATTTTCTTGCCACTATCTCTGCCTCTTCCACTTTATTTATTCCTAGTACCTAAACAAGCTATAAATTAATTTTGTTCCTAGGTATTTATCCAAGAGAAACCAAAACATATGTCCACAGAAAGAATTGTACAACACTTATAGTAGGTTTATTCACAATGGCCAGAAAATGGAAACACCCTATAAACAAGCTCATTGATAAGCATATTGTACATTTATGCAATAGAATACTAATCAGCTAAAAATAAAAAGACAAACAACTGATATACACAAATGGTTGAATCTCAAAAACATAATGCCGAGTGAAAGAATCCAGACACAAGACAGTAATACTGTATGAATTCATGAATAGAAACTTTTAGAACAAGCAAAATCAATCTAAGATAAAAAGGTAATTGCCTCTTGGGGTGGGAGTTGGTTGACTGAGAGGGGAGATGAAGGAACTTTCTAGGAGATGAAAGTATTCTGGGATATGGATATGGGTTTCATTTGTCAAAATAATACAGCTCACATTCATACATTTCATTTAAGTAAGTTTTGCCTTTGAAAAAGGAAAAATAGGACGGTAAAAAAATAATAAATAAGTGGGAGGCTTTGAGTAGGTGGACATATTGACGATACAAGAAGGGCAAAATGTTGATTATTGTTGAATCTTTGTGATGCATACATGGGGGTTCATACTATTTTGATTACAGTGCTTTGTATATGTTTGAAATTTTCCATGTGAAAGCATTATTGTAAAGTATAAATTAAATCATATCCCTTTGTAGTGTAAAACCCTTTAATGACTGGCTATTTCATATAGGAAAAAGCCTAAGCTATAGGCTTTGATTCCTATGGTCCTGCCCCATCCAGCCACTTCATATCGTCTCCCTCTCTCCTCTCGTACTGTGCAGCACTCCCACTAGACTCTGAGAGATACGTAAGAATGGCAAGATTTTCCAAATGCGGGGCTTTAGGGCTAGTCATTTTTTCCCAGTAGACTTCTCTCCTTATTATCACAGGATTGTTTCTTCTCACCCTTCAGATTTTCAGGAAGCCCTCCCAAGGGACACATTTTGGTTGCTTGTTAGTCTACCCCTTCACTAGAAAACAGACTCCATGAAGACAGGCATGATGCCTCTCTTACTTGTCTCTTTATACTGAATTCCTAGAACAGTACCTTGTTCTCTGTTTTGAGTCTTTATGCAACAGAGGACATTATCTTTCCACCACCTCTCCTCCTGTAGCCCTGTAGTGAAGTGTGTCCTTTTAGGTAGCTCCAAGTAGCACCATGGACAGCAGCAATGCACAGGCTCTGGGTTTGAGGACATGGCGTGAAGGTCAGGCAGCATGATAGGTAGGGGGATGGAGCAAAAGTAGGTTTACAGTTGTGAGTATGTGAAACAGAGTTCTTGTATTATTATTTATTAATTATTGTATTATGTTCCTTATGAATGACTGTAAACCTACTTTTGCCCCACCCTGTATTTTGACGTATTTTGGAGTCTGTCTGGCAAATGTGAATGTGTGAACTGAAACTCTGGCTCCCTGCTCGGGAAGGCTGGTACCTGGATAGGACTTTGCTGGTGTGGGTTTAGCAGCCCACCCTTGTGCCGGACATAATCTGAGAAGGGAGGTGTCTCTGCTTTCCCACATTGCTTCGAAAGAGCATTGTCCGGTGAGCCAGGAAATACAAATCTTGTCCAGTCTCTGCACAAACAGGCGTCATGGCTCTGGGCAAAAACATCCTCTGTGAGCTTTGGCATCCTTATACTTAACAAGTGCTACTTCATTGATATTTATATTTCTCAGGCAAAATCATACTGTAGATCGTAGATGCCTTGAGTGAGGAAACTGAGGAGATGTGGGAAAGGGATGGGTGAAGTGCAGACTCGGCTGATGAAGCAGGGGGCTAGAGAAGCAATGGAAAGCGTCTGGCTGAGCGATCCATTAGCTGCTCTTAGCAGACTGGACTAGCGAGCACCTAAGGTTATTGATGGAGCTGGTATACTGTGGAAGGAGCACCTGACTTCCTGCTCTTTTATCTCCTGGGTAGGTCTGCGGCACGTACACTCCCACTGCACAAGGAGATTTGCTCTTGTCTTAGTCCTTTGGTTGTTGTCCATTGTCTCCTAGGTCAGGGAAAATAAACTCTATTTCATTGTGGATGGTGTTCCTGTAGGTATTTGAGTCCTTGCCAGAGACTGATAGAGGAGGAACTTTGGGCAGAGTTATTTTTTAAAATTGTTATTTATTGATTGTAGAGAGAGTGGGGCAGTGCAAGAGCAGGGGCGGGGGAGAGAGAAACATCGATTTGCTCTTCCACTTATTTAGGCATTCATTGGTTGCTTCTTGAATGTGTCCTGACCTGAGTTCGAACCCACAGGCTTGGCGTATTGAAATGATGCTCTAACCAACTGAGTTACCTAGCCAGGGCCAGGCAGAACGTTTTTAGAGAGACAAGCACATCAATAGCATCTACTTAATTGGTCACACTTGTCTTTAACTCATTTGAGAGCCTCGACCTTAAAGGTGGACCTCTTCCAACACCACTGCCTGTGTATCCTTAATCAGCAGGCTCTGAAACCAGACTGTCTGGGCATCAATAATTTCCGTTTTCTACCTGTATGCTGTTTGACCTTGAACTCATTCCCTAACTTCTCTAGGTCTCAATTTTCTTCTTTTGTTAAATATGTTTAAATTAAATGCTACCTGTTGCACAGGGCCACTGGGCAGATTATGTGGGATAATGCCTGTAAAGTGTTTAGTGCACAGTCTGACATACAGTTAATAAATGTCACCTATTATTAATATCACTGATCCTGTGGGATGTTGCCCATATGGTGGTAATCAAGACATTGGCTCTGCTTGTAAGCTGGAAAATCATTTTTTTTCCTCTTCAAAATGCTGTATTTATCATCAAGAGTCACACAAACAACAATGAACAGCCACCCCCAGCTTTGCACTTTCAGGGGCTGATGGCATGATGGACCAACGAAGGCCCCAGGAAGGTATTTCCATTGTCTTCAGCACAGGGAGCTCGTAGAGGGCCTGCTTTTTATGAGTGTGTAAAATGCCTTGTGGACGCATTACACTTAATATATGATCACAATAACAATGGAGCTGCCGGCCTGAGAAAGAGGCAGCAACCCAGGGAGAACAAAATTTGGAAGCATAAAGCATGGGAACGCAATGTTATTTTGCAGAGGTTGAGTGGTGGTTGAGACACAAGGGGGGTGGAAATAAAGGGCAGGGGGCATGGTACGTTGCAAACAGCAGGCTCTGCAGAAGGGTTTTATCCATGCCAGCCTGGGTCTGGTGCATAAGAACTCTGTATAGAATTGGAATGGACCAGGGATGAGAGGCTGGAAGGGAGGAGAGGGGAGAAGACATGAAGGATAGAGAAGGTGATCATGGCAGGCTTTTACCTGGGTGGGGAGGATAGAGCAGTGGTGTTGGGTACAGTCCCAGAAAGTGGCTACAGGGGTGATGAAGGAGTTATAGATACCTTGTTTGTGTGGCCCAATTTGCTTGATCTAGAATCTAAAGTTTGGATTTAGGATCAAAGCAGTCGTTGTTGTGCATGTAGACTCAGACTTACCATGAACAGTCTATTCAGAGGTGGGATTTTTGGAGGATTCCATTGCAATATATCACAGTAATAGGAATTATATCTATGTGGGGGAAAGTTTCAACATTTCGATCTCTGAAATTATAAAACTGAAGATAAGGGATGGTGGAAAATGTCACATGTAGAGACTGTAGTAGAATTTCAAATGTTTCACAGACCAGGAAATAAGATCTGGAAGGATTGGTGGGAGTTTGTTAGCCAAGAGGCTGGGTCAGGTGATTTTCACCTTGTAATGAGGCATGGCTTTTGTACAGAACCATTTGCTGGCAGTGAATGAATGAATGAACAAATGAATGAATGAATCAAGAATGAGAACTAGGGCATGCCCTATTAACGTATCTCTATTCTCTTAATGCTGAGCAAAATACATTCACATAACCAGGAGCCAAAAGTTTTTCAGGACACAGTGTTATATAAATTTAATGTAGACTTGTAGCCACAGAAGAAACACACCACACCCCGCCCCCCTCCCAATTACATGTGCACAAGTTCTACTCAGAAAATGCTAAATATTTTAAAATTCATTCTGAGGATTTCAAACTTTCTATACATTAGCTTGGGGGGGGGGGGGATGACACATGCCTTAAACTCCAGAGAAATATCTTCTGATTTGTTCACTTATTAATTTAACAAGTATTCCCTGAGGTGCATCTTCAGTGCCTGGCATTGTGCCAGATTCAGGAAATAAAAAAATGAAGGAGACATGAACCTTCTTATCCAGAAGGCACCCAGCTTTTTGGGAAGAGCAGATTGGCACAATCTGAAAAGACCTGATGAAGTCAGCTTTTACTTATATAGATCTTTACAGTTAATAAGTTGATTTCATATACATTGTCTACACTGACCTTTAGATCATCGATCCCATTTTATAAGTGAGCATTTTGAGGCAGGCAGAGGGAGGTGGTGCTCAGCCAATCAGATGCTGTGTGTTTTCCACTGCTCCATGGCTGCTGCAGGCTGCCAAGCTTCGGCACTGGTGTGATGTTTGGATTCATTAGAGGAAGAGTATCTGACGGGATTAGAGAGAAGTCATACATCGCCAGTTTGCTTGATGCCATGAGGCTCCTCTGACAAAGGGATTAGCTGTGATGTTGCCAGTATAAAGTGTAATTCCTCTCCTCTGCTGTTCTTGGGAATTTGGTATTTCTGGATAAAGCAACCTGCACCCAGGAGTTGCAGGAATACCATCTCACAATAATGGATCTTGGTTTCGGGTGTGTGTCTTTCCCCGAATCAGCAGCAGAGAGAGCAGGTTTGATTCCTGGGGCATAAATACCCACCTACAAGCCCCATTCTCAACCCATCTCATCTCAACTGGGCATCCAGGCATTCACAGGCTGCCTCTGCCTGGGCAGCGTGAGGAGGAGCTGGGGGATTGAATGCCACGTGTTTTCTGATAGGTTGTGTGGTTGTGAGCACAACTCAGACATTTTCCCCTGTTGTCTGTAAGCTCCTTGAGGCTGGGGAGGTGGATCCCCAATTATTTCTCCTTCTTGACCAAACACATAATAGGTGCTCAATAAAGATCTCTTGTGTTTAATGAAATGGGAACTAAAAATAGATCCATTTTAGGAGCATTAAGATCCATACGTGAGAAGAAATTCCCTAGCCCAGGACAAGTCCACAGGCTCCTGACCTTTGAGATCAACAATTCTGATGTTCAGATAAAGCACATAGAAGGTCCTCCAGAATCCTACAGCCCAGCAGCCTCGCGAGTGACCACCTCAGCCCTCACAGCCAGAGAAGCAGGCCTTTTCTGCCACCTCCCCTTATCTACGTGTAACAGACCTGTGCGTGGCATTTGAAGTTGTGAAAAATAGCTCCGTTTTCTGCCCTTTCCTAACTAGATGACAAAAATCTGTACTGCAATTTACACGTTTCCTGCAGTCATAAATTCTTGTCTCATGGGAGAAGAGGAGCTGCTTTACATTCTCTGCTTTTCCTTCCTGGGTACAGTCTTGGCCTTGCAGGCTCAGGCACAGGGAAAGGTTACAGAGTGCTCGGTTTGGGGATGAGGGCGACCATTGTCATTATTATGCAAGCTCATTTTAATCTTTTTGCTGATTTGCGATACCTATGCCTCAGTCTAGTCTATTTGACATTTTCCGTGTGCCGAGCACTATTAGGTACCGGGCTCAGAGAGTGAAGGCCCCACTCTGCTCTCACAGTCCAGAAGGAGGCAGGCAGAGCAACAGAGAATCTCCGTCTGTGCAAATGCAGTGCTGCTTAAGGTCTGCGATGAACACAGAGGAGGAAGGGGTGACCTGCACGGAGCTAGTTTCCTGGAGGTTATCAGCATGACATTCCCAGAAGGAGGCAGATTCTTTAAAGCGTGAACAGAATTGATCAAATGCATAAAGGCCCAGAGAGGGACTTTGGATGGGAAGGAATCGCATGTTTTATGGAATTTGTATATAAGATATTACAGTGGGTTGGATGAAGGAGGGACAGTTTAGAATTGCATGAGTGTGGGATCTGACTGGGATGGGGTTGTGAGCCCTGTTGGGGGCATGGAATTGATCTTGCAGGAATTGAGTGCTGGGTGTGAGGGGGGGGGTGGAGCAGCAAAGAGATGTGGGAAGTAGAGAAGGATCATGTGAGGGCAGCGTGGAGGGAGGACTGGACAAGGGTAAACTATATAGCAGGGAGGAGTCCTTCGGCCGTGCACCTGGAGTGTAGGGGCCAGAACCTTGGGCCAGTTGCACGTTAGGTTCAGCCATGGAGGCCTCTGCTACCATCCTGAAGTTTTCTCTAGCCAAGCTGTCACCTGTGAAAATATTTCACATGGCATTTCCTCACTAGTTTTCTTCTCTTAGAACATCACAGGATGGGGCACACTCATTAGGAGGGACAATTATGGCCACAGAAGCTCTTCTCTAGACTTATTTAAATAGTACTGAACTTTCATGTAGAGACAGAGCCACCCAGTGCATTGGGAACGGGCTCAATAAATGTATCTGAAAACATAGAATGGTGTCCGCTGTGCTGCTGGCCTGGAGTTCCCGCTTCAAGATAACATCAACATGCCACCTCTTGACGGCATGACGTCAGAGAGACACATTGATTGGTTGCCTCCTGCACGTGCCCCGACCGAGGCTGGGGATGGCGCCTGCCTGCAACCCAGGTATGTGCCCTTGACCAGAATCCAACCCGGAAGGAACCCTTCAGTCCACAGGGCAAACTGGCTAGGGCAAGAGTGCTTTTATTGACAGTATTCCCCATCCTCACCCACAGCCTTAATAACAGTTCTTGTGAGCTGGGAGGAAAAGGAGCAGCGGTTCATATTTGTGAATGAAAAAATTGAGCTAGAGCAGGTGAGTAATAGGCCAAAGCCACTTAGCTGTTAAGTGCCAGAGCTGGACCTCAGACCCGGGTCCTCTGATTTCATATTCGGGTGCTAAATGGTAAGACTTTACAGGTTAAAAAGTGTGTGTGTGTGTGTGTGTGTGTGAATGAGATGATAGGTGAATGGGCAGGCTCCTCAGCGGTGACGGAATTAAAACAGAGGAAGAAGAATCTATGCATGGAGCATCTAGGATTCATCCCACTGCTCACTGCTACTTCTTCTTGGAAGCTATTAAGTTTAATTTCCTCATTTTAAAGCTGAGGGATCTTGAGCGCCAAGAGGGGAAATAATGTACCTGAGTTCATACGAGTTGGTAACGTTTTGAGTTTGTGCCTGTGAAACAAACTTTAGAAGAATGTAGAAAAATAACATAGCAAGTTCAGGAGAAAGAATGGCCAGAGATGTCAATACCATGACATTGGGGAAGAGCTAAGGGAAAAAGACGATTTATCTGGGAGGAGAGCGAGCTCAGCGTAGATCTGTACTTAGATGTGCTATATGTGGCCCTGAGGAGGCTCCATCGATCAAAGTGTGGGCACTCTTGATGGATAGACTTCAGTGCACTCTAAGGAAAGGCTTTCTAGGAGTGCGTCCTGTCTAAAACGCCAACTGTTACATCGACAAGAGCTGGGGGTGGGGGTTGCAAACCTTCATAGGGATACTGTGTAAGATTTAAGCGGGAGCTGCTGGGTCAGTGAGCATGTGGATATAGGGAAGGTGGTGTGCTTGGAGAGCGTCTGGACGTTCCACGCACCTTCCCACACACCTTGCCCTATGATTTCTTCCATCTGGTTGTTTCTGAATTATATCCTTTTGAAATAAATTGGTAACCTAGGAAAATAGATTTAAGTGCAATTCAAGGTTGAATAATGGTCTTTTCTAACCCGGAAAATCGCAGGTTCTCATTTATCATTCATTGATTCGCTAGACTATAAACTCACTCCACATGGGGACCTTGCTTGTTGTTGTTGTTTTTTTCATAACATTATCTTCAGTTTGTAGAATATTGCCTGACCCATAAGAGTGACAGACTCATGGTGGAGGCAGAGGTGTAAGAGGTGAGCTGAAGCATGCACAGCCTCTTAAGACGTTGGCTCAGCATGGACATGTTATCAGTTCTGCCGAATTCTGGTGGCTGAAGCAAGGCAGCAGGCCCTTCTAGATTCAGGGAGAGTGGGGAAATGGACCCTAACCCCCAGCGGAAAGCGCTACTAAGTCCCATTGCAAAGGGCAGGGTATAGGTGAGATGGGAGGGAATTGGGTCTAGATTTGTAATCTATCACACAAGTCTTCTAAGAGAGACTGTGAAGGTCTTATACGCTCACCTATGTGACTAGCCTATTCCTGATCCTCCAACAAAAGGTAGTTCCGTGATTTTGAGGGTCAGGGCTCAAGACTATTTGCAGGGGCATGCGAGAAAAGGGAATTCGAGAAAAATCAAGACCCAGGGTGGAGGCAGGGGAAGAGGTCACAGAGGAGATTAAACTCCGATTTTTTGCTAACGGATTCTTCATCTGAAGTTGCGCAACACTGCTCTTTGGTCCATGTTTTCCACCCTAATTTTGGGACATTTTAGTTGATCTCTTCTCATTTTCTTATCCCTGGGGTGGTGTTTTTTCTTTCATCTGCAAAGTTCCCAGCGGATGGATTGAGAGTCACCTCAGGATAATGTGGCAGGAATTGTGCTGAGAAAGGTGTAGATTGTGTCAAGAATACCTCAAAGATTAAAGCCAGGCCACTGAACGTTAGGGGATGGGAGGTTGTTGGGTTAAAACATAGAAAGGGATTCAAAGAGGCTTTAAAATGAGAGTTCATGGTGAAGGTCCTGGTAAGTGTCGATGGTTTGCAGCGGTTCTCAACCTGTGGGTCGCGACCCCTTTGGGGGGTCTAACGACCTTTTCACAGGGGTCGCCTAAGACCATCGGAAAACACATATATAATTACATATGGTTTTTGTGATTAATCACTATGCTTTAATTATGTTCAGTTTGTAACAATGAAATACATCCTGCATATCAGATATTTACATTACGATTCATAACAGTAGCAAAATTACAGTTATGAAATAGCAACGAAAATAATTTTATGGTTGGGGGTCACCACAACATGAGGAACTGTATTAAAGGGTCGCGGCATTAGGAAGGTTGAGAACCACTGGTTTAGAGTCTGTGAGGTCCATGAGGGTAGAGATTGTCAGTTTTGTTCATTAATGTGTGTCTGTTCATACACAGAGTAGGTGATCATTAAATATGTGTTAAATAAATGAAGGTCTGTGCTGAATATATGGGTACATATATGCATGTCTGAGAGGTCCTGGTCACGGTCAGGACTGAGAGCTTGAGCTTTGGGGCCTTGCAGCCCTCAGTTTAAATATTAGCTCTACCACTTATTGAGCATAAAACGTTGTTTACTAGCTCTGACCTTCAGTTTTCTAATCTGTAACAAAGGGGACAATAAGTGTGACCTAAAGGTTCTTTATACTCAGGGAGATAGCACAAATGAACTGTGCTGCCCAATAGCTAGCATGAGGAGTTCTTGACAATTGGTACCCATTGTGATCCACATTTGGGTGGGGGAGTGTGGTGTGGTTCAGCTGGGAGTGAATCCCCCAGACACAGAGCTCTATAAGGGCCACCGACCCCTCAGGCCTGGAAGAACTGATGTGAGTCTGTGCTACTCTTTTCCAACAAAGACAACAAAATCACCCATAAAAATGTTATTAGCAATACAACAGCTTTTGCTTTTTCAAAGACCCAGATGCTATGTTTCCCATTCAGTACTACACAAAGCCTTTGTTTCCATGGTTTTCCATCTCTGGTCCTTTGAGTGTGAGTGGGGGTAGGGACTGGTGAGGGGAGGAGGGACACATGGGAAATAATTGGGCATTTATGGGTGAAATTTTACTCCCTCCATATTTGGAACCAAGCAGGCTTCCAGCCCATGTTGGAGGGACAGCTGCATGGGCTCAGCCAAACCACATTGTCTAATTCTGGTGACAACACATCCCATAATAATTAAGTGCCTTTGAGACGATAGATTTCATTGATCTGTTTTTCCCAGATGCTACTCAATGTACAACCCAGAGCTCCTAACCCTAATCCGAGTCTCTGGTTATGGTCACCAGTCTTTGTAAGGTTGTACACCTGGAGCATTTACCTCTGGCACCTGTTCCACTTATCTGTTGCTGTGTAACAAACTGCTCCCCTGTGTAGGAAAATAACAAGCATTTATTTCTCATGACTTGGTATAGCATACAGGCAGGACATAGCTAGGCAGTTCTGCTCATTTGGACATTTGGAGGCTCAGTCGGGCCTGAAAATCCAAGATGGTTTCCTTTACATGAGTTTGACTCAGTGAGATGGCTAGAATAGTGGGGGGCTAACAAGGCACATCTCTGTCTCTCCGTTTGGTGTCTGCAGAGTGGTCAGGCTTCTTGGGATGGTAGCGCAGGATGCTCAGAGAGCTAACATGGGAGCTTTCTGGTCTCCCAGAACCCAGACCCCACATTGGCACAGTGTCACTCCCCTCACACCCTGTTGGCCAAAGCGATTCACAAGGCAGCCCGAGGGAAGGAAACATGGATTCCATGTTTCGATGGGAGGAGTGTCATGTATATGCAGGGATATAAAGAACTCTCAGTGTCCTTGTTGGTATAAGAACGACCCCAGCCCTCAGTTTTCTGCATTTGTCATCTCCAAGGCCAGTCTTGCTTTCAGTTGGATCTAAATCAGTCCTTGCTGATGAGTCACTTTATGGCCCTTGAGGTCTCCCCTTTTCTGAACACCGTATAATCTCTCCAGTCCCCTCATTTGTAGCAAATCAGGTGGAAGTCCATCCAGGGGAAGGAGCTTGCCCCAAGGCACACAGCGGGGCAGTAGCAGTGGGGCTGGAACTGACACCTCTTGACTCCATGTTTCGTGGCCTTGCCGTTCTGCAGTATCTTGGGAAAGACTGCAAGTCAGTGAAGTTCCAGAATCAGTCTCCAGAAGTAGGAGAAAGATGTGGGGGCCTCAGGTCTCACATAAGACTACTTCTTGGTCTTCTGATAAGGTTGTTCATCCACAACCCGCGGCTACCGAACTTGCCTGGTTCCCTGGCATGGTTGACAGTGGCCCGGGATGCTGGTTGAGTTCACTTGACCCTGGGAGTGGGAGATACACTTCAGGAACATGGCTCTGTGAGTTTTGAAGAGGGGAAGGGTGAGGGTGGCAGTGCCTTCTTAGAGGCAAGGTGGGACTCGCTGCTGAGATAGTGCCCAGCATAGGCCCACACTGGTTCTCAGGAACCAGGAGGAAGTATAAATGGTGCCCCACCCACCTTTACCCCCACCCTAGGCTCCTATCAGACCACTAAATGCACCCTAAGAACCTTTCCCCTTGTCAGACTTCCTGTAGGGCTGTGAGCTCCCCGAGGGCAGGGCCAGCCACAGTTGTGTTCCACTCTGGACCCTGAGTGTGCACCTCAGAGCAGAGGCTAAATAAATGCATGAGAACAACTCCAGGTAACAGTTTTCTAAGGGCATTTGAACTGTGGGAAGTCCAACGAATGAGCAGTGGCCCAAGAGGGAAGTCAGGTCTCTGTGGGCAGGATGCTGAGGCTGAGTAGGACTCACCTGCTTGAAAGTCTCCATAAACGCTCCTGCGTACATCCCTGGACACCTCTCCGCCCACGGAAACAAATGGCTTTGAGGGAGGTTGTGTCTGCCAGGGCCTCACCTGGGGAAGGGGGACGGAGAAGCAGGCAGGCCAGCTCCAACTTCCCTTTCTGAGTCTCCACCAGCTCCCTCCATCGGAAAGCCTGTCATGTCTCTCCGTGAAGATGCAGGGGGGCTGCAGGAACAGGGATTACGGCTTGTCCCTCTCATCAGCCCTGCCCAGAACACTTGGCCCCCTTTTCCTTCCTGACCTCCTCTCTGCCTCTGAACCACAGACACATCCTGTTTGCAGCCCTGGGGATTAAGGACAGATATTTCACTTTTTATCATTCTTGTTCTTCCTTCCTGCCTCATTGGAATGATGTTACAGGCCTAAAATACTGTATGTAAACGATGCTCTGAGGCCCATCTGGAAGCCCAGACTCTCTGAGGATATAATTATGCTAAGCAACATTCACGAGGGACAGAACGACTGAGCGTCCACCTGGGCATCTTCTGGGCAGCAAATCTTTCCATTCTTTCGAGGGGACTGGCTGCTGTCCTTCAGGCCTTTTCCTTCGTGTGTGTGTGTGTGTGTGTGTGTGTGTGCGCGCGCGTGTGTGTGTGTGAGAGAGAGAGAGAGAGAGAGAGAGAGAGAGAGAGAGAGAGAGAGAGAGGAGAGAGAGAGAGAGATTCAAGGATGTGGCCCACTTTCATTTTGTGTGAGCTGCTGTGATAGTGTATTGCACCTTTGTGTGTCCTCAGCAGGGAGGGCATGCATCCCTTTGGAATTGTAAAAGGTCACCCATAACCAGAGAGGAAGTGCAGCTGAAAGACACTGCACTGTGTGCCTCTCCACCTGGGGCTTAGGGCTTGACCCAGGTTTGCTTTCATAACTGGACTGGAGGCTGGACGGAGGGCATTGAGCCCCTCGTGCCAGCCTTGTCCAGGCGCACAGGGCTCAAGGCGTCAAGCCAGGATTCAAGCTGCACCCATGCTTTGGCCCATTCTGCAAGAAGTCTCTCCATGCCAGAAAGCCTTGGATTTTCCTCTGTGTGCGGAAACTAATAACCCTCGCCCTGCTCGTCTACAGAATGCTCCTGAGAAATCATTGAGCTATTGAAGGTGAAAGTGTTTTGCATTCATTCAAACAAACATTTGCTGAAGGCCCACTCTGTGCATAGATTAACAGAGTTCTTACCCTCGCGGAAATCACAACCTTGCAAACTATAAATTATGGAGCACGAAACAAAAGCAGAGTTGTAGGTATATATATAGTTGAACTCATTTTGCACATGCGGGACTGGGGAAATTCCTGCCAAGCCCAAAGTATCCAGGTATCCATTCCTGGCCACACAACTCATACACCCCCCTTTTACTAGCTCCCAATCCTATCATTGCTCCACCCCCATCCTTATCCCACCCCACCCCCAGCTCCTTCCTCTGCTGCATTCTCCTTTGCAGCCTTCTTTTAGCTCTGCTCAACACTGCCCTTTATCATGCACTGCTATAATAACTTTTAAAAATAAACTTATTTATTAACACATAGCATATGCACAGAAAATGGAGAAATCAAAAGTCTATAGCTTCATGCATTAGCACAAGGGGACGAAGCCATAAAGGAATCACCTGAATCCAGGAATCCAGTATCACCAGCATCCCAGGTGCTCCACCACACCCTTGCCACTACCCCCCCCCTTCTCCCTGAAAGTCACCACTCCCCTAATGTCTACCACCACAGGTTTATTTTCAGATCTATTTTAAGCTTTCTATATCTGGAATCATATGCTCTGTATTCTTTTGTCTCTAACTCACTTTGCGCGTTCTTATTTGTGAGAATGGCCCGTGTTGTTGCGCGTAATTGCAGCTTGTCTGCTGTCGTTACTGTATAGTGTTCTGTTCTGTGGAAGTACTGATGTTTATTTATTTATCTGTTGATGGACACTTATACTGTTTCCAGTTGGAGGCTATTATGAATAAAGATGCTGTAAGCGTTCTTGTACATGTTTTGAAAAAACAGATTTGCTGAATTATAATTGGTATAAATTACCATTAAACTGCACAAATTTCAAGTGTACAGTTTGACAAGTTTTGCCACATAAATTATTTCTATATATATAAATCAGTATATACATAATTTATATATATGTAAATATATGTGTGAGTGTGTGTGTGTGTGTATAAAAAAACAATCACAACAATCAGGGAAGTGAACAGAGTCTCAGCCCCCAAAGTTTCCTCATTCCCTTTGGTGACCCCTCCCGCCTGCCCATCCCATGTTCCTCCTCCATCGCCAGGCAGCCGCTGACCTGCTTCTGTCACTGTGAGCTAATTTGCACTTGCTAGAACGTTATATAGATGTAATCCTATGTGTGCTGTTGTTGTCTGGATTATTGCACTCTGCATAGTTAAGTTGAGACCTGTTTCTGTTGATGTGTGTGTTAATAGTCTGTACTTTTAAATTGCCAAGTCGTGTTCCATTGTCTGGATATACCACAATGTGCTTGTCATTCACATGTTGATGGATATTTGGCTTGTATCTAGTTTGGGGCTCTTACCTGTAAAACTTCTGGGACTATTCCTATACAAGTCCTCTGGGGACATTGAATTTCATTTCTCTTAGGTAAGTATAGAGGAATGAGATGGCTGGGTCATACAGTAGGGGTATGTGTACATTTTAAGAAACTACTAAATTGGTTCCAAAGGGGTTGCACCATTTTATATGACCACCAGCAAAACCCGAGTGTTTTAGTTGATCCACATTCTCACCAGCACTTGTCACTTGGTCTTCTTGATTTAAGACACTCTAGTAACTGTGCAGTGGAATCTCACTGCGGTTTCCCTGGACACTTCTCTAATGACTAATGATGAGCAAATGATCATGTCTGTGAATGAGCATTTGGGCAAATTTTGGTTGAGTATATGTCTAGGAGAATAATTCTTTGGTCCTAAGGGACATGATCAGATTTGTGCTGAGAGGAGTCCACCAGCAGATGGACTAAAAGGGGAATGTTGAAGGCAGGACAACACTTGGGAGAATGGAGCATTTATTATTTTCTTCTGCTTGTTCTCTTTTGTGTCCTGCATCCCAATCAAACGATAAGCTCCCAAGACGCAATAAAAAGCATTGCAGTTCATTGTCATCCCCCCCCACCCCCCGCAAATTGGGATGTGGAAAGGACTAAACTGCTTTGAGGATCACCTGTGTGCTATGTGTTTCTACATTTCTTATATCATTTGGAGGGGCAACTTATAAGGCAATGCAATAGCCCCATGTCACAGCTGAGGCTCAGGCTCAGGGAAATGAGCAATTCCCCAGGGACTCAGAGCTGAGAATCAGGGGAGATGGAGTTCAGAATAAGCCCGGGTGATGTCAGATTCTCACTCTCCCTATCACACGCCTTGTCCGCCTTTGCCCACCCTGCCTCTTGAGTGACTGAGTAGATGTGCGTCTGAGGACTCTGCTGAGGGCTTCTTCTCAGGCATTGGGGCTATTAGCTTCATGCACTGAGGCTCTCCAGGCCAGGACGGTTGGAACAGAATTCCAGAAAGTCATACTGGTATAGATAGACCTTGGAACCTTAAAGGCTGTCTTGTAAACTCCTGTAAACTCCCCAGTTCAGCTCCCCTCAGACTCAGCAGAACGCCATGAACTCCCTGCCCACCCCCTGGCAGAGCCCAGCTTCTAGCTTTGTGCTTCACATATGGTAAACCCACTTGGTATTTGTCCTCATTGTAGGTCTCTGTTTTCCCACTTCCCCATTAGCTCCAGCTGCCTCTTGGAGGGACCAGCATTTGAATCTCAGCCATGTCATATAGTGGTTGCGTGCCCCTGTGCACATTACCTAATCTCTCTGATGCTCTCTTCTGTCATCTGTAAAATGATGAAAATAGGAGTAGCTCCCTCCTCGGATAATTGTGGCAATTGCACAGTGAGTGGCTAATGGTATGTTTTTGTTACCATCGCTGTGTTAGGCGATTATGCCTCAAGCCGACTTGCTGCTTCAGTTTTGACAGAAACTAGCTAATTCTGGAAGGTTGAGAGGTGTGCGGGGGGCGGGGGGGAGGAGGAGAGGGGAGACAGGAGTTGACAAAACTGTATGTCACTCCTGAAGCAGTTCCAGGTTCACAGTTCTCACCTGTAGCACCATGTGATGGAGAAAACTCAGGCTGTGAAGCCCAACGATGATGGCTTTGCTACCTGGTAGCAGTATGACCTTGGGCAAGTCACCTGACTTACTCTAAGTCTTGGCTCCCACCTCGGTAATGGGTAGATGGACTGCTTGATGATTAAGTGAGAACGGAAATGTAAGATATCCACCCACATCGTCTCCAGCCCACAGGGAGCCCTTGATAAATGTTTGTTCCACCACCTGTCCTCGCTGGTCTCCTTTGATAAAATAAAAATGTTAACTCATACAGTAGGTACTCAAAAATATTGAATGGATGAATGGGTGGATGGATGGACAAAAATGGCTGGAAGTGGAGTTGGAAGGGTATATAGATTGTGAGGAGCAAAGCAGAAATTTATTCCAAAATGGATAACCAGGATTTCATGAATTTCTGCTTTGGATAACTTGGGCTTATATGCAGCATGCTCATTAAATGCCCTCACAACTTTCATGCCATGAGGCGTGCGTTTGAAAAATGCCGTTGTCTCCTTTTCTAGGCCCTTTGCAGGTAGATGGTGGTGGTGGGACATAGTCATGAAAGGAAGAGCTAAATGCGTGGGGCTTGGGGAAAACCGTGCACTGGGCCAGGCAACCTGGTGCAGTGGGGAATGAGAGCAGGCTTATTATTGCTTATGTGGACTTGGGGAAAATTCATCTGTTTCTCTGGGCCTCAGCTGTTGCATCTTAAAAATGGGATGATCAAATCTGCATGGTATGGTCTGTTTTGTAGTGTGTTCTAACAAAATACCATAGACTGGGTGTCTTAAACAAAGGAAACTTACTTTTCACAGTTCTAGGGACTGGACACACAAGATCAAGGCCAACTGGGCTTCTGGTAAGAGCTTTCTTCCTGGCTTGCAGATGGCTATCTTCTTGCTGTGTCCTCACAAGACTGGGAGAGAGAAAGATACCATCTCTCTCTTCTTAAAAGACCACAGTTGTATGGATTAGGGCCCCACCCTTATGACCTCATTTAACCTTAATTACCTCCTAGAGCCGTGGTCGGCAAACTGCGCCTCTCGAGCCACATGCGGCTCTTTGGCCCCTTGAGTGTGGCTCTTCCTAAGCCTTAGGAGTACCCTAATTAAATTAATAACAATGTACCTACCTATATAGTTTAAATTTAAAACATTTGGCTCTCAAAAGAAATTTCAATCATTGTACTGTTGATATTTGGCTCTGTTGACTAATGAGTTTGCTGACCACTGTCCTAGAGCCCCTACCTGTCTCCAGATAGAGTCGCAATTAGGATTCAGGCTTTAGCATATACATTTTGGGGAAACACAATTCAGTTCATCGTACAGGGAATAGACAGGATTATGAAGAGCTATACCCATGCGGATGGTGGTAGGGGCCATCTTTTTAAAAGTCTGACTGTCTTAAGACATTCCTCAGGGTATCCATTCATTTATTTAACCAAGATTCATTGAGTTTCTATTTTGTGCCAGGCACCATTGCAGACAGTGGGGTGTCAGCAATAGAGAAAACAGGTTCTTCATAGAACCTACCCTTCCCCTTCTAGAATACAGAAAGTGAAAAGTGGGCAAGTAGAACATATAATGTATAAGATGGGGCAGTGGTCGGCAAACTCATTAGTCAACAGAGCCAAATATCAACAGTAAAACGATTGAAATTTCTTTTGAGAGCCAAATTTTTTAAACTTAAACTATATAGGTAGGTACATTGTTATTAACTTAATTAGGGTACTCCTAAGGCTTAGGAAGAACCACACTCAAGGGGCCAAAGAGCCGCATGTGGCTCGATAGCCGTAGTTTGTTGACCACGGTGATGGGGGAAAGTGGCATGGAAGAAAATAAAGCGAGAATAGTGAGGAATAGTTTACATTTTAAGTGCTCAGGGTGTAAATCCTATTGGAACAAAGACTTTGAGACTTGAGGAGGGGAGAAGGTGAGCCGTGTGGCTACCTGGGGAAAGGTATTCCAGGCAGAGGGCCGAGTCTATGCAGAGTCTCTGAGGTAGGAGAATACTGGGTGTGTTTGAGGAACAGCCGTGCGAGCTGAGCAGCCAGAGCTGAGTGAGTGATGGGTTGTGTGGTCGGAGATGGAACCAGAAAGGTGCAATCCAAGGAGAGGACTCGCTCTCTGTGTGTGCTGAGAGATGAGGACAGGGCAGCAATGACAAGACAACCTGGGAGTGCGTTTCAGAGGAGCAGGAGGAGATTTCATTTATTCCCTGGAGATCTCTGCTCATCCCCAGGAACACCTGTGGGAGCCTGTTCTCATCTGCTCCCAAACCCCTTTCAACATTTTTGTGACTCCAGACATCTCCTCCTGTGAAGCTATGGTTCATGGCTGCTGGTGGGGAAAAAATGTTCCTAGTAGAGTATGTAAATGAGCTTGCATCCATGCATTATTAAAAGAGTAAATCCACTGCTGGAAGCGAATGCGTGTGAAGCAAGATTAACTCAATGAAATACCTTCACACACCAGTCGAACTAGGAGCTTGTTGAGTGCAGGGCTCAGGTTTGGGACACCTCTGTGCTGGTCAAAGTTACTAACATAGTTCCTAGGACAGTATAGGCTTTGAAAACGCGTTTGCTGAGAAGCATAATCTCTCTAGGAGGCTTATATTAGGAATGCAAAGAAAGGAGAGGGGATTCTCTGGATCGGCAGCACTCCACTGTCCCCTTAAATGGAAATGAGGCACGCTGCAGTGCAGAAGGCGCTGGCAGTCTGCAAGATAAGTAGGGTCTGAGCTGAAATAATATACAGCTGGTCCTTAGGGCCCCTAGGGAGTGACAGAAAAAGTGCTCGGGTTGGCCCAGGGAGGGGAAGATGAAGTCTGACTGTAGGAATCACTGAAGCTTTCTTCAAAGAGGTGGCTTCTGAATGAACAGAGGAGAGGGAGTGTCCGTCGTAAAAGTCTGACAAGTGATGGCATAAAACCCATGGCCATGTAACTAGGCAAGACTGTCTGCAGAGATGGTTGGCAAAGTGGAGGTGGGCGCAGGGGGGTGTTGAGATGTTGAAGGTGGGGGGTAGTAAACTGCTGATACCCAGTTCTCCTCGGACAAGCTTCTTCACCCACAGGAGGGAAGCAAGAAGCTGGGCGAGGCAGCATCTACCACATTCTCACCATTCTTATGTTTGCTTCGTCATTTTCAGCACCAGGCATGGGCAATCATTCCAGGGTTCTTATTAATATTTCATCGGAGCACTTCTGTTTTCCCCTTAAACATGTATTTAGAGTGGGTTGCCACATCCCTGGGTAATTTTATTAAATCCAGAGGCCACTTTTCTTTTTACAACTGTCTACTGCTTTGATTTTTTTGAGGGAAATCAATAGGAAGAAAGGGGTGGCTGAAATAGAAATTTGCTTTATAGCAAAATATCCAGAACTCATCTATTCATTTTTAAATGGGAGAAGAGCTCCAGTTGTACAAATAATCAGCGTGTATGTGTGTGTGTGTGTGTGTATGTGCGTGTATACGTGTGTACACACACACACACACATACACACGTCTGTTTGAATGAAAGGAGAGCGGCGTGGAGCGGAGAGCTTGTTCCCTTCAGCGGCAGTGTGCGAAGAGCTTGTCCCCCTGCAGCCGGTGCAGCCCTGTTGGATGCTCCCCACACACTGGGTCTTTCTCATCTGGGTTTGAATCCCAACTCAGCCCCTAACTCACCCTGTGACTTGGAATGGATCGCTACCCCTCTTCAGGCCTCAGTTTCCTTGTCTGCCAAGTGAGGTAGATTGGCCCAAATGCTCCTGAGGTCTCATCCACATCTGGCATCTACGGAGTTGATGGATACTGAGAAAAAACTTGGCTTTGGGCCACAAAAGCCACAGAGAGAAAGTAAAAAAACAAATTATTTAGATCAAAGACAGCACATTGAGAAACAACGAAATTAATGAAAGATCTGCTTGTTTTGAGTTAGCAGTGAGAAGGAAAACGATGACAGGGCTGTTTTCGGAAACCTTTCCAGCTTAAGATGAAAACAAACCCCAGATCACGAGGAGCCTCCCCTGGGTCTGGTTTCGTCCTCACGGAGGAGTGAAACTCCGAGCTGGGGAGGGCTGTTTTCCTCATCGTTTCTAAGGCAGAGCACGGATGGTCTGTGCGGGCCAGGCCGGTCTCCTGCTCCCCAAACAGCCAGGCATTTCCAGAAGCAAAATTAACTTCATGCATGGCTGGCAGCTGCACCTTCCACCGCCGCAGGGCCCCGGGTTCTCGTCAAGACTGCAGGGCAGGGGGGCTGCTGTTGGGAATACACACCTTGACGTGGAGTTCAGGGGTGAAGGTGGCTGAGAGGAGGGCTGTCCTCCATCCGCTGCAGAAAATACTTGCAAACGGTTATTGGTTATTGCAAGTATTATTCAGTAGTCGCACAGCGGCCATAATCAGCTACCATGGGCTAAGCCTTCATCAGTTGACCTTTGCAGAGATGATCTCTAACCATCAGAATTCTGTGAGAGCAAACCCATCGCGCCCATTTCACATATTTGGACACTGATGCTGAAAGGTGAAGCCTCTTAGACAAAGGTGTACATCTGGTGTGACCAACATGATCCTGGTGATGACAGCGTCAGCATTTTCTAGTCACACAGGCTTGGATACTCTCCGAAACCCTTTGAGATGTGCCGTTTCGATGATGTACCTGAGGGCAACATTTGTATTCCTATTTTATTGATAAGGAAACTGAGGCCTGGAGATGCTAAATGCCCAACGCCTATGGTTAAATGATCAGCAAGTCAGGTCTAAAACTCAAATCTGACTCCTTATCTCCTACACACCGTCTTCATACTGTCTTACTTACAGTTAACAGTGGGATATAATGATATTTAATAAGAAAAGCATGTTCCTATCATATAAAGGTTTCGGGCTGGAGAGAACCTTAGAGATCATCTAAAGGAGGAGTTGGTCATCTGAGGTGTGAGGAGGGACTCCGTGGTCCCAGGGTCTCTATGCCTCATTCAGTAATGAGAATGGACTCTGAGCAGTGCAGTCTACAATTGGGGAGGCTTTGTGATTGTCTAGTGCATGGGTACCTGGGTGCATCCAGCACAGTGCTGGCACACAGTGGGTGCTCAGTAAATGTTGGTGGAATTAATCAGATTATTTTTTTAAATATATTTCTATTGAATTCAGAGAGGAAGGGAAAGGGAGAGAGATAGAAACATTAATAATGACAGATAATCATTGATCGGCTGCCTCCTGCACACCCCCTACTGGGGATCGAGCCCACAACCTGGGCATGTGCCCTGACTGGGAATCCAACTGTGACCTCCTGGTTCATAGGTTGATGTTCAGCCACTGAGCTACGTCGGCTGGGCCAGATTCTTAAAAGTATCTGTGGTGCCACAAAAACGATGAGTATGTGCAAGGGCAGCACTGGGTCTCAGAAATCATCCCGTCAGCTTTCTTACCTTCCAGATGCAGACCTGGAGGCCAGAGGATGCAGGGCACTAGCCTGGGTACCCATGGGGCAGAGCAGGGTCTGGGAGCTGGGTCTCAGTCTCTTCGGGGGGGGGGGGCGGGGGGGGGGGTCATCCCCCTGAGCGTGCAGCCCCTTCCACGTGGCTCCCAGGGCTCACTTCAGTGAGAACAAGGTGCTGTCCATTGGAGACCTCAGAGGCCCCATGTTGACCAGCTTGGAATGGCTCATATTCAGCAAGTCCTACTCCTCCACGAAGGAGCTAGAGTGCTTGAGAAAAGAGAGTCTCTTAAGTAGGTTAAACACTCCCCCACTCCCCAGCCTCATTTACACTATTTATTTGCTCAGCAGACTGTGGCTTCCTGGATAGTACTCAGGTAAATTGCAGCCCTCTCTAGGTGTGAATGATTCTGGGGCCTGAAATCACACGGGTGCTGTGCAGCACTGCCTGGGTCTGGGTGGGCCTCGGGCCTGCACTGTGTGCATCCCTTGCCTGGCCAGGACTTGAGCTGTCAGGGGGTCACTGCAGGTCCAGCCCGCGAGGAGACAGGCAGTAGAAGCCCAGAGCAGAATTTCTGGGAAACGAAGAGTTTCTCTCCCCACTCCAGCCATTTCTCTTCTGTCAGAGCCCTAATGAGCTTTTAGTGCCAGGAGGGAGAGCAAATGGAAGGAAAACAGCCCAGAGTTGCTAATGCAATGGACACTCACCATGCTGCAGGCGCCCCCGCTGCAGGGCCACTATCTTCCTCGTGGAAGAAAGGGAAGAGAGAAAGAAAAAAAAACCCAACAAGGTCCTTTTAACTCTAAAGAAGGGAATTCTCTACAATCCTTTTGCCCAGGTATTGGGGATTGGAGTTAGTAACCCTTTCTGCCTCATTAGTTGCTAAGTTGTGCTGAGATGAACAAGAGATCGCCAAAGCCCAGGATGATGGCATGGAGGTGGTGGGTGAAGCTGATGGCAGTGGTGAGGGTGACGATGGTGGTAGGGTGATGATGGAGATGGTGGCATGTGGAGGGAGTGGTGGAGGGGGTGTTGACATTGGTGGGAGTGGGGACAGTACTGGGTGGGAGTGATGGTGATGAGGGCTTGATACCGGGTGATAGTAGTTTGGTGGTCATGATATTGATAGTATCTCGTCAGCTTTCTTACATTCCAGATGCAGACCTGGAGGCCAGAGGATGCAGGGCACTAGCCTGGGTACCCATGGGGCAGAGCGGGGTCTGGGTGATGGTAACTGTTTATTTTCTATTGCTATGTAACAGATCACCACGGAGCAACTTAACACGCATTTTGTATCTCAGATTCTGCGGGTCAGGAGTCTGGGAGGCCCCCTGGTGTCCTCTGTTACACGTCTCACAACACTGAGCCCAGGGTGCTGGCAGGGTCGCGCTCCTTACTGGGGCTCTGGGAGGAATGTGTCCAGGCTCCTCCGCGGTGCTGGCTGAATTCAGTTCCTAAGGCTGTAGGGCGGGGCTCCCACTTCCCCCTGACCATCAGGTGGGCTGCTCTTTGCTCCTAGAGGCACCTCTTCTCGCCTTTTTCCATATCAATCTCCCAGCCGTGGCAGGTTGCCTCCCTCTCCTGCCTCAGACCTCTCTGCTTTGCCTCCTGCCACATCTCTCTGAGCCGGCAGGCGGCTGGAGGAAGCTCTCTGCTCTTCCCTGGGACCCTCTGTGTCCCCCTGGAAGGCTCAGGGTACTCTCCCTGTTTTGAGGTCTGTAATACTCATTGCATCAGCAAGACCCCTTTGCCATGTAGCATATTGACAGGTCCTAGGGATTAGGGCTTGGGCATCCTTGGGGGCAATGTTGTGTGATGATGATGGTGGTGGCGGTGATGATGATGGTGATTGTGGTGGTGCATAAGCCCTCTCACTCTGACAAAGTTGTCCCCAGATCAGGTTCGCATTGGCTCAGGGGATGACTGGCTAGTGAGGACTGGGTTGCAGGTCGTGGAGACGGGAACCCGTGCCGCAGGGGAGGAGGAAGGCAGCCGTACTTCTTACTGTCACCAATCCTCCTGTCCCACACCTTGGCCCCCCAGGGTTGTTTGTTCCCCATCTGTCTCCCTCCCCTAAAGCATTCTGTAAGCTCCCGAGGACAGAGATGGCTCTCACTGTCCTTCCTCATCGCTTTGAGCTCAGAGCTTGCTCTTAGTGGAGAGAAGAGGATGGGGAAGTTGCAGTTGGTGAGTGTGACTGTGTGCCAGGCATCTTCCTATGTTTTATCTAACTGAGGTGTGCGTCGTGATGCCTGCCTTACACCCGAGGAAACTGAGGCACCGGTAGGTTGTTACTTGCCAAGCATGCATGGCTAGCAAGCTGTGAAGCTAAGTTATAAGCCCAGCCTGTATTGGGTTTTGCAGCGTTGTGCTGACTCCCACTGCAGATGTTTAAGGGAGCCCAGGCCCCAGCTGACGGATGGAGAGTGGGGAGCGCATGCCCAGAGTGCACCCTCACCTCCTTGCTGATCCGGGGCTGTCAGATTGTGTGAAAGGTGGGATGTGCTAGCTCTCTTCCTCGGTAATTTGAGTCTCTCAGTGCATTTGTTTGTTTCAGCCTGTTTTAGGTAGCTTTTCTCCAGATTTAATACATGAAGCAAACATCGTGTTTGGCTGTGGGTCCTGGGAGAGAGAGATGGAAGCAAGGTTTAATCAGTCACTGTTACTCCTGCAGAAGGCGTGTGTATGTGTATGTGTGTGTGTGTGTGTGACTCTGCCTCTGCCAGCTGCCTCTGCTGTGCCTGCCACTCAGAGGGCCCATGTCCCTCAGCACTGCAGGGCCTGCTGAGAAGTTGATTACTCTCCAGGCTCCAGCATCCCTCCCTTGTCTATAGGTCCCAGCCTAACACCCACGTCCAGCATACTCCCCGTTTCCCCTTCCATCACCTTCAGAGAGTGTGTAGACCCCCAGCGTGGCACAGATGAAAGGTACGTTGAAAACTGTCTTTTCTTGTGAGTCATTTAAAATTGGTTGAAAATTAAGTTATTAGTATTTAAGATCAGAGATCTGTTTTAATAGATACTCCATTGTGGCGATGGTGGAAAAAACCCAATTGAATTGTACACTTTAAATTCAACTGGTGAGCTATAGGGTATGTAAATTGTATCTCACTGAAGTTGGTAAAAATAAAAAGATCCCACATAGGGAGATTGAAATTGGAGCTGCTCTGATTGGATCAGAGCAGGCCCCCAGGATTCCAGGCTTCATTTTATTACTATGGAAACTGGGACCCAAAGTTGAAGGTGGGGTGCCCATGGTCATACTGTCAGGTAAAGACTGAGCCTGTGTCTCTTGACTCCTGATATGTGGCTCCTTTCCCTTGAGTCAGGTGATTCCCTGATAAGGGGGGTGGGACAGGAGGCCAATTAAACCTGGAGAAACCTGGAGAGGAGAGGGGATCAAAGGTTCAATGTTAAGAACTCATGGCCTCAGGAATTTCTCCAAGAATACTTGCTCCACAGACGAGGCCAAGGCATGGGATTCTGTGCAAACGGGGCAGGAGGGGACAAGTGATGAGTTCTATGGGAGCTACACCCCCAAGACCTACTTCACCCATCACAGAGCACAGCTCAGCCACACTCCTCAATTGGCACCCAGGGCAGTGGCCCTCAGGGCAGGCTGACTGAAGTTGATGACATCTGAAGATCTAGGATATCAAAGCAGTTGGAGCAAAGGGGCTGCCAGCAGGATTGAGCTACTCATTTGTTCATTCATTCATTTAACATATATTTTTTAAGCCAGGTCTACCTTATCCTATGGCCCAGGGACCACTGGATACTGGAGAACAGGGCAAAACGCACTGATGAAAATAATGACTTTGGTCATGCAAACTGCAGTTATGCTGATACCATTAAAACAGTAGATTAAATATGGCCAGATTCTTTGCAAATTCTCTTATCTCAAGGCGAGAGCTCCTTCCCCACCCTTTTGGCCTGGGCTGGCTTTGTGATGTGCTTTGACCAAAAAGTGTGGCAGGAGCAACACGTTCTGGAGTCGAGGCCTCGAGAGTCCTTGCAGCTTGTGTTTTGCCCTCCTGGAGGCTGGAGTCCACACCAGGAAGCAGCCTGAAATGAAAGACCACAGTGAGGGAGGTCCAGCAGCCTCCAGGGTCCCAGCTGAGCCCAGGCCCCAGGCAACCTCAGCCACATGCAGCTGCCTGAGCAAGGCCAGGTTAGCACTGCCCAGCCAGCTCCTGGGACCATGACGCATGATAAGCCCTTGTCGTAGCTACTGTGCTTTGAAGTGGGTTGCAACACAGCAAGAGATAACTGAGACAATGAAGTACATTTCAGCTTTTCTTTTTATTCTGGCTAAAGCGTTAAACCTCCTGATAAATATTGTAGGCTCCATAAATATAGAAATTTTTTATCTACCAGGGGTCCATCCTTCCATTTATTTAAAAGTAATATATAGACATGGGACAGATATTCAAACACTCAGGAAGATAGAAAACAAAAGTCCAAGTTTTGGACTTCCACACCTGGACCCGCAATTCATTTCCTCGAAGGTAAACACTGCTAGCAGTTTCTTCTGGGCCTTTCTGGGAAAGATGGAATATATATATATATATATATATATATATATATATTCTTGCATTTCTGCGGCTATGCCAGTATCTACCACTAACCCCTCTCCTATTTGCAGCTACTGTGTTATATGTACTGTTTTGCACTTTGGCACATTTTTTTTTTCTGCTAATGATTTATCTGAAGTTCCTTTCTGTCACCTGGGACCTGTTTCACAGTGCCTCACTGTACAGATGGAATGATGAAGGGCAGGAGCGTGGATTCCATTTTGAATATACCTGTGCACATATATAGGTATGCTTTTGCTTCCATGTCCACAGATATTGCTTACATATTCTGGACCAAAGGCCACGCTTCTTTTACATTCTGACAGGTACATTTATTTTGGAACTGCAATATGAAAAGGGTTTTGTGACCATTTCTAGCTATCCCTGCTTCTGTGGAGCCTACAGTAGCATGTAAGTTGGTCGTCTCCCCATTTTACAGAAGGTGAAACCGATTCTTCCAGTGGTTGAGCATGTGTCCAAGGTCCCACAACGAGTGCAACCGTACAATGTATTGTTTTAAAGAACTGTTTTCTTCATTTAAAAGCATTAACCTTTCATGGGAACCGAAGAGGTTGGAAAAACCGAAACCAAGGACATACTAAACACATCTCATTACAGATGGAGCACAGCCTTATAACTGTCTCATCCACGTACTCCTCTGTGGTCATAAAAGGATAGCTCCTCTCACCAACATTTGAGATTCTGAAATTGCATAGATGTAGACTCATTGCAGGGGGTGGGAGCAACAGGTTCTGAGAGGCAGGGTGAGGATGTTGTATGGAAGGAAGAGCCCCGTGTCTGGGCCCCATGCAGTGGAGGTGAGCCAGGAAGGTCTGGCCAGGTGGCGCCCCGACGGAACCACCAGTTCTCCTTGGCCTAGATTCCTGCTGGGGCTCAGCTGTAGGAGATGCTTCCGTCAAGAGATGCAGCTGTGAGCTCAGGCCTTGGCAGGGCAGCCAGGACTTCCCCAGGAGACGTGGACCGTGATAAAGGTTTAAACTGGAGTCTCTGCCCTGACACTTTAGGAGCCAGAGCCTTTCTGTCACCTCAGTTGCAACCCCCAGATTTAACTGGGTGAAGAACCAGGGGAGTTCGGGTGGAGGGATATGGGGTCAGGGAACTACTGACTGTGGGTACCTATGTTGTGCCAAGCATTCGACATGCATTGTCCCCTTGAAGCCTCACTGATCAAGTACAAGGGGCTGTTACTGACCCACTTCAGAGATGAGGAAGATGACGCCCAAGTGACCAGTTTTCACAATTGGGCCTTGAGGTCTGGACCAGATAGGCAGCTAAGGTGCTCCCTGCCTAGAGAGAGGGTGGGGGTGGAGGTGGGACAAGGAAAACCAGGTGCAAGAAGGTGTGGCACCATCTCTCTGCTCCAGTGGCTCTGGCATGGGGTAGAACAGCCAGAGGCCTCTTAAATCCTGACCTGACCCCTTTGTCCATGTAACCTTGGCATGTGTGACCTTTGCAAGTGACTTGGCCTTCAGGGGCCCTCGTTTTCTCTTCTTCCGTAAAGACGTTCATCCATGTCGTGCAGCCTGCACAGAGTAGGCCCTCAGTGGCTTCCTTCCTGGCCCCCTGGCTCTGGGACTGCCTTCTTCTTCTTGTCTCAGCACAGCTATTCATTCATTTATAATCCCCCTATTGTACGTCTGTGTGTCAGGCACCGTGTGAGGCACTGGGATGTATTGATGATTAAAACAGCTTCTCCCCTGAGGAATCTTATTGACATTGAACTATAAGTGCAAGGGTGGCCATTCATAAAGTGGATCTTTGGGGACTGTAGGGGCCATACACATGGCCTGGAGCTGTCCCAGGAAGAGCAGCTGCGGCCTGGTGGAAAGTCCTTCAAGGGAATAGGCCGGGAGGCTGAGTAGTCTGGCTCTACAGTCTATTTTTTGGATAAAACCCTCAGGCCAACTCTCTCTCATCTTCCTAATACTGCACCCCACCCACCCCCAGGGATAGGATTTTTTCCCAGCTCCTTGGTGACACTAAGACACCTCTGATAAGCTTTGTCTCTGGTTGCTCTTAGGATTCCATTGCCAGATGGTCCGGCCTCTCTCTCCTGCTAGAGTTCTCAAGCACATCTGATTCCATCAATTCAATTTTCTCCCTTCCATCACGACCCCTAATCCAGGGAGTTTGAGCCAGGCCACGTGATCAGCTGTCTCAGAGAGCCTCCCCACACGCACTGCTTTCTGAAGCGGGAGGGCTGCCTCCTCGATGGCTGAACCAAGTGGGGAAAGGCAAGGAGGTGGGGGGAGAATTGCCCTGGGAAAATGGTGCTTTCAGTTGTCACGGTAACTGTTGCTAGATGTTACCCTGAACCCACACTAGAGGTTGACCTTCTCAGGGAAAAGGCGGGCTCTGAGCAGGATCTGAATTCTCTTTGGGCTGAGTTAGTCTGCCTCATTCACATATTCGTTCGTTCATTCATTCATTCATTCATTCATTCATTCATTCTTTCACTAAGCACTTGTTTATTACATTCTATGATATGGATTATGTGAGTCTCATAAATAAATCAGTCTCTGTCTACAGTGAGCTCAATACAGTGGGGGAAAATACAAATATAGGGTAATATTGGACTGCATGAGGGCTGTATTGAGCTAGGAGGGTCCAGGAATGTGCCCTAATGGGGGACACTGGTTCAGAATATTTAAAGAGAGCCAATAACTAGGGGAAGACCGCTCTTCGTCTGGAAATACTTAGGCCACTGCTGGAGATGTGCAACAGAATGGGAATTTGTGGGTGAAAATAGTCTGGAGCAGACAGGTCCCTGTGTCTCTCTGTGTGCTTGTATGTATCTCTGTGTGCTTGTATGTGTCTCTGTGTGCTGGAATGAGGTCATAACGAGAGTGTCAGAGTTCAGAAGACCCTGAGCCATCATCTAAGCCAACATCCCCCCACTTGTCCAAAGGAAGGGACCAGCGCCAAAGACATGGAGGAACTTGCTCAAGGTCATAGAGAACAAAACACAGAACCAGCTGGCCTCTGGTCTCCAGATGAATTCTGCACATCTTGAGCTCCCAGGACAGGGGCCCATGGCTGAAGTCTCTTCAGAAGGGGAGGCTACCACAGACATAGCAACTTACTGGCACCACAGGGCTGGCATTTTTCTGTCCCAGAGCTTCTTGGGCCATATAAAAAATTCTCTCTTAGTCTGATCCTGGAGGCCCAGCTCAGATGGATCAGAGTTACTGGGGACTCGGATAACTGCACAGAATAGGCCCTCATTTGTCATGGGCCCTAGGAAATGCTCTTTCTGAGAGGAATGACCAGAGCCCAGCCTTCTGCCCACTACCCCAGCAGCTGAGGGCTGACTCACTCCTGCTCAGGGATAGAATTGGGTACTTAGAGCCCCCCTCAGCCCACCCTCTACCCTGGAAACATTAGTGCTCAAAACTCATGTGAGCTAAGCCCTCCCCACACAGCAAATCCGAATGGGTTCATGCTGCTGGTACAGCTGGAATTTCATTGCCTCCTGGATGTTTCATTTGGCCATCTAATTTGGTGATAAATCAAGGTGATTTATAGGGAGTGAGCCTACATTTAGTGTGACATTCTCATCTGAAATGCTCGCCCCTGATGTACTCCTCTCATTACTGTCCTGACCTCACTCTGTGGACGTCCATGGATTCAGAAATGTGGTGGCTGGGGTGGGGGCTGGGGCAGGGGTGGGGGTCGATACGGGATGGATGCTGGGTGCTTCTAAAAGCCTTTAGCCAACCCCTAGATTCAGGTCATTTCCACTGACGTGGGCATAAGCTGAGCTAAAAATCCTCGAGGCTATTTTTAAACATTTAGCTGGAATGCCCCCTGCTGCGATATAAGCCAGCACCTACTTGGCATAAATGGTACTTACTTCCCTTGGAGCAGCGTTAGCCAATAGAAATATAATGTGAGTCTCATATGTAATTTGAAATTTCTCATGGTTTCATTTAAAACAGTAAAAAAAAGAGGCAGCACCAGTTTTAATAATGCATTTTATTTAGTCATTGTATCCAAAATATTATTTCAACATGTAATGCATATAAAAATTATTAATGAGCTATTTAACATTCTGCTTTGCACTCGGCCTTGGGAACCTGATGCGTGTTTTACACGTACAGCTCTTCTCCGTGCAGGCCAGCCAGACTGTAGGTGCTCAGCAGCCCCATGTGGCTGGCGGCTCCCGTAATACAGAAGCCTCAGAGGTCTTTCTGGTGCTGCCAGCCACATGGAGCAAGGCGATTCTTTTAGAAGGTTCTGAGCTGGGGGCTCTGGACTTCAGTTTTCCCATGTGTGAAGTGAGGGTGATTCTCCCTGTTTGTTTTTTTTTTACTTCCCAGGGGTGATTTCATGGTTTCTCAAAGTCAAGAGCTCTTATTCTGAGAAATGATAAAACAGAATTGTAAGATGGTAGACTGTATTAAATATTTGCGTTTAGCCAGTTAATGTTTCAAACAACCTACACTAGCAACATGTGTTTGTATAATCTCCAAATGGAAAGCAAAAGTCTAAATTTGAGGCTAAATCTGACTGTGAGGCCCCAGCCAGATGTTTCTCCTACCCAAATGTCCTTCCGGCCACCTCTCTGCACTGTCCTCTGTGGTAGGCTCTTGGCATTGGAAAAACAAATATGGATTTTTTTTTGGTTGCAATATGTAAAGTGCATGCGCTTGGGATGGGAGAGCTAGGGTTTTCCATTTGGTGAGGAGAACCAAGGACGCTGGAGGGTGGTTCTGGGTCAGGCCTGTGAACTGTTTCACCCAGAGCACTCTAGGGATTCTGGAACTCTCCAAGAAGAGGGCCTCCCACCATAGGACTAAGTGTATATGTGCGGAGGGAAGGTCCTTGTTAGGGTTGCCAAAGGAGATATGCACAAGGCCGAAAGTGGTAAGGGATTATAAATTTATTAGGTCATCTGGAGACCAGATGGGCTGAGCCTCAAAATGGTGCCAGCAGCCAGGGATGGGGAGTCAGAGATTTTAAAGGACTCCAGGGCTCTAGGTGGGCTTTTTCACTGGAGAATTCTCTTGGCGAGTCTGGATCCTGGGCAAGTCTGGAGGGAAAGTTACTGGTCTTAGCAAATGGAATGTGGTCTAAGTGAAAGGAAATGTTGATTGCGAGATGATCTAAACTCTAAAGGTCAGTTTCTCAGAGGAGGGGATATCAATTCAATTATTTGATCAGACCTAACAGTCTTCTCCTTGTCCCAAGGGAGGTCCGTTGGAGGAAATGGCAAGGCAGCCTGGGTCTAAGCCCCAGCTATAGATAGCTGGTGTCTCTCTCTCTCTCTCTCTCTCTCTCTCTCTCTCTCTCTCTCTCTCTCTCTCTCTCTCCTTGTTAATCTTTTCTTCCGCTCTGCCTAATCATGGCATGTTTTATTGAGAGTTGGTGCATGCCAGCTGCTTGCAAGGGGGGATGACCCTCTTGCCCTAGAATCACTCCAAGATTCAGAAGGATGAAGAAGATGAATGATTCCCTTTCCTGAGGATCATCTCGTTCCAGCTTCAGTCTTTATTCTTAGCAAGACACAACTCGGTGCCATAGAAAGAATATGAGATTTGGAATAAAGAGACTCCAGTTCAAGGCTTGGCTTGCTATTGAACGTTATGGTCCTCGGTTTCTCCATCTTGATACTGTGTCAGTTCCATGAGAACAAGAGCTCTCCTTAGCACAGTGCTGGGCACATTGAAGTGACATAAATATGTGGAAAATGATTAATTAACTGTATACATCTGTAAAATGGGATGAATAATAATACCTGCCTGATTTGACTGTGCTTAGACACACACACACACACACACACACACACACACACACACTCACACACTTCCTCAACCCCATCCATGCTAAAGGAGGAATTAATGGATTGGCTATTTAGAAACTTTAATTCAGAGGGACAGGGTGGTTGAGGAATGGACCAAGGTCATGGAATGCAGATGTGGGATAAGAAGTTAGGTCTTAGTTTACGAACTGCTTTCAAGTGTGTGTGTGTGTGTGTGTGTGTGTGTGTGTGTGTGTGTGTACATATATATGTACGTTTGGGGGTATGCGTTTGGGGGTCTTCCTTCATTGGGTGTTTATCTAAGAACTACCATCAGGCAATTATAAAGATTGTTTGCTCCCAGAATCAGAAAACATTTTATGGGTGATTCTGGCAGTTCTCTGAAAAGGGGATCGGAGGAAAAAGAAAGAGGGGCTGTGATACCAGCCCTCAGACATGCACAGTCTAGAACAGCCGTGGGCAAACTACGGCCCGCGGGCCGGATCCGGCCTGTTTGAAATGAATAAAACTAAAAAAAAAAAGACCGTACCCTTTTATGTAATGATGCTTACTTTGAATTTATATTAGTTTACACAAACACTCCATCCGTGCTTTTGTTCCGGCCCTCCGGTCCAGTTTAAGAACCCATTGTGGCCCTCGAGTCAAAAAGTTTGCCCACCCCTGGTCTAGAAGGAGGTCAGGATGCAGTTTCATAGCATCCTCCACTTTGGGGAGGGGAGGGCCACAATACACTGGAAAGAGCACTGGGCGCTGTTGGAAGACTGGGCTCTCGTTCCAACTCTGCTGTGACTTCTGACTCATGCTGGGTGGGCCACTTCTGCTCTCTGGGCCAGAGTGTCCTGTGTTAAGGCTGAACTTGGATCCCAGATGATGTTGTCAGGCCCCTTGAACACTGCCTTGGGTTTCAGTGGAAACGGCACGTCCGGCCCTTTGCAGCCTAGCACACAGCCACCTGCTTATTCTGCTAGAGTGAGCAGTCCACGGGAGTGATTTCTCTTCACTTCAAAAGCACAGTCACCTCCCAGGGCAAGTCATTGAGCAGCAGTAACGATGCCGAAGCTTGTGTTTGGCTCAAAGGGAGTTCAAAAGCTCCCTGACGGGGCTCAGCCTTCAATCTTAGAGTCTTCCCTTTTGACAAGTTGGTGTAGAGAAATGAACTCCAGACTTAGGAGACTGGCGTTCCAAAGCCAATGTTGGTGCCGGCGACTCTGACTTCCCCTCTCTGGGTTTTAGTTTACCTTTCACGAGATGGTACTGTTTGCTTTGATTATTTCTAAGAGTCCTCAGCATGGCGGTCTTCCAGGTCACGTCAGTAAGGCAAGGTCATTTCCAGAGGCAGCCTGCTTGCCTCCGCAGAAAACCAGCCCCGAGTGGTCAGGGGCTAAAGATGCCAGCGATAAGTAGAGATCACTCCGATAGAGAGACCTTAAGCAACTCTCAAGTTGCTTATGTGTTCAGTTGCAACACACACAGACAAAAGCACTGAAAGAAGAACAACCAAATCAAACCTCACTCCCTGAGTCCCTATGGGAAATGCAGGAATCCCGGGAACTCTGCCTCCCTACCCCCTTTCATCCCTCATGCTGCCATGCTTAGGGTTAGCTATAAAGCAAGGGGTCTTCCTATGACATGCTGAGGACTGTAAGGTGACCTCAGTCTTGATAGGACTGTCTTCTTTCAGGTCTTGGCTTAGAGGTCCACATCCTGGGAAGGGTTCCCATCTTTGAGAAACCTGAAAAGTAGGTGATATGAGCCCCATTTCCAGGTGGGGAGCCTAAGGTCAGCGTGATCATTTAAAACTCAAATTCAGGTATGTCACTTCCTAGCTTAAAGCATGTCAGCACTTTCTCATTGCTCCTCAAATGAATCCACACTCTTCCCCCCCACCCTCATCTCTCCCTGCTCTCAGCCCTGCTCTCTATGCTGCAACCACTCTGGCTCCTGCCAGAGCCTCACACATGCCAAGCTCTTCCCATCCTACGAATCCTGCAGGCGCTGCGACTTCCTCCTGGAAAGCGGTCCCCAGCTCTCCAGCTGGATGGCTCCTTTAAATCCTGATGGTTTCTGTTTAAATGCCATCTTCTTAGAGAGGCCTCTTAGGAAAATCCTAAGTAATCCCCTTCTACCAATTAGTCTTCATCACAACACCATTTCCATCCTTTACAACACATCTAAGTTTCTTATTTAGTTACTGGCTCATTCATATTATGTCTGTCTTTCCCACTGGACTGTAAGCTCCAGCAGGGCAGAGCCATGACTGTTTGGTCAACCCAGGTGTGTCTGGTGGGTAGTGCAGTGCATGGCACCTGCGCTCGTGGGAAGCAAGCATGTTCGAAGGGCCCTGATGATGTAAGGATGACTAAGAAGAAGGTCCTTGCTTTCAAAGATCTTGTGATCTAATCAGGGAGGGACACACAAAGAAATGGTTCCAGTCAAGGTTGATATTTCTTCAGTGGTAGTTACTGTGCTGTAGTCAGAGAGGACCTCCTAGGGGAGGTGATGTTTTAGTAACATCTTGAAGACTAAATAGCGATTTACTAGGTCAAGGCTTTCCAGGCAGGGAAATTAATATGAATAATGGCCCAGAGGTGTGGTGGGCAAGTGAGAATGAGATATTTGGAGAAAAGTGAGGGTCCTTCTGTGATGTGTACTCAGAAGTTCTTGGGGTAAACATCAGGAGATGAGGCAGAAGTAGACTACTATTCCCAACTCAGGACATGATGCACTGTCATCCTAAAGATAAAGATAACGGGGACGGGAGTAAAAGAAATTAAGTAGAGAAATGATCAGACTTGAATTTTTAACTTCTTAAACCTTTTTTTAAATTATAAAAAAGAATACATTTTCATTGTAGAAAAATTTGAAGATAATAGAAACATCAAGAAGCAGGTGAGCTGTGGCCAGTAGGCAGGGGAGTTAACACAGGCAGTGCTGTCTGGCAGCCGGCCAACAATGGGGCTGGCGCAGGCTGGGCCTGGAAGTGGAGGAGTCCTTCATGAGTACAGAGGGAGAGATGATCAGGCCCTGAACCTGAACAGAGGGGATGGGAGGTTGAAAGGAGGTAACCACAGGGCGATTAAGGGGGAAGATACGGGGACCAGTTGCTTGCGGTCTGTGGGAGAGGAAGGATCTAAACGATTATCCTGTTTCTGGTTTAGTTATGTAAGTGAATGATGGAGCCTTTCATGAAGATGAATTCCTTAGGCTAGGATGGGCAGAGTGTTGTGGACAGGCTGAAAGGGGCCTGTGCTCACCCCGCCCCATCCCCTGAAAGGGACTGAGCATCCTACTTATCAGCATCAGGCACAGACATGGGCATTTGATGCCTCTTCTAGACATCTCCTGTGAACCATAGCACATCACAGGAACACAGTTCATGGTAAGAGTGAAATGCAGGAACCCTGGGAACTTTGCCTCCCTACCCTCTTTCACCCCCCCCATGCTGCCATGCTTAGGGTTAGCTATAAAGCAGGGGGTCTTTCTTGTGTGCAGAAATGTGCTGAGTGCCATAAGGAACTGAGAGACCATCGGTGTGATCAGAAGAGCAGGCCTAGAAGGGCCCTCAGAAATCCCCTGGTCCATTCCCCTTGTCTGGGTAGGGGAGCTCATACCTACTCTAGACCTGGCACTCATTGACTCTTCGTCACGACTCTGCATTGCAGGCATTCTCCTTATTCCCACTTTATAGAAGAGAACACTGAGCTAGAAGAAGTTAAGTATCTCATAAAATAAAGACCATGGCCTGGACTCAAAATCAGGTCTCTCTGACTCTACAGCTCATGCCCAGCCTACCCCAGCACATGAGTCCTCCTTCAGAGGAGGGAGCTGAAGCCCAGAGAGACAGAGACTGGCGTATCTGAAGTATTTCGGGGGCAGAACACACCAGGTTTCTCAACTCCCACTGCATGCCACTGCTTCCTGGGCTGCTTCTACTCCATGGCTAGTATATGCCTGGTCCTTCATGGAGTGAGGTAGAGGACTGCAGAACTATAGCAACTTGTTTCCCTGCCCTCGGAGAGTTTATGTTTTTCCTAGGGAGGTGGCCTCAAAGGTAGTGACAAAATGACGAGCATAAACTGGCAGCCCTCATTTCTTTCTCTTCTCCTATCTCCCACCCTGCAGTTCTTCCCGTCTTACCAGTTAGGCATCAGAGCCGAGAATGAAAGAAAATGTGCTTAACAAAGTCTCATACAAAGAGTTCTGTCCCAACTGGTAAACCTGAGCAGGCAGGAATGAGAGAAGGAGGTGTTCCAGGAAGGTGCACATTCAGGCACTCAGACCGCAGACGCGAGCCTCTCTGTCTGCCACAGGGTCAGGCAGGAGGTAGGCAATTGCATTTTGACTGCAACGAGATGCTGTTGCCATGGGCATAGGCAGGAAAAGTGAGGCCGGGGAAGGCTGAAATCAGGCCAAGTACCAGTGACAGAGAAACAAAACACACAGACATTGGGGCCAACAGCTGCTTAATGGGAGGACATGGGGGAAGTCTGACTCTTGCTTACCGTGTCAGGAATGAGCAGTGGTAGACATGGGTTCAGTTTCAGTGCCGCTAATGACTAGCTGTGGGACCTTATGCATTAATTTAATCTCTTCAAGTTTCCTCACCTGTAAATACTGAGGAAAATATTGATCTGAAGAGTATTTAAAGGGAAACATGCAAAGCACCAAGCCTTGCATGAGTTTTTACTTAATGATGATGGTGAGGAGGAGGAGGATGGTGCTGAGGGTGGTGGTGGTGGTGAGGATGAGCATGGTGGTGATGATGATGATCATGAAGACTGATTACATTTTGCCCTTCTCCCGGGTATCTTTCAAAAATGAAATCTCCTTGATTTTCTCTAATGTTTCAGCAGTGATACTCAAGCGATGGGTAGGGAAGAGGGGAAGGGATGACATAAATATTTAGCTCCTACTCTGTGCCACCTACTACAGTGGTTTCATTTGCATACTTTTAAATTTAATCCTCATAAGAATATTTTCAAATATGTTTTACAATCTATATCTTATGGGTGAGAAAACTGAGGTCAAAGAGGTTAAATCACTTGCTCAGTGTCTTAAAGTGATTAAGTTGCACAGCTAGGGTTTGATCCCAGAACTCTAGGGCTCAGTGTTTTATCAGTTAGGTTTCTCATGAACTAATTGGAGCATGATTCCAAAGGTTTTCCTTGGAACATTCCTGGAAGAAATCTCCCCACTCCCGTCCCAGCAATAGGGTCTGGGCAGAAGTTCCAGCAATTGTGCCTTGAATTGCGATGTCTCTCATAGACATCATTCATTCCTTAATTTATTCTGTTCACAAATCCACCAGTGTTCATTGAGCCAGACACCACATTTTGCCCTAATGATAGAAAGAAGAAAGACTATGAGATGAAAGATAGCTAACAGCAGTATATTTGTTTGATAATGCACTTTGATAGCTATAAATCATGAGTTATATGTAGATGCATCAACCAGTGTCCACTAAGGAGAAAAAACACACACCGTACTGTATGTTTTTTTTAACAAAGAGAATTAATTCAAAAGAATTATTACCTAAGAATAATACATTTTTAACTAAATAACTCAAAGGACAAAGAGAAAACAATATATTATCACAGATAGAGCAGCCACGACCCCTGGGACTGGCGGAACAAAATGAAGATGTGGGCATCATTAAAACCTAGAGCAGCAATTTTCAACCTTTTTCATCTCACGGCACACATGAACTAATCACTAAAATTCTGCGGCACACCAAAACATGTATTTTTTGCCGATCTGACAAAAAAAAAATAGGTATGATTTTGATTCATTCACACTGGACAGCTATTACTGTGTTGGCTGTTGTCATATTTTTTTATTTGACAGTGTAAGAAAAAGAGGTCAGTGCCCCTGTCTAAATAGTCAACTGTTGCATGTTTTAAAAGTTCTTGGGGCGCACCGGTTGAAAATCGCTGACTTGGCGCTTGGAGTGGGGACCCTGCAGTGCTTACACTCAGCTCTCTGAGGAAAGGGCTCTTCCCTGCTGATGCCAATGGCTCTGGGAACACACGTAGTGCTGGGACTTCTGAGGGGGAGCACCAACCAGCTGGTGCTGGTGTTGCCAAGGGAGCACAATGAAGTGAGTTCTGAAATGATTGGGAGAAACTGAAAGTGGACTTCAGCTGTTAGTGGGCCAGATTCCTGCAACTGAGGAGGGGGAGGAGCAAGAAGAGGGTGGTGCCGACAGGAAGAGGAAGCAGACAGGACACCTACAGGAAAAGGATGGCGTTTCTTCTTCCTCCTCCCACCTCACAGTCTCCCTTTACTTCCCTCTACAGCAGTGGTTCTCAACCTGTGGGTCGCGACCCCTTTGGGGGTCGAACGACCCTTTCACAGGGGTCGCCTAAGACCATCAGAAAACACATATATAATTACATATTGTTTTTGTGATTAATCACTATGCTTTAATTATGTTCAATTTGTAACAATGAAAATACATCCTGCATATCAGATATTTACATTACGATTCATAACAGTAGCAAAATTACAGTTATGAAGTAGCAACGAAAATAATTTTATGGTGGGGGGGTCACCACAACATGAGGAACTGTATTAAAGGGTCGCGGCATTAGGAAGGTTGAGAACCACTGCTCTACAGGCATACCTCAGAGAGATTGCGGGGTTGGTTCTACAGCAATAAAGTGAGTCATAATCTTTTTTGCTAATGGAGAGTCTTGCCTCCAATTTGTGTAAAAAAACAAACAAACAAAAAACAACAACCCCAAGCCCTGCAACATCTGTGAAGCACAGTAAAGCTAAGCACGATAAAACAAGGTATGTGTGTATTGGTAAAGCCGATACGGAGGTTCAGAGGTTCAGCTGGCAAAGTAGAAACATGGTTCACAGGGTCCTGCCATGAAGCAGGGTAGAGGAGGGTGGGGTTGAAGTGGAGAGATAGCCATGGGCAAGAATAGAGACTCAAATTCCTGCATGGGCCAGAGAAGACTTCCTGGAAGGTGTGACATCGCTTTCAGAAAAGAGCCTGAATCTTGAAGACTGTGAGTGGGATGGAGGCTGAGAGAGAGGCAGGAGCCAGGGTACATGCAGGGTGGGGAGGAGATGAGGTGGGAGAGGTGAATGAGGGATGGGCCTGAAAGTCTCATGTACCACACTCAGGATTAGATTCTGAGGTAAGGCCACACAAAAAAGAGCACAATTTATACACTTGCCCAATTTTATCCTCTCAGTTGTCTGTGATGAAGACATTATTGTCTCCATTTTACAAACGAAGAAATTAAGACTCAGAGAGAGAAAATTTTCCCTGTCATGCTGCACAACTCAAGTGGGAGCCATCTGTGTTGTCGCTGTGAGCAGGGTGCAGCCTGGCCTTGGGAGGGGTTGAGCCTGCATGGGCATAGGGGGCAGTCCCCCACTGAGACCACGGAGCTGGTAGAGCAGAGTGTGGAGTCCTCTGACACATCCAGGATTGCTCTTATTTCTCCTGTGCTAGCAAGACTTAATATCTGAAAAGTTGAAGTCAAATATGCCCATCAACTCCTTCAAATACTGTGGCGAGCAGTATTTGAAATCTCATTTTATGAAGTCCCATTGCTTTTGCATCCCACCCCAGTCCTTTCAGATGCTTGGATCCAATGGGTCAATGTCGACATCAGTAAAACTGCCCAGTTCCCAGCTCCCAAACCCACAGGCACCTGGAGCCAGGAGGTTACCGAGCCCCTTCTAGTGGATTACGGTCAAGAAGACCACTGGAGGCCACTGGATCTTGAGGGCCAGCTACTGACTTCTCAGCTTGTTTGGGAGTTTGCAAAATTCGGCTCTTGATGCTTGTTATAGCTAATCTCACACTTTGCTGTCACATGTTATTAGGCGAGAAAAAATATAGGCCTGCTAGCGAATCCTCATTTAAGGAGAAATAAAAACCACACTGGCTCTGCCGCCAGTTAGGGAAAGAAGCAATTACTGAGTAGGGATTGCTGAAGTCACGACTTCGGCGTCCAAGGAGCAGTGGGGCAGAGTGATTGGGCAACTCCTTTGGCCCCGAAGCGTGCTGTGGCTTTCAGTGGTTTAACTTCGACCACAGCCAGGTGACAGACACCACACAGTGTTCTTTATGCACCATTACAGGTGGGTAGCATCTGAGAGATCATCTTCCACATCTCATGGCTAACCCATTGGGAATGTACTCCACAGCTCTTCTCAGAACGCGGGGAACTTCTCCACAGGGCCTTCCCGGCAGCGGGCACACACTGAGCAATTTACAGGTAGCTACAGCCGGTTTGGGTCTGCCCGGGCACAGAGCCCTGAGGCGAGAGCATTGGACAGCTCCGTAATAGGCTCAGGCCGACCCTGTCATTTGATGAGGCATTTACGAAGCAGGAGAGAGGTGAGGTGATGGAAGCCTATTGTGATAAATGTCCTAAGTGTAGGGCACTGCTCTGGGCTCTAGAGATACACAGACATTATAAGGTACACTCACTACACTCTGGGGTCTGATTGGGGAGACAGGTTGTATATAGAAAAAGATCTATCACCATGCAAGGCAGATAAATGCTTAGTGAGACGCAAAGACATTAAGTCCCTCTAGACCTGGAAAGGCCCATCCACAGCATCTAGTCAGACTTTATTTGCAGAGGAGGGAAATTGAGGATCAGAGAGGGGGTGGCTTGACCAAAATGAATAGCCAATAAAGGCAGAACAGACTAGACTGAATGAACGTGGTTCACTTCTGAGCCATTTCTAGAACATGGTATCACACACATCCGGATAGGTTATGTCAGCTTAGCTGAGTGCTGTCCACCTCATTTTATGCAGGCAGAATGGATGGCTTAGGGCAGCTCAGTCACATACCTGTTAAACAGAACTGGAGCTTCAACTCAGAGTCAGTTTGACTCCAAAGCCCATGCTTTGGCCACTGGGCCTTCCTGATGGCCCCAGAGGCCAAGGAGAGCCTCAAAGAAAAGGTGGTACTTGTTGTTGTTAATACCCACTCTAGGATATGTTTCCTATTGCTTTTTAGAGAGATTAGAGGGAGGGAGGGGGGAGGAAGAGAGGGAGAGAGAGAGAAAGAGAGGGAGAGGTGAGAGAGATACATTGATTACTTGCCACTCACATGTGCCCTGAGAGGGACAGGGATGAACCTGCAACCCATGTATGTGCCCTTGACTGGAAATTGAACCCATGACTCCTCGGTGAGCAAGACAACACTCTAACCACTGAACCATAGCTCTAACCACTGAGCAACCATCCAGGGTTGTGCTGTCCTTTTAAAGAGAGAAATTAATGGGCTTGTTGCCATGGAGGGAAGGACTGGCAGTGGCCTTAGAGGGTGGGGACGTGGAGGCCGTGGGCATGCGCTCAGTGACTTGCTATCTTTAGGCTGCAGGTGCTGGGTTCTTGGACAGAGTGGACTTGCCTTTTCTTAAATGACCACCTGACTAAACTGTCAGGCTGGACATGAGCCAAACAGTCAAAACCGTACCAAGTGGGGAGGAGCGCTCCTTATTACAGGTGTGGCTGCCAACCTCCAGTGGAATTCTGTCCTCCCTCCCGACTCTCAGTCTCCCTGCATTAAAAATGGTGGGCACTTGGGGTGCCTGAAGATGGGTGGCATGATGGACTTAGATGAGCCTGGGAATTTTCTCTAGGTCCTCAAGCTTGGCCATATTTTAGAACCCTAAGGGGATATTAAAAACAACAATAACAGCAACAGAGATTCAGGACTGGGATGTGGTCTACGCATGCAGTGATTTTAATGTGCAGGCTTAAGCCCACTGCTTTCGTTCCTACCCCTCCTACAAAGCAGCTGGGCAGCTTTCGGTCTCACTCAGACACAGAGCCCAGGCCTCCTGAAATCTCCCAGCTCCCAGCTTGCTGTTTCCAGACATTTATTCATCGAAATTCAACTGGGTGGCTATTCTACCCTAAAAGGTAAGCAGTGGGGATATGGGCAGTGACATGCTAGTAAATATTTAACAACCAGCTTTCTAGGAGGAAACAAAACCATGTTTGTAGTTTCTCCATTTCCCTGATAAAAGTACTCCCACCATGAGCCGTGTCGTGAAGTCACTGAATTCAGAGTTGGGAAGAAATGCATGTAATTGGCTCTTGTGAGCCAGCGTGAGTCAGCTCCTGCACACTCTGGGTGGAGTGATGACTGGAATGCACCCCACATTCTAAAGGGAGCAGAGCCAGGTTGGGAGAAGACATGTGTGCACACAGATCACAGAAATCCCGACGAGGAGTGAGGGCTGGAGGGACAGCAGTAAATCCAGCCTGTCGGGGCCAGGGAAGCTGAGTTTCCATGAATAAATAGTTGATCAGAGACAGACCTTCGAAATCAATGTCCTCAGGCCCCTCCTTTTGTTTTTCTCTGCTGGCCGCCACATCCCAATGACATCATGGACAATCAGAGCGTCTGACGGGGCTGAACTAATGTGTGACCCACTGAGAAGACATCATTCTGCCCAGGAGAGGAGGAGTCACTGCTTACTTAGTCTGCGAGGCATTGGATCAGTAACACACATCACTCTGGTAGGTTTTCTGAAGTGCTGTGGACAGCTTGTGGGCCTCCAGTGCAGACCCACTGACCTGGCCCCACCCTATCACAGTAGATAATGAGAAACTTGGGCCAGAGACCCGGAGTGACTGGTGCTGGGGGTGCAGAGCTGGTGTGAGGGGCCAGGCCAGGCACCCAGCCTCCCAGAGTTGTGTTCTCACTAATCTGCCATGGAGCCAGTCTTCAAGATCAAACACCTTCTGGACAGTATTTTATTAATATACTGATAGGAGGGATACCAGTTCATTTGCTTCGAACAAAAGGTTCTGTGCAGGAGAGAAATCCAATCTGGTGTCAAAATTGGTCCTAATAAGCCCACAATTGGCAGCCCCAGCGATGATCCTCTCAGGCTATAATTGTGTGAAAAATGGATGCATTCCCATCACCGAGTGGAAAGACCACATCTGCCCCCTCTGGGCAGTGGTTAATAATCTCATTAAGTTATTAATGAAATTAGCAGAGCTTCCTGCCTTGGCTGGCAGGGAATAGCAAGTGCGGCGGTTTCGTGGCGCCTGGTGGCAGCCAGCACGCCCATCACCTTAGGGAACTCTTCTCAGCTGGATTATCACCTCCGAGAGGCCAGACCCTTGGGCTGGCACTGAGCATTCCATTCCTGAGATGTCACAAAGGGCATAGCAGGCTCCACGCAGAGGAGGTGGCGGCCCACTCAGGGTCACTTTAGGAGTGTGTGTGTGTGTGTACACACCTGCAGCTGGTGGCAGCCTGCACTGGAGGATCTGGAGTCATTAATTCATTTAAGAGGCAGGGTGGTATCCTGGAAGGCATACTTGGCTGGAAGTCTGGACCTCTAGGACTCAGTCCTGGCTCTCCCACACTGGGTGACCTTCTCCCCCCGCCCGCCCCCCCCCCCCCATGTCTCTTTCTCATCAGGAAAGCAGAAGAGAGGTTAGAATTAGCTGAACCTACGAGGTTCCTTCCAGCTGCCTCATTCTGGTTTTTGCAGTGGCAACGTAAGATTCATTTACTAGGGAACAAATATTTTTCTTCTCCTGTGTTGACACCACGCTTCACACTCTTCAATGAATAAAAACACAGATAAATGTTTCTGTTATGAAGGCCAACCCTAGGTAACTACACCACCTATCACCCGTATGGCTAAGAAGAGTTGGAATCTAGATAATCCTATGCTTTCAGAATTATATTCTTTAAAACACACATACACACTCGCACACACACATACACATAAACACTAGAGACCCGGTGCACGAAATTCATGCATTGGGGGGGTTGTCCCTCAGCCCAGCCTGCACCCTCTCCAATCTGGGACCCCTTGGGGGATGTCCGACGGCCAGTTTAGGCCCGATCCCACAGGACATCCGGCAGTCGGACATCCCTCTCACAATTTAGGAATGCTGGCTCCCAACCGCTCGCCTGCCTGCCTGATTGCCCCTAACTGCTTCTGCCTGCCAGCCTGATCAATGCCTAACTGCTCCCCTCCTGGCCTGATTGCCCTCAACTGCCCTCCCTGCAGGCCTGGTCCCCCCCCAACTGTGCTCACTCCCCTGCAGGCCCAGTCGCCCCCTACTGCTCTCCCCTGCCAGCCTGGTTGCCCCTAACTGCCCTCCCCTGCCGGCCTGGTTGCCCCTAACTGCCCTCCCCTGCTGGCCATCTGTGGTGGCCATCTTTTGACCACATGGGAGTGGCCCTCTTTTGTGAGGGCATGACAGTCAATTTGCATATCACCTCTATCATATAGGAGATATATAATTTCAGAAAGGAAGGGCGAGGGAGAGAGAGAGAGATAGAAACATCAATAATGAGAGAGAATCACTAATTGGCTGCCTCCTGCATGCTCCCCACTGGGGATCAAGCCCACAACCCAGGCATGTGCCCTGACCAGGAATGGAACCGTGACCTCCTGGTTCATAGGTCCATGCTCAACTACTCAGCCACGCTGGCTGGGCCTAGAATTACATTCTTTACCCCCTACTCTTTTTTTTTTTTAAACCATAATGACCTAGAAATTTGGGCTTAGGATTAAAGTTCTTTGTCTCTGAATTACCATCTTTGAACTAATCATTAAGTGTGAATACTATTACTAGTATACATAGTTAATTCGTTTGAAAAGGATTGTGTGTATTTAGTGCTTTGGAGGAGATATTAGTGTTTGAGTTATTTCCTCTCAAAACCCTCTGGCAAAAGGAATCACCCTCTCCTGGGTGTAGCCACAGCACATGGTCAGGTCCCTTATGGAACTCTCCTCACTGCATGTTGCTTGGCTTTCTATATGTCCATACCCGCCAAGAAACTGAGTCCTCCCAGGGCAGGAACCACGTCTTATTTATCCTTGTTCATTCAGACACTTGGTCAAACCTCAAAGACAGTTTGGGTTCCTGGCTCTCTTTCATGCCTTCAGTGGCTCATTAGTTGTCCTTGCCTGTCTCACTTTTCACTATAATACAAGTTTCTCTAACATGTTATTTTGAATATTTTACTTCCTTGATCAAAGCCTTTTTAGTGACTCCTCTTGCAGAATGGAGCCCAGACTCCTAGAATGAAAAACAAAAACCAAACCCCAGTACCATTTACATTTCTAGGAGTGGGCCAAGGGTTTTCCTTGGACTATTCTTATTCAATGCACAAAACAAGCGCCTGCAGTAGATCTTTTCATGTTACTGCTGAGTAAATGGAATGACCTGTTTTAGGTCACAGGGCCGTAGGAACTGGTGGGTGTAGCATGAGAACAGTGGCCAAAAAGGGGCCACATACTAAACCTGGCAAGCTCAGGGGAGGCCTGTGTGGCTGTCTTACAAACTCAGAGACCTAAGATAACCACAGAGGGTGGTCTGAAGTTAAAACTTTCTAGCTAAAGGCAGGTCCTAGACTAGAATCTTCCCTGACAAAAGTCAGTCTTTACCTTAACTGAGCCTGTCTATTGTCTTTTGCATCTACAACAGGGGTCCTCAAACTACGGCCCGCGGGCCACATGCGGCCCGCCGAAAACATTTATCCGGCCCGCCGGGTGTTTTTGCCGCCGCTGTGTGCATAGGAATTTGTTCATAGGTTTTTTTTAAACTATAGTCCGGCCCTCCAACGGTCTGAGGGACAGTGAACTGGCCCCCTGTTTAAAAAGTTTGAGGACCCCTAATCTACAATAACATATCTTTGCAATGTCAAGGTAACTTCCCTTTTTCCTGACTCCTCTTGGCACAGCAACCAAGCCAGAGCAGAGACTACAGATCCTCTCATTGTTACTTTTATGGTGTTAATTATTGACTGTTAAGTATCCTGTACCCACCTAGGTAAAGGATGGATATGCCTGTCATTTTACTTTTTATCCAATCCCAGAGGTTCCCTCCTAGCCCCTGCTTTGCTTTCTCCTGCCTCCACAATCTATCACCAGTGGATTTCATGTAACCTACTTATATCATCTCTTTTGACTGTAATGTATAAAATAAGGTGCAAAACTGCCATCTCTGGAGCATTATCTCAATCCGTTGAGACTTTGCTTCCCGGCAGTTGTCGACAGTTTGGCTCACATAAACTCACAAAAATTCTCTACAGGTTTGAATGTTTCTTACACTGACAGAGCCTAGTGTGTCTACCATAATAGAGCATTATTTTCCACATCTCATACCTCGGTGTAGCCTGATACCGAAGAAACCCTCCCCAGTCTGGCCTTGATCTTTCCTGCACTAGTTTCCACGACTCCATCTGGGTGCACAAGTTCCTCTGTTGTGTAAGCCTTGTCACCTTTGAAATGTTATTCTTTTGCAACATCACACCTCCCCATCCTGGATGTCTACTTTCTCCACTGTGGTCATAACCTACACATCCTTTGATGCTTAACTGACATTTCTCTAACTCTCAGAGGCTTTCCTCTCTCCCTGTAAGCTCAAAAAACCCGCTCCCTGCTCCTGAACCTCGTATCATTACTCCTCATTTTACCCTTAACTGGTAGTGTTCTGTTTAATCAAATCAAATTCTCCGCCTTCACCCTTGTGCTAGTAAGACACCTCACTAGCAAGAGATAGGGCTTCAAATTCAGGCAGACATGGCTTATGTTTATGTTCCTAAAGCAGTCTCTGAGGTGAGAATTCCTGTCGGAGTGATTTATTAAGAAGCGATCCCAGGAGAAACCAAATAGGGAAGTGGGGGAGACAGGACAGAGAAGGGGGGGGGGGATGAGAGGCAAGGGAGTAATTTGTTGCCAATTCTGGCTCAGCCTGATTCTACAGGGTAGTTTTAGAGCGTTGGTCCCTGCTCTGGGCAAGATTGCTGGGCAGTCTTGCTCCCAGCCCTCATTGTCTGAGGGTCATGCCACATTTAACTCCCAGGACCTTAGAGCTTTCTGGGAGCTATAGACCTTGTAGCTCCAGGACAGGCAACTGAAGAGAATAATACAATCAGGTCATTAGAAACAAAAAAACAAAACAAACACAAACCCACAACAGTTGGAGGAAAGGCACACAGAAATGATTCAGAGGAATATGAGCAACTTGAATGGAATATCAACAGTGTCTGCTAAGGTTGGCATACCTGTTTTGCAAGTGTCTTAATCATTCAGAGTCTCAGTTTTTCCAGCTGTCTAATGGAATTCATACTTCCATCATGGTGGTGTTATAGACAACAGAAGAGGTGTTATCAGACAGCCTTCTGAGTTGGAAGGAGAGGGCTGGCCCCTCCTCAGTTCTTGTCAATCCCGTGAAAAAGAATGCAAACAGTGACAGACAGCAGCATTGTAGTAAAGTGAATTTATTAAGAGCAAGCAAATTTATTAAAGAAGTAAGGCAAGCAAATCTATCCAAATACGTCTGGCATAAAGTGCAGGTGGGCTCTCAGTTAATCTGAGGAGCGAGCCTGGTGGGGGTTCAAGGGGTTTTATACCCTTCCGTCTGCAGGTTTCAAGGTTCCTCTGCCAGATATCTTGGTACAGATTAGCTCTCAAGGCCCCCCATTTACTTTGTTGTGACTTTTCTTGGGATGTTTGTACATATACCCAGTCATCTTGGCAAGCCCTAAGATGGCTGACTGTTTTGTTCAGTGAGCGAGCTAAAACTCCTCTTTCTCCTTCCCCCTTCCTCCCTCCTGCCTTAGCATCCCAGGGCGGTTTAAGCTATGTATTCTCTGGTTAGGGAAGAGAGGTATTAACCATTTGTCCTCAAGTGTCTTTGGTTGGGGAAGATAAGGTCTTGCTGCAAGCTGCTCAAACTATTTGGCCTTGTTTAATTTTCTTGTCTTAGTTTTTCTATTCCTCCTGCCCTGGAATTTCCTCAGCTTTTTGCTATTCTGTTATAGTGGGATAAAGAGACCGACACAGCAATCACTCTATAAATGTTAATGCTTTCCTCGGAAAGAGCTTTCTACTTTATGTGTTATGTATATACTCTATACTATATGGTACTATGCTAGTATATTAGAATCTTAAATGTGCTGGGTTCTTTCTGCCTCGGGGCTTTCCTTTGCCTCCTTCTCAATCCCCTTCTTGTCTAATGTGCTCTCACTCTCCTTGATATTTCACTTTAAATGCCACTTTCTCCAGGTTGGTTTCTTTGATTCCCAGGCTAGGTCCTATTCCATCCTGCTTCCCTCACAAATTATATGTTATCATAGAACCCTGAATATTTGTTTATTTTTAAAGCACTTATTACTGCTGATTATTATGAATCTACTTGTGGTATTAATTATTAAAATAACAGCAATGTATGTTAACTAAACTCTTTGTGATAATCATTTCAAAATATATATGTATATCAAATTGTTGTGGTGTGCACCTTAAACTGGTATATGTTATATGCCAATTGTTTCTCAGTAAAACTGTAGAAAATAACTTAATTAATGAAAGGTAAGCCTCATCTTCATTAGAAGTGGTTGAATTTTTGATCATTTATTTCTAGAGCCTTAAGATGCATTGAATGAAGAGATAAACGAATGAAAGTATGAATGAACACAAACCATAAGCCTGCAGATGCTCAGTAAATGCTTTCTGGTTGGCTGGTTAATGGATGAAAGGACCCTGGGCGTCAGGTCCCTCAAATGTTCAATGATGGTCTCGAAGAGCCTTCTTGGTGCCAGGCCCTCGCTCCCAGGATGGGTCATCAGGGAAGGCTGAACGGGAGAGGGATGCTGGGGGTTGTAGAGGTAGAGGATGTGAGTTGCACTCCTATCCACAGGGGAGTCCTCCTGCCAGAAGAAAAGTTCATCGGAGAGCTGGGAGGCAGACCCAGAGGCAAGGGCATGGTGGGGGTGGACCCCTGGAAGGGCTGATGGAAGAGGGGAGGATGAGCTGTGGTTGGCATTCAGATCATCAGAGCATGGTGAGGTGCTCCTGGAAGTAATGGTGTGGCTCAGGACTGCATCTTTCCCGATTCTTTCCCCCTGATTCTGGCGCAAGTGGCTCTGCCCCTCCATAGCCCTGTGGCCTTATGCAAGTTAATACATCATATAACTCTTGATTGTCTTAGTTTTCTCACCTATAAAGTGAGGTCCGCGGGGCTGTAGGAATTAAAAGAGTATATGTAAAGTGCTCAGAACAATTGTCAATGGTCTCATCTCAAGGAGTATTACTGTTGCTGCTGCTGCTTTTCGATAATAAGGAAGGCGCTGGGGACAGACGCACAGCTTCCAAGTGTCTGATTCGCAGTTCGGCATTGGCCAGACACTGCGCTGTGAGCTTTGCCGAGTTGGTGGTGTGTAGAGTGTAGGAGCTTTAAAGCATGGCCTACCTTTTTCTGAATCCCGGTGCCACAAGCTACCTAATCTCCCTGAGACCCAGCTTCTCCTTGGTATAATGGGGGATTAAGATTCACCTTGGAGGATTACTTTGAAGGTTAAGTATGTATTTGGGAAGTACCTGTTGCTTAGAAGGCATGGTGGGGAACCTGGTGCCTCTTCACCAGCAGCTTGGGGGGTGGGGGGATGGGGGGAGTGTGTGGGGGAGGTGAGGATGGGCAGGAACACTTAGGCACTTTGAAGGAGAGGGAGCAGTGAGTGTTCCTCCCATGACATTGTTCTCGCAGATTTAAAGATAAATCTATACTGTGGGTAATAAATTTATGGAACTCATCGCCCTGGGACCTGGTAGGGGATGATTATGAATAGGCCTGGAAAGGTTTAGGAAAATGGATGAAGGCTGATCCTCAGTGAGTTATCGCAGCACCATTTCCTAGAAAAATGTGCCTTTAGAAATAGTGGTCATGCTGAGAGGCTCTGTAGGAAAAGAAATAAGAAAAAAAATAGCTTCTGTGGTTAGAAACCTTTAGGGAATCATACTATATTCTACCCCGACAGAGAATTTCACATTCACATTTATTCAATTACTGATTCAGCAAATATTTAGAGTACCTCATGGATGATAGCCAGGGTGGTGGGCGCTGATAATACAGCTGTGAAATGACAGAGCTTCTTGCCCTTGTGGAGTTTACACCAGTGGGGAAGGCAAATAGTAAGCAATTAACATAACACATGATGAAGTTACATGGTGTGTTCAAAGGTAAAAATGCCTTAAGGAAAGATTTAAGCAGGTTCAGGGGATTGCTTATGCTGAGGACCGGAAGGGTGGGCTGTGGCCAGAAAAGCCTCACCTAGGAGGTGATATTTGAGCAAAGAAGGATTCAAGGAGGTTAGTAGATTGGCTGTCTGAAGGCAGACCTGTGGCAAAGGTTCTGAGATGAGTGTGCCTAAGTTCCCAGAGAAGGCCTCTGTGCCGGATGTAAGGAAGGCGGGGAGTAGGGAGGAGTGAAGTTCTGGGGGTCTTGTTGGCCACTAAGGGCTTTTATATCCTCAACTTCAGACAGAAGAGTGACATGATCTGACTTCAGTGTAAAGGCACCGAAAAGTCCTGCAATAAAAAGACTCCTTTAACTTAACGCAGATTCTCCCCAAAGTTTTTTGACCATGGATCCTCTTTTGTTTTCTGTAAAGCCTTTTAACATCTTTATACATGTTACACCCCTTCCTTGAAGTTTCAGATATTTGTTAGGTGTGAAATAGTTTTTCCCTAAAACATTTCACCTCTGGATCTTTCAGTTTCCCTTAAACACATGCTGACATCTGGCTTCACTAATATTCATTCTAAAGCCTTTCTACTTGAAGTGTGGCCTGTGGACCAAGTGGCATCAGCATCGCCTGGGAACTTGTTAGATGTACCGAAGGGGAGTCCCCTCTCTGGACCCCGTGTTGGCACAGTCAAGTTTCTACGCACATTAGCGTTCCAAAGTGCTGTGCTCTCGGACCCATGTTGAGAAATGCTGGATCCGACAGAAGTGGGGGTGGGGTGGTAACTTGGAGAAAAGTTCACTGTACTTTATACAGATGCCTCCAGTCCCTCTCTGCAGCGTGGACTCCTCAGGTGTTCCTGGAGCTGACTGAGCTGCAGTGTCCTCCTCACATTCCTACACGCCTTTAACCACACATCATGGCTCGAGGCCTTCAGTGCAATTTTCCTGCCACCTGTTCAGAAGAAGCCTTGGCCTCCTCTAAGAGTAATGAGTCCCATATGTTTATCACCCACATTTATATTCACACTGCCTAATGCAGGTCCCCAAATGACCTTTTCCTTCTGGCTATGAGAACGTGTCTCCTTTCCGTGTCTGGAGTTCCTGGTGCCCTGCAGGAAGGCACGCAGATGGTAGGGATACAATTGGTGCTGATGGAGGAGGGCAGGGCTGGAGAGGTGATCCACGCATGCCTTTCCCTATTTCCTCCACTCACTCTTGTAAAGATCAAAAGCGTCCCTTCCTATTCTGTTTCCAGCAGCCAGCTGTCAGCAAGAACATGTGTCTTGGGTCAGTTGGACTGGTGTTTGCATGTCAATTTCATTCTTTCTTAGTTGTGTTACCTTAAGTGAGTTATTCAGTTCCTTAAAGCCTCTTTTCCCCGGATGTGATAGGGATGTACATATATCTGTCTTGTTCAGTGGTTGTGAAGACTACACTAGGAAATCCGAGGAAAATCTCTCTTGGGCCTTTTATGTACCAGGGACCGTTGGATCCTAGACATGAGACTCAAATCATAGCAACTAGTAGGCCTACCAGTTGTTGGGTGACGTGGGTGTGTTGGATGGCTTGGGATGGAGGGACATTGCCGAGCACTGTAGTGGTGCCTGATGAGAAACAGAGCAAGTTCCATCATCTCATCGACAGGAGATGCAGTAGCTTCCTGCTTAGGTCGGTCTGGTGGGAGCAACAAGCGCCAGAGCCTTGCTGCCCTTGCTGTGCCCACTGGCACCGGTGAGAGGACCATGGTCTTTTCCCCAAGAGGAGAGAAGAGAGCTGGCACCTACTGGCGCCCTCAGGCCTTCAGAGTCGCCACTCCCTTCCACTGGAGAGAGCATCCTAATTCTCGATGAGTACACTTGCAGCCAAGGAGGCATGGGCATTACATGAAGGAAGCCTGCACATTTGTTCTGAGCTCAAGGTGTTCCTTGTCATCAGAAACCAAAATGGAAAAGACAAGCACATAAAGAGGCCTGAGAACTGGGGGGCCACAGTCAATGATAGACAGTATGGAAACACCCAGGCCCAAGCCTGCCATCACATACACTAGGGTTTCTGTTGATCATTCGGGGGCTGGATAAGTTTGGGTTGTGAGAGGCTGTCCTGTTCTTTCAGGGATGTATGCCAGCATCCCTGGCCTCTGCCCAGCGGATGTACCACAAGTGGCACCGATCCCAAGTTTAACCACCAAAAAGATCTCCAGATCTTGCTCAGTGTCCTCTAGAGCAAGATCACCCCCGGGGAGGACCATTGGCAGAGGGTGCTTGGTAACTGGGCCCTGTCTTCTCAATCCAAAAACCAAGCAAAATGCCATAGGAGTGGTTCATTCATTCTCATGGTCAGCCTCCTCCTCCTGTTGCCTCATGGGAAGTTGGCAGCAGGTGACGGCCACAGAACTCCAGGTGACCCTCATCAGACTCAGAGATGGCATCAGAGGCATGGCCCAGACACTGCCCTGCTCTCCAGCTGCGTTTCTGGCCCTATCTCTGGTGTTTCAAGGCCAAACACAGTTGGCACGGGTGCCAGCCTGGCTCACTGGGGCTCTTACTGATTGAAAACTTTCCTGGGCATTTTTGGCTGTTGGGACTGTTCCATTTCACATTGACTTATTATTATATTTTTAAAGACATCGAGATTTAAGACTCATCCAGGAGACTCAGCTTGCCAAGACATAATTAGGAGAAAATGACAGAGGTAGTAAATATATAATCAAACTCTTTTCTTAATGCCTTTTGCTGGCATTCTTCATCTATCCGCACAGCCTGAGAATTGAGTTTTCTAGACTCTCCAGGCAACTGTAGACCAATCACCATCATGTTTGCACATTGCGTTTTTGCATAACATGTATACACATGTTTATGTGTAGGAAGCTAAGTGAGGAGACACAAAGATAAACATGGGGCGCACACATTCTCAGCTCCTAATTGACTTTTGATTGATTGGTTGATTTTTTCATTGGTTCATTGATTTAACTAAGATTTAGTGAGCACCTACTGTGTCAGGCACCATGCTGTTCCCACCCTGCTAAAATCTGTTCCTAACGGTGAGTTGCTGTGTATATATGTCTTCACATAATGCATGTGTGCCTGATGTCAGGACATTCTGTATATGTGAGTACACATAAACATACACATACACATAATAATGGGGTTCAGAAAGGTGAAGTAACTTCCCCAAAGTCACATAGCTATTAAGTAAGGAGACTGGTTTTTTTTTAAAAAAATCTCAGATCTGTCTGATTTTTACTACCTGATCTAATCTCCTTTCAATGAATACTTCCCAAGGGAAGTGATATTTGAGCTGAATCTTGAAAGGTAAATAGCACTTTATCAGGTAAACACGACAGAAAATAGTTCACGCAAAGGTTGGTGGAGTGATGATCAGGAACTCTAAAAATTAAGTACAGAGAGATCAGTAGGTGCTTTGGGAGGAGCTGGAGGAGACACGCTGGTCAGGGAGGTTCTAATATGCCAGGCCCCTCACAGAACGCGCCATAGATTGGGTTCAGGTCTGACCAGGATCGGAACCCCTTTCTCCAGGAGCCAAGATAGCTCCCACTTGAGTCACAGCCTCTAGCCAGGCACAAGCTACAAGGTGACCCCCAGGCCCATTAAGAAACCAGGCAGCACTTGGTTTCACCCAGTAACTGTCTCCATCCCTCTCTTGCTCAGGAAGCAGGGACCAGTTAATTGCAGGGTGATCGCCATGTTCTTGCGGAGCATTTAATGTAGCATGTAATTGCAGGGTAAATAAATACAGAGCTATTTCCAGCTCTCAGCCCAGTGCTGCAAGCATGGTGGTAATTACGGCTGGGGATTTGCTTGGTGCAATTTCTGAGCAGTGGCTCCAGGCCAGAACTGGGTCAGCCCTCAAGCGGGCACTGTCTGCTCCCTGAAGGACCAGGATGCTGCTCTATCCAAGCTTCCCATTCACTCAGGTGTCTAGGACCTTCATTGGCTGCTCTGGACTCCCCAGTGCTCTGAGAGGATCTTTCTCCACTCAGAGCCTTGCAAAACTATTTTCTGTCGTGTGTCTTAGGGTCCCTCAGCCTTCTGGTTGGCCCCAACTCTTCATGAAAGTAGTGGTTAATAGGTTGGGCTTGGAATCAGACAGACTGAGTTTGTATCAGGGTTCTGCCATGTACTGGCTGTGTGACCTTGAAGAATGTGCTGCACCTCTCTGAGCTAAATTCTTCATCTATAACATGTAGATAGAAATAATGTATATGCCATGAAATTGCCTCACCTGCCCAAATTCTCCTAAATGCTCCTCTGTTGTCCTGAGGATCCCTCTTTTTTTCCTTCTGCCATCTCCATATCTATATATTTTTTAAATATTGAATTTTTAGAAAGAGAGGAAGGGAGAAGGAGAGAGGGAGGGAGGAAAAGTGGGAGAGAGAGAGAAAGAGAGACATTGATGTGAGAAACATCAATCAGTTGCTTCTGGAACGCACTCTGCCCAGGGATCGAACCCAAAACCTGGTTATGTGCTCTGACTGGGAATCGAACAGGTGACCTTTTGGTGCATGGGACAATGCTCCAACCAATTGAGCCACACTAGCTAGGGGCCCATATCCATACTTTAAAGGTCCATTCTTCTACTCCTTTCTAGTCTCCCCTTCTGACCCACTGAGTCATTTCTGGATGTTCTCATCTCACCCAGGAAACTCTCTCTTTTCTAAAAGCTGACCCTGGCCAAGTGGCAGGGATGGAGGTGGAGATCACTCTCCACTCAGAGCCTTACTGAGCTCTGACTGTCCGTGGGCTCTTGTGTCCCAAAAGTATGTGGCTGTCGCTGGAGGTGTGTCCTTCCATCCCCCCTCCTAGATGCCTCAGTGTTTGGGAATCTAACCTCCAATTCTTGTCCCCATGTCTGTGTATGTGTCTCTATTAGTGATTATTATTATTTTCATATTATCTGACTTGGCTTCACACCGATGCCCCTTGTATAGCTGCCCTCTGAGACTACCAGGCTCACCCCACAGAGGCTCAGCTCAGAATCCCAGGAATACTGAGTGGCCTGGGCCCTGTGTGGCTGCATCCAGCAGACACAGGGAGGAGGCCTGATGGGCCCGGGGAGAGCGGGTTACTTTGGGCCGCCAGCAGCTCCTGCAGGGGGAAGCCCATGTGAATGAACAGAGTCCCTGAGTTCTTCCTCATGGAGGGTGAGGAAGGGATGGAGGCTCTAAGTGTGAAGACAGAACCTGAGGTTGGGACCTTGTAAGTCAAGGGTGGGCCATTTAGAAGTATTTCACCTGGAGAAATGGCCTTGGCGTCCCTGAGCGTCTGCTTCCACCTGGGCTAGTGTGACTCGCCCTAGTGCTATCACCGTGCTGCTAGGAGGGAGAAGTAGAGAAGTTCCTGAAGGAGGTGCCCAGGACTTCCACCTCACACTGTGCTGGCGAGACTAGGGGAACTGCAGGCCAGGCGGGCAGCTGCCGACACTGCTTCCAGGAACAAGAAGGCCCTCCAGCCCCAGTAGGCTCTCCCCCCTGCTCGCAGAGGTGTGGAGGTCTCTAACGGGATCCGTGCCAGGAGGCCGCCGTTGGGTTAAGGCAGACAAGGAAACCTGTGCACACGCGGGTATGATTGAGGGTCATCAGAATCCCCCTGAGCACACATTTGAGGGGAACGGAGTGACAAAGGGCAGCCGGAAGGTATAGGATGTAGGGAATTGGGCAAGGATGTCTCTTATGAGAGGACCCCAAAGGAGAAAATCCTACAAACAAATGACATGGATATAAGAGATGGAGAAACCGTACCCTCCTCCCGAGTACCAAGTCTGGCTCATGGTAGGTGCTCAGTAAATATTTGATGTCTGAACAACAACATCCAAAGCACGAAATCTAGCCATGCGATCTGCGCCCAGCTGTCCCGTGTTTCTATACTCTGGTGGACGTGACATTTCCCTCTCCGAGGTTTAATTTGCACTTTTGTGAAGTGGGGGCACCATCAACTTCCCAGCCCACTTCGCTGGACCACGGCCACAGTGCAGGCAGAAGGACTTTGAAATCAGCAGACTCTGTGCAGACACAGGGACATTTCACTATTCACCACTTTCTGTCCAGCCACCCCGGGGGTCAGCCCCCTGCATCCATGATCAATATCTAATGCTTTCAGCAATTACGCTGGGTTAATTGGCTCAGGCAGAACAGTCCATAGGAAATGCCCCGAGCAGAGCTGACAAGCCCTCCTCTCGGTGTGCGGCATATCTCTCTGGATTAAGCGTGCCTAATGCCACTTGCTGGGTGGGGGCTAAAGACAACAGGGCCAGAATGCAGCTGCACATCTTTCGTATCAGAAAGACCAGGGCCAGCTGCCGGGCTGTAATGAAATCCCAGCAAGCCTTGTTGACATTCCAGAGGCATCGCCGCAACGAGGTTAAATTATACGTTGAGGATGACAAGCAGACGCACAGGAAAATGTCAAAATGAGCATGATGGAGCACAGGCACCCTCCTCCCTCCACCTTCCCATGGGTGCAGACACCTCTCCCTCCTCTGCCCCGTGCTACTCCCAGGACCACCTAATCTCACAATTTGGTTTCAAAGGGCACCATAGCAAGAGCAGGTTTGTCCTGGGGGCTTCCAGTGTCTGTCTCCCTTACCCTCTCCTTGGGCAGCCTCCTGATGAGTCAGTGACCTTGAACACGTCCCTTACCCAGTGGAGCTTCCGTGCATTCCTCTGTACATTGAGGAGAATGATGCCTTCCTCCTGGAATGGCTGAGGATTGGACAGACTCACACACAGACATCATGAGGCACAGGGTTCAACAATGTCACTGACCTCCCCTGCTTCCACCCTATTCCTTGGGCGCATTCGGGCTCTTCCATCAGAAGAGAGCCCTGTGAGGATGCACACAGATGGGAAAGCAGGCTGGGCTTACTCCAGGAGCCCATGCAAGTTGCAAACCAAGGGTTGGAACATGGGTCCAGGCCTGGGAAGACAACTGAGGGGGCTGGGGGCTCATGGGTGTGATTCCAACGGTCTGGCTGGACCCAGGGTACAAGGTGGTGGAAATAAAGGGCAGGCATCTTATAGGCATTTTACAGGCATCTCACAGTCTGAGGTCGAATTAGATCAAGTCACATTCACACCATTTACAAAGCATCTTTGCCTGAATTATCTTGTTAAACTCACTCTGAAGTTATTTGAGGAAGGGATGCAAGGCCCATTTTATAGATGATCCTAGAGGGCCTGTTCAGTTTGGGGCACAGCACAGCGAAGGAAGGGATGGAGTAAAGATTGACAGAGGGCAAGGAGATGTTAATTGGAGATGCTCTTCAGGTAGAAGATTGGAGGGTGTAGAGAAGGATCTGGGATTACAGCAAGGGAGGCAGTGAAATGTAGCATGGGAGGTTCAGAGGGCTAAGCACAGGCCTGTCGTTTAATGAGCAGGAAAGTCCAAGAGCCAGGGGAGAGACACCGAGGGGCTGGGATGCAGACACAGGCCCAAGAGGGCAGCGATGTGGGGCCCAGCCGACGAGAGCAGCACGTGGGAGAGCACATTACTGAAGGGATCAGACCAGAGAGATGGGATCAAGATTTCCAGTTGAGTGAAACCTATTTTGGTGGCCTTGCCTGGGATCTCTTTACTACTGATGACCTTGATTCCACAGGAGCATGAGTCACTAAATCCCCTGCAATTGGTGTATCAAATGGGTTTTCAGGTTCTAGCCCCCTGAGACGTGTCTGTATTTTTTTCTTTTCTTTTTAAAATTTTTTTGCTCTGACTTTCTTAGACACAGGTCAGGACTTTGGGGTTTCTTAAGTGAAAGTGGCCCAGGGCATGGGGTTGAAAGGGGAAATGAGGAAGCCGGAGGGAGAACAGTGAGCTACATTGCCCTGGAAGAGGCCTGGGCTGGGGTCCCCACAGGACCCCCCACCCCGCACCCCATATCTGGGCTGTGATCCCTGCTTTTGTTTAGGCTTCTTCCTTCCCTGTCAGCAAAGGGCTTCCCAGCCAGGGAGGGGACAAGGATCCAGAGGGCAAAATAGGAGATGGTATTAGTTAGAACCCAAACCAACGGTGATTGTTTTCAGGCATCAATTTATACATTTATTTATTCAAACAATATTTAACGGGTGCCTGCCATGTGCCAGGCACTGTTCTGAGCCCTGGAAATCCAGCAATGAACCAAAGAGACACAGATGACTGTGCTCGTGGAGTTTATGTCCTAATGGGGAGAGATGGCCAATGCACAAAATATATAAGTAAATTAGAAGTCCAGTGTAATACAACAAAATGCTGCAGGGGGAAAGTGAAGCAAGCTGGAGGGGCTGCTGTTAGAAATTGGGAGGCTAGGAACGGTGTCATTGCGAGTGTGACGTGAGCCGACTCTCAGGACTCGGGCACACGGAGGAATGGATCAACGGGTGGCCTCGGGAAGGAGAACTGGGAACATCTGAAGATCTAGGAGGGAGGAATTCCTGGGCAGCCTCCTCCTGGCAGGACTCCAGGGATGGATGGGCTCCAACCTTTCCATCCCAGGGCCACTCGATTCAATCAGCTTCTAGGAAAAGAGACGATGCCTGGGGTTGCTGCAGCCTCCTGCCCACGTGTCCGGAAGCATCCTCGATCGGCACTCGCACTGAGATGGCATGCCACGGGAGGCGGCTCCCCGAGGGAAAACCCAGGCACACACATGCACGCACGGAAGCACACATGAACGCGTGCACACACTACAGAAAAGCCTGTGAGACATGGGTGCTCAGAGATCATTAAATCCCCCCCCCCCCCAACCCCCACCTTGGTAGCAGGAAACTGGAGACTCGGGAATTTGGAAGGGATTTCTCATCGAGGAAAGGGGAACTTTGGGACTGGACCGCAGGCCTTCTGATGCCCATCACAGAAGGCTGACCCTTCCCAGTGCTTCCCAGGGAGCCCAGGAGTCTGAGGAGGATGGTGCCTTAGAACGCATCTCGTGGAAGCTGCACAGTTTATAGTTGGGGAAACTGAAGCCAGGAAGATTGAGAGAGTGGGGACTATTTCCCATTAAAAGACAGTATCTGTCTCTGTAGGAGATGATGTAGGAGAATCAGGACTTTCCTTCCCCTGGGCCAGGTGGCAGGATGATGCATGGAGAATGTTTCGTTTCTTAAGCAAATATTTAGAGATCTCTGTGGGCAAGGGAATAGGCCTGGAAAGATATCTCTGAGGCCCCGTGAAGCCAAATGGGCACCATGCACTCCGTGGGAAACGCCCCAAGGTTCACGGCAAATACATTGACCCGAAGGAGAGCCTGTTTGCAATCCGGGCCAAATCGTATTTGCTTTACTAAGCCCCTGTGTCCACGCGAGCAGTGGCTCACAGCCCGTGGCAGCCTGGTCGGGTGAGTGAGCAGGACCAAGCCACTGGGCTGTGTCTATATGTGCAGGAGCTGGCGTGATGCAATTCCAACACACCTGGTGTGGAGGGAGAGCCTCGGAGCCTCCATTTGGTGTGAACACGGTCATTGAGAATTAGAGCACTCCTGCCCACCCAGTCTTCACTCTGGGATTTGCATCCCTGTCCTGCTGGGTGGCACAGAAAAGCGCCAGATTGCCCCAAGTCTTGGCCTACTCCTCACGCAGGCTGGGGGCCCTGTCAGGTTGGCTATGCCTCCTTTCTGCCTCTCCCCCTTCTCCCCCCACCTGGGACCACAGCATGTATTTATGACTTGACTTGCTCCCTCCCTGGGTCCTGGATCCTTGGCATTTAGTATCTGCTTCTGATCCCCTTCGTTTAACAACCTCTGTACCTACTTTGGTAGCTTCTGGGACTTGGACTCCAACTCAGGGCTATGTGCTCTGCCCCTGTCTCTGTTGAGAAGGTTTCTGCTCTGGCTCTGAGCCCAGAGGTGCCACTGGCCGAGCCTGAAAGGCGATGGCAGAGACTCAGAACATCCTTCCCTCGGAATTCTCACGAGATTTTCCTCTCTCTGTGGGGAGCCATGTCTAGGGCTGGCCCCAGCCGTAACTCTGACACTAGCCATTTGACCCAGGTTAGTGCTGTTACACTGTCCCTGGCCAAGCTCAACTCCTAATTTTGCAGAAGCAAATTGTGGCTCAGAGAGGGAAGATGCTTCTTAAGGTTTTTTTGCATCCCCCCCCCCCCCCCCCCCCGTTCTAGCTAGCTAGGACCTGGTGACCATGGGATGTTATGATACCCAAAGCTTCAGACTGTTAACTTGCTTATCTGTTACCAAACTGGCCTGTGCTCTCTTCATGACGGGCAGCGGAACGGCAGGAGCTAGTCTTATCAACTAATCCTCGGTAAGGTGTGGTGGGTTGATCGCAGACAGCTAACTTTTCACTACCGTTGCTTCAGGGAGTGAAAGGTGCAAATTTCAGACAATAAAGATTTTTTTCAGAAAGGGGATGCTTCTTTATCTTTTGTTGATCTTCACTGGAGGATATTTCCCCATTGATTTAGAGAGATTTGGAAGGGAGGTGGAAGGGGAGAGAGAGAAACAACAATGTGAGAGAGTCACATCAATTGGTTGCCTCCTGCATGTACTCCAGCCGGGGCAGGAACCAGCAACCCAGGTACATGCCCTTGACCAGAATCGAACCCATGACTCTTTGGTTCCGGGCCAACACTAACCACTGAGCAATGCCAACCAGAGCGGGAAGGGGATGCTTTTGGTGCTCCTCAGAGCATGTTGTCTAGTTGGGAACCACAAGGACTGGACCGGTCCTATGGAAGGGACCTGCAGGGTATTATTCTGGGTCTGGAGACCCCTGTAGCTCTGGCAGTACCAGTCTTTGTTTACATTTTGTTTAAAGAATGAGAAACTACTCCTTTCCAGTTTAGAGCCCATAATGTGCCAGATGTGAGTATTTCCCTCTCTGCCGTGCTGGGTTTCTGTCGTGTGTAATGTAAAGGAAGCCATCATCAAATGTATGTTGATCACTGACCGTCAGTTGTCGGTTGGGACCCGTCGGGGATTCTAACATGGATAAGGTGTGACTCTCTCCCTTCAGATATCTATCTCATGGTTGGTAAATAAGGGGTATGATGCTGATGACAACGATGACACTGTTAGCTCAATATTTGTACGTCTGCAGCTTGAAGTGGATGGTTTCTGGTGTCACTCAACGTTTGTGAGCCTCGGTTTCTCTGTCTGTAACCTCCCTGGGTTGTCATGAGGATCGCACTAGGCGATCGATGTGAAAGCCCAAGCAGCTTTAAGTGCCATGAGCCTGGTGGTGGTTCTTACCTCTGTTGTTTCCCTCAGTCTTGGGGCAGGGTTATCACAAGTGTCATCGGGATCACAATTCCCATTTACATGAAGACACGCCAAGGATCCCATCTCTCTCCCGATGGAACCAGGGATGCAGATTGTTCTAAATCTATAGCAAGGTCTGCCTTGGCAGGCTCACGTCTGAGTCCCAGGGCAAACTCTCCACTTCTCTGTGTCTTGTATCTACACAGGCGTGTCCCACCAGTCTTGCATTTCTGGAGAGTTCATCCTGGCCAGCATAGCCTCCTGCTTCCTCCTCAGCTCTCTTGTCTCCCAGGGGAATTTTAATTATACACGTGATTGGCAGGGCAGGGATAAGGATGCACAAAATTGCCACTTTCTGGAGCTGGTGTGTGTGTGTATGTGTGTGTCCATGTGTATGCATGTGCATGTGAGTGAAATGCAGCCTTTGGACTTGCCGGAACTCTTCCCAGATGCCAAATGCCCCTGCTCAGGCTTCCTGAAGGTTGCAGCAGGGGCCAGGCTTGGGGACAGAGGTTTCCTTGCTCCCGGTCGGTGCTGTATTTTGTCAGGTAGGTGGCTGCACTGACAGCCCAGAACACAAAGGCAGGAGTAGTGGGGTGCTGATAGCACAGCCGGCTTGGGGCCCCACTGCCCATCTTTGGATGCTGTGCTCAGCTGGCTTCTGGGTTAGGCTGTGAATCATTCCTGCCAGATGATTGGATGTGACTGTGTGCCCTTTGAGTGGCATGTGTATTGCATGGGCATCCTGCAGGGATGCATAAAGGAGAGGGAGCGGAGGGGGCAGGTGACCCTGCATGCCCAAACTCGGCTTTTCTGACTTGATAGACAATAGGTGAACGGGGGCAGGTTGGCTAGTTCTTTGGAGCACGGAAGGCCAGTGATTCAGCCGTCAGCACGAGTGACTCAGGGTGCCTGGGCTTATGCTGAGCATCTCTCCCATCCTGTTGGGAGCAGTCTCAGGCCCTCTCCTTTAACCAGGAGGCTGCCTGGTGTAAGGGAAAAAATAAGTAATTTGGAGGCTGTCGGCCAGGACTCCTTTCCTGGCTGGCTGTGTAATTGTTCCCTGTATAACTTTAGGGGAATTGCATGCCCTCACTGAGCTCCTATAACTCTTCACCTCAACCTCTGATGGTCAGCCCATGTCTCCCTGGTCTGTCCTCACCACGACCTCTGATGGGTTAGCCCTAGTCTCCCTGGTCTATCTCACCGTGACCTCTGATGGCTCAGCCCTAATCTCCCTGGGTCTGTCTTTGGGGTTGGCCTCTGGGGCCAACTGCTATGTGGGCTGCTCATCCAGAAGCTGCCTGACTTCCCTGCCTTGCGTGGTCCCCACAGCCCAACTGTGATGCCGGTGCTATTATGATTGCTTAGCTCTCTCTGTGGTAGCTCAGTCTCTGCTCAGCAGGGCAGCATGTCTCACAGCTGGGTTCCTGCCCTGCTAGTCTCTCTACGTGTTCCACGTATAGCATCCATCTGAGCAGATCCAGGGCCTGGTTAGGATGAAACCAGGGCTTGGCAAGTCTGAGTGGGGTCTAGGGCCCAGTGATGGCGAACCTTTTGAGCTCGGCGTGTCAGCATTTTGAAAAACCCTAACTTAACTCTGGTGCCGTGTCACATATAGAAATTTTTTGATATTTGCAACCATAGTAAAACAAAGACATATTTTTGATACTTATTTTATATATTTAAATGCCATTTAACAAAGAAAAATCAACCAAAAAAATGAGTTCGCGTGTCACCTCTGACACACGTGTCATAGGTTCACCATCACTGGTCTAGGGGATACAGCAAGATGTCTGTCTACCTCAGTGATTCTCAACTGGGGGTGACTTTGCCACCCAGGGGACATTTGATGATGCATGGAGACAAGTTTTGGTTGTCATAACAGGAGGTGCTACTGTCATCGAAGAAAGCAGAGGCCAAGGATGCCGCTAAACATCCTACCATCCACAAAACAGCCTTCTGCAACCAAGAATCAACCAGCCCAGAAGGTGAGCAGTGCGAGGTTAAGAGGCACCGATCCAGCCTCAGAACTGCCTGGGACACAGGCAAGCTGGGATGAACAGGACGGTGCACTGCTAGAGCCTCTTGCTGGCTGTAGCTGGGACCAGGGAGTTTGGACCACTAGTCACTCCCTTCCTGCCTCCCTCCCTCCTCTTCCAGCTCAGGAAGGTGCTCATCAGTGGAGCAGTGGGGAAGATGCTCTTGGTACCGCACCCACATCCCCTGGGCACTCACCCTTGTCCTGGCTACTGATGGCATCCAACAGGAAATGCCTGCTGTTCTCCAACTCTCTGCCAACGGCTTCCTTTCAGCCCACAGGTGGCGACAGTGGTGCACCCCTCATCCTGCGGCCTTTTCTGCACCGTTTCCCAGAAGTCCCAGTGTGACTGCATGTCAGTTGTCCACAGCGCTCACGGGCCCACTAACGCACCCGCTGCTGCTTCCTTCCCTTCCCACGCTCACTTCCCAGTTCTTCTGCTGGTGCCTCTTGTGCCCACCTTGTAAATAGGCTGCTTCATTCCTGTGTCAGCGTTGGCTTCCGGGCAGCCCGGCGTCAGGCAAGCGTAGGTATTTGCTGACGCAGGTACTCCTTTCCATCATTCCTCCACTCCTCCATTCGGCCAGGCCACAACATTTATTAAGCATTGGCTAAGTGCCAGAAACGGAGGCTTTCAGACCCATGCACAGATGGGTAAACCGAGGCTCCAGGATACACAGACACTTGTTCAAAGTGCTTAAAAAGTAAAGGGCCAAACGTAGGACATGAAGCCGAAACTCGCAAGTGTGTTTTATGCCCAGTTGTCCCTCAGCAGGCTGTACTGAGAATTGCCTGGAGAGCTTTATAGACAGACACACAGATGTCTGAGTCCCACTCCAGAATGAATCAGCATCTCGAGGCGGGGGGGCCCTGGCATCATTATTTACAAGCCCCCTTTAAAGCCCATGTGCACACAGAGGGGGTGATCTGTGCACCCCTCTCCCCCACTGCAAACACACAAACGCCCCCTGACAGGTGGACATGGACTCCAGAATGAAGCAGGTGGGAGGAAGGAAGCACCTTCCACAGCTGGGGCTGAAGCTCCAGGCTGAGTTTTATCACATGTCACCTCCCCAGCTCCGCAGGGAAGCTGGCACCCTGCGGGGCAAGCCAGCTCTCACCGTTGATTTAACATCCTTGCAGGACCATCTTGCCAGATATCTCCTAGATGGGCTGTCCTGTGGTTGTCACTGCATGTTTCACAGTTGGGGTTCCTTTCCTGCCATATGCTGAGCCCCTGTAAGGCATGGTGCTGATGTTGCCGCACACTGGCAGATGGGCGCTTCCTGGCACACAAGTCCAACCGCACTGAGGCTCCCAGCTCTGCTCTCACCTCCACCTGCTCCCTGGATGGGTTGAGATTGAGGGATTTCAGGCTCAACATAGAGGCGGGCCATGGAGAAATGGCCTCTCTTCCCCTTCGCCAGTCTCTGGGCTGTCCATGTGGTGGCTTCATGGCTCAGCAGCCTGTTCTGTTTCTCCCTGGAAGTGCGTGTAGAGGCAGCAGCCGCAGCCTGTGGCGAGAGGCTGCTTTGGGGACGGGACAGCTTTTCATGGAAGATGGAGGCTTCATCGGGTCTCAGAACACAGTGCAGTTGGGCATTATTTTTAGATGTTTGCACAGAGCCTCTGCCCCTTGCTCAGTGCTCACCAGATGCTCGGACTGGCTCCGGGATGGTGCGGCCATTGTTTTCATCCTGAACAGCATAGCAGGAAGAGGACTGGGCTGGAGGGCAGGCCCACCTAGAGCTGAATGCTGGCTCTGCCACTTCCAAGCTTTGTGATTGTGAGAAAATCATTTCACGTTCAGGAAAGATCAGGACATGCCACCCACTTTTGCAAAGTGGTATGAGAATGAAGGGAGGGGACCTGCATGGATAGCCCATAATAAGACCCAAAGGTAGCATGGGTCTACCACACAGTAGGTCCTCAATACAATATGCTCAAGGTAAGAGTTCCTGGCCTCATTAGCTGTGCCATTGGTTTTTGCATCTGTAAAATGGGATTATTAACAGTACCTACTTCTAAGACTGGCTGCACAGTTTGCACGACACAGAACAAAATGAAAAGGTAAGGTTTTCTGTTCAAATGTGAAGAATTTCAACACAGTGACTAGCAGATCATTAAACCAGGCACGAGACCCTTCTGAGCCCCATGCACCTACATAGGTGGTACACTGATTACTTCTAGGCTGTGGTGAGGAATTCATGAGACAATGTATGTAAAGTGCCTTAGGACACGGAAGTGTTTATTACTATTCCTAATTACGCATGAGCTATATTGTGGGAACAGTAAGTCACCCATTTTGCTGTGACACACAGTACAGGGAGAAATAAATGGATTAAGACCAGGTTTTACAAGCTTCAAATGGCAAGCTGTAGAGTTGAGACTGTATAAGGTAACGGTGGGGAGTTACTGAAGACAGCTGGGCCATACTCATAGTGGTGTTTAAGAGTTCTAATCCGAGTGTTGTGCGGGGAATGGAATGGGGGGCATATTTCGGGAGAGAACAGAATTAAGTGGAGCCACCCAAGGCTTGACTGCTGGGTTTTCGGAAGAGAAATGCGATTCACAAAAATTGGGAATCAGAAAAAGGACATTTGGGGGTGCGGTGATTGCTTTTGGCCACAAAGCATCTGCATTTACAGTGGGGCCTCTGTGGGTGGAGGTGAAACAGGCCTTTTGAAATTGGGGAATAGGACTCAGATTAGGGCTCAGATGAAGATGGTGGGGCGCGGGAGCTCTCATGGGACCCATGTGGAAATAGCTGATGTGCCAGAATAGATGAAATTATCAGTGCAGAGCACATTTCCAGATAGCAGGAACTAGGGATAAAATAGAACCGGAAATCAACTCTATACAAAGTCAGCAAGTGAAACCAGGGACTTTGAACTGATGGAAGAAAAGAGAGAGGAGTTGAGAGGGGGCCATTCCTGTAGGGGAAGATCCTGGACTTCTGTGATCCTTGGGTTCTTCATCTGTAAAATGGGTACAGTATCATTCACTGATGCAAAGGTAAAATGAGAAAAATGCCTAAAATATTTCTGTTGGGTATGTGTTAATGAGCAGCACAATTCAGTCCCCTTCCCACTTTAACTTCCGATGCTTGGATCTTTTTAGTGAGTTATGTTCTATTGTTGTGGTGGTGGTTTGGAGGTGTTTAGTTTCAGAGGGATTTTGGTATTATCGGAGCTACTTTCCACACATTATCTCCTTTGATCCTGGCAGGATTCTGCGTGGAATATTGGGATTTCCACTTTATGGGTGGGATGCTCGGAGACATCCGGTATTTACCCAAGGTCATACAGCTACGCAGTGACGTGGAATTCCAACCCAGGGCTCTCTCCTTCCAAAACTCACATTGTCTTCATTACTTAGTGGGAGCAGGAGAGACAGGACAGACAACCTGCAAGAGTTCATCCTCCAAAGCTTGGCTCCTCTCCAGCCCACCTGCTAGCAATACCATCTGCAGGTATGCGGACAGCGACCAGAGAACACCTTGTTCTACAGCATTGTTCGTTGTCGGTAATTTGCTATCTGCATGCCACCAAAGTGCCTTGAACAATGAATGGGGCCACTCACGGGGGCTGGCGCTCTTTTCTTCTCTACAAAGCCTGCATGCACAGTGAGGACTGGCAGGCTTGGCATTGCCTCAGCATTGCAGGAGGAGGAGGCAGCAAGCAGCAGGCAAGTGGCCTGAGCTGGGAGGAGGGGCTCTGAGCTCTGTTCCTCCAAACTCCCCACACCCCCTGGGCTATTCACTCTCCTGTCAAGGGAAGAAGGTGACCCACAAGCTTTCTCATGATTCCCCACATATCCTGCCGCGTCCTCAGGGGGAAGTCAGTGGGAGGAATGCAGGTTTGATGTTCTTATTCAGACACTGACAGGTAATGATGATGATGGAGATAGAATACATGCTCTGTATAATATTGTATAATATATGTAACACATCTGATATATGCTATGCATATATATCCTATGTTATACATAATATAACAATAACATAATTTAGTGGCATTTACGTGCTAAGTGCAAGGGCAGGGCCAGCCTCCTGCTCAATATCCACTCCATGCATATTTAAGTCCCTTCTCTCAGGTCTTCAGTTTTCTCATCGGAATAATGAAAGCACAAGAACAGATGCCTCCTCTCTGTGCTGACAGTTTCCTCTCTGTGCTTCACGTTGTCAGCGCCTACTATGTGCCCGGAAGTGGGGAAATGGCGCAGGACAGATATGAACATGTGAATACCATTCTTCAGACACTCATCCAGACAATGCAACCCAAATGCATCCAGAAGCCAACTCTGCAAAGTAGAGCGAAGGACCAGAAAGCAGACTGGGAGGCAGCGAGGCATGGAGAAGGGCTAGTGGGAGTGTGGAGAACAGAAGTTAGGCACCAACCCACACTCGAATCCTTACTAGCTCTGCAACCTTGGGCCAGTGGTCACTGAGCCCCTCTCCAGGCCTCAGCATTCTTACCTATGAAACCGAGCTGTTATTACAGATGTCACAGGGGACCTGGGCGAAGGCTGGAGAGGGCACAGATGTGCAAGCTCCGTGGGCAGTGCAGTAACTGATAGCCCAGATCCAGATGTGGCAGTGGTTGAAGTGGGGAGGACATTTGGGAGAGACGGGGAGGGGGAATTTATAGTTTTGGAAGCCTTCCTGAAGGAGGTGGCTTTAGGTCAGTTTCAAGAAATATGTTAGCTTCAAGGGTTGGGAGACATGAAATGACATTAGTCATTTTTTACCCCCAGTTCTTCCTCCTCTTTGGCCCCCATCCGTGCCTCTTTGGAGTGGAGCATGAATATTATGCGCATTTTTCATGTACTTTGAAGAAAACCTGGCGGTGTGGCAGTGTTTCAGTTAGTCTCTTACATATTTAAAGGGCATCCTGTTGATTTGAGGGGGAGGCAGCTGTGCCTTTTTATTCTCTCTCAGTAGCCCCCAGCACAAGCTGACAGGAGCACTTTGTTTCTGACCGCAAATGATAACAGAGGCGCTATCCCTTGTTCAACACCCCCTGCAAAGCGCTGTGCCGTGTACAAGGCACTAGGATAGCTACAGAACTTCCTGTGGTTCTGGGGTGAAGAGCAGACTAAGCCAACAATCCATCCTTCCATTTGGTCATTCATTCGTTGGTATCTGAGCACATACTGTATACCAGGTACTATACTCCTTCAGGACTCTACTCAGATGCCGCCTCCCCCAGGCAGCCTTCCTTGAATAACCACCCCCACCTCTGCTGGGTTCAAAGCCCCCCACCCCATGTACCCAAAGCACACATGTTTGTTACATATCTTGCCCTCCTCTGTTTCCTTATATGATGGTGGGCTCCTTGCTCTCTTTCACTAGCAAACAGTAGGAGCTCAGTAGATGTGTGCAAGGCCCATCGGACTGAACTGTTTCTGAGTTGGCTTCTCCCAGGCTGATGCCAACCTCTGCCCAGATGTGGAGGTTGGAAGGCAGATGTTGGGAGAGGCTTTGGGCTCCGAGGTCCTGTGATACCTCCCTGTGGTCTACCCAGCTCCCTGGGTTGAGGTTTTCTATTCCCTCCAGAGGATGTGCCCTTATCCTGTGCAATAAGACCAGAGGTTTGGGCTTTTTGAAATTCTGCCCTGTTTGAGCAATCAGCACCTGAGCAGGCAATTATGCAAACCACCCAGTAATCTTCCCAGAACAGCAAGCTTGCTGGGGAGGAGAAATGCAAACAGTAAACAGCCATTTGGCTGCCTCTTCTAGAAGGACAAGGACAATGCAGGCACCTCATTTGTAGAGTCCCCATTAGTATGCAGCTCAGCTAGCCAGGTGGTGCTGGAACCCCATTGTTCCTGGGGACGTAAGCCTGGATGCACTCCCTCCTCAGTCCGGGCCTCCCATGCTGACTGATTGCTGCATCTGCCCACCAGGGAAGCTGCCCTCTGCCCCTGCCATCTCTCCCAGGTCCTGCAAAATGCATAGGCATTGTCCACTTCTCTACATAGCAGCGTGACCGTGACCCTCTCAGCAGTGACCTCACCCTTTGCCAATGGCTACACATTCCCCTCTCCCATAGGATCCATGGCCTGGAGCAGCGGTCGCCAACCTTTCGGACCTCACAGACCACCGGTTGGCGACCGCTGGTCTAGAGGACTCTCTAAAGATTCTGTTTCCAGCTGCCATCAAAGTTGTTCAAATTTTGGCTCTTCCATTCCCACTTTTCATACCATCTTTCCTTCCTTTCCCGTCCCCTGTCCTCTCTCTTCCTGGGGTCAGAACCTTACCCTGGGCTTCAATCACCTCACACGTCTGATTACTGACTGAGCAGGTCCCCTCAGCCCTGGCTTTGAGGTCCTTCACTTCTGGCGACTCAGACTGGCACTGTTTATTTCCTCATGGTGTCCAGCAAATGGTACTTATTGGGCAGCTCTTCTGGCCCTGGTGATAGGGACGAGATTACACAGTGTGGATGTGACACTCACATTGCAGGATGGGGCAGGCATTGAACTTGTGATCCATAGCATGCTGTGCATTAGGAGAAAGGTCTGCTGTCGGGAGGCCCTGACGAATGGGGGCCAGCCCTCTCTGGGGCCAACGAATGCCTCCTGAAAGGTGTGAGTTTGAGCTGATGTTTGAAGAGTTCTGAGGAGGGAGCAGGTGAAGCAGTTCCATGGAGGAGGCTCTTGTGAATAGACGTCTGAGGCACAAGACAGTGACACATTCCACAAACTGAAGGTCCAGTGCAGCCAGAATATAAACATTGGGAAGGAAAGGGCCTGCTCCTAGAAGCCTCTGAAACTGTGGTTGAGGAGGTTTTATCCTGCGAACAACAGGAAGCTTTAACAGAGGTTGAATCTCTTCACCCGCCTAAAGGTCCACTATCAGTCCCCAGCCACGTACATAGGTATGTAACTCCTTCACCCCACTGTGTACATTGGTCCAGACTCCGTCTAGACATGAAAACCCACTCAAACTGGTTTGAGAAACAAAGGAAATGGATGGAAGCGTTCAGGCAGGGCTGGATCTAGGGGCTCAGAGTCCTCTCCATCTCTTGGCTCCGATTTCCTCGGCGTGGGTTCCATTCTCATACTCTCCTCAGGAAGTGGCAGGGATGGCTGCCAGCACCTGCAGGCGAACACGTCACTGCCTTACTTTCCAAAGAGAGTGATCCTTCCCCAGTAATTTTTCGGAGAGCCCCGGGATTGGCTCTGAATGTGTCTGCTTGTGTCAGATGCTCAGTCCTGCACCAGTGACTGGAGCCAGGGGGTGAAATATGCGGATGGACCAGAATGCATTGCACAGCAGCCCCTGGATGTGGGCAGTGCCGTCAGCCCAGGCAGAACCCACGGGTCAGGGGTAGAAGAGTGGTGGCTCCTCAAAGAAAACATAGGGTGCTGTCACTAGAGGAACGGATGCCGATACACAAGAGCAGCAGGCCTCCAGCATGGTGAAATGGCTTCTCATAAATCCTCAACTCAGACGCTCCACTCCAGCCAGGCTAGGCTCCCCACCCCATGGACCGCTGAGGACCTCTTGCTTCCCTCTTTCTCTAAGCCGTGGTGCTTAAGATTGCCTAGCCAGGCATGCACCTGGATCGGAGAAGAAAGAGTTGGCATTCAGCTGGACCAGATTCAGAGCTTTAGGAGTGTAGGGACAGGTGGATGTGTGAATAGGGACCTGGCGGAGATTATATTGATGGTGGCTGGATTCCCAGGCGGTCATTCCAGAACCCAAACTAGCTTCAGGTGTTTCCCTAACTTTTCCCGATGCTCATTCTTTCTCTCTGAGATTAGCCGGGACAACAAATCCCCATTATTCTGGTTGTTAGACCCAGGTAAGCAGTCAGCACAGCAGCCGCCAAGCCCGTGGCAAGGTGGCCACGGGCACAGGGGACTCCTGCCTCTCTCTGGAAGCCTCTCCCCTTGAGGCAGTCCACTCTCAGGAACCACCAGGACCAAAATGACCAGCTGTCCTGGATGAAGGAGGCCAAGGTGTGCAGTGATGTGAAAACTTGGGAATCTTGGATGCTCTGACCAGTGAAAGGGCTAAGAGTTGTGCCACATCTCCAGCCTGGCCCCGTGACAGCCTTCCTGGGTCGATTCCTGAGGCTGAAACCTTTCTTCAAGAGCTATTCCCTGAAACTCTTTCTCTTCCTGGTTTCCCGATTTGGGTCACTGCCCAAGCATTTCCTCAACACTAAGGCCTCCTGTATTCAACTATTCTTCCCTCCCCCCACCCTTCTCATTCAACAGCTATTTCCTGAGGCCCTACTATGTGCTGGGCACTCTACCTAGGCTTTGTTTCTACCTCATTTCATGGGCCCATTACTCCTGACAGCCTGATGCCAGGCCCTCAACAATAGTCTATGGGTCACTGGCCACTCAGGAGCTAGGAATCACACCTGACATTTGAACAGGGAGAACTAAATAGAAGACATTTTAGCTGGATATAAACTTGTGAGTCAGGTAACTAGGTAGTCACTACAGGAAGTAGCCACCAGCCCTTGGGGTGAGGGAAGAAAGGGAGAGGATTGCAGTTATTCAAATGTGAAAATTTCAGGGGGGGAGGGCCAGGGACTGCTACCACTGAGAAGGCGGTGCCCACAGGCTGATGTTGGTATCTTGGGATGGCGGTTCTGCAAGTCTTGGAAGAATCACACACTGAGTTCAGTTGCTGCTTTGGGAAAGAACCACCACTGCCGAGGTGCAGATGTGCTGCTGGGTGATGCTCACAGGGACAGAAGGAGGCAGGAAGCCTCCGGAAAACAGCGGCCAGAAATCCCTTCACCTCGTCTAGCAACTCGTGTTGGCAGAACCTCACTGGGACCCAGCTGGCAAAGCAGAGAGGATCTGTAGTCCCCGCAAGAAAAAGTAGCAAGAAGGGTAGACTTGAAACTAAGAGACAATAACTTCATAACTGGCACATGGGGGACCTATGGACTGTGCTCCCCACAGGGCCTAGTGCAGGGCTGGCTAGAGGGAGGTGTTGGAAAGACACTGGATTTGGAGTCAGGGGACCCAGATCTACCAGTTAGTTTCAGTGTGACTTATTGATCAAGACACCAATATCTCTAAGCCTCCATTACCTCATCTGTAAAATGGGAAAAGAACCCATCCTCCCTACCTTTGATGGGAGGAAGGAAATCAGTGTAATGCTGTGTGTGGAGGCACTTTGCACGGTGAGCTGCCTTTCAGGTGCAAAGCAGCGAGGTCGTGCTCAATAAACACTTCGCAGCAGCAGAAGGGCTCATTCTGTTTAGGGCTTTGAATATCTTCTTAAAGTACATTTCCCCTGGGAACCTTCAAGGTTCTTCTTTTAAGCAAAAATGGCACAAACCAGGCCTCATGTCAGGGAAACTTCCCTGACAACGAGAACATGATATGAAAGAAGGCAGACCGTCTCTTCTGCGAGATGCGGTTCTGTGGCATGAGACATCTCAAATAGACTCAGACAAAACACTTGCAGCTCGCGGCAGAGCTGGGGGCGGGACGTCGGAGGGAAGCTGGCTGCCCTTGTCCTTGGGGACGAGCAGCCAGAGCTGGTGAAGCTGTTCCCCACGTCTAATTTGGAGGCACATGTACAGCTCCACTGGTACTGTGTGGGCGTTCGAGATGGTGCCTCTGCTCATCTTAGGGATGTTTTGCTCTAACAGAGACGTTTCTACTCCTCGGAGTCCTGCTCACTGCTCTGAGGTAAGCCTCCCAGGATGCCGCGGGGGAGATTGCAAGCTGGCTCCCAGCTTTAGGCCAGAGGCTGCCCCAGAGCAGTGGGAACAAATGGTCAGGGTCCCACAGCTTGTCTGGTCCTGCTCATGCTGGGTGGAGAGCGTGGGGCACTAGCCCCAGCTGCCTGTGGACTTCCGGTGTGCAGTGGGCCCAAGCCTCCCCCTCCAATCTCAGGGCCAGGGGACAGTCCGGCACCACCTTTCATGGACCACGGTTGCATCCTTTAATGGACCACGGCTGCGTCCCACTTCCACGGAGTCAGGAAGGCAATGGGGACAGAAGGTCGGGGGTTTAAACCTGCCTCAGCTCTTTCCTGGTCATGTGACTTTGGACAATTCATTGAAAGCTCTGTATGAGAGAGGCATTATATGTGGGCAGGCTTAGCTCCATGCCTCCCAAATGTGCCCACCCCGTCTCTTAGGTTTCCTTCTAATTCGCCCTCACGATGCTGCCTGAATACCCTCTGCAAAGCACACCACCCCTACATCCATCCCATTCCATGTAGACCGTGTGTTCTGCAGTCCCCCACTGCCCGGCATTCAGGGCCTCCATAATCTATGGCTTCCATTTTGTTCCTTCCTCCTAACCTGTTCATTGACCCCATCTGACGCGAGCTACACTGCAGCCCCCGGAAGGGGTGACCCATTTTCTCCTCTAGACCACCCCCCAAAATGCTCCCTCTGTCTCCAAGGCTGGGCTCTCCCTCCCCACCCCATGCCAAGGCTGGCACATCACAACCTCCTTTCTGAGACTTTTCTCGGTCTCATCAGCCTGATGTTGTCTGTTTGTTTCTTCTCTGAGTTTCCTGGGGATTTTAGATTTTTTTAATAGGATATGCAGGAGGGCCTCGGGTTATGTCGGAGATCCGTTCCTACGGCGCCATGTAACTCGATTTTTGCCGTAAGTCAGAACCCACCTACATAAGCACCTATGTCACTCACATGGAGCACATACACAGCAGTAATGAAGTGAAACAGTAAAAAAAATTTAAAAGATAACAATTCCTGACCTTTATGTGTAAATAAATAATAAAAAATATAAAGTACATATGTACATACATCGAAATGACAGAACTTTTTTTTTTTTAATAAATACTGTAAATGGGAGATGGCGAAGTAACCACGAAATGATGTATGAGTCCGACGTAACCCGAGGACTGCCTGTATGTGTGTGTGTGTGTGTGTGTGTGTGTGTGTGTGTGTGTATGGCAGGATTGGTATTTCTTTTACTACAGATGGGGGAGCATGAGCAGCCTCGTAAATACAGTAGACTGGGTTTGAATCCTGCGTCTATCACTGACAAACCTTAGACAAATTGGATTGAGCTCCCTCAATACTCTATGGGGCTGCTGAAAGGATTACAGATAATGTGTATGAAGTAATGATCCCAGCGTCTAATAAAGGTAGTCATAATTATTATTATTATTACATTGTATTAAGTCCATGGTAAGCACTCAATGACAATCGATGGAATCGATTGAAATGAAGTACCGGACATAGGGTCTGGAGGCAGTGATACTGGAACTAAAAGTTGTAAATTGATATTTTTAAAAATTGATATTTTTAAGAATGGTTTTGAATTATAAAGCAACATTTGCTCATTGTAGAAAATGTATGATGTGTGTATATGAAAAGGTTAAAAAAACTCACCTGTAACCTCACAACTCAGTGGTAATGACTGTTAACATGTTTTATTTTCTTCCAATTTTGCATGCATTTTATATAAGAGATCTCATAAAAATATGTAAATTTGTTTCCAATATGTGTATGTGTCATAGATATAGTGTAGCTCTACTGTTTAAATGATTATTGTATAGGTAATATATAATAGTCATTTTAAATACAGAAAATATTGAAGCATTTAATTAAATACCTAAATCCAGTTTGCTATCAATATTTGGCCATATTTTTTCCAACCTTTAATATTTTTATTTTTGCTTATTTCAGACATCAGTATTAGATTAAGAACATTTTCCTCTGCCATGAAACAGTTTCTGACATCACTTTTGATAGCTACATAATATTCTACCCTGCAGATGTCGCATAATTTCTTTAGTTCGATCCTTATTCCTACATAATTGGAATGTTTTTTTATTTTTTCCCCAGTATAAATGCATTTTTCTTTGAACTTCAGATTGTTTCCTTAGGAAGGAGAGTGTGATTTTATCTGTAATAAAAACCACACATAATATAATGGCTTATGAGGGAGGAAGTATATTACCTCCGGTCACCAAGAGAATGCTGGTGTGGCTGTTCCTAGACTGGTTGGTTCTGTGACCGCATGATCTCATCAAGGACCCAGGTACCTTCCTTCATTTCGATCCTCTGTTTCCTTCAGGGCATCCTGTGAATAGGTAGCGTGACAATGATTTATATATAGGGTGTCCCAAAAATGTAGACCTCCTCTAACAGCTGATAGCTCAACTGATATTTCTTCCTTTTCAGATTTAACCCATCGGAATTAATAATTATCCAAAGTGTGTATACATTTTTGGAGGACACCCTGTATATTATCTCCTGTCCTCTTCACTGCAGTCCGAAGGGGAGGATCCTCTTATTATTCCCATTGTGCAGATGAGGAAGCTGAGGCGCAGTGAGGTACTTTGCCTGAGATCACACAGCAGAAGTGGAACTGCCCTGGCTCCAGGCATCACATCCTCACGCCCAGGGGCACGGAACCAGCCAGCTCTTCCCCTGTGTCTTCTCCACCTTTTTCACATAATCAATTTCAAGCCTGTAGACAATTTGAGCAAATGGCGCAGTGGGCACCGGTATTCCCTTCGCCTAGATTTTCGCATTATTAACCGCTTGCCACGTTGCTTCCTATGTCTCTCTTCCAGTTGAAAGCAATTGGAAGACATTATGATTCTTGTGTCTTTCTCAAACTTTTAAAATGGAAACATGACCAAAAAAAGTGTACTTCTCCTGTGTGTACCGTTGGATGACATTCCACAAATCGAGCACACGTATGCAACCACTCCCCCAGAAACATACTGAGGGTGATACTGAAGAAAATAGAAGTTGTTTGGGTAAGGAAGGTATGGGTTAAGCACACACAGGTTTGCCACATCATCCTATGGTCCTGCTTTCTCCTTCAGGCTTGAGAAAGAGACTTGTCTCAAGGTACAAAGAAGTTGGGGCCGTGGTACTATCTAGCTTCCAGTTCAGCACACACTTTATAGTCAGAGATTGGAATCTCAGCTCTGCCTCTAACTTGCTGTGTGATCTTAAGCAAGATGCTTGTCCTCACGGAGCCTCAGTTTCCTCATCTGTGCAATGGGAGTAATAATAGGACTACCTCTCACGATTTCTGTGACGATGAAAGGAGATCACATTTCAATCACTTATCATGGTACCTAATTCATAACAGCATACACTCAAGAAATGGTATTTGTTAACTGACATTATTATTAGTAGTAGTAGTATATTAATAACCTTGCCAGATCGGTGATATCATTTCTGTTTTATAGCAGAGAAAATGGGTGCCCTGAGAGATAAAGGGACCTATGGCACTTGACTAATAAGGGATAGATCCAGGATTCACAATCAGGTTTTTCTGATTCTAAACTTGTTGCCTCCCAGTGAATCGACTAGGCCTGGACAAATGGGAGACTCCATCATACCTCCGAGGATCAATTTGTTAACTGACAGTTTTATAATAGGAGATGTAATTGCCCAGCAGCCAGCAAGCTGGTGCGGCAGGTCGGCACTTCCTTCCTCCCAACAAGAAAGTGCAAAATGCAGCAGGCCACCCTGCACCCCAGCCGTGGCATAACCTTCCCCCCCCTTACCGAAAGCACTGGCCCCAGAGAAGGGGGCACTGGGTCTCAGCAGGACTTTGCTCCTAACCTACCCTGTGGCCATGGTGCATGCCTCTCCCTCTCTGGGGTCAGATTATGGTTGGGGTGATGTCTGAGGACCCACTGGCTTCCCCAGGCTGGGTCTCCAGGTCCCCCTGCTCACCGCTGCCCCGGCTCTGCACCCCACCTTCCCTTCAGTATTCAGGAAAGGAATTTGCTGTTTGGTTTTCATAACTTACTTCACTATTACTTTATTACTTTTCAAATGACAGGCAACAGAATAGACTTTGTCTCGCTATTGGCGTGGAGAACGTGGTCTGCATTCATTATAGAGTCTGATTTCATTGGGTTTCACTTCTTTTGTGTGTACGGGAGGAGGAGGGGTCCTCCTGCATGGCGCTTTCATCTGGAGGAATGAGCTGGGTTTCCGAGCAGCCCCCAGCTTGGCACCGGCAGCGGGGAGGCCCTGCCTGTGATGGACTCGAGGGAAAAAGCAGTTCCCTGGAAGGTGAGCAGCGAGAGCGCCTGGTTAACGAAGAAGGTCTCCCCAACCTTCCGTCTGGGGAAACCGCTTCTGTCTGGGTCTCAGCCTCCTAGAGCCCTCGCTCCTGGTGACCTGGGGGCAGCTTGTCTCTGAGACCCGGCTGCCTGCAGGAGGCAGAGTCAGGCCTGGCTGGAGTCTAGATTCAGCCATTGACCATGGACCTCGGCTTGGGGTTGACCATACCAGGGGTCAGACGCTGATGCTCTTTGACTTTGAGGCATATGTCTACCCTCTCTGAGCCTCCATTTCTTCTTGGGAAATGTGGACGCCAATTCTTATCTTAGAGGATAAGAAAATAACAACCAGTCCTCAGGGAGCCCTCCCTGAGTGCCGGGCACTGTGCTGAGTACTTTCTATGGCTGTCTCTTCCAATTCACACCATAACTGAATAGCGTTGGTACAAGTACAACCCCTCCTTTATAGATGAGGGAACTGAGGCTCGTATCTGCCAGGGTCTTGGCCCATTCATCAGATGAGGCCGGAGAGCAGGCCTGAGGGATCCAGAGGGAGAGGTGATGCATGTTTTGTGAAAACTGACCTGATGTGTATTTTTAAATAACCTCCTTAATCCTTTGGTCCCTTAGAATAGAAAGTGAAACCATAGGCATCAGGGGAAGGATGTATATAGTGTCTTTAGTGTTTTTGAAAGGAAATTTAGAAATCTATAAAAAGCCATACATTGCAGAATGGTTTATCGAGCATCTCCTGGGTCCACCATGGTGCCGGGCTCTGCGGACATGAAATGGACAAGCTGGGGGTGGGCCCTGGATGAGCTCCCAGGCATTGGCCAAGCGTACGGCCGCAGTGCATTGTGACATCGGTGCTGACCGGGGTCCACAGAGGAGCGACCAGCTCACTGGGACTGGGAAGGGCACCAAGGAGATTTTCCCAGAAGAGGTGGCAGGAGAAGGTTTGTGTTATTACTAGAGGCCTGGTGCACAAAATTCGTGCACTTGGGGGGGGGGTCCCTCAGCCCAGCCTGTGCCCTCTCGCAGTCCAGGAGCCCTCAGGGTTTGTCTGACGGATGGCTTAGGCCTGCTTCCTAGGCCTAAGCCATCAGTCGGACATCCTTAGCGCTGCTGCAGAGGCGGGAGAGGCTCCCGCCTACGCTCCTGCGCTCGACAGCCGTGAGCCCGGCTTCTGGCTGAGCAGCGCTCCCCCTGTGGGAGTGCACTGACCACCAGGGGGAAGCTCTTGTGTTGAGCATCTGCCCTCTGGTGGTCAGTGCGTGTCATAGTGACCGGTCATTCCGCTGTTCGGTCGATTTGCATATTAGCCTTTTATTATATAGGATAGCCCAACCACTGCATCCCCATGGGGGACTCCTATAACGCTGAAGACGCACCCACTAGTCAGGGGTGTGAAACTGGGGCCCGTGGACCGAATCTGGCCCACTCCCTGTTTTTGCATGGCCCGCTAGCTAAGAATGGTTTTCACATTTGTAAATAATTTAAAATATGAAAAGGAGATTGCTGTTTTGTGTGCTCCATGAAATGATATGATATGAAATTCAAATTTAAGTGTCCTCTAATAAAGACATATTGGAGCACAGCCATACTCGCTTGTTTACATAATGCCTGTGGCTGCGTTCATGCTACAGTGGCAGGCTGAGCTGTCACACAGACCTTTTGGCCCCAACACCTAACATAGTTACTGTTGGGCCATTTGCATACAGAGTTTTCTGATCTCTGCTGTAAGTCATCACTTCTTCATCATAATCCTTTACCTTTACACACACACATATATATCATGTATATACACACACACTATATGTATATACACTGTATATATATTTGCACTATCTCCCCTGCATTGCTATGTTTAATCCCCCCAATCACCGTGCAAACCAGGCCTTGACAGTCTCTCTATCAGATGCCCAAACTGAGGATCCCGCAGGATAAAGCGCTTGCTCCAAGTGCCTAGCTTGTAAGCAGGGGAGCCAGGAGAGGTCCCGTCTCCTGGTCCTCCAAAGCCAGACCGGCCCCCATGCTGTGTCTGTGCAGCACAGACGGCGTGTTTGAGGCGCGGACACCACGCCGACAGAAGCCAGCTGGCGTTTGAGGCATGAGCCTGTGATCCTGGCAGGGGTGGGCATCACAGGGTGGGAGCCTTCCATCTGGAGGATTAGGTGACCTTTCAGGTCCCTTTCAACTCTCTGAGCCTCGGTTCTGTGATTTCTGGCCAGTGGGGGGTCCCCTGCTGTCTCCAAAGGCTTATCCACATGGTGGGGCTCCCTGCAGGGCCTTGCTCCCCAGGCTCCGTCTGCCTCTCTGCAGCTCTGTGGTTCTGAGAAGGGACTCTGGAGTGTTGATCATTTCTCCAGATGATTTCTACAGACTGAAGGAGAAAGACCTGGAGAGAGCAGCGTGTCGAGGTCAGCTGAAGGGTACCAGCCACCTCTGTTCTTCCCCACCTGCAGGAGTGCCCCCTGTGCCCCCTCCACCCCCCATCCCCCGAGCCTAGCCTGCGTGCCCGCCCAGCGTGGTGCTGTGGAAGGGCATGGGCTTTGGAGTCAGATGGGCCCAGATTCAAATCCCGATTCTGCCTTTCAGGCCTCACGACCGAGACGCGAGGTCTCACCTCTGTCTGCCTCCATGTCAACTCCCGAGAAAATGGAAATATTAATAGTAGTTACCGCTTAGGGCAGGGGTGGGCAAACTTTTTGACTCGAGGGCCACAATGGGTTCTTAAACTGGACCGGAGGGCCGGAACAAAAGCATGGATGGAGTGTTTGTGTGAACTAATATAAATTCAAAGTAAACATCATTACATAAAAGGGTACGGTCTTTTTTTTTTTTTAGTTTTATTCATTTCAAACGGGCCGGATCCGGCCCATGGGCCGTAGTTTGCCCACAGCTGGCTTAGGGTCAGGAGGGGAAATGAGACAGATTGCATAAAGTATCTAGCACATGACACGGCCCAGTAAATGCTAGTTATAACCTTAAGTCACATGTAAAGCAAGGGGAAACTGAATGTATTAAAGAATGGTAACCTACATAGCATAGGACGTATCTGTAACACTGTCAACAATAAAAAATAAACATAAAAAATAATAAATTACATTTAAAAAATCCACATCCAAAAAGACACATATTAGGTCCCTGATGGCCCTCTTTCACTAAAAATATAATCTTACAAAGCTGCTTGTCTTTGTGCTTAAGGACCTCCAAATATTTTAAAAATCCATCTCTTTGAAGGATGAATGGAAAATTCATGCATCTCCACCTTCAGTGAATTCTGAGCAATTAGACTTCTAACTGCCCCGTACCCCCCCCCCCCCCAAGCTAGCACACACCTCTTCATTCTGTGTGACTTTTGCATATGAATGCCCCTGTGACTGAGACCCCCTTCTCTGGTTCATGAACTCCTATTCATCCTTTAAAACCCAGTTGGAATATAGCCACTTCAATGTAGCCTTCCCTTACACCCTCATCAGCTCCTCTCCGAAGTGCCGTTGCACTTTGCACGTATGCCGCCTTAGAGCATTCGGTGCCCTGTGAGTGAGTGCACTGTTGGGACTTTGAAGGCCTATGTAGAGGCCAGCTCAGAGTGCTCTTCAGGGTGAAAGACCAATGGAGCAGAGCCTGCTACCTGGAGAATCTGCCTGTGCCTCAAGCCCCGAGATGGCGCTCCTAATTTTCCTTTGATTTTACTTTCCAACTTGATTAAAACTACATGATGTTTACACTGCTGTAGGGCAGATAGAACTGTGACTTGCTTTACGGTCTACACATCAGATTTTATGTCCTCTTGTATTTCATGTCCCATCAGGTTTCTGAAACTTCCAGTTCTCCCCCTCCATTCAGTGGAAATCAGGACTTTGCAGCATAATCGCTGGGGTGTCGGTGCCGGGGGAGGCAGGTCCTGAGGCACAGTGATGGGGTGGAGAGGGCACATATGCCCATTTCTCCTCCCAACCCAAACTGCTACACTTCTGCCCTCCATCCTTCTGGGCTCCCTCCAATCATGCCTGGTTTCCTGGCCCTCTCTGCCACCCTCTCGTGTTATGCCATCTCTGCCAGCTGCATCAATGTGCCTGGTCCCCTGGCTCAACCTTCTCAATGGCCCCATGTGGAGCTACTGATTTCTCATGTACTTTGCCTTCATTTGACTCTTAGTTTAGACTTCCTGGGTAGGAGAGCCTCCTCCATCTCTCCCCACCCACTCTCCCTCCAGGAAGACTGGATTCATACCACCTGGGTGACCTGAAAACCTCCAGACAGAAATTTCATGTAGAGAAACCCTGGCTTGTCAGAAGTGAACACAACTCCTACCTAGTACCCACCTTTGTTCTAGGGTGCTAACAAAATTCTAAGAAAACGAGCACTTCACCGTTAAAAATAACTAAATGACGAGGTAACAAGACCCCCTTAGAGTGAATCCAAGGACTTTGTTTGCTGAACCTCAGTTTCCTCACCAGTAAAATGGGATCAGAGCACCTGCCTCGACCAGGAGGTGAGAGAGTGTGAGCAGCGTGTTTTAGCTCAGGGCCTGGTGTGCGCTAAGGATGCTCAGTGAGAGGTAATGGCTGTGATTGTTTTTGTCCGTTTATTTTTCTAATCTTATCCTTCAGTGAATGTTACCTCCCCACCCCCAAATCATCCTTCATGCACATACCAAAGAAAGGCACTATAAATAGAAAAACCACAGGACTTGGTTCAGGAGGTTTAGATTAGCATTCGAGTCCATCAATCGCGGGGGTCTGTGACCTCATTTAGAAGTCGAGGCGGTGGTATTTTCACGTTCTCTTCCTGCGCAAGGTTGTTTGAGGAGGAGGTGGCGTGAGGGCGCCGAAAGCATTTTACACACTCCGAAGGGCTCCGCCGATGCTCTCTCTCAGTTTCTTCCACCTTCTCCCCGGATGATGTCCCTGTTCTGAAACGTGGGGCGTGGAGTGTTCAGAGGTGAAGCTGGGGGATGGGGGAAGGGGGGAGTGGTGATTTCTGGCCTCATCCTGTGGTTTGTACATTGCAGTGCCAACCTTCCTTCCTGAACCATTTTCCGTACCTTGGGACACTGGTGGCAGACCAGTTCCTTTTATTTTGAGGACTCTGGGCGATCAAGGACTGAAGGAGTGGTCTGGAGTTCACAAGGTCTGGCGTCGGGACGCCTGTCATTTCCTGGTTGGGAGGCCTGAGGTCATTCCCCTTTCTGGGCCTTAGTTTTCCCATGTATAAAATGGGCGTGTGAGAATGAAATGGGCTTCTATTTGCAAGATAAAAAGGTCGGAATGTATAGCCGCTAAGACCTCTCGTAAGTTCACATCCTGAGCCGTTTGAGGAGAGAAATGCTTCTGGAATAGCGATGTCCTGTCATTACTGGGGACAGTGGGGCCTGGAAACAGCACGAGGGAGGACCTCCGTGGTGCTTGGAGGCCATGGTTTCCCGAACTGGGGTGGCAGCTGGCACCCACCACTCTGCTGATGAAGCAAAGAGGAGCATCTGCCTCCTGAGCTGTCCAACTTGAGTTACGTCTGAGCAGCACACTTCATCTTCCCCTGCAAAATGTGCTCGGCAATAAAAAAAGCTTGACCCCTGACTTCAGGGCTCCAATCTGTCTCAGCACTTGTTTCCATAGTGATTGTCACTGAGAAGTGACTTGCCACTCACTCATCTGTGGCGTCCCGCCTCTCGCACACAGGCTTATCATCTGACGAGAAAAAGGACAGGCCCTATAAAGCAGAAAAGGAACCAGGAGGCCAGATAGCTGGCTCCTTGCCCTGGCTCTTCCACGGGCCGCTGTGTGACCTTGAACGAGAGGCTGCACGTCTCTGGGCCTGTTTCCTCGTCCTTAGGTGACTTCCGGAGGCTCTGAGACACTGGGATGGAAGGCAGGGCTCCGCTCAGGTTAGGAGGCGCTGCATTCCTCCTTCACGGTCAGAAGGACATAAGCAGCAATGATGCTTCGGGATCTCACTTCTCAGCACCCAGCCCTCCCAAGGGCGCCCCTCTGCCGGGGCCCCACCCAGTGATGCTCTCCCTGCTCTGTGCACTTCCCTTCTCTGCTCAGGCTGCTCCTCCCACCTTTGGTATCTTTCTGGCTTTCTCCCCTCTCCCCCATGGTGACCTCCCGTCCAGCTTTGAGAATCTGGTCCAGTTGGTATCTCATGCACCTTCTTCACCCCCCTCCTGCCACCCCAGTCCAAATGGAAATCGACTTTATTTGCTCATGGGTCCACATATACCAGTGGTCGGCAAACTGCGGCTCGCGAGCCACATGCAGCTCTTTGGCCCCTTGAGTGTGGCTCTTCCACTAAATACCACGTGGGCGCGCACGTGAAACTTCGTGGCCCATGCGCAGAAGTCGGTATTTTGTGGAAGAGCCACACTCAAGGGGCCAAAGAGCTGCATGTGGCTCGCGAGCCGCAGTTTGCCGACCACTGACCTATACTATAGCCCTGGGAATGCCCTTTGGCAATGTTGCCTCATGATTTCCTCAGCCACACACGCATTCCAAACCCTGTGGTCACGAGGTCGGCAACCAAACCACCTTCCTCTGGCTCCAGGTGGGTCCTGCAAGGTGACAGCAGCGCTGTCCTGGGCGAGCAGGTTGGTTTCTGGCCCCCCCCCCCCCCCCCCCGGGGCACAGCCGTGGAAGAGCCGCTCCTTTCCGCCCAGGGCAGCACTCAGACGCTGCTTCTCTCCAGGACCTTCTCCTGCGTCTGCACTTTGCCATCACTCCTTCCTCCATGCTGAGCCAACCTGATAGGAACACCCACTGCCCTGCGGGTTGGCATGACTCCGGGCCACCACTGCTGCCCCAGCTTCTGTGCCCACCGTGGAGAGACCTCCAGCTCCACCCAAGTCCACTACCCTGCATGTAGCTGTGTCTCAAGTCCGGGGCTCTACTGACCCTTCTCTTGAGGCCCCATTTAGGATGAGCTCCAGGTGCTGCTAAGGATGGAGCAGGATTCCCTTTTAGCCCCTCTGCTCCAGGAGGGCAGCCTCCCTTTAACGCCTGCAGGGCTCCCTTCTGGGATGGGCAGATTTGTTGCTTTTCTCCCAAGAGAGTCAGGGAGGAGAGTGAACTGAAGAACCCACTCTCTGCATTGGCTGTGACAGTCCTTCCAGCTTAGCCCTGAGCTCCCTGCAGGGACCGAGGCTCTTCTGGCCCACTGCGGGGTCGGGTTCCACCACAGCTGGATCACCTGGGCTCCTGCAATTAGTCTCCTGCGTCAGTTCTCACCCCGTGCCCACCGCTGTCCACACCCATCCTGGGAGATCTTCCCATGCTGATCACCTGATGCTGCCTCTCCCCGGCTGGGAACGTCAAGGCTCTTCATGGCACTTAGAAGGAAACCCAAACACCTGGCCCTGGCCCTGGCCCCGGCCCCGGCCCTGGCCCTGGCCCGCAAGCCCTGCGAGATCTGACCTGCCCCTCTCTCCAGCCCCACTGCGCACACCCTCTCACTTTCTCTGGGCTCTGGCTGCACAGGCTTCCTGGCTGTTCTCTGGGGAGAAGGTCTCTGGGCCTCACATGCCCTGCCCTGCCCCCTGATTGCGTCATCATTGACATCTCAGGTCAGAGGGCACCCTTTCTTTGACACCCCAGCCCAGATCAGGCCCCTGTTGTATTTCTTTAAAATACCCTGGAATTTGCCATCACAGTCCTGTCTTGGTTTGCAGTGATTTGTGTATGGTTGTTATTGGAGGGGTGACTGTGTCCTCCACTCGTCTTAAGCTCTGTGAAGGTAGGAACTATATCCTAGTCAACTGTGTTATCCCCAGTACTGTGCTTACCACAGCGTATTGCTGCGTTCAGTTTAATGTTCATCGGAAGGAAGGAAGTGAGGTTGGAGGGAGCAGGAGGGAGGGAGGGTTAGGATGGGGATTGTTCACTTCTGTACCCACTGTGCCCGCAGTGTGCTTAGCAAAAGGTTGACCTAAGGAGGGAAGGGGCTGGCTGGCTCCAAGGTGACCATTGATTCAGAAAGATACTGGGCAGAATTTATCGCTATAGGGACATAGTTGGAGACCCCCAGCTACCCATGATCCTTGCTGTGCCTTTGGGCTTTAACTTGGGGTCCCCAAATCTAGAAACAGGCTTGCTCAATGAGAAGGGACACTAGATGATAGAGATGTTTCAAGATTGTTTCAAGGTGACCCCTTGGGCAGCTGTTCTTACAGCCATGTGATGGCACAGCCTGGCGAACTGGCTTTTACAGGGAAGTCAGAATGTGTCAGAGGTGCCCACAGAGACCTTGGAGTGGACCAGCCTGGATCACTCACTGATGATACATCCTAGAGCAGGGGTGGGCAAACTTTTTGACTCGAGGGCCACAATGGGTTCTTAAACTGGACCGGAGGGCCGGAACAAAAGCATGGATGGAGTGTTTGTGTGAACTAATATAAATTCAAAGTAAACATCATTACATAAAAGGGTACGGTCTTTTTTTTCAATAGTTTTATTCATTTCAAACGGGCCGCATTCGGCCCGCGGGCCGTAGTTTGCCCACGGCTGTCCTAGAGCCAACTTACTGCCCAGGAGAGGACGGGGCAGAGTGGAAACCTTACAGTCCTTAGAGTCCGCCGTGCTGTCCTGTCCGCACTGCTTGCTGGCTGCATGGCCTTGGACAAAGACTTATGGAGATAGCATCTCTCTCCCAGGGCTGAAGGGAGGGAGTCAGTGACAGATGCATTAGCACAGAGGGTAGGTAGGTACTTCCCTTCCTCTCTCCCTTTCATCTCTGACACCAAGTCCTCAGGATCACCTTTATGAAATGATTAGTCCTATTTTGGACTCGTGAGATCCCTGTTCTCCCCTTTGGTGACTGATGCTACCAGCTTCTCCCAGATGCCCATGGACAGTCCATCTCTGAAGGGGTGCTGCTATGGAGAGGACAGAGCCCTCTGTCTCTTGAGCCAGAGTCAGAGGGCAGCATTGCTGACCCTCCTCCCCTCCGTTCTGCTGTGGGCAGCCGCAGTGTGAACACCTCTTGAAGCCACAATGCTCCTCTGGCTCCTGCTACCCGCTCGCTGTCCCTTTGGCCTTCATCCCAGCCCTGCAGTTCCCAGCGGGTCTCACCATCTCTGTGGAGCTCACCCAAGTGTAGGAATCTATCGCTCAGAGCCATTTTGTCTCCAGGATCCAGAAGGACCCATCCGCCAGAATGGCGTTCTCTTGACTCATTCATGCTCTGTTTGCTTTCGGTGGAGGAGGGCCAGGGAAAAGGAGAGGTCGGATCTGGTCCCAGCCTTTCTCAGCTGATATGGTTTGTGACCTTATATAGCCTCCTCACTTCTCTGGGCTTCTGTTGTCTCATCAAAAACAAAACAAAACAAAAAACACAAGAAAGAGATTGAAAAAAGGAAAATCACTGGGCCCAGAGCCAACAGATACTGTTTCTAGCACTGACTCAATTACCAATGGCTGTGTAGCCTTGAGAAGGTGACTTGACCTCTCTGATTCCTTCTTCTTCTGCACAGGACTGTTGGGAGGGCCAATGAGGTAATCATGGTATGACTCTGTACTAACTGTGAGGTATTCAATTTACAGCAGTGTCCTTGCGACATTTAAGGAACCTTTTAGTTCTATTGTCTTGTGACAGTGACATCTCGTGACAGAACAAGACACCCTTTCCAGAAGGGGGAGCTAGTAGGAGCTGGGCAAGGTGCAGGGCCCTCACCAGTTAAGTGGATTGTCTCCAGGCCAGACAATGGTGGAAAGAGCCTTGGGGGCATCAGGGAGGAGTGGGGTGAGCCTGAAAACAGGGGGAGAGGCCCCAGGTAAGGAGGGCAGAGACTCCACCCCCGACCAGCTGGTCCAGGTGTGGCACGCCCCTAACCCAGCTGGTCCAGGTGTGGCAGGGCGACCAGCTTCTTGGCCTCCTGGTCTCCAGCCCCTGCAGCACAATAAAGGCCCATCTTCTCCCCTTGTAGGGCAGCCTTCCAAACTCCCACACCTTGGCGGCCGCACAAAAAGGGAAATATTTATAGGATTCAGCACAGCACGGGAAGTCCCAGGCAGATATTTAAAATTCAGATAGCTCAGGAAACCCAGCCGCCCTGGGGGTCTATTCAAACTAGGCCAAAAAAAGGGAAAAAATAATAAACGTAAAAGCCTCTCATTGCTGCTTCCCCAGAGATTTGGGCCAAGCCCAAGGCCAGGTTTCCTTAAAATCTATTTTCTTCCAGATTTTTGATTTTCACACTGCCCAAATCACCTGTAAGGTGAGGGAGCCCAGAGAGGGGTGGACTCGCCAGGCCTAAGGGTCAGCATTCTCTCTGCACCATAAAGGTCGCTTCTGCTCATCTGTACGAAAGAAAACATCCCAAAGGCAGCTTTAGAAAAAGGATCCCTTTATGAATGAAATGTCAGTGGTCTTTGATTTGGAAGAGTGGACGTTCAGAAGCATGAATGACTGACAGCAGGCGCGGGGCTGGGTAGGTCCCTCGCAGCGCCATTGTTAAAACGGTGTTTATTGCAGATGGGAAGTCTGGTGAGAACAGTGAGTAAAAGAAAGCATAAACAACCTGGTAGATAGACGATGCCTCGCCAATTCCAAAATACTCCGCATAGAAAAAGAAAGGGGAGGAAGTGCCCAAAATGTCTTTGGACTACAGAATCACGGGAGATTTCTTTTTCATCTTCTTCTTTTTTTTTTTTTTTTTTTTAACATGCTCCAAATTCTCTGTAATAAGTAAACGTTGCATTCCGATCAAAACAAAACAAAACAAAACAAAACAAAACAACAACTCATAAGCTTCTGTTGAAAAGGAGTTTGCTAGCAGCAGGAATGGTCCAGCGGTCAGGTTGCCATCCAGTGAAGGGGATCAAAGAGCCAACCTTCCAGAGTCCCTGAGGCAGGGAAGCCCCTAGCTCTCCCACTCAGGCTTGATAGGGGTTGGGGTGGGGGAATTAATGGAGCACCTTTGGTGTGCCAGCTCCCAGGCTAGGCACTTCAAGTGCCCCAGGTACAGAGTAACCTTAACTAGCCCCATTGTACAGATGTGGAAACCAAGGCTCAGAGAGATATGTTAATGCTTGTCTTCCCACAAGCATGATGGTGATTGATATAGAAGTGATCTCGGAGCTCATGCCCTCATCCTAGAGAGAGGACATGAGGCCTAGAGAGGACCAGAATGGTTTTCAAAGTCAACGGCGAGAACCTGGTGGCTTCTCAGTTCCTGTCCTGTCCTGAGGCTGCTCTGCAGGGAATTCAGCTCTCCATGTGGCTGTGGCTTCGGCTCCTCTGTTCTCCCAGCTCCGTAGTGCCTGGCAGTGGCTCTCTGGCCTGCCCAGCTTCACTCTGCTTTTCCTCCAGGACCCTCTGCAAGCTTTGCCTCTGCTTTCCAGGCCGGTCTCTGGCTGGTGACCTCAGGCCCTGCCTGGTGACGATTTGCAGGGCCCGGTCCCTCGGAACATCCTGCCAGTAGGGTGGCGGCCCCTGTCCAGGGAGAGCATTCACAGTACAAGGTGAGGGTCAGTCTTAGACTCCCTCTGTCTGCTCTCTTTAGCCTAATGCTAAACATCAGGGGGAGCTAGTAGGAACTGGGCAGGGTGCAGCCATCTGGGGACATGTACACCTGAGAGTGGTTCCTTAAGCCTTTAGTCCTAACCCTCTGCATTGCCCTGGGGCTCAGTGAATCACAGAGTGCCCCTGCTACCCACCCTCTGCCCTCCCAACTCAGCTGGTGTTTCCACTGGGGCCTGATTCAGAGTAGCTGTGGCCTTGCCTGGCCTGTGAGAGCTTTGGTTCTAGACCCGGTTGAGAAACTTGGCTTCAGTTTAATCACCCCTCCTCTCCTGCTGCTGCCCCCAGCACCCCACCCTCTTACTCAGAGCGTTCATTCATCCACAGTGTTGTCACCTGTGAAGGCGTTTTCATCCAGGGGCAGTAATATTCTTCAGTTTCATTCATGTCAGGGGTGTAGGATATTGGCCATCATATCAGTAGGTGGCATGTATTGAATACATGCCATGTGCTATTTTTTGACTCTAAGTGCTCCAAATGTATTACCTCCTGTAACCCCACAGTGATACTCTGGGATAGGGAATCTCATTTCCTCCATTTTACAGATGGGGAGACTGAGGTTCAGGGGGGATCACACATCCTGTGAGAACTGAGAGCTTATCTTGAAAGGTCACAGGAAGTGTGGCAGGTAAGCAATGCCCGGGGCCGGTTCTCTGTCCCTTGTGAATGCATGGATTTAGTACCTTTACTGGTCCCAGAGAGCACAGTCGTTAGGAACACAGGCCCAGAGGTCAACAGACATGGCTTCAAATCTCACCTCCGCCCCTTTTAAAACCCATGACCTTGGGAAAGTAATTTCTACTCTCTAAGCTACAGTGTCCCGATCTGCAACTTGGGAATATGATTTTATAGGATGCTGGCGAATTAGATGCGATCTTGTTTATAGAGTGCGTAGCATAGGCTTGGCAACGTGAGTGACTGTATTGCCTTATGGTGGGAGTGCATTCATTATTATTCATTATGATCATTGACTGTATTCATTATTAATAAATAACAGTTTTAGTCTTGAATGCTCTTACTAGCTTCCACACCACATGCTGGGGATGGAAGATGAATTATGCCACACTACCTTTGCACGCTGGGAACCCCAGCCTATCTCCTATCTGAAATAGAATAGAACCACTCTAATAAAATAATGTTCTTTTCTTGGTAAGAGCAACAACTGCCCAATGGGGGTTAGGCATTTGAGTGGGTTGAGGATGACGAAGAGTTTTCGGGACGCGGAAGAAAGGGAAGAGGGAGTGTATATTCAGGAGTGCCGAGGGGGAAGCCAGTGGAGCATGAGGGTTTGGAGATGGGCAAGCAGGCTTGTGGGGCTGGAGCTTGAGGCTTGTAGGTCACGGGGACCTTCCTGGGATGACTGGTTGGGACCAGGTTGTTGGACCCTCACACAGCACTCTGCTGGGAAGTTTTGCCTCTAGGCAATAGGGATCCATTTTCATTTATGGGTTGGTACCTGCTAGGACCCTTCTATTACAGTTTGGGGTGGGGTGGTAGAGGAACTGAATGGCAAAGGTTGCCTGAGAGAGTGAGAGGAAGGGGAAGGCCTGAAAGAGTAAGGAAGTGACTGTGTGTGTGTGTGTATGTGTGTGTGTCTGTGTGAGATATAGGCGGAGGTGAAAAGTTAGATGATGATTTTGAGCATCCCTGCTTAAGAAGACTGACAGGTGGGTTCTACTGGAAACATCTGTGGGACTTAAAGACTGAACTTCCCAGTAGACAACTGAAATGGACAGGTTAGCATCTCCTCCTCCAGGGTGGCCTCCCTGCATCCCACAGGATGGATCGGGTCCACCTCTGAGCCCATGGCCCTGCCCTTGGCGCTTGCCTCATGCCAGTCGGATCCTGCTGGGCTTTGGTGCCCTTGAACTCGTAGCCTTTCCATGAGACCGTGAGGCCTTCCTGGGATGGCTGGTTGGGGCCAGGTTGTTGGACCCTCACACAGCACCTACTGGGAAGTTTTGCCATGTCTTCCCCATTACTCTATCCCTAATGTGTAGCACAGTGCCTGGCTCACACAGGCACTTGCAGAGATGTTGCTAAAGTAACGGGAAGAAGCACAGGTGAGTTGGGAAGTTAGGCTGGCTGGGGTGGGCTGGGGTGATTCTGGGTGAGCCACCCAAGAGTGAGTCACCAAGATCAGTATGTTTATCTGTCTGACCCTCGGGGCCAGATTCAGGGCAGCCCTGCCAACAGTGCTTTCTGGGAAGTTCGGTTCTCCAGCTCCCATGACCCGAAGGGCTGAGCCGGGGAATAAGAATGTGTGTTGCTCGCTGCAGCTGCAGGGGCACAACTAGAACAAGTGTCTGAAAAACAGTAGCTACAAGGAAGGAAGTAGCTGTTGACCTGAAAGGATCAAGTGCTTTGTGTTGATTAAAACAGACACGAAGCTACCAGCTCGGCTGCCTTGAGAGTGATGAGCTGCTGCTGCCTGGATGTGCCCAGCAGAGTGGGATGCTGTCAAGGGGACGGGGTCATGGTGTTGTGCTGTGCTGAGGCGCTCAGGTATGTTTCTGGCATCCAAAGAGGCCTATATTATTGAGAGCCTGTGGAGCCAGAAAGATGTGGGCCAGCAGGCGGGGCCCTCTTGCCTTTTAACCCTGACATCTGTCTCCCTCGGCGATGCTCCAGAGCACACTGGAGTGGTCCTGCTGGCTTTGCCCTTCTTTCTTCCCCTGATAAGGTGCCCTAGCCTCCTGGGCTGGGGCAGATTACCTGTGTGTGAGATCCTAGAGGAGGTCACTTTTCAAGTCACCAAGCCACTAACCCTTTGCCTCTCGGTGCAGTCACTGGACCCAGTCCCTGCTCTGTCCTGCTAACCTCTCTCCGAGCCTGAGTTAATGCATCTGGAAAGCAGCCTGATCCCATTCACCTCGGGGGGCAATTGTTGTGTGTTCATTAAACAAGCATTCACTGGGCATCCAGTGTGTGCCAAGCACTGTAATAGACAAAAGAGACAGAGGCTCCCTGTCTGGAGCAGACAGACAGTAGACGTGCAATTTAATGTCAGGTAGCAATAAGAGCTTCGGTGAAAATCACAGCAGAGTGAAGGGGCGGTGATTGCTTCTACTTGAGACTGGGAGAGGGAAAGGGTGGTAGCCTGTTGAGGAGGTGACTTTCTGGTTGAGAACTGAATAAAGACAGGGAGGAAGGAGGACAACGGTTAGGGGAAAATGCTCCAGGCAGAGGGAACAGCACCTGCAAAGGCTCTGCCTGGCACCTGAGCTGTGTTACAGAAGAGTGAGGCCAGGGTGGTGGGAGCAGAGGGAGGGAGGGCAACAGCTAGAGGAGGTGAGGTAGGCAGGCTGGCACCGGCCAAGGCTCAGGGCTTCAGGGAAGGCATCTGAGAAGCCTTGAAAGGGTTCTGAGCAGGGAAGTGGCAGAATCTAAGCCTGATCACTATTTCCCTCTCCCTCTGTTCACACAGAGCCTCTGACAACCTCTCCAGCAATGTTGTTTGAAAGGAATATAATGCACTTTGCAAATGTGCTTTTAAATATCCCAATAGTTATATTTAAAAAAAAAAAAACACACACCCAGAACAGGTGAAATTAATTTTCATGCTATATTTTATTTCATCCCGTATATCCAAAAACATTATCATTTAAACATGCAATGAATATTAATGGGACAGTTCACCTTTTTTTCATACTAAGTCTTAAATATCTGGTACATATTTTATACTTACAGCACAGCTCAGTTCAGACCAGCCCGGTTTCAAATGTCCAAGAGCCACAGGTGGGCACGGGGCTGCTCAGTAGGGGCGCCTGGGCAGAGGGAGGCGGGAGAGAGGGAGGGACCCATTCTGGGTCAGCGAGGGAAGGTGGTCTTGGCATCGGTCCCTGCCTGTTCCAGGACAGCCTGCCTGCCCGGCTCAGCTCCTTTTGGGGGAGTTGAGAGGACATAAATTGAGCCCGACAGAGCCAGCATGACTCGTATCTAATCGGTTCTGAGACTTTAATAAAGTGCCTTTTTAAGGGCTGCTGGAATCGGTGCCAGCATTCCTTTCTTAGGGGAGCTGTTGAGAATGCCGAGTACGATGGCTCTGTGCAGTTTTAAGCAGGTCCGCTCGCGGCCTTTCCTTCTGCAGCTGACGAAGATGGGCTCACGTTCAGAGGTCCCTCCTGGTTAATGAAGAACATTTCATGAAAGCGTTGCATTTCCCCAATGGTACCTGCAGGCTGGCTGGTGGCCTGAGGGAACCTAGGGACCCTCCTGGTTGACAACACACAGAACGAGACTCAGATACGCTGGTGTCAGCTCCCCGAAAGCTTGCTGAGGTGCACAGGTTCTCTGCTTTGCTGCAGTGAGTTCCCTAGAATATGCCTGCCCTCCTGTGCATCAGGCTGGAGGAAGAGATGGTAAGCAAAAATGGAGAGGACAGCCCTGGCCAGTGTTTCTAAGTGGTTAGAGCATCAGCATAAGCACCAAAGGGTTGCAGGTTCGATTCCTGGGCATGCACCTGAGTTGCAGGTTTGATCCCAGACCCCTGTTGGGGAGCATGTGGGAGGTAACCAATTGATGTGTTTCTCTCACATCGATATTTCCCTCCCTCTCTCTCTCTTTCTCTCTCTCTCTCTCCCCCTTTCTTCCTTCCATTCTCTCTAAAATCAATGGGAAAAATATCCTTGGGTGAGAATTAATAACAACAACAAAAAAAATGGAAAGGGCAGCTGAATAAAGGGGAGCTGCAAAAGCAGCGAATGGGGCTCAGGATTGGCCGGTGAGTAGTGGGAGAAGGAACTAGCAGTGATACTTCTGTACGCAGGAAACCGCATTCTGCACATTTAGGCAGAGGTGGTGGCTCGGGGGCTGTGTCCCAGCCCCTATCCTGCCACCCCGAGGTCCTAGGGGACCAATTCTTAGCCCACTGAGATATGGGGTAGACAATTTGGAAGCACACTGAGCCAAGGCTGTACAAGGAAGGCCCGCTATACAAGCTACAGGTGAATTTTTGGAACAATTTCTGGAAAGCTTGACGTGTGCTGTGACATCCTTCTTAATATGGCTCTTGGGACCCAAAAGAAACTCGAAAGGAACCAGGGCAGACAACTCCTTCCCAGCAAATCCTCAGAAACACAGGGGGGCAAAACTTACAAGTGAAAGAATCCAGTCTTCACTGCTGTAGGGATGACGAAAGGGTGACCGACAAACTTGCCGAATGCCAGACTTCCGTTACTTCTGCTTGCTGCATGCTTTCTGAGCTAGCCTGCAGATCAGTGGAAGGTTTAAAACAAAGAGTTGGCCACATGTGACACCGAGTTGACGTGGGCTCTCATCAGGTGGTCTGAGCGGCATGCTACCATGAAACCCACCTGCACAGCTGGCTCCTTGGGGGTGGAGATGGAGGAGGGAGAGCTGATATCTCCCGCACACACCCCCCAAAAAAACACAACAAAACACACACTGCCTTTAGCTCCTCATGACCCAAGGTCTCTCTGTGGCTGTGTTCACAAACTCCCACTCCTTGGCCATTATGATGATGCGAAGTCGTTTATTTTACTTTAATTTTTTACTTCCCAGCCCTTGTAATAATACAGGGAGTAGGCAGCACCCCTTGAAGTGGAAGCTATTTTAGGCTAAGGTGAAGGGAATGCTTCACACTGCAGTGAGTCAACCTACAGCTGGGCACACAGTGAATCATGACAAGGCAGGAGGTGCAGTGCAGGTGCCTCCTCCCCGGGCAAAGGTGCCTGGCATAGGCACTCGCTGCCTTCCAGGGGCTTGACCCCCAGCGCTGCTGCCAGAGGAAGCTACCGAGCTGACCCTGCAGCGGGCCTTCTGCTCCTGGCCTGTGAGCTGTGTCCTGGCCTTGCCTAAGTGGGGATCTCGGCGGGGAGGCCACCGCTCTGCAACCCTCCAGAGCCCCAGAAGGTGAGGGATGCAGATGCCATGGAGGGCTACTTTTGTGAACCTGAATTAACGGTGGAAAATTAACTAAATGAGCTTGGTGAGTGACATGTAAATGAGCCCCAGCTCAGCAGGAGCCAGGGAAAGCTTCACAGTGGGGCCAGAGTCAAGTAGGAGGCTGGGAGCTCGGGAGGGAGCAGTAGGCTAATGCAGAAAGCCCTGCAAACAGCTTGCTGAGGGTCCAGAGGCTCCACGGGCAGGTGAGGCAAGGGCCTGACTGGGAAGGGGGAATGAGGGGAGAAATGGAGCCCTCTGCAGTGTCTGGGGTTCTGAGAACCCAGTGAGAGTCTGGGTGCGGCAGGGACTCACTGACAGGGCAGTTTAGGTCCCAGGAACCCAAGCCCATCTTGCCCACCCTCATTTAAGAAACTGCTATTTGCTGCAAGGAACAGAGGTTCAGGCTGCTGGAGCAAACGTGTGGGAGTGGCCGGTTATGATAAAGATACAGAGAGCGGAGAAGGACTTCCTGGGAATCCAAGAACAGCATCCAAGTGCGGCCACATCTGGAAGAAACCGGGGCCAGGAACAGGACAGGCAGTGGGTCCCCAGGCACCAGTCCCTCGTCCTCACTTCTCTCCTGGAGTCCCCTCCTCTCTCTAGGAATCTGCTCCATTTTCCAACTTGCACCAACTCCCTATACTCACTCATGCCTCCTACGTCCTCATAACCCTGGCTCATTGCAGCCACCTTCCAGCTCAGCCCCATGCACCCCTTTCAGTGCCTGGAGCCTGTTGCTCTACGTTTTCAAGAGGGATCTGATCGTCAGAGTCCATCTTTTGAAATGTGGCTCAAATCCCTTCTTTCCTATCCAGTCTATGATTTGTCTGCACTTGGGCCAGGGGTTCAGCCTAGGCCCATCAGAGAGTGAAGGAGGTGGGGGGTCATGTCATATGGAACATGGGTATGTGGTATCTGAAGAGACATGTGGGTCATAGAATTGTGATTCCATAGGGAATGTCCTGCCACCACCAAGCTTCTGGCCCGGTGGGGGTGCCCCACCCCTCGCTGAGGATTCCTGGTGCACCCGGCCACTGTTGCTGGTGGGAAGGGGGTGTGTAGTCCTCCAGAATGTTGGGCTAGAGCACTAGGAGAGAACCTAAGAAGGGTTGCCAGTGGGCACGCGGGGATGGGCATCATGGAAATAACACAGGTTTCCATGAAACGGGCCAAGTTTCTTGGCCTCTGACACACAATAATGTGGCGTTTTGCAGTTGGCAGGAGGAAGGAAAATAGACTAGGACATCGAAATGCTTCCCAGGGAGGCTTTGCTCCCATATGTTTTTCTTAAACCTCTGGTGCCTCCTACTGTTTGCCTGCTGTCACTCACTAACAGTTGACAAATGGATCCACAATTAGCAAAATTAGCAGACAGATATTCTCAAACAGCTGATAACTCATGCCTGGATTTGCTGTCTTGTTGGTGTGTGAGTCAGCCCATGTGTTAATGGCTGTGATTTGATGTGGTTTACACAAAACATAGTCGCATCTATCTGACGATATTTTCTCTGAGTCCCAGGGATGGGGCGGGGAGGATAGGAATAAGGAGTATGGAGTTAATTTAACTTTCTGGCTCACTGATTCCCAGCTTGTGGAGTGACATTGGACAAGTGACCTAACCTCGCTGAGCCTCAATTTGCTCATCTATGAAATGGCAGAGAGTAGTAGTATTGGTTCTTCCCCAAGCATTTCTGTGAGGATTGAGTGAGCTATGCCATGTGAAGCACTTAGCACAGTGCTGAAAACAAAATACGAATAGGAGTGACTGACAGTAGTATTTTTACAACTCTCAGATGAGTTAAATAACAGCATTTTTGCTTCTGCAAAGAGGACAAAAACTCTCAGGTACTCAATCGCCTAAACATGTTTGAGGACTCTTAACTTAGAATACCATCTATGGGGCTGCCAAAATGTCATTGCACATGGTCAACTAATATTAAAAAAGTATTTTCTCCATATCCTGTATAATAAAAGGCTAATATGCAAATTGACCAAATGGTGGAATGACCAGTCGCTATGATGTGCACTGACCACCAGGGGGCAGATACTTAACATAGGAGCTGCCCCCCTGGTGGTCAGTGCGCTCCCACAGGGGCAGCGCTGCTTAGCCAGAAGCTGGGCTCACGGCTGGTGAGCACAGCAGCAGTGGCGGGAGCCTCTTCCACCTCCACGGCAGCACTAAGGATGTCCGACTGATGGCTTCACAGGGAGCGGGCCTAAGCCATCAGTTGGACACTCCCCAAGGGCTCACGGACTGCAAGAGGGCACAGGCCGGGCTGAGGGACACCCCCCTCCCCCCAAGTGCATGAATTTCATGCACCGGGCCTCTAGTTTGGATAATAATAATATTGGAATTTGAGCCTTTTAAATCTAAAGACTATCCTCATTTGGGGGCACACAAACATAGTGAGACTTATTACAATCTTTTAAATACCAGTATAGATATGGGTCATATCATCACTATTCTGAAATCCAGAAGGGCACGCATGTAGCTTCAGGTGGTGGGGGTGCAGAGGGGAAAACGGGAATCAGTGTTGTCAGTGGACCACAGCCTCCATGCCAGGGGTTCAGGCTGGGCCAGGGTGGGTCAGACCATGGGAGGACGTGGCATCAGGCCAGTTCCCTGGATTCGGAGGAAGCACAGATGGGTCAACCTGGGCCACGGGAGCAGGGCTACATCAGCCACAGAGTGACATGGTGCCAGCCCCAGAACATGGAGCCAGAGTCTCTAAGGTGGGGATGAGCCTCAGAGACTGGGGTCAGGCTGGGCTGCAGATGAGGCCAGGTGGCCCCAGCGCTGGGGAGAGGAAGGCTACTGTGAATTGGACAGGCCCAATTCAGGTGCAGAGTGTCTGCGGCCTTCTCCTTTGTTCCATATGCCAGCAGTAGGGACACAAGGATAGGATGTGATGGTATAGCGGTTTCTGGGTGGCAGCTGCCCACCCTGGAGGAGAGGAAGGGAGTGCCATGTGTGAGTGCGACGCCACCTGAGATGCTCCCCTCCTCGCCCTCATGCCGTCCTCTTGTACGGAGGTATGTCCACCACCTTCTACAGCGGAGAAATGACCTTGGGAGGGTTAAGGAGCTCTCAGAGGTCACACAGCTGGACTTGAATTCAAGCCTGCTGCCTCCAAACTCTTTTCTCTGCTGCTACCCTGAGCTTGGTTTCTGGACTGTTCAGCGGCATCACCCCTGTAACAGGCGACTAGAGAAGCAGGGAAGGTAGGCAAGCCCCAAGTGCAAGTGCACTGACCCTAAATTATTCTCCTCCGCTCAGAGGTCAGGGGGCGCCAGCGGAGGAGGCACTGCTGTGACATGTGTCTGCCTGGTTGTCACAGGCTGTCTCCTTCACTGTCCCCTTTCCCCCTGCAGGGTCTGAGCTCTGGTTGAGGGTAACTTAGAATGACAGAGTGTTTGCTGGCCCGAGGCAAGGGCAGCAGTGAGTTGAACAGCCTGGGATAGTGGGCAGCATTGTCCAAGCACTGATGCCCAGCTGGCGTGTGTGCCCCCTCGCTGCTCCCTGTGGGTCAGCAGCCTGCCTGGGCCACATCAAAGAGCCTTCTGAGAAGGCGAGGGAAGGGCACGGAGGCAGAGACTCCCACAGCCTCCGCAGTCCTCCCGTTCACACGAGGCGAGCTCCCAGCCACGTGCGAGGAGCAGAGTGGTGACAAGTGGAAATGGGACTCTAAGTGCTGTGGAGAGGCTCCCAATTAAAGGACGTGCACGGGAACCCTTCTGTGGCGTGACAGCAACTCCCGCCTCCTGACTCACCCGCTTTGCAGTGCTGGATTTTGTCAGTGCCGTTCCTGCTATACCAGGAGGATGCTAAGCGCTGTTCCAAAAGCCGCCCTGAATGAATGGGAAGCAGACGGGCTCCTGCTCAGCCAGCAGAGCTAGACCAGTGTGGCTGCCCTGCCAGCCTGACCCTGGAGCTGGGGGAACTGGGGGAGCTGGGGAGCCACCTAGCCAGCAGTTCTTCTCAGTGCACCATGCAGGAGGCAGGGAGTGAAGTGTTCCCATCAACCATGGTGACAGCTGCCATATATCAGGGGCTTTCTAGGCCAGACCCTGTGAGAGGCATTTTGTAAGCATGCCCTCTGATCGGCCCCCACAAACCTGTTCTAACAGAGGAGAAACAAAGATCAAAGAATGTGAGCAAGGCTAGAGAGGGCGTGGGACCTGCTCCGGATCCTCCCGCAGGTGGTGGCAAAGCTGGGAGCTGAGCCAGCGCTCGCTGCCTGGGAATCCTGGGCTCGTCCCCACAGCTCCGGCCATGCGGCTGCTGGGTGGGCATGGGATACAGGCGGCGGCCCTGGGGAGGAAGAGTTGTGGATCTCACTGTGGCCCAGCCTGAGCTGAGAACCCGCTGAGCGCCTCCCTGTGTTCTTCCCTTTTCCACCGCCTTTTGCCTCTTCCATTTCCCTCCTGCTCCCAGTTCTTTCTGCCCACCACACTCCTTATGTCTCTTGGTGGCCTCAAGAGCAGTTTTAGAACTGTTTGGGCCACATTCAGCAAAAACTTTTCAGACTTCCCTTTACCACCGGTGGTAGCTAGCGCAGGGTCCATAGACTCTGAGCTCCACTCCCCTGGCCCAAGGCCTATACAGGTGGGCAGTGTAGACGGGGGAGTCCTCTTCCTTGTAAATGACTTGAGAGCCCAGCCAGGTGGAGGGGCATTTTGTGGAAGTGCGTTTGGAATCGGGCGGTTTGGGGCTTAGCCTCATCTCTTCGTTGGTTTTCTGGTCAGCCTTCAAAGTCATTTTCTCCAATCTGGGCCTCGATGTCATCTATGAAATGAGGGTGTGCCTTGGCTGGGGTGAGGAATAAAGTTCCTCCCAACAGTGCCAGACCATACCTTTCCTGCCGATGTGGTTGGGTAGATGGATGGACGGCTCAGCCTTGGAAACTGGAAATATCCCTCAGGCATGCCCTTGTTTCTCAGCCTGTCATCTACCAGGGGACCCGAAGGTCTAAGAGAAATGGGTTCCATTTTTTTTCCCTCTTGTCACAGAGCTCTGACACTGGGGTACCACTTGATCTCCACCTTCTGAGGTAGAGGCTCTTGGCTAACAACCCCTAAAAGCCAAAGGAGCCCTGTGCTTCAGGAATCCTGCAGCCTCTGTACCCCTGTGCTCTCCTGGGTCAGTTGCATAGTCATGAGGAACCTCTCCTCTGAAGGTTCTCTGGGCAGAGGTAGAACTGTGGAGAAGGGCTCCCGTGTCTGCCGGAAGCTGGAACCAATGGGCCTTAGGGGTAACCCTCACCACATCTGCCACATGGCCTGGTGGTTAGGACCACAGATCCTCGGCCAGCTTGGAGGACGGGGAAGAAAACACAGTCTTCTTAGGAGCTAATCAGCATCCTGTGTAAGAAGGGAGCTTCCCCTGTGGCCTCCCCTTGTTTAAATCCTACACTTGCCATCCATGAGGTGGTAAAGTATTGAGGCTGGGCACATGGGCATGGAAACTCCAGGATTTAAATACTGGCTGTCCCTTTCACTATCAGTGTGAGGTTAGGAAAGTTCATCAATAGAGCAAAGCCTCAGTTTCCCCATCTGAAAATCGGGAGGGCAGTGTATTGATATGTACTTCCCAGTATTGTTTGTGTATTATTTGATTAATGCATGAAGGTATTCGTATGTCTTCCCCTGATAGAATTGGGGCGTTGAATCCTTGAGGACGGGGATCTTCTCTGTCTGAGTGACTGCTATCCCAACCCCCAAAACAGAGTTGGCCAATATCGGGGAACAAAGACATAGGGGTCACCAATGACTAAGCAGCTTCCTGGAATGCAGGGCTTTCTGTGCTGAAACCAGGGAAATCCTGGGGGAGTTCTTGGTGATCACAACACATCCCCACCCCACGTCATGTTATCACATGGAGACTGCCCATCAGGTGCACAGGACTGGCCCTTGCTGGCACCCAGGCACCCCAGCTAACTCACAGCAGATGTCCCAGGATTCTTCAGGAACTGCAGGGAGACCCAGGTCTGCCCCAGCATGACACGTGTGTAAAACCATCTTCCTGTTGTTTCCCATAATGTCAGCGTCTCCAAATCAAGCTCTTATTTCCAGTAGAGGCCTTGGAAATGAAACACCATGCCTTAATCTCGTAGTCAGTGAAGATTTATTCTCTGTCTAGGAAATCATTAATGGGTAGTGGTTTCAAACAATTTCACTATTTTTGTTTGTTTGTTTGTTTGATTTCTCCCAATCCACAGTTTTCCTCCAAGCTAATAGTTAATAATCCATAAGCAAGTTAAAATGAGCCCGAAGATTTATTTAAAAGAACCCGTGGGGAATCTTTTAAAAATTTTCTTTAAGTAAAGAATTCTTCTTTAGTGCAAAGGAGCTGGCCCTAAATAGTGCCTGTGCGCCATATAGGTAAATGCATGCTCAGCACGTTCAGGATACTTTCCAGTGGTTTGTGATGCAAAGACACAGAGAAGCCCCTGTGCTTAAAGGCTTTGCAGTCTAACTGGGCAGGTAAGTTACTTACATAAACACCCTTTTCCACCCAAAATGGAAAATGCAAGACAGGGTTTATGTAAGATGTTTTGGGAGATAAGAGGAGGAGGAAAATATAGTTGTCTAGGGTAATAGGCAAAAGATTTATGGGGCAGTATCATTTGAGAAAGGCCACAAAAGGATGCCTAAGGTTTGGCTGAGCAGAGTTGGAGGGAAAAATATTCCAGGGGAGGAAACAGCATAAAACAAGTCAAGGAGATGGGAGAACGTGGAAATATGTGTAGTTCAACCTGACTTATGGAGAAGGCACCAAAAAAGCAAATTAAAAAGCAAATTAAAATTGAGAAGATGAGTTGGGAGTGAAGGAAGAAAGCTCACATTCACCACTGTGTGTGTGTGTGTGTGTGTGTGTGTGTGTGTGTGTGGCACAGAGGAGATGCTGGATGCTGTAATCAATGCTGGTTGAATTATGTTTATTGCATTCAAAAGGCAACAGACAATCATGGACATTTTGGGGAAAGAGAAGGTTAATTATGAGGGTCTTTGCATTAACAAGATATATTCATTCAGCTCCTGAGGTCTGAGATACCTTTGGGGACTTCTCAGTAGGCTATTGGGATGACCGCCCCCCGCCCCCCCAACCCCATTCCCAGCCCAAGGGGTGGCAGGAACTTGGAGTGCTAGTCTGTGGAAGAGAGAGAAGGTGGGGGCTGTTCAGAGATGTGGAAGAAAGAGGATTAGTGTGACAGGACTTGGGAATGGACATGGGAGCAAGGGCAGAAAGGAGTGGCAATGACTTCAAGGTTTTGGTCCTCAAGGACTGAGAGAAAAGAGGTGTAGTTGGCAAAAGAGTGAAAGTCAAGAGGAGAAGCAAGTGTGAGATGGAGAATTCTGGGGAAGAAACTGCATGTGACATTGGAGGTGTGCCAAGCTTGAGGCCCTTGTTGGGACACCCAGGAGGATGGTGTCTGGCATGTAATGGGAAAAGCAAAGCTGAAATCTCCAAAGGAGAGAGGATCAGCATAGAGAATCAGCGGTCCCAGGGCCAGAACTTTGGAAAATATCCACATTTGGGAGGAGGGAGAGGAATCCTAAAACGTGTGACTTAGAAAAAGGCAGGAGGAGAAACTCGGAAAGCAGGAGTCATAAGGAGCCATGGGAGGAGGGAGGTAGTGAAGCATGTGCAGGCCAGCAGAGGGTGGTGTGCAGGGCAGAGATGGATGACACCCTGGGACCTCTGCTGCTGCCACCATCTGCCCATTTCTCCAGACCCCACCACATGCACTCCTGCTGCAAGGAACGTAAATACCAACCAACTGGCTTAAACAGAAAGGCTGGTTAACTGAAAGAGCCAGCGGGTAAGGACAGTATCAGGAGTGACATGACGTAGGGATTCAGATGACGTCACCAGGATCAGATTATACTTCCTTCATCTTCTCCAGGTCCGTTTCTAAGCAGGCTTTCCCCTTGTGATGGCAAGGAATGACCAGCAGCTCGAGGCCTTCTCTCTATCAAGTTTAAATCCAAGAGCAAAGAGGAAGGAGCTTTCTCTCAGCATCCCAGCAAAGGTCATTGTGCCCATCCCTTAACAATCCCTAATTGGTTTAAGCCAAGATCATATGCTTCACTCTTGAGTTACATGGACAGCAAAGCAAATCTCACGGGTTGAGAGTGGGAAAGGAAATGACTTTTCAGGAGGAGAATTGGGGTGTGATTACCAGAAGAAGGGAGAACAGATGCTAAGGGAGTGGTGGCAAATAGATGTTTACTACGGTCACCTTGGAGAAAGCATTTCAGTAGAGTGGTGAGAAGAGGACAGCCAGCATTGAAATAGTTAAAAATCCAGTGTGTGATTAAGATCCAAGAGATGTTCATTTGAAAGACTTGAAAGCAGAAAAATGGATGCATCTGGAGGAGAAATGGGAAAATGTCATCTTGAATGTGGATACTTCTGAGCATGTTTGTAGGCTGAGAGGAAGCCCCACAGTGAAGAGGAAGACATTGGAGGTGTAGGAGACACCAGGACAAGAATTGAAGGAGTTCTGTTCTCCAGGCAAAGGCAGGAGGGGGTAGAAGGCAGAGCAGAGACGGCCCTAGAGAGGAATGGAGCCCATTCATGCGTATTCGAGGGGCGAGGGGGGAGACAGATACAGAAGAACACAGGGAAGCTCGTGGTGAATGATGGGCTTTCTTAACACAGGGCACGGCTGGCAAAGTCCACGCCTCCTCCATCACAGGTCTCAGCTTTGTGCAGCTGTTGGTCCTCATTTCTTGGATTATTGGTCTTGTCACTGGACATTCATACAGACCGTTTTCTGTGAAATATGTGGTAGTTTTTCCTAATCCTTCAAAGGAAATGAACCCACTTGATTTCATTGCTGGTGCCCTTGACATCTGGCAGGCAGAGGTGAGGGCAGAGCATAAGCCGCTCCTGTGTGGCTCACATGCGCCAGCTGTCTGGGTGATGACCCTCCGGGTTGGATTAAGGCAGCCACAGCAGATCTCATGGAAAGTTATAACCATGATGGCTCATGCCCTCTGACAGTGTGTATTCCTAGGATAGAGAAAAGCACAGCACAAACCTGTGAGCATTCTTGTTGACTGAGCAGCTATGACTGCTTGATAAGCATTTATTTGTCCATGGCTGTGAGCCAGACACCTCAGGAACCACAGTTTCCTCTCCCAGCTTGCTCAGAATCTCAGCAGGGCAAGGCATCTCAATGTCATTGAAAAACAAGTGTCCAAGTGCCCATCAGTAGATGAGTGGATAAGAAAGCTGTAGTACATTTACACAATGCAATACTCCTCGGCCGTAAAAAAGAACGAAATTTTACCTTTTGCGACAGCATAGATGGACCTGGAGAGTACTATGCTAAGTGAAATAAGCCAGTCAGAGAAAGACAAGTACCCTGCGATTTCACTTATATGTGGAATCTAATGAATAAAATAAACTAACAAACAAAATAGAAACAGACTCATAGATTCAGAGAACAGACTGACAGCTGTCAGAGGGGAGGGGCATTGGCGAGCTGGGTGACAAAGGTGAGGGGATTAAGCAAAAACAACTATAACAACAGTAAAACATACCTCATTCACACGGACAACAGTATGCTGATTACCAGAGGGAAAGATGGGTGGGGGGAGGGAGAAGAGGTAAATGGGGGATGAATGGTGATGGAAGGAGACTTGACTTGGGGTGGTAAACACACAACACAATGTATCAATGATGTATTATAAAATGGTACCCCTGAAATCTATATAATTTTATTAACCAATGTTACCCCAATAAATTCAATATAACACATAAATAAATAAATAAATACATAAATAAATAAATGTGTCTTGGAGTCAGACTAGCTGGGGTTGAATGCTGACTCTGCCATGTCTGAGTAACCTTGGGCCAGTGACCTCAGCTCTCCGGGTGCACTGGATAACATTTATGTCACCCCATATCCACGTCGCTTCAGATGTCCCTTGTTCTCAGCCACTTGTTTTGCTTCCAACTCTGTTGGGCCCACGGAGGCTCTGGCCTCCTCACTGGCTGCCGAGAGAGGTTGGATGGGGGAGTTAACACCCCATGGGTCTGACTTGGAGCAATAAGATACAGAAGACCAGAAGAAGCCAGTCAGGACACTGGTCGCCCATCCTGCCCACAGGTAGAGGTCATCTGTGGCTTCTCCCAATCAGCTGTGCCAGGTCATGGGCAGCCCAGTTATGCACCTCCTGGACCTGCCTCCCTTCCTATCCTTTCCTTCCTTCTCCTTCTTCCGTGCTTCCCTGGGCTTGCGTTCCTCACCCATCAAGTATTAGCCAATAAGCTGTGGCTCTGGCTCTGTTCCCAAGAGAACCCAACCCAGTCTCTGAGCTTCAGTGTCCTTATTTATAAAATTGAGTCAAGGAGATGCATCTCACAGGATCGCTGGCAGGATTCAGTGAGATCCTGTGAATGAATCACCTAGCCTAGAGTGGCACAGTGTAGGTACTCAGTAAACAGGAGAAGTACCATATCAACAATTCAGACAGGGTGATGAGAGTTGCTATTCTAGGGGTGTCTGATCTATGCCTGACATTTAATCATTTTATAGCATGATTGACAGCAGTGACATCTAAGGATGGGGAATAAGACTAAGTGCATTTTTTAATGACAAATATGAAGAGGGAGCTACTTGCAGCTTGTTTGGGAGGCTTGTCTAATCATTAAAAAGGAAGAAGATGTTTTAGATTTGGTACATGGATAGAATTTCGTAGGTTGGGCTGATGATGGTAATGTCCTAAAGGTCAGTTTATCACAGTAAAAGATCCAGGAGGATCAGCACAAGGTAAAGGGTGGTCTTTCCCCCTTTTGATGTTATAATAAACAGAATAGCAGAAGGTGAGAATCAAGAAAGGCCCCTGGGTGAAGAATTTAACTTAAAAATAAGTTGTATTTTCTTAGTCACAATGTGGAGCTTGCCATGACATAAGCCCAATAATTGTGCTGTTAAACCATTTTGCTTAAAAAAAAATGGTGTTAAAAGTTGCAGTTACCTAAGCAGAACACATTTTGAGAAAATGAGAATAATAGTTAACATTTATTGAAAACTTACTACTGTCAGGTGCTGTGCTAAGCTCTTTACAGCTATCTCATTTCATTCTTCTGGAACCCCAAAGGTGCCAAGTCATCTTGGATCCCTGACAAGTCCAAATAAAGAAGCTGAGAAATCTGTGAGAATTGGCCCAAAACGGGGGAAGCTTTTTTTATTATTAGAAAAGTGGTAAGCTCTAGGAGTGCTTCTGAAAGGTGGAGCAATTAGAATGCAATTTTAAAAGTGCTGCTGACAGTCAGTTGTTTCTCTGGGCAAAACAGCTGACAGTTGCCTTAAGACAGAGGTTCCCACATTTTGCCCTAGGACCCTGAGGGAAGGACCACAGTCCAGGGGACGGGGTGGTAGGTGGGGCTACCGATTTCTCTGATTTCAGTAGAGAAGTATGTGTTCAAGCATAACTTAATGGATCTCCATGCGAAGTGTTATTGGAACACGGGTTCCACAGCTTCCAGTATTTGAAATGATGAGGGTGGCACGGTAGTCCACTGATCAACATGAATACTGGCTAGCCTGAGAATTCACCAGCCCCTGGCCCAGGCAGTGATTTCCCTGCACATGTCCAGGGCAAGGCGAACGCACACAAAGGGTTGGATCTGCTTTGGGGCTAGACTGCCTCCTATAGTCCACCCCAGTATCTGTTCTAATTCTCTCTAATAGGCCCCATGACCTACTGCGTACATTAAGACCACATTGCTCAGCCACCTTTTGTACACAGGTGTGACTCTATGCCTAGGTCTGGCCAATGGGATGTAAGCAGAAGGCTCCTGCAAGCTGCTTCCTTCCCCTACCCCCTTCACCCTGCTTCTGAGGACACTGGACCAGTGGCCAGGGCCCATGCTGGACCACGAGGACAAGCATGGGGCCCTCAGGGTGATGAAGCAGGAAGCCAGAGGCTGCTTGATCCCTGAGGACTGGGGGAGCCAGTGTCCATCCTATTTCAACCTCTATGTAGGGTTTTCTGCTCCTGTCAGCCAACTGAATTCTAACCCAATCTCATTTTTAGATTAGACAGATAATCCTAATCAATGTGGTATCCTCTCTCTCTCTTTGGATGGTGAAGAAAAAGACATCTCCATTCTTTCCCTCCCCCTCAAAAGGACTCTGCAAGGCTTTTTGCAGCATGAAAACTCCACCTCTCAGGAGGCATTGTAACCTGCCCTCGGGCACTCTTTCTGGGTACCACTGGACCAGGAAGAAGGATGCCAAGATACTGTTGCCCTTTGCTCTTCCCTCAGCTGGGCTTTCTCTACTTTCTGTGGTTTTGCCCATGGACATGCTTAAGCCTCCACTTTCTCTGCCCTTGACACAGTCTCCCTCATCCTCCTAGATCCCATTTCTATGCCACCTCCTCCAAGAATCCTTCCCAGTGCCCTGAAGCAACCCCCCATATGTTTCTTTATAGTTTTATTGTAGCATGTAGGAAGACAGTGTAGCTTTCTGTTGTTATCTGGTGGTATTTATGGAGTGCCTAGTACATGCCAGGTCGTGTGCTGGTTGCTGATAGGCATTGATGAACAAAACACGTGATCTATACCCTGCCCTCAGGGAGTTCATAGTTTGGAGAGAAAGACAATCAATAAAAATGTCATTAAAAATTGCGATCATGCCCTGGCTGGTGTTGCTAGATGGTTAGAGCATTGGCCTGTGCATGGAAGGATCTGAGGTTCAATTCCCAGTTAAGGGCACGAACCTGGGTTGCAGGTTCAATCCCCAGCCTCCAGTCGGGGCTCATGTGGGAGGCAACCATTTGATGTGTTTCTCTCATATTGATGTTTCTTTCTCCCACCCTCCTTTCCTTTAACTCTATCTAAAATCAATAAAAAAAAAAATCCTCAGATGAGATTTAATGCACAAAAAATTGTGATCGATTTTTTGAGGGTAAAGGGAATGGGATTCTGTGAGGAAGAAGAGCCAGCTCGGGGAGGGATGCTTGCATCACCTTGATGGAAGAGCAACGCAGCTTCTCTCTGATGGAGTGAGTGGTACCACACAGCATCAGCAGTGAAGAGCCAGGCGGTGGTCGCAGGCAGGTGTGGGCTCTTCCCGGGCTGCCCACTTCTTCTGAGCTGGTTCACTCTGGGCCAGTTGTTTAACCTCTCTAAGCCTGAGAGGTGCTAGCACCTGTCTCACTAAGTCCAACACACAGAAGTGCCTGGCACCAAGCGGGTGCTCAATCAATGTGCTCTCTTGTTATTTTTGAGTGTCTGTCACCCATCTAGAATATGGATGTTTTGAGGGCAGATTCTTCCCTTATTCTTTTTTTTTTTTTTTGCATCCTGGGCATAGGATATGTAGTTGGCATCCCCAGAAGTCATTTGAATAATAATAGCCAGCATGTACTGGACCCTCCTTTGTGCCAAGCACTGTTCCTAGCACTCCGTGGGCATTAACTCATTAAACACTCGTAACAATTCTATGATGCTGGTGCTACCGTTACCCCCAAGTTGACTGATGAAGAACCTGAGACCCAGAGATCGAGCAAGTTGACCAGGCTCACACAGGAAGCAGGTGGAGGAACAGGGGTTCAATCCTAAGCAGCCTGGTTCCAGAGCCAGTATATCATGTTGCCTCTGCAGTGGATGAAAGGATTCTACCCATCATTTTAAAGAAATGTAGTCTCCATTGGTCCACGTCCTAATTACCGTACAGGCTCTCAAAAGAAATACTAATTTGAGAAATGCATCCCCTAAATTATAAATTATGTAATAATCATCTCCACGCTCTCTTGTTAACTGTGGGTGAGTGAAGAAGTGAAACAAATAGAATTAAATTATTTACCTCTCGGTTGTCATTAACGGGATTCTCCTGGGGGCTTCAAGTTACATGGCATGTGTGTCTGAGCAGCAAGACACCTCTCCCCAATTCATCCACCACACTCTCTCCTCATCCACCTCCCTAACCTCCCCCCGCCCACCCCTGCAGCCTGTGGGCTCCACACCCCACGCTCTGTGCTTCCTCCCTGCCTCTGGCGCCTTCTCTCTTATTAAAACACCTTCACCCGAAGGCATCTGGGAGATGAGAAGTGTGCCTGCCAACTCACCCTGGGAAGCCAAAATGCTTAAATTGCTTCTTTGATTTTCAAAAAAGTGTATGTTCTTTGGAATGGAGAATGGCTTCACCTTGTCCTTGTGGGCCTGCTGTTCTGGGATATTTTGTTAAAAACCACGGGAGAGGATAATGCCTTACATGCCCACAGCTGCTCTTGTTACAGAAATTGTAATAAACTGCCAAGAGTGCGGGCACCACCGCTGCTCTCTTGATTAATGTTTTCCAAGGTGCGGGGAATGCATCTGTCTTTGGCTTCCATCCCTAGTACCCAGTGATGGAAGGTGGGCATCGTGGAAGATGGTCGGTGAGACAAGGCATAGTCAACCCCCAATGGCCATGCTCCCCAGGCTCCCATTCAATGGTTGCTCTTTTCTGTGCCTCAAAATGGATCCTGAGCTGAGGATCCCGAGCTAAGGGAACAAGCAGGGGCCATCGGGTGAGCAGTGGGGACAAGGAAGGGAGGCATGTAGGGCTAGGACTAAAATGACCAAGAACATTTCACTAGAGAATTTCACAACCTAATAAGTGAAAAGGAATTCATTGAGGTCCTACTAGGTGTTTGACTCTGGGTTAAGCTTTAAGCAAAGGACGGTATATTAAAATCCGAAGGCCTAGCCTGGCTGGCGGGGCTCAGCGGTTGAGCATTGACCTATGAAAAAGGAGGTGAAGGTTCGACTCCTGGTGAGGGCACATGCCTAGGTTGCAGGCTCGATCCCCAGTAGGGGCGTGCAGGAGGCAGCCTATTGATGATTCTCTCTCATCATTGATGTTTCTATCTCTCTGCCTTCCTCTCTGAAATCAATAAAAATATTTTTTTAGAAAAATAAAATAAAATCCGAAGGCCTGGTTTCCATTGCTAGTTCTGACCATTCACTCAAGACAATGGGACTCTCTGAGACTCATTATGTATTCTGTGAAATTGAATGATAGATAATGTTTCTTATATAGGGTGGGGCAAGAGCAGGTTTGCAGTTGTTACTACGTGAAACACAGAGTTGATTTTTGTATTTATTAATTGGTGTATTGTTTCCAGTATGGATAACTGTAAACCTACTTTTGCCCTACCCTATAGTTAGCCAGGTGTGTGTGGCTGCTAGTACTTGTTACCCATTTAAACCAACTTTGTTAAATCCAAAACTGTGGGAAGGATACAGTGGTATGTATCAAGGAACCCAAGGACCAGAAGTACTGCCAGAGTCCTAGACTCAGGAACTCAGATAATATTAGGAATGGAGTCTGCAATACTTTATTGCCTCATCCTTTTATCTCTCCGTCATCTCTGTGTTGTTGTTTTTTCTGTGTATTTGCTTAATTCATCTCTTTCTTTCTCCTTCACTATGCACATTGTAGAAAATCAATATTCCCATATAGAACAATGTGCCCTTGGCCCCTGGGTCTATATCATCATAAGTCTAAAACTTACTGGAATTTTTGAGTCTGAATTACAAATACCAAAAGAAAGAGAATCTGTTTGGCCTAGCTTTGGTCAGGGGATTGGACAAGACCCAGTGTAGCTGTGGAGTCAGCGACTATGAGAAGTGAGCCTGGGCAGGCTTTCTAAGAGGAGGTGCCAGTGATGGAAAGAACTGAACACTGGGCTGCTGTAAGGAGTAAACAGGATAATGGGACATTTCTAAGTACAGCCTATGACAGTGATGGCAAACCTTTTGAGCTCTGCGTGTCAGCATTTTGAAAAACCCTAACTTAACTCTGGTGCCGTGTCACATATAGAAATTTTTTGATATTTGCAACCATAGTAAAACACTTATATTTTTGATATTTATTTTATATATTTAAATGCCATTTAACAAAGAAAAATCAACCAAAAAAATGAGTGACACGCGTGTCATAGGTTCGCCATCGCTGGCCTATGAGAACCCAGTGAGCACTAGCGAAATCTATTGCAAAGGAAGCTTAAAATTCAATGTGAGGGGCGAAACTGATTCATGTACAAGGTGTCTAACACGGTGCCTGCTGCACTGAGTAGGTGTTATTTTCATGTCTTACACTCCAGTGTGCCGGGCTGATGGTCAATGTCCAATAAATGCTTGTTGAATTGAGCAGAATGAGAAGGATAACATGGAGCAAGAACCTACCATCAAAGATTGTGGAATGAAGCTCTACATTAGGGCACAGTTAGTCATTCAGAGGTGCCAGGAAGTGGTTAGTTGACTGTAGTAGTTGGTAGAGGGTTCATGGAAAAGACAGATTACCACATTGCCTTGAGGATATACAACCTGGGAAGGCATCAGAAGAAAGAAAAGAATTCAAGACAAAAGAACAATATGAATGGAGACTGAGAGCAGAGCTGAGGTGTGCCTGGTAGAGCGGAGTGCCAACTGGGAAAATGAGTGACAGGTCACAGTGGGAAGCAAAATTGGATGGCAGAGAGAGGTCATTTTCAGAGACCATTGAGAGACAGGCAGAGATGATCAAATGGGAGGAGCCAGGGGGTTCTTGAAAGCAGTTGCCAAGTAAGACTGCCAGCCCCTGCCTTTCTCAATTCTGCTTAGCTGCAGGGTGTACTCCTGCCCAGTCCTTGTGTCAAAGGAAACCAGTGCTCAAGAAGCCCCACTCTTATCAGGAAGAGGGGCTGGAGCCAGTCTTGCTGCCTGAGCTTCAGTATTCCGGTGCCCACTGAGCTATAGACCTCATCTCATCGGTCTTTGTGCTTTGAGAGCAGAAAATAGGGCCCCTGTTTCTGGGATTCCTGGTTTTTCCTCCATTCCCACACCCTGATTCCTAGCCTGTTGGGTTGAGAATCTGATTCCCTGCCTCACCTTAGCCAGTCCCCTCCCCAGGGATCAGATCTTAGCTCTATGTACCCAACCCTTGGTAGGGGCTGCTATATCCTAGACCGGTGATGGCGAACCTATGACACGCGTGTCAGAGGTGACATGCAAACTCATTTTTTTGGTTGATTTTTCTTTGTTAAATGGCATTTAAGTATATAAAATAAATATCAAAAATATAAACCTTTGTTTTACTATGGTTGCAAATATCAAAAAATTTCTATATGTGACACGGCACCAGAGTTAAGTTAGGGTTTTTCAAAATGCTGACACGCCGAGCTCAAAAGGTTCGCCATCACTGTCCTAGACAGAATCTAAAACCAAGAGAACACCTTCCAGCTGATTGAAAGGAGACTCTGCCCAAGGGATCAGACACTACTGAACACCAGTCCGGCCAGTGGTGCCCCCTGCCAACCATGGCAGTCACTCTGTCCATGGCCCCACTCAGTGCCAATGACCTTCCTGTCCCCAGCAACCTCCACATTAAGGTCCTAACATGCCTTGAAGCTAAGACCACAGATACATTTCCATCTACATGATGCAAAGTCCTAGAGAAAGGTACAGTGTCCTACAAGTACCTACATTCCAGCAGCCCCATAGCACAACGTGAATGAGCCAATAGTTTCAAGAGAGATTGAGTGGTGTACTGTTTTGCCAACATCATGTTCTAATATACTCCCAGGTGTTTCTAGAACATGCCATGAGGAAATAGTTTTTGTGCCTCTGCCTTGAGCTTATTAAAATAACAACAAGTTTCATACAAGCAGAGAAGGACACCTGGTCAGCCTCAGAACTACCTCCGCTAGGTCGCTCAGCATGTTAGGGGAGAAATACTTGGTCAGCGTTGATGGGAGGCCTTAACTTGACTGGGCGAACTTTTTAGGTATCATAGGTCTCCTGGTTGGGAAGGCATCCCAGGCCTCTGACAAGGGAGTAGATCTTAGCCTAGTGTCATCCTCTTTTAGGAACATCAGCTTGTGACCCTCCCACACCTATCCTGGGTCATTGCCCATGTTTCTGATGGGAGACTAGCTTCTTTCCCTGCACTAGCTGGGTGGGGATAGGATTCAGGATACATCTATGACAATTGCCTTTCTTCTATTTACTGCTGAGGATGATGGGTGGTTGACAGAATCCTGTATCTATGAGTTCACACCCACATTCGCATTTCCCTCTCTCCCGTGTCCCTCCCTTACAGAGTATCTGCCCTCACACATCTCACGTGCACCGAGCACTCCTTATCTATGCCAGCAACATCTCTGCAGCAAGGAGCAGAGGATGAGCTTTGTTGCAAGGGAGAACCTCGGATGGGTAGATGGGTAGCTCTAGCCGCTGGTCTGAGTATCCGGTAGGGACAGCACCTTCGGAAAGCCCTGGTCCGTGATGTTATAGAGTCACCCCTGCGTGAGTGCCAATGCCAGCTCCTCCACTTAATAGGCAGGAGAACATTTACCTTCAGGGAGTCTTTTTTTTTTTATTATATTTTATTGATTTTTTACAGAGAGGAAGGGAGAGAGATAGAGAGTTAGAAACATCGATGAGAGAGAAACATTGATCAGCTGCCTCCAGCACATCTCCCACTGGGGATGTGCCCGCAACCCAGGTACATGCCCTTGACCGGAATCGAACCTGGGACCCTTCAGTCCGCAGGCCGACGCTCTAACCACTGAGCCAAACCAGTTTTGGCACCTTCAGGGAGTCTTAGTTTCCTCTCTGAAAGCGAGGAATGCGAATAGTTACCCCCTGGTGAAAAAAAAAATCTCTTAAACTAGACAGCTCCAGCAAATTGCCTGGTACATGGAACTGCTTAATATAGCTAGCTGTTTCCGTCCCCATCAGAAACATCTGTACCCAGAGATGGGACGCTAAGCCTAGGATGGGGTGTGCACATTTGGGGCAGTTGCTCTTTCTGAGGTCTTCTATTCAACCGAAGATTCTCTACCCGGCTGGAGACTTTAGGACGGCCGCCACCAGCTCCCAAGGAAAGAGCACTCTGTAGTGATGGCTGCTGCCTCTCTACTTCCTAGGCATCCCTGCCTGCAAGGACGGTGTTCTGATGCAGTGCCGAGACCCGGAGAAGGCGCGGTAGCACAGCTCCTAAATCACTTTGGGAAGAAGTCACCATAGGAACTAAGCCCAGAAGGGTAGTGCGGCTTTTGCATCTGATAGCATCTGTGCCGAGGCCTCCCCGAAGGCTGTGGCGTGTTCCTCGGGTGGCTCTCACTCACCGCAGGAAGGCATGCCACAGGTTCCGAAGGCACCGCTCATCGGCCCCAACGTGAGCGGCTGTGGAAAGGCTGAATGAATGTGGTGGTCCTGGCGGTGTCTCCTTACTCTCGCTGCCCACAGCGCTCCTCTGCGTTACACCAGCGGTTCTCAGTCTTGGCGTCATGGTGGGGAGTTTTAGAAACCACCGGTGCTGCCACTGTGCCTCAGAACTGTTGAGTCAGAATCTCTGGGGATGGAGCCCAGGGATCTATAGCATTTTTACAGCTCCCCAGATGATTCCAAAGAACAGGCAGGATGGAGAACCACAGCTTAACACCAGTGCTTCTCACATTTTAAATCGCATACAAATCACTTAGAGATCTTGTTAAATTGCAGATCCTGATTGAGTGGGTCTGGGGTGAGGCCAGAGACTGTGCATTTCTGAGGTGCTGCGGCTGCTGGTCTAGGAGCACACCTGAGTAGCAAGGCTCTGCAGCCTTCCTCATCATCACAGCTGTACTGATTTAACCCCCCCCCCCCCCCGCCCCCCCACCAGACCCAGCCCTGGACTCCTTTCTCAGGACCAGCGGTGAGCAGAAGCCTGCTCAGCTTGACTCCCCTCCTAAGCTCGGGGTCAGCCCCTGGCTGTGACTCTCGCCCATCAGCAGCAGGTGTTCTGAAAATTGGAATCTCATCTCATGTTCATACCCCTGGTTGTATAATTCAGCTTTCTGTTCTGAAATGTCATCATCTACCCAGACCCATAGAACACTGGGAAGCACATATAAAAACCCTTCCATGTTTAAGCAAACTAGGGAATTTTGGGCTAACCACATTTGAAATTTGAATGGGCCTTTTTTACCCCAGGATCCATCAGATACACAAATGTGTATTCTGAAATCGCAAGCACGCAACGCTTTCCAACCTTATTTGACTACAAAATACTTAATAATATTTCATAGACCCGGTGAGATAGAAAACCCATTTTGGAAAATGCTGCTTTAGATTTATTTCTACAGACTGAAGATAGCACTGGGATGGATCAGCACGGAGCCAGCTGGTTGGAATTTTCCATCAGTGTACAAGAAAAGGAGAACCCTCTATGGACCCTCATAAATTGTCCAGGTGTCGGCAGCCATGAGAGGCAAAGACAGGGCCTGAGAAAAAGATGGTCAAAGGTGCTAATTTTCCATGATTTTGAGAAACATGGGGGGTCATTTATGTGGCTGCTGGAAAGGGATACATCGCTGCTGCAGTGTTTATGGCACCGAGGAGAAAGGGTGAAACTAAAATAGCCTTGCCAAGTCAAAGGTCTCAGGAGACCGATCAATGGAACGGATGCTGCTCTGTCAAAGACGTCATTTCCTCTCCATATTTATTACTTTTGAAACAGAAAAGATTCCTGCACTGGGGATTGGGGGAGGGGGGAGGGATGCAGGCAGGGTAGAAGGCTGTCTATGGGCAAACGCTCATGCCCCATGTGGCAGGACACTTGCTGTGCTATTTGTTTCTTCATGTGGGTTTGACATCGACCTCCTGGAAAATTGGTGAATTGTGGGAAATGGCAGCATCTTAACAGTTCTGGATGAACATCTGCTCTTCTATTCTTTCCCTTGAAGAATTGGGGTCTTCATGTTTTCCCCCCCAAAACTTGGGTTCCTAGTGAACTCTGGCAAGTGTTTGGGAACCTGTTATCTACAGCTAGGAAGCCTGGATGGTGATTATCTTTGTGTCAACTGCTGGAGCCCCCGCTTACTCACTAGTCTGAGGGTGGATGACCCTGGTACCTGCCCCAGCCCTGCACAGGCTGCACATGTCTGGGTCCAGCCACACCTGCTGGCACAGAGCCGTGAGGTCGGGACTCGGTGTATCATCCCTGCCCCACACCTTGCTCATGTGGACACTCCTCTTTGTACCTTTGACCTCTACTTTAAAGCAGAGACAGCTTCACCGTGAGGAGCCAGTGGCATTAGCCAAGTGGGAAGGAGTGCCTTTCAGCACGCCCCCTCCTCCACTTGAGCTTGTTGACTGGATTCTGTGCTGTTAAAGGGAATTTCCTTCCCTTTCAGGTGCTGTGTTGATTTAGGCTTAGTAGCACTCAATAGAAACAAGTCTGGGTGTTGGAAGGGAAACGGATTTATGACTAGGTCTTAGGTGGCTTACAAAAGAATTGATAGGGTTGAAGGAACAAGGTAAACTCTCAGTAATGATTCAGTCACGCCTCCTGCTGCAGTAGATCTGCCCGCCTCTCCCTGCAGAACCCGGATTCCAGTTTAGGTCTAGTACAAGTGCATCTGATTACGCGAACCTCCATCACAGACAGATCCTAGGCACAAGTGAGGCAGGGAGGTGCGGTTGAAGCTTTCCTAGTGTCTGTGGTGCCGAAAGACACACGCAAAGAAAGTGGGAAGCATAGCAGAGTGAGCACATCCGCCATCCCCGTCACCGGAGTGACAGCGCATAGTCACAATATCATTGTCGTTAAACGACTGAGGAAACCTATTATAACTGGTTGGCAAACATAGCACTGCTGATTGAAAATTCAGTAGCGCCGATTGGAACTAAGCTGCCACGATGATTTTGCAAAATCCCAGACCCAGATCAATGTCACCACACCTCCATTTCTCAATATCCATATTTGCTGCACCATCAACATCCTAGCTCACTAGAACTCTGGAACGTAAGGGGACTCTGGGGACGAGCCTGTTCAGACTCCTCATTTCAAGGAGCCTATCACATACTTCGCTAGCTCTTCATTTTCAGACCTGTCTTCCCAGCTGAGCTGTGGGTTTGCAGGGACTGTGTCTTAGTCATTTTTACATCCCCAGTGCCGAGCTCGATCTCAGGCTTAGGGTGGGTGCTGGGTAATCAAAGAAGGGAGGGAGAGGGAGGGGTGGAGGAAGGAAGTGGAGGCCCACATTGGAGGATTCACCTGCCCGGGCAGGTGAAAGGTCAGATGCCCTATCTCTGTGTAATGTCTTCCCTTCCCTGGAGGGAAGGATAAACAGCCAGTGATGAAGCTGCTGAAGGGAGTGTCCCTTTTCCAGAGCCTTCTTTCTGTGGCTCCTGTTGGTGGTGCCATTCCAGAGATGCATGCCAAGTTCAGAAGGAGGCAGGCGAGGAGAGGCATGAGTGAGCCAGAGGGAGGGAGGAGCTGATTGTGAAAAAGAGAATCCTCAAAAAAAAAAAAAAAGTGTAGAGACTGAAGTACAAGGCCAGGACTCTGGCAGCCAGAGAGAGGAGGAAAGGGCCTAACAGGGCAGAGGAACAAAAGGGCAGGCGTGGTCCTGATGGTACACCTGAGGAGGGTTCTTTCTGAGGTAGTGGGAGCCTAATGCATAAAAGAGGCATCTTAATCCAAAGAAACCAGCACCCAGGACCAGGAACCAGGGGGCTGTGAGCCAGCCTCCCCATCTCTGGAGCTTGCTTTGTGCTACCTCCCACTGTCTGCAGCCCAGCCTGGCTAAGGGGCCAGGCGTGGTGCTCACAGGTGGAAATGTGCAGCCTGCTGCCTGGGAGTCTGCTGTGGCTCAGAGCTCAGCCTACAAGACAGTGAAATGGCTAAATGATCAGCCCATCCTCTTTCCTTGTGGGCTGCCTCACACCTCACTTGGTATGTATAAAGCTGTCTGTTAGCCAGTCTTTATTGCACGTTGGGAGGGAAATTGAAAATAGACCAATCATTGCTGTTCTGAGGTTAAGTACTTTTCACTAGGCTGTTGGGAAACCTAATAGGGATTTCTTTTTTTGTTTTCATTTGTCATGAGTCAAAATAATACGTGAGTATTTAGGTTTTTATTCCCACCCCACAGGTAACACATACTACACAGTAGGGCATTCATTTTAATGAGCACGTACAGGCTCAGAGTGTTTGGAGGGCACACGGATGAGGGTATTTGCTAGATATATATTCTTATAACTACATGCTCTATGGGAGCATGGGGGGTGTGTGCCTCAGGAGAGATTCTCTGGAATACTATCCAGAACAAGAAGTAATAACTTCTCTTCACTGTTGGTTCCAGGAGATTCCATCAGGGGAATGAGTGGTAGTGGCTGCCTTCCTCCCCAGGTCTGACTGGCTGGAGAACACACACTGGCTCCCCCCGTACCCCCATTCTTGAAGAATGCACATGCATACTCACCAATGTGTGATGAGGACGGAGGGGAGAGGGGAGGAACTAACTTTGCCCATGTCTGCTATGTGCTGACTAACACGTGTATCTAGGTTAACTCTCTGAGATGCCTGATGACCCTGGGAGAAAGGCATTGCCATGCTTTTGTGGCCGTTGAAGGAATTAGGCTCCCAGAAGTTAAGGTAGGATACTCTCGCCCCATTCAGTCCCCTGTAAAAACTGCCTTGTACAGTTGTATTGCTTGTGCACGCCCAACTGCAAAGGGCTCCGTTCATGTAGACACTGAGCTTTTCAAGTTCTTCACCTGCACAGTTTATGAAAGATATTGATTGCTGGGAGCAGGGAACCAGGAAGTACCATCCTATATATGTAACATGAAGACATCTATGCAAAAAGTGCGTGTTACAGAGCATCATTGTGATTGAATTTTAAACACAAGTTTCAGGATTTGAAATTTACGTGACACCTTCTCTTACGTATGTGATGCTGGTCTCCCAGGCCCTCCTGTGGAGGGGGACTCAGGCTTCAGCAGAGGTGATCCGCATGGTCACATCCCCAGCCTTGTTCTCTGACTTGTGGCTTTTTGCTATAGGCTCTGACTGTCACTCATGCATCACTGGGATGTCCGGTCTCCCCTCTGCTCTGCCCAGGTCCAATCCTATCATTACCTGGCTCAGTTCTCCACACTAGCACGGCTGTCCCATCTTCCCAAGGCTCACTCCGAGTCCACCCCTTCTTTCAGCTTCATTACTTCCACCTCGGTGCCGACAGCTGGCAGCAGGCTCGCCCCATTATGTGCTGAGTTAGGACGCGCCGAGGTTAAATACTTGGATGGTGCTGCCTCTGCCGAAAAATTCTGCATCTTCTCTTTGGGGAGTTTCTTCAGAGCTTTGACCCAGCCTCTTGTCATTTCTTTGAACTGGAGACTCCCTTTGGGGGATGACTATGAATTTGGGAAACTGAGAAGTCATTGGAGGAAAGTGTTAACGTGATATCTTGGATTGAACCTTGAAGCAGAAAGAGGACACTATAGAAAAAATTATGAAATTCAAATGGTGTCTATAATTTAGGTAATAGTACTATACTGATGTTCATTTCCTGGTTTTAATAATTGTACTGTGGTTATGTATATTGTTAAGATTAGGGGAAGCTGGATGAAGGGTATACATGAACGCTATACTATTTTTTAATTGATTTTTGAGAGAGAGAGAGAGAGAGAGAGGGAGGAAGGGGGTGGAGAGAGAGAGAAAGAGAAAGGGGGGGAGGAGAGAGAGAGAGAGATTGATTCATTGCTCCACTTAATTTATGCATTCATTGGTTGCTTCTTGTATGTGCCCTGACCAGAGATCGAACCTGCAACCTTGGCATATCAGTATGACTCTCTCACCAACTGAGCTACCTGACCTGGGCCTCTCAATACTATTTTTGTAGCTTCTCTGTAAGTCTAAAATTATTTCAAAAAGTCAAAACAACAACAAGAAACAAACCAGTAAATGTGGGCAGGGCACCCCACCCGGAGAGAAAAATTAAATCTTTTTTGGAATCCATTTGCCTGCTGGTATCTTGTCTAGTTGCAGGGAAAATATATCACCATCTTATGAACCGAGAGCACTTTGCTGTCACTGACACCTACGGTTTGAGTATTACTAGTACACGTTACCATAACTGTCTCCATAACCTATATTCATCATCCACTGGCCGTCCCCACCATGATGCCCCTGGTGTAAATTCACTTCCAAATGCCCGTTCTCACCCTCAGACTTGCTTTCACAGTTCCTGTGATTATCCACTAGACCCATGGTTGGCAAACTGCAGCTCGCGAGCCACATGCGGCTCTTTGGCCCTTTGAGTGTGGCTCTTCCTAAGCCTTAGGAGGACCCTAATTAAGTTAATAACAATGTACCTACCTATATAGTTTAAGTTTAAAAAATTTGGCTCTCAAAAGAAATTTCAATCATTGTACTGTTGATATTTGGCTCTGTTGACTAATGAGTTTGCTGACCACTGCACTAGACGGACCCCTTTCTTCCCCGAAGCCCTCCCCCACCTGCATCTCCAAGGCTAGGTTCTAACCACTGGTGGGCTCGCCCTCCCATGGGCTCCAGCCCCAGCAGACTTCAGCCCAGTCCTCCAGCTAGGAGACAACAGCCGTGAAATCAGAATTTCAGAGGCACTTGAGCAAAAGCCACATTGCTGGAAGTAATGCATAGCTTTCCAAGGAGATCAACTATTTTGAAATGCAACACCCTTTGCCACATATGGGTCTGTTCATTGCAAATGCGGTTTTACCACTTTACAGCCAACCTTTTGTGTGTTGAGACTGGCTTCAAACTTGATTTCCAGCAAAAGTCAATATGAACCAATTAAAGAGAGCTGGATAAGGACACATTTTCTCTAATTCAAAATCACTTGTTAAATACCACGGTGGAGCAGACCTGTACCACATAATGGGAGCACCGAGATGATTAAGAGATGGTCTTTGTCCTTGAACAGTGCAAAGTATGGTGGGGTGAGGTGCTCCAATGCAAAGTTTAATGTGAAAAGGGGAGGGAGGGAGAGAGAGGCTCTTGGGCAAATCCATCTCTTTTTGTGGAGCAGCGAAAGGGCATTTGACAGAGGCTGTGCAGAATAGCAATGAATTGGGAAGGAGGAAATGGTCTCTGAGTGTTTCCCATCTTGACATTTAATACTTGGAATAGAAGCTCACGTTACTCTCCAAAGTCCCTCCTTTTCGATGTCCGTCTGCTGGCCAAACACACAGATAACCTGCTAAGTGACAATATCCCTTTAACGGGGTATGAGGTTGACTCCCCAGTGTTACTGCCCATATGTGCTATCTGGGGAGCATTAGTAGAACTTCATAATCCCAAAGCCCCCCTACTCCATTTCAAGATTCCAATTCAATAGGACCAAGGATCGACTTCTTAAAGTCTGGTGCATTTCAAGTAAGAACGGCCTTCAATAGCCCTTTAATAAGAGGGCATGCATTGCTATGGGCGCTTACAGAGAACAGAACAGAATGAGCAAGGGTGTGGGGCCAGGGCCACCAGTTGCACAACCCCAGGGGGCTTCAGGCACAGGAATACAATGTGAGTGTCACCTTCTGTACTGAGACCAAGTAGGCCTGGCTCGCAAGCAACAGTGTGAATTGTAATCTATAGGGTGAATGGTTTCCCAGGTAATAAACGGTGATACAACTAGTATACACTGAGAGGATTCAGGTTAGTAAGAGCCCAGAGCTGAGGTTCCTTATCAGTAAAGTTAGAGCCTGAGAAGAGCGCACTGAATCCCCCAAGCTACACAGAGTCCCTGACAGGAGCCAGGCGGCTGGGCCGATGCATTCTTTTGGAGCTCCAAGCCCCCGCTGGCCAAGCGTGCAGACCCTGCTCGTCCTCCTCAGTCAGCATTTCATGTCCACTGCACAGCTGAGGAATGATGATGAATATTCATCCCCTGGCTGTGCCACAGTCACTTGACTCTCTGCATACGCAAAATCAGAACTTGGGCTGGCAGGAGGGAAGCTTGCCCCACAGAAAGCATCGGATGGAGTGGGTTGAGCCAGTGGGGAAAAGAAAGCTGGTGGTGGGAAACAGGAGGAGGACTGTGGAAGTGACTCCCATTTCTGCACTGGCTGGCAAGATGCCACCCCCAGGGGAAGGCACGTTTGGGCCAAGGAGACAAACACAGTCTTGGCCTGAAGGTCGGTTAAGTAGAGCACCTGAGCACAGGTCCCTTTGTCCTCAACCAGGCCCTGAGGGCAGAAAGAGAAGAGGAGTACAAATAAATAGTATCTTTGCTACGGGCCATTAGAGGCCTGTTGGATAACTATATAAATAGAACAACACATTCACATTTGAAAAACATTGTTCCTTATTGAATGCCTATTGTATGCTTAAGTGCTTTGCATTGTTTCAGCTCATTTAATTCTCATAATTACCCTGTGCCAGGGCAGCTACTGTTGTCCCCATTTTACAGATGAAGGAGCTGAGACTCAGAGAAGTTAAGCATCTTTGCTACAGAGTCGTGTACCTAGTAAGTGGGGGAGTCAGGATTTGAATTCAGGTTTTACGAGGTCTAAAGTCCATGTTCATGCCTTACTGCTATTCTTCCACTTATGACATAATTTATATTTATTTTTAAAATATATATTTAATTGATTTCAGAGAGAGAGAGAGAGAGATCAATGATGGGAACGAATCATTGATCTGCTTCCTCCTGCATGCCACACACTGGGGATTGAACCCCAAACCCAGGCACATGCCCTGACCGGGAATTGAACCGTGACCTCCTGGTTTCCTGGTTCATAGGTTGACGCTCCACCACTGAGCCACACCGGTCGGGCTATTTATGACATAATTTAAAGAGAATCCCAATATTTCAAGACATGTGTGATGGACGCCCATCCCAGTATGGTGAAGATTCCCTGCCAGGACCATCGCAGCCTGGGAACACACCCAGGTATCAGCAGGCTTGAATCATGAAGGCTTTTTAAAAGGCTACTTGCCTGTTGGCTCTAACTAACTGGGCAGCCCCCTAAAGGGGCAGTTTTGGCTCTATCTTTTCTTAAGAGGAGCACCAGCTAGCATGAGCAGGGGTCTGTCTTTGAATTGATGTCACTGCGTCAGTACTTAGCACTGGCCGGGCAGGGGCTACGTGCACAGCATAGAGTAAAACATTCAGTCCTTGCCACAGTGCTGCCACCGACCCGCTTACTCAGATGGGGAAATGGGGTGCTCAGATGACTTGCTCAAGCCCAGACATTTAGGATGTGCAGAGCTTGGATATAAACCTGGTAGGCCAACATTCCAGTCTGACCTTGCGTCACATGGGCCAGAATGACAGCATGGCCAGCAGAAAGCGTTATCAGAGTGCTCCACGCATTCCAGGGGATCCGACCATGTTTACCCTGCAGGCCAGCTGTCAGACGGGGAGGGCCTGGGAGTTTATCCAGTCGCTCCCCCACGTGGACTGCCTGGGAGACTGAGGCCCAGCAAGGGCCAATGTCTTGTTCAACATCATGCAGCAACTTAGAGCTAAACAGATCCCAAGTCAATCACCAAGATGCCTTGATATAGCACTTCTTCTACCCACTCGTGTGCCATACGTCAGTTAGTTATTCACCCACTATTTTAACCCCATTTACACATGAGGAAACTGAGGCCCATTGAAGTTAAGGGACTTGCCTAAGTTCACACAGCTAGTGAGTTTTGAAGATTTGGAATCAAACTCATGTCTGAATAACTCTAAATGTGGCCTCTCAGCGATGTCTATGTGACTCTCATGATGGTGGCACCAGGCGAGAGGTGAGAGCACCCGGAGGGCACAACTCACTTTTGGTATCTGTCCTCTACTCAGAAATATGTAATAATGGCCATTGTGAGGCCCAGTACGTGTGCTCGTTCTCACACACACGCGAACATGCACACACACACGCGCGTGCACACACACACACACACACACACAGCTTCTCCCTCTCTGTCCTCCCTTCTCCTCTCCCTGTGGAGAGCCCCAGCAGGCTTTCCCACCCATTATCCAAATGTACTCTGGGTTTGTACCCAGAAGCTTAATTTCACATCTGGCAGGAAGCAGTTGTGCAAAGTTGCTGAATCCTCTTCTCCACCCCCTTAGGGGGTTCATCAAACCCCATCATCCCAGAAGTGTCAAAACATTTTTCATTCTCCAGCAAAAGCAAAAGTAGCGCAGAGTTGGAAAGTCCATAACAATAACATATAGAAACAAGCAGCTTTAAGACAAAAATCTCTTTGAGGAATCAGTGGGGCTATAGGTGTTGCCCACGGGGCCTGTAGCTGAAAACAACCTAGGTACCGACCTGGACTGATAGGAAGCTTTGGAAGAGCGAGTGCTCTAAAAGCCACACACATGGAGAGGGCCCCCAGTCAGTACAGTTTTGTGCGCTCAGGGCTGGATGAAAATGCAGAAGGATCGGAATAATACTTACTCATTGGCTTCTGCCAAACACATCCCATATGTAGCATCATATATTGAATCCTTACAACCCCAGGAGGTATGATCCGTTTCACTTATTTTGTAGATAAGGATTTTGGACTAAAAATCCACAATCCTGAGATTTCTGTCCTGGATTAGCTACTAACGGGCTACATAGCTTTAAATTAAAATCCAGAATGGGCTTTAAGATCCTCAGATGTTCCCTGGAATAATGAATATCCAGCCTTTGTCCAGCTACCCTCCAGGAACGTGCCCCTGGCTGATAGTGCTAATTGATCATACTGCTCTTTCCCAGGCCTCTTGGATGAAACTTCAGAATCCTTCTTAAAATAGCCTTGTAGGTGACCACCTCCTATACATTGGAATTGGCACAAGGGATGAACTAGATTTGCTATACCTGGACCTAGGTCAAGTCTTCTTTATTTTTTAATATATTTTTATTGATTTCATGGAGGAAAGGAGAGGGAGGGAGGGAGGGCGGGAAGGAGAGAGAGAGAGAGAGAGAGAGAGAGAGAGAGAGAGAGAGAGAGAGAGAGAGAGAGAGAGAAACATCAATGATGAAAGAGAACCATTGACTGGCTGCCTCCTGCATGCCCCCTACTGGGATCCAGCCCACAACCCAGACGTGCGCCCTGACCTGGAATCAAACCATGATTGCCTGGTTCATAGGTTGACGGTCAACCACTGAACCATACTGGCTGGGCCAGCTCTTCCTTTTTAAGATGAGGATATCAAGGCGCAGAGAGGAGCAGTAAGTGACTTAATATCACACAGCAAGTAAGGGGTAGCTAGGTCTAGTATTTAGGGCTTAGGGTCCAAAGTGCATTACCCAATGCAGCTCCTCATAAAGGGAGTGATCCTGCAAGCCCCATGTGGTAGCACAGCTCATTTCCATTGTTTCTGAGGCAACGGATTTAAATTCTGGAAACAGCTCCTCAGACTCTTCTTCCTAGAATGCCCCTTCCCCTGCTCCAGCTGAGCAGCCAAGACGCACACAGTACCCAGCCAGTTAATGTGTGCCTGGCATTAGCACAAAACTAACATTTTATTTCCCTTCCATAGCATGTAATTTCTTTGGAAGCTGAAGTGTAATGAAATTGGTGTTTATTATAATTAATAAAAGCCCCATAACTTTAAATTGGGTCATAAATCTTGCAGGGAAATCCAATATCACTGTAAGAGCCATTCCTTTCCCAGAAGGGGCTCTTCAGAGGAAAGAGGCAGCGGGCTCCCCCTCCCCAACAGGCCGGCTGTGCTCACTCAGGCAGCTGGTTCTCTGCTGCCAATCTAGTCAGGTCACAGGCACAGCCCCAGCAGCCCCTGGCTCTGCAGATGGAAAAAGCGGACCTTCCACCAGCGCCTGAAGGCATCGCTCAGGTGTGAGCGGTGCTACATTGTCCTCTTAGCAAAGACTAACCTTGAAAAATAAAACCACGTGCTTCCTGTGTGCCAGGACTGTGCTCGAGAGAAGGAAGATGCTATTCTCGCCCTTCCTGAGGACACGTCAGGTGTTCACAGTGCAGTGAGGAAGGCATGCTTGTCAGCTGTTGTGTGCAATAAAGCGTGGACTGTACAGGTAGAGAAGGCGTACAGGTGTAAAGTGGTTGCCCTTCTCTCGGAGTGGTGTAAAGGGTGATCGTGTGTACTTCAGTGAAAAAGGAGGTAGAGGTGAGAGGAGTTTTGAAAGCTGATTAGGGGGTTACCAGGTGAGTCCAACACGTCACCCTCATCGTTGCACCAGGTCCTTGGCACCTGCTGGTTGTTGTGCCAGGTATATTACAGTTCTCTGAGTGGTTGGCACCTCTGCATTCAGACCTCAGTTCACACTTCACCTCCTCAAAAGGCCCTACCTCCTGTTTCTCCTTCCCAGCCCCTTGCCATCATGTCACCTTTTCTAATTTCCTTTACAGACCTGGCCACTCTGTGAAGTCACACTTCTATTTGTTTTCTTGTTCATTTCTGTTTCCCAAATGCCCAGTACATTGTAAAGGCTTTTACAACAAGAGCCGGGTCTACTTTATTCACTACTGTAAGTCCCCCTCACCTAGAGCAAGGCCCAGGCAACTAATAGACAATTAATCACTATTCTAGGCAAAGATCCATGAAACTGCATGGCTCATTAAAAGGAACTTCTTTTAAAGCAGATTACAGAATGGTATGCAATGTTAGAAGGTATATGAAGATGCCAAAGCAAAAGAAAATAAGGGAAGAAAAAATAAAATTACCTACCCCCTATACATCTCCAGAGAGAGACATAGGAGCCAAGAAATGCCTAATAAAGAAGTTGTAATTTGTTTGCTGTGGGATGTGAACTACAAGCCCCCTTCTTTGCCCTCTCTCTTGAATCTTTTTAGCTAAGTCTTCATAGCTCACAAAAATAAATAGGTAAATAAAATTTCGCCAAGCCAAAAAATGAGGTTAGTGTATACATTTCATACGCTTTAAAATCTTATTAGAGGTGGGTAGCAAACTGGGTTCTGAGCTACCAGTCAAAACAAGAGGGCAAAATGAAATGTGATAACTTTTAAACCTCTGGGTCTATGAAATAAATCCAAGGCCATTGCTCAAGAAAAGCCTAGGTTTCCCTGGACCTGAAGCTTGAGAGAAATTTTTCCCATTGGTCCTCACAAAGTTGACAAATCTTCAGCTATACTAAGAAAAAAAAAGAATCTGAAAAAAATGAAATCTTAAATGAAAGAGGAGACATTAGAACGGATACTACAGAAATACAAAGCATCATAAGAGACTACAATTGTATGCCAACAAATTGGATAACCTAAAAGAAATGGATAAATTCCTAAAAACATACAACCTGCCAATACTGAATCGTGAAGAAATAGAAAATATGAACAGACCAATAATGAGTAAGAAGACTAAGTGAGTGATCAAAATCTCCCAACACAAAAAAGCCCAGGACCAGATGTCTTCACTGGTGAATTCTACCAAACATTTAATGAATAATTAATGCCAGTTTTTCTCGAATACTTCCAAAAATTTGATGAGTAGGGAGAACCCCCTCAAAATCATTTTACAAGGCCATCATTATGCTGATACCAAAGTCAGGTAAGGATACTACAAGATAAGAGGAATATAGATGCAAAAATTCTCAACAGACGACTAGCAAACTGAATTCAACAGCATATTAAAAGGATCATACAGCATGAGTTATCTCTGAGATGCAAGGATGGTTGGACATATGCAACCAATAAATGTGATACACCACATTAATAGAATGGAAGATAAAAATCACATGATCATCTCAATGAATGCAGAAAAAAATTTGGACTAAATTCAACATCCTTTCATGACAAGCACTCTAAAAATATTGGATGAAAAGGAAAGTACCTCAATATAATATTTAACAAGCTCTCCAGGTGAGTCTACAGCCCACATAGTACTGACCTGAATGATGGTGCCAACAAGGATTTTTGTCCCATTATGGCCCCGGACAATAAATAGGGCTTTAACGTTCAAAAGGCAATTTCCTGGCCAAACTCTTATCTGATCCTCAGAAAGCCCTCTAAAGACTGAAAACTAGATTCTCCCATTGAACTGGTGGGCCAAGTGAAAACTGAAGTGTTTAAGTGTCTTTCTTACAGGAAATACTCAGCAAGGGGTAGGGCCAGGGCTAGAGACAACTCATAGAAAACAGCATGGGTGGTAGTTCAGACTCAGGCTCTGGAGCAGATGATCTGGGTTCAGTTCCCGACTCCCCACTTATTGACTAGTCAACTGGGCCTCCGCCTTGTCATCGGCATACTGTGTGTGCAGGAGCTCTTGAGAACAAATGCTTGGAGAGCACTAAGTACCGTGATGGCACATGGCAAGCACACAGTGAATATAGTTACCCCCATTATCTCCCTGTGTTGGATAGACTACAACTGCCATAGAAAAGTTTGACAAGGCTTTTGAAGAAACTCAGATAACATTCACAACTTGGGTGATTACTCCAATCTCAGCTGGAGAAACCCAGAGAGAGTGGGGGCCAGTTGGAGTTATAATGGACGGTAGATCCTGAAGTCAGCACATGCAGAGCTACCCTTTCCTTTTCTGTTCCCAGCAGAAGCCGTTCCAATGTCTGGATCTAATGACTGCTTACCCACTTTCTCCAAGGCAGGACGATCTCTCCCTGAAGAGAATTACCCAAACAAAGCCAGCCTCTATGCCAGCCCTGTCCAATAGAATCTTCTGCAAGGATGGAAATGTTCTAAACCATCACTGCCCAATATTGTAGCTGCTAATCTCATGTGGCTATCGAGCACTTGAACTGTAGCTAGTGTGATTGAGGAACTGGATTCTTATTTCAAACTAGAGGCCTGGCGCATGAGATTTGTGCACTTGGAGGGGTCCCTCAGCCCGGCCTGCTCCCTCTTGCAGTCTGGAAGCCCTCGGGGGATGTCCGACTAGTGCTGCCATGGAGGCAGAAGAGGCTCCCGCCACCGCAGCTGTGCTCGCCAGCCCTGAGCCTGGCTTCCGGGCTTCTGGTTGAGCAGCCCTCCCTTGTGGGAGCGCACTGACCACTAGGGGGCAGCTCCTGTGTTGAGCGTCTGCCTCCTGGTGGTCAATGCACATCATAGTGACTGGTCTGACTGGTCGTTCTGTCGTCGATTTGCATATTACCCTTTTATTATATGGGATATTAATTTAAATTTAGAGAGCCACCTGAGGCTGGTGGCCACTGTATTGGGCAGTGCACCTCAAGAAGGAGAAATGCAAGTTTCTTACTGGAGTCCTGGGATATGGTCTCACTCCCAGCTGAGTCCAGCTCTGTGCACTCGCTGGAAGAAGGTGGTCCTACTTGTCTGGGGGACATTGCCTTTCTCCACCCCCCTGTTCTGATTCCCACCATGCCAGCCAGTCCTGGTGTGGCTGTGAGCTCCTGGAGGGCTGGGTCCTAGTGATCTGGTTCTCACCTTTGCAGTCTCAGGGCTTAGCACAGTGCCCTGTGCTCGATGTTCATGGACTCAGGTTGTGTTTAGCTAACTCTTCTCTGGTCTGTCAGTCAGGCTTGTGGCATCCCTGCTGCCGTGGAAGGCTGATTACCGGTTCCGAGGTGCCCAGCTGAACAATGGGTGCTAATGAAGATTTTAAAGACAGGTGTGAATATCTGATTGAAAAGCCAGATGCAGGTGAGGAATTGCAACTCACATTAGCGTTATCTCCGTCAGAAGCCAGGCTGCCTTCTCATCGTGGGAAGGAGATTTTTTTCCCCCCTTTAACTGATAGAATTGTTTTCCGTGAGTTAAATTAAACCCATGTTTCGATATAAAATGCAGCATAATTCAAGTCAATGTTAATCATGATGGGAAGTCTGAGGAATTATCTTTTACAGTAAATTACCGCTGAGATGGCAGGCACACTCCGTATCCAAAAGTAAATTCAATACAGAGATCACTAAACATGCAGGAGGGATAAATTACGGGGAGAAGTCACCTGCCAGCATTCGGGGCCTCTGAGTTTTGCATTTCAAGTCACCACCTGGACTTTAGGGAAGTCATTTCCTATCTCTGGGCTGCAGGTTTCTCATCTAAAAAAAAATGAGGGGCTGAGAGTTAAACCAGACGCTCTCCACGGAACCTTCCAGCTCTGAATATGTATCAGTCTGAGATTCCATGAAACGGATCCATTTGGTATTTCATTCTCCAGTGCCCTCGCCACGAGAGAGAAACCTGCTAATTTAATAAGCTGAGCCGCTCCTAGGAGGCAGCTGTCAGGAGTAGGTTCTCTCGGGTCCCCACTGCAGGAGCATTTGTCCTCAGCAACGTGAAATGACAGTCGCTGCATTTATTCCTAAGGCCTGGGGAGAAGGGGTCGGGGAGGGGGAAGAAGAGCCTTCTGTGTGTCTCTACTTCCCCCCTTGCAATGGTCTCCTATCCCCTTTCTATTGGGGACTGTTTGGGACAAGCAACCCCAAAAGAGACCGACAGCTTTAAAGAAAGGATTTTCTTCTGTCCTCACCTTGCAGCCCCCTCCACTCACCCACCCCATATTTAATGATCTCCAGATCTCTGTACTTCAGAGCCGCAGTTCAGGGAGGTTAATTGCCCATTAATTGCCTCCTGATCCAGGGGGACCTACATTATCATTGTGACTAGGAGGCTTGGGAACAGATGACTAACTCCTCTGGCCCTCGGTGCAGTCTCACCCCACACTCTGCCCTCCAGCCCCCAGCCACTCGACCCGGCATCTTACTTTAACAGCTCCCTCACCTGCTGGCCCACACCTTTATGCTGTTCCACGTGCCAGCAATGCTCTTGTCCTTGCCTCTGGGAGTCCCAGGGCCTGGAGCCCAACCTGGAATACAGGGCAGGTGGGTAGGGCTAGAACAGGGGTGGGCAAACTTTTGACTCGAGGGCCACAATGGGTTCTTAAACTGGACCGGAGGGCCGGAACAAAAGCATGGATGGAGTGTTTGTGTATAGTGTTTGAATATAAATTCAAAGTAAACATCATTACATAAAAGGGTACGGTCTTTTTTTTTTTTTTTTAGTTTTATTCATTTCAAAGGGGCCGGATCCGGCCCGCGGGCCGTAGTTTGCCCACAGCTGGGCTAGAAGGTAGACAGATTCCTTGGCTTGAGCTGAGCAAATCATGAAATCTTATGGATGCAAAGGAACCATGCCCTCCTGCCTCCAATGTCATATTCCGGCCATAGGAGCTTGTAATCCTCACATTTGCCATCACTGTCCCCCACCTGTCCTGTCCTCTACCTTGCTTCCACTCCCACTTTTTCTATCCCCTCCCTCTTCTTTCTCCAGTTAACACCACTTTAAAATTCAGCTCAGGGTCCACGTCTTCCTGCAGTCCTTTCCTGACATTGCCAACAGCATCTTTGGTTGCAGTAGCCACACCTGGTATTTCTTTGTTGTGTCAGTGGCCTCTGAGCTGCCGGTCACTGCCTGGAAGGTTCCAGGCCCTCCGGAGCCCCTGCATAGAGAGCTCCTATTCACACCGTAACGACTGCCTCTTCCAGGAAGCCTTCCCTGACATCTCAAGACAGTGCCTTCTTCTTCTGAGATCTCAAAGGGTGTTGTTTACACGTAGGTGAACTGACGTTACATTGTTCAGCGTCTGTGCATGTCTGTCTCTCTCCACTAGACAGCAGCCTCCGAGGGCAGGGACCCTTGTCACGTTCCAGTGCTTGGCGTAGCTCCTGGTATGTAGCAGGCATGCAAAGGATGTCCCCTGGCTTAGTCCAGGAAAGAGTGAATGGTGAGCAAGTTGTCATGGGCTTTTAACGTCATGTTAAGGGCACTTAACGTCATGGGCTTTCAGCAGCAGCGCCTGTTGATGCTGCTCTCATATGGGTACGAGGTCGCAGGTTTTATGTCATTTTCTTCTGTTTCTACAAAATTAACATGATGAGGCTTTCCACAGTGGATGGAGCCATAGGCACCTCTGCCCTGCTCCCTGATTCCAGCAGAGACAGAAAAGATGCGTTCATTTTCCTTTGGTATCTACGTCAGCGCTTCTCCAAATTTGAAGGTGACTTCAAATCATCTAGGATCTTGTTAAAATGCAGATTCTGATTCAGTGGGTGTGGGTGGGGCCCGAGAGTCTGCATGTCCAGCTGATGTCATCGCCACTATTTCAGGGATGACGCTTCAAATGAAAGAATTGACTCCATTTCCTGTAGCTAGGGCGATGCTTTCTAATTACAAGCTTCTGAAGCCAAAGGGAACCATGAGATTTAGGAGAGAGTGAGCTTTGGAGTCAGTGAGACTCACTTCTTAAACCCCTTGGATTCATCATCTGCAAAACTAAAGCTTGGCCCCCATGGGCATGCGTGTATGGGGGAGGGGTGTTTGTGCTTGAGTATTTCAATAAGGATTCCATGTCGAACATGTAGGTTTTCAATAACTAGACATTCATTCCCTTCTAAATGGAACGTCCAATTTCTAGGCCCACTGTGTGCTGTCTCTGATAGGTCAGGCTTTGGTTCCTCCTTAAGCAGAGCCCCGCTGGGAAGAATCCTGCCCTTGATATCAGGATTGGCTGTGTGCCTTGCCTTGGCCAATGAGATGTGGGTGTGCGTGTGCATCACAGCCAAGCTAAAGCTTTAAGGGCCAATGTGTTTGCCTTTGTCCATCTTCTATAAGACGTTCGTAATGGAGCTCGGGTCCCAGAGTAAAGGTGATATGGAGCGGAACTCCAACCAACTGCAAGGTGAATATTGAATGAGTGAGAAATAAACCTTTGTTTTTGAAAGCCAGGGTTATTTTTTTTAACTACAACATAATGGGTTTATCCTGATTGATGAATCCTACCGCCCATTATTACCTTCCTGTCTACTTTATGTAAGGCCCTGAGGTGCTCACGGAGGTTGTACGTATGAGGGACAGCAGTTATGTCCTCAGAGCACTCCAAGTTTAGTGAAAGAGCCAGAAATGTAAATCCCCAAGGATAGCACACAATTGATCTGAGTAGGCCTATAATTGGGGAGCTTCTAGACTGCAGGAGAAAGATTAGTGAATCCTTCTCAGGGAATTAAGAAAGATTTCACAGAAGAAGGGGTATTTGAGTTAGGCCTTAAGAATGAATTAACTTAAAAAATTTTTTTTATTGATTTTTAGGAGGGGGAGGGGAGAGAAACATTTATGAGAGGGGAAACATCGATTGGCTGCCACCTGCATGACCCCTACTGGGGATCGAGCCTGCAACCCGGGCATGTGCCCTGACCAGGAATCAAACCAGCGATCTCTTGGTACATGGGACAGCACTCAACCAACTGAGCCATACCAGCCAGGGCTGAATTGACTTTTGATTAGACATCAGAGCACACCATCTTTAGACCAGTATATGTTTAAAAATATATATTGTTATTGATTTCAAAGAGAAAGGGAGAGGGAGAGAGATTGAAACATCAAAGATGAGAATCATCGATTGGCTACCTCCCCCACGTCCCACTCTGGGTATCGAGCCCACAACCTGGGCATGTGCCCTGACTGGGAAATGAACAGTGACCTCCAGGTTCATAGGTCAATGCTCAACAACTGAGCCACACCAGTGGGCATAGACCAGTGTATTTTTGAACCAGATTTCCCTTATTCCAGTCTTAACTCTCTAGCACTTACTTACTGTGTGACCTCAAGCAAGACATATAGCCTCTCTGCATGTCACTGTCCTCTTGTACAAAGTAAGGCTAATAAAACATCTCAATACTGGGGGAGGCTTAACTCATACAGTTTACATACAAGCACTGCTGTATGCGCACAGCTTACACAATAGCCATAATATAAAATATAACAACCTTGCGTTATAATAGGGCACAGAGTAATACCTGCTTACATCTTTGAGAGCTTACTTTGTTCTAAGTACCATGCTTCATGTTTTTATTTAATCCCCTTAAAAAAATCCATCTGTGCAGAAGGTAAAACTGTTATCACTGTTTTACAGAGAAGAGACTAGACTTGGAGTGGCCCACTAACTTGCTGAAGTTCAAAGAGAGAGCGAGGGCTGCACATAGGCAGCCTGACTCCAGCCCGAGCTCCTCACCGTTTCACAGTCCTTCCTCCCCATGTGGAAGGAGAAAAGCCTGCACCCCAGCTGTGTGTGCGGGCAATGGAGCTGTTAAGTCAGGAGCGAAGGCAAAACAGATGGTGCTGGGAGGAGCTTTTGAAGCTGCTTGTCCTGGGATTACATCACTGGTTGAGATTACAAAGTCTTTGAGGATGTTTTCACTGCAGCCCTTCGTTCCTGTGCTGTACACCTTTTGGAAATTTACAAATAACGGTGATATTTTCTTCATTCAACACAACATATATTGAATACAACCAAGCCCTTGGAGAAATATAAAAATGAATAAGACCGACTCTAGACTCAGAAGTTTGATTTTACTCTTCAGGCTTTAGGGAACCATTGAAGGGTTTTGAAAGGCAAATAAAAGGTGAATGCAGGCTTTGTGGGGAGGGCCCTGACTGTTACGGAAGATCCATTGGAGACATAAGAGCCGGCATGCAGGGATGCAGGCGGGAAGCCAATGGGATAGTCTAAGATGGCAGTTAGGAGTAACGTAACGCTGAAGAACAAAGTACTAGAGACTCTTCAAGGGTGGAATTCACCGGCCTTCGTAATGCCAGGGGAGGGGGCATGATGGGAGGGGAAAGTCGTAGGTGACATCAAAGTTTGTAATCTGAATGAGTGCCAGCAGGAAAGAGAAGGCAAAGACTGTTTGCAGAGGGGTGAGTGGCGTTAAGTGGAGCAACAATTCTGGAGGAGCATCCAGGGACACCCCCTGGTAGCAGTAGAGTGAGGATGGGAGGGTGTGGGTAGGGTCTTTCTCCCTTCCAATCTTCCAGTCTCTCATTAGCCACTCCCAGCCTTCAGCCAGGCGGCAAGGGAGTCCAGATAGCATGGTGCTAGAGTTCAGCCTCCTGAAGCCCAGAGCAAAAGGTGTACAGCACGGGAACACAGACCGAGGAAGGCAGAAAAAGGATCAGGCATGGAGTTACAAACAGTGCCTGCGCAGAGAGATAGACTTGTGGTTACACACTGGGCTCTGGGCCGACTGCCTGGATTTGAACACCACTCTTGCACTTACCAATGGTGTGTCTGAGAGCATGTTCCTTTACCTAGCTAAGCTCCAGTTTTCTCATCTGTAACAAAGAAATTCGCTTGTTGCAAGATAGCTCATAGAACACAAGTGCTAAATACATGTGAAGTTTGTTTGGTCAAAAATTTTTGATGGACAGAAATAATGGTCCATCCCCTAATACAGGGACTGCAGAAAGAGATGCTGGTTGGGGGGCAAGGGATGCTGTCTTAAGTCTTGAGTCTTGTTCTGGTGGGGGTCTCATACTTGTGGACTGTTCATGGGAGGATGGCCAGCATGCAAGTGGACACGGGCACTGGGGCTGAGAAGAGAGGTTGCAGGGCTAGAATAGAGTTAAGGGTGATGGTTCTCAAGACAGGCAGTGGATGGGACTGTCCTGGGACAGTCTGTGGGAAGGGAAGGGTTTGGAATCTTTCTATACCCGATGAGGCGGCTGGTCCACTTGCTCTGACTTAATCCTCCCATTGCAGTGAGACAATTGCGTAATCCTTTACCTGGTTCTTCCTGGATACAAATTCGGTTGTGTGTTATATCGGGGGATGGAGCCAGAAACCAAGTCTGTAGTCTTTGTATAGAGCTAAGCCAATCAACCCACTCAGGGTTGTTTCATTCATTCATCTAATTATCAGAATTCTATCCAGTATGCAAATGCAGGATGCCATACAAGAAGAGGGGCGGGAAACAAGTATAATTAATCATGAAGTGGCCTGGGCCTGTTTTAGTATGTTGAGATATGCTTTGCAAGCATGTCAAACCGGCCGCAAGTTTGACATGTTTACTTTAGTGTTTACTGTGGCAAAGCACACATCACTGGACTTCCATGAGTTTAGAAATAATGCAGAGCTCTGCTCCTTGGCTCAGGAAAGCAAAAGGATCATAAATTGATGTGAAACTCAGACTTGAACCCCAATACATGGGCCTCGTAGATAATGGGAATGTTTCAAGGGAAGCTGCTGCTCTTAGCTAGATGCATAGAGAACCAATCCTGAAGAAACCCGTGAATACCACGTGGCTTTTGGACTCTACAATTTACCTGTGACTGGACTGGACTTGTTCTACTTCTTGTCCATCCAAGTTGCATGAGAGGCAGACCTGGTTCAGATTCCAAGTTCAATGACAGCTGGACCATGAGTTCAGGACAGCCTGTTTTACACACCCCTCCCCTACAGTACTCCCAGTGCCTAACACAGGGATGGCCATATAGGAGCTGCTCAGCAAATAATGGTTGAATGAATGTAGATACAGGAAATGTAAGATAGGCTACTTAAGAGAATGTAATCATTTCTAGCATTTATTGAACTGTGAGATCTTGGGCATCTTACTTTCTCTGTGAGTCTCATTGTTCATCTATAAAGTGAGGATACTAATGATTGCCCCATAGAGTTGTTAAAAGGATTGAGATAGTGCAATAAAGTACTGGTCCCGGATAAGTGGTTCATAGAAAGGAAGCTCAAAAATATAAATTACTGCGGTAATCTCATTTTTACCACCATTTTGTTTATTTTGAAGACATTTGCTTAGTCTCGGATGTTCTGGTTTGAAAGGGATCATCAAGGTTTGTTTCCTAACCACAGGTCAGATACAAAGTGACCAGGAGTCCTGCGCACCCACAGTGGCAGTGTCCCGAGGGCCTTTCCAGGCACGTCCACGTGAAGGACAGAGACCTACTTCCCTCTGTGCAGGATTTCTCAAGGAGTCGAGAGAGTTTACATTTCCTGTCTATTTCACTCTCACCATGACTCTCTGAGTTTGGGAAGAACATACCTCCGATCCCATTGTACAGGTGAGAACACGGGTTTGGAGAGATAAAGACAACACAGTAGCAAGCGCCAAGGCGAGACCTTGAGCCAATGGCTTTTAAAAAATATATATATATTTTTTATTGATTTCAGAGAGGAAGGGAGAGGGAGAGAGAGACAGAAACATCAATGATGAGAGAGAATCATTGATCGGCTGCCTCTTGCACGCCCCCCACTAGGGATCAAGCCTGCAACCTGAGCATGTGCCCTGAGCAGATATTGAACTGTGACTTCCAGGTTCATAGGTCGACGCTCAACCACTGAAACACGCCAGCTGGGCAAGCCAATGGCTTTTGAATCTTGGTCCTGCATCTTTTGAATAAAATGCTCCTAATGCCCATTTAGGTTCCTGTTTTATTTTTTAATTTTAAATATGTTTGATATGAAATGCCCCCCTTTTCTTTAAAACAACAACACACCTCACAATTGAAATTTTTAAAATTCAAGCATTTTCCCCATTTGTATGATAATAAAAAGATTTCCTGCTCTTTACTGGAATTAAGAGACCTGCATTGAGTGGTATTATAAAAGCTGGGATTAAGTCACTCACTCCTGGACCCTTTGCCCTTTCTGGACCCTTATTCTTAAAAGAAAGAAAGAAAATCCACCCAGTTAATCATTTTCCCATGGACCGGGGTTACTTTGCTTGAAATGAAATAGAACAGCCAAGAGTTTGGATTCAGCCTAATTCATTAAGTATCATCTTAGTGAACAGGTGGGGGTGTGAGAGGGCAAGGCCAGGGCAGAAAGAGGATCTTGGAGGAGAAGCAAGACAGTGAGTAACCCAGGACAGCCCCCTGTGGCCCTAGTGAATGAGATACAAAATCCTTCACGTGAATTGAGAATTCTGCTGGGAGGGGCAGCCGCCAAAACCATCCCCCACACTTTTGCTCTTTATTTTTCCTTTCCGTTTTCTTCTGAGATTTCTTTAACTTTAACCACTACTACCAGAGGAACCACATATTTTATATGTGGTTATATATGTGGTTTTAAATATATTTGTGGTGAGTGGGTCATGGGATGTGATCTAGGCAAAATTGGCCGTCAGTTTGCTCATCTCTCAGAAGAATTTCTCTTCATCATCATCATCCAACTCGCTCAGAGCCTGTTTCCTCTTCTATTTTCACTTATTCAACAAATATTTGCTAAGCATGTACTTTGCGACTGATGCTGCCAGGTGGTGGAGAATACAGTAGATACTGGCCCAGACACACGCTTAGAACTCAGACTAGCTGTCATTGGAGCTTGACATCGGGTAAGGGGGAGGAGGGCAGGCAATTTCAACAGGACAGGAAGACTTCTGGGGAAGAGGAGCCTGACTTGTCATAGGTATGCTCCCTGATAACCCAGGGAGAACACGTTATTGAAAGAGCACACCAGGCCTCCCTGCATTCTGAAGGTGCTGAGCTCTTCCTGCCTCAGGCCTCCATGTGTGCTCTCCCCCATGCTCCCATGTCCAGGTGTCAGCACCAGTGTCTCCTACCCAGCGTGGTCCTCCCTGGCCACTGTATCTTACGTAGGCCTTTCTCTAGTCAATCGCACTATTCCTGTTCTAGTTTCTTCTAAGCACATATCTCTACCTGAAGTCAATGTGTGTGTGAATTGCTTACTTGCATTTTGTCCATCTCCCCATCACACTGTTCCATGAGAATAGGTATCTCCTCTGTCTTGTGATGTATTCCTGACATCGGGAGGAGTGTTTGGTACATAGTAGTGCTCAATTACCATGTACTGGTGAATGAATGAATGAATGAATGAATGAATGATTCCATCCATCCATCCATCCATCCATCCATCCATCCATCTATCCATCTTGGTGTCTCTGGTTGCTTTCTAATCTCCATGTATATCTCCCTGCCAGGCCTGCTAAGACTGTCCCTTGATTGGGGCTGTCTGTGGGGCCTTGGCTCCCCCCATCCAAGTCTGCATGGTTCTATGCTCTGTGTGTGCCTCAGTAGTCAGCCCCACTCCTGGCTTTAGGCTCACCTCCATGATTTCCAGGCTGTGCTTAGAGGTTGTCCCTGAGACCAGTCAGACACATACAGACAACAGAAAACTATTTGCATCCCTCCGTACTGAGGGGAGAAACGTCCCCATGCTCTCCTGGCTGGGATCTGGCTGGTCCAGAGGTGTTAATCACGGGGTGGGCTGGGGTGGGGAGGAGAGACAGCCTGCAATTGGGAGTTGAGGAGGGACCCCAAAATAGTTGGGCTCATCAGGAACACAGGTGCCCTCCCTGGTCCTTTTGGGGTCCAGCCTTCTCTCTCACCCCCTCTGCAGGGTGTGACTCAGTCTAGAACCTCACCGGGGATGGGAGATGTTACCGGCTGACAGACTAATCACCCCCCTTGCTGTGACTCAGCACCCCGCTCCCCTTGTTTTCAGGCTGTGGCAGCTCATCAGAGCCACCCAGACTGTTTACTGTCACCTCCCACATGCATCATTCATCAGCCTCCTCTTTCCCCGCCATAGTCCCTCCCGCCCCAACTCAGGCAGCAGAGTCCTCCTGGAAGAGCTCTGAAAACAGAGACGCCCCTACCTTACTGAGGGGGCTGCCCTGAGCTAGGGCACCTCTAGACTAGGATGGAGGGGGTAGGAGGGACTCGGGTGCAGAAAACCCATCCTGGTCCTACATAAGACACGTGTATGTGGAGGGAAGCATCCCACACATACTCCTCCCTGCTTCCCAGCCCCGCCCAGCCCGCCAGGGCCTTCTCTCACAGAGTCCATCCTGGAAACCAGGAAAGTCAGCAAGTCGGGCTAAGCAAGGCAGGAAGGAGGCTGGGGAGACACTGTGCTGGGGGCTAGAAACGGAGTGAGGGGGCACCTGCTGCCTTGCTGCAGTCACTTAGTATCAAGTGTTGCTTCTGCAAGCGCTGCCCAGAATAGTTCACACTTGTCGAGCACTTTGAATATTCCGAGGCAGGGACTTGCTGCTATCTGGCTGGTCCCCTCCAAGTCCCAGCTGAGTTGACTGAGACACTCACCCTTAGCAAGTGTTCTAGCCGCACCCAGACCCAGAACCCCTCCCCCACCCCCACCCCCAAAGGGCCACTGGGATTCAGCTCTCTCAGGGGGTGGGAGCTACACGTGACCTTGTGTCACAGACCTGGTGTCTATCTAGGAGGCCTGCAATGAGCTGGGGACTCATGGGCCTCCTGGAGGGAAGGGAAAGGGAGGCGAGATTGTCCTGCACTTGATTGTGGACTTGCACATCTCATGCTGAGGAAAACCAGCTCAGGTTCCAACTGGGGCAGAGAATTCACCAAGGAGACACCACCTGTCAACGTCAGAGTATGTGCCTCCCACCTTTACTGTGGGCCACCCTGCACCCCAAAGCGAGAATGGCAAACGTGCCTGGCTGGCATGGCTCAGTGGTTGAGCATTGATCTATGGACCAGGAGGTCATGGTTCAATTCCCGGTCAGGGCAAATGCCTGGTTTGCAGTCTCCATCCCCAGTGTGGGGCATGCAGGAGGCAACCAATCAATGATTCTCTGTCATCATTGATGTTTCTCTCTCCCTCTCCCTTCCTCTCTGAAATCAATAAAAATGTATTTTAAAAAACTCCAAAAAGAATGGCAAACGCATCCAGGGCAGCCACTGCTCTAAGAACTTTGCACGTATTGACTCTGAATACTCACAGTGACATAGGTACAGTTCTCATTTTTTTTTTTTATTTATTTATTTATTTATTTATTTATTTATTTATTTACATTTTAGCATTTATTCAATTTAGCAAACTCCCAAAGCCTTGGGCTGCCATTTGACTGGAAACAGGTAACCATTAAAATGCAAATTAGTTCCATTTTTTCTCCCAAGGATGGGAAACTTGGGAAGCAAGCCTCTCTTTAGAAGTTGCCACTGGCGGAAAATTCTTGGCCTACCTGCTTGTTCTCAGTTCTCATTTTAGAGGGAAGAAACTGAGGCACAGATGAGCAATGGGTGGTAAGAAGTGTGGCTGGGATTAAATCCAGGTGGCCTAGCTTCAGCGACGAGCTCTTAACAATGGCACCACACGCTCCTCACCCAGGGTGGCAAAGGCCAAGATACCCATGCTTCACGCCAGCATCTCATGGGGGTGCTAGCGGGCCACGAGGACAGTTTTCATGGGAGGGCCTTGCCTTCCCTAGTTCCTCTCATAGTACAGAAGGTTCACAAATAACTCGTTTTGTTCCACATTTCCTTATAATGTTGTTTCCTTCAACATCATTTCGTTACAAGGTAATGAGGTTGTAGAAACTTAACTCTTGTTTATATCAATTAGCTGTTGGTAAAACTGGTTTTGTTATATGTCGTTTCACTGCAGTTCCAAAAGCCTATTGACCTTAAGTGAAGACTTGGATATTCTGTTTAGCACTTATATTGAGCTCACATATGCCGAGCAATATTCTAAGAGCTCTCCAGATATTAACTCACTTAATCATCATGACAACCCCACAAGGTAAGAATTCGTATTGCAATTGTACAGATGAGGAAAATCAGTTCTGAGAGTGTCCACCCTTGGACCTTGCTGGTGAGTCTCCAACGTCTGAGACCTGGGCCTGGGATTCTCCCCCCACACCACCCACCCCAACAAATCCGTTCAGAAAACCGCACTGCCCTCCATCCGCTGCTAAAGCCAAAACACTGGGGCGGCATCTTGAATTCTTCCTCCTGAAGGTCCTCCAAGTCCAACCCATCATCATGACCTCTTGTCCTACCCTCTACCTCTCACTCCATCCACCTTCCTGAAGGTCTGTTTCCATTCTCGCCCCCTCCAGCCCACTCTCCAATAGCATCCAGAGCGAACCTTTGAGAGCACTTAGAGAAAACAAACGGAATTCCCCATCATAGCCCAGCGGCTCTGCTTGACCCTGTTCCTCCTCTCTCTCCTGCGTTTTTCCCTTTGAAAAACCTGTTCCTGTTCCTCACTGTATACCAATTAGAAGTGATTCTGTCCCGTACCTATCTCTGCCACAGGGCTGTATGCTTCCTCAGAGCAATGGTGTGTCTCCTTTTTCTCTGCTGTGTTCTCCGCACCTAGCACTATATCTGGCACCCTCTTAATTAGGGGTTGGCAGACTGCAGCCCTTGAGACAAATACGGCCGGCTCTCTGAGGTTTTGGTCGTTTTTAATATAACCATTATATTGAGATATAATTCAGATTACATACAGTTCTCCCACTTAAAGCATACAGTTCAGTGGTTTTTAGTATAACCAAAGAGTTGTGTGGTTATCACAATCAGTCTTATAAATTGATTAAGAAACCCTTTAGCAGTCACTCCCCATTTCTCACCCCTCATCCCCAGCTCTAGGCAATCACTATTGTGAATTCTGTGATTATAGATTTATCTGATCTAGGTATTTTATATAAATGGAATAAGACAGTATAACTGGGTCCTTTCGCTTAGTGCAGCGTTCGCCAACTGGTGGTCCGAAAGGTTGGCAACCGTTGGTTTAAGGAAACCTTTGGAGCAGCGGTCACCAACCGGTGGCCCGTGGACCACTGGTGGTCCGTGAGGTCTGAAACCGCTGACTTAGCGCATTGATTTCAAGGTCCACCCATGTTATAATATGTATCTGTACTTTATTCCTTTTATGGCTGAATGATATTGCATTGTATAGATATGATACCTGTTATTATACGTTCATCAGCTGATGGATATTGGAGTTGTTTCCACTTTTTGGATATCATTAATGATGCTACCGTGAATATTCATGTGTACGTTTTATGTAGACATATGTTTTTATTTCTCTTGGATATAAACCTAGAAGTGGAATTACTGGATCATACAGTAACTCATGTTTGACCTTTTGAGGAACTGTCAGACCCTTTTCCAAAACAACTGCGCCATTTACGTTCCCACCAACAGTGTGTGAGGGTTTCAGTTTCTCTCCATCCTCACACACGTGTTCCTCTTCGTCTTTCCCAGTGGCCAGAAATGGCATCTCCCTGTGGTTGTGGATTTGCGTTTCTCTAATAGCTAGTGATCTTGAGCTTCTATCTCTTCATGTGCTTATTGATCATTTGCATATCTTCTTTGAGAACTGTCTTTTCGGATTCTTTGCTCATTTTTTTAAATGAGGTTACTTGTTTTTTGTTGTTTTTGTTATTCTGTTGTAAGAGTTACTTATATATGTTGGATAAAAGCCCCAGTTCAGATATATGGTTTGCAAATATTTGTTCCCATTCTGTGGGTCATTGTCATTTTCTTGATGACATTATTTTTTTTTGCAGCATAAAAGTTTTCATTTTGATGAAATCCAGTTTATTTCTTTTTTCTTTTGTTGCTTGTGCTTTTGGTGCCATAGCTAAAAAAACAAACAAACAAAAACAAAAAACAAACAAAAAAAGCATTGCCTAAGTTAAGGTCATAAAGATTTATGCCTATCTTTTTCCTAGACTTTTATGGTTTCAGCTCCTACATTTAACTCTTTAATTCATGTTGAGTTAATTTTTGTATTCAGAGTGAGGTAGGGGTCCAACTTCATCCTTTTACCTGTGGCTACCCTAAGTCCTTTGTAATCTGTTTTTGTAAAACAGTTTTATCTGAACACAGACACACCCATTAAGTTACATGTTATCTAAGGCTGCTTTCAAGATACAATGGTAGAGTTGAGTGGTTGCTAAAGATCTAGGGCTCATAAGCCTGAAACACTTACTATTACTTAATTCATACTCCCCACTCCCCCCTAATGCTGACCCCTGCTATAAATATTTATCAAATAAGTAAATAAATGAATAAATTAAATGTATTTAGTATATACACGTATGGCTATCAATAGTACTTTCATAACTCAGAGGAAAAGTCTCTGGCTCTTGCGAAGAGCAAACAGTAGAAGAACCTTCTCAGATGGAAATTATGGGCCAGGAGATATGAGTTCAAATCTCAGCTTTGCTGCTTATATAAGTCGCCTTGAGAAGAAGCCATGAGCATCACTTTTCTACAAGGTGACAGCGGAGCCAGATCTCTGACACAAGTGGGTATCCACTTCCCTCTTTGCACTTACCTATCTGTCTTGTCAAGGTGTTCCTCACAGAGTGTCCCCGTGTGAAGATGCAGAGTGAGCACAGGGAAGGAACCCATATTTTTTAGATCTGGCAGCAGAAGCCCGGAGGCAGTTATCAGAGCAGGTGCAACCCAGACCTCTCCCCCTGCCCTTACACACCATGTGTCACCCTCGAAGAGAATTCTCCCAGTTGAACCTCAGCTCCTCCAATGGAAAGCAGCACCCCTTCCCTTGTGTCTCATTGTCTGCATCCTGGTAACCCTCAAAGCCTCCCTAATTGGGCTTTTGCTTGGCTCTTTATTAAAATGCCTGCAGGTGGAAAAAAAAATGCCTGGTTGTTGGAGTCGGACGGAGATGGTTTCTAATCTTACTTCTCCTTGACAAAGCTACACACCCTTGGCAAGTTAATGTTATTCTCTTTCAGCTTCAAGTCTTCATCTGAGAAATGGGGGAGAACACTAAATATATGTCATTTTAAAATGTAAAGAGATAGCCTAAATAAAACATCCCCATAAAAGTCCTGTTGCGTTGGAGGGGACCAGAAAGAGGAGTTGTCGACAATATTCATATCCCACTTAAAACGAGGTAATCCTCAGCCAGCCTGACCCAGATATGACAGCAAATACATGAATTTTCTATTAAGCCTTTTCTGTTGCTCCTGTAAGTTTTCATTCCCTCCTCAGTGTTTGCATAACATGTCTTGTCTCCATTATAGAATTTTTGACCTGTGTCTTGTCCTAATGGTCTTTGGATAACCAATGTCTAGAAGAGTAGTTGGCACATATGACGCTCAGTAAATGTTGAACATCAGCGTTCACATTATATGTTCTTTTCTCCCACATAACTGATGTGTCCAAAAGACCACGTATGGTGATCTTCATGTCTAGGTCCATGGAATCTCTAGACCCTATTTTTTTAATCCAGTCCATTTAAGGCTGCCCAAGAGGCACAAGATCAGACCTGGTGATACTGTTGTAATTAGCTAGTTATTAATAATAGGAAAGGAGCCAGGGGGCAGGCCAGACATTGTAGGCATGTCATTTGGGCAGCTTCCCCAGGTAGCTGCAACTTTGCAGGGACACTGGCTCATTCCCTGCAGAGCACTGGGGGCAGGGGTGCAATAAAGGGAAGATAGATGCATGCCCAGTGAAGTCAGGGTGACGTAGAGAAGGTACTTGCCTGTGAGTCAGACCTGGGGACAGAGATGATTGGCCAGAATGAGTGTGGCCACAGCAAGCCTGCAAAAAATTGGGAATACATAATCTCCTAAACAAAGGAGTTTGCTCCCTTGTTGTTCTTGTGACTCTTGGCTCCTGGGATTCTCTCGTACCTGCTTCCTCACATTCGCCTGTGTTACTCCATGCCATGTGGCCATGCGGACTTCATATGCAATGGGCTGATGGTCTGCAACAGGGAACACTATGCTAGCCTAAAGCTGGATTGGGCTCTGCTCCAACATGGAGAGGGAACTCTGAACACTGACCTTGATTCTAGTCCTATTGAAACCACAGCTATACTTCTTTTATGGTGGGAGAAAGGGGAATGGGACTTTGGAAACTCAGGGATTTAATTCCACAGAAATAAAAATCACTCATTCTCCCGCGCGAGTCTCAGAAAATTCTTTTTTCTTGGGATATTGCAAGAATGCCACTCCCCGAAGGAACAGGTGGGGACAAGGACCCCCCACTTTCACGGTAACAATGGGCCCATGTCTTCTGGGACAATTGGAGTGTACTCAAGTAAGCAAATAGAAAGATGAAATTTAGGAACAGCCAAGGGGATCATGGGGTTGCAGGAAATCAACTTAGAAAAGAAACAGGAAATCTAAAAATATGAAAATTTAAAGTACACATTTTCTTTGACTCACAAATCTCAATCCTTGGCATTTACTTTAAGGACTAATCACAGAAGAGCTCAATGATAAATGTGAAAGGATAGTCATGGAAGCATTGTTTTTTTAATTGAATTTTTAAGGGTGATATCATAATAATAAAGAGTTAATATGCTAATGGTTGGGACGCCATAACGTGTAATGACCAAATGCAGAAGGCTGGCGGGGGGGGGGGGGCGGGGGAGGGGAGGGGGCGCATTGCTCCAGAGATGGGGCGGAAGCAGTGAGGCACCCAGAGGAGGCGGGACCATCCCATGCCAGGGAGGGCAGGGGTGAGAGCCCGTAGCGCCCCCCCTCACCAGTCCTTTGCCACCCACCGCTCTCACTCAGAGCGTCCTGCTGCCCATCTGCCAGGGGTAGGAGCACAGCATAGCAGGCAGGAGGCTTCCACACTGTCCTCCGGTGCCATGATGGGGCAGAGCTGCCGGTTGTCCAGAGATAGGGCTGAAGCGAGGAGGCGCTTGGAGAAGGTGGGACCAGCCCAAGGTGACTCAAGGGCGGGGCTTGAAGTGGCCAGAGAAGGCCAGAGGGGTTGGGGGCTGGGCTAGGCACGCTGGAGCTCTGCGTGGACAGGTTCGGGTGTCAAGGCAGGGCAGCAGGTGGGTGGGCGGAGCCATGTGATTTCATGCGCTGGGCTCCTAGTTGGTTAATAAAACTACACAGGTTTAAGATATACAATTCTACAATACATCATCAGTATATTGTATTGTGTGTTTACCACCCCATGTCTCCTTCCACCACCATTTATCTCTCCTTTATGTTCTTCTACCTCCTCTCTACCCCCTGGAAGCATTGTGTTAAAAAAAAAAAATGTGTGTAGAATTGAAAATTACAACCAAAATTCCCATCATTGGGAAACTGTGAATATATTCTTACAATAAAACATGATACAGACATTCAAAAGGATGAATTTAGAAACTTTCATAGACTCATGTTGAGAGTGAAAATTGGTACAGATGTTTTGGAAAAATGGCAATTTTACTCCTAGATTTATACCCAAGAGAAAGACCTTTATAAGTACCAAAAAAGAATGTACAAAGCAGCTCTCTTTGTAATAGCCCCAAACTGGAGGCAGCTTAAAGGTTCATCAACATTGGAATGGATGCATCAATTAGTATATAACCATACATTGGGGCACTATAAAAATAAAAATGAACTACGGCTACACAAAATGTTGAGCCAAGGAGTCAGACACAGAGGAATATGTAGTGTTTGATTCCGTCTATATGAAGTTTGAAATCAGGCAAAACTAATATATATTTGAAGTCAGGAGAATAAGGACCCTTGGAGAGAAGGAAGGGAGTAGTGATTAGGAAGGGATATGAGAGAATTGGGGGGAGGCTACGCATTGGGGGGGGGGAGGCTAGCAATGATCTGTGTATTGTCCTCAATGGTGGTTCCATTATTTGTGGACTTTTCTATGTTTATTATATTTTAATAAAAGACAAAAGTTAAATAGAATATTCATCCTATGTTAGAGGAAATAAAACAGGTTACAGATTACAATATGTCATAGTAATATCTCATTTAGATTAGAAAGAAGGAGGTCAGCTATGATTCGAAAATTCTGGAAATACATGTACCAAGATGTTAATAGCAGTAGTTGGCAGGAAACATTTTACTTGCTGCCTTATACATTTCTATACTGTTGAATATTTAATAATATATATTACTTTATGCAAAAAGAACAAAAGATGCTTCCATTGTGATAAATGAAGGAAGTGGGGTCCTCATGCTGCCAGGTTGCAGGGCTCCTCAGCCAAGGGAGACAGAGCAGAATGAGGCTTTCAGTTTATGTAACTGAAACTGCCTCCCATGATCCCCAACCACAGCCTGGTGCCGATGCACATCCTCGAACCTGGGGCATCAACATCTTTAATGCATCACCCCAGGTCTCCCAACTTCATTCCTGCTCGTCTCCTCAGTTGCTAGGCAATATGTAATTAAATTTTGGAAAGCTTCCTCCACCCTGGATATATTATCCTGAAAATTGGACTTTGCATCTGGCAGTCTTAGAAAGCAAAATTCCACTCCCCTCCGCCCCCCACCCTCTGGCTTGCAATTGACTCACAATTTAATTAAAAAGCTTCCAGGGACATCTGGTCTGTTTTTCTAGGAGTCCATTTGCAGGTTTTGTTTGCAAGCTATGGATGTATTTACGGAGGCCGAGGCTCATTTTCCTCTCCTACGTGTAGCTTTGTGGTCTTTATTAATGCTGTGTTTTATAAGCTCCGACGGTTCCTCTGCACCGTGCCCTCCTATTGGTCTGTTTCTCCCCGCGCTCTGCTCAGGCTGTGAGTGACCAGGGAAGCCACCAAGGTGCTGACCCCCACCCAGAGCATAGGATGCCTGCTCGCTGCTGGGGAATCCAAAACACACCCTCCTGGACAGTCAACAGCCCCAGTGCCCCTGACCATCCACAGAAGCCTTTGGTTGGCCATTGTCTTTACTAGTAACAACATAAATACAGAGCTCTTAGAGATACATGCATGGCAGAGAAGAGTGGGGAGGACTGAGCCAGGGGTAGCTAGGAGGTGACCTCTGCTAAACCACAGGCCCTTTTTGAACCGCTGTTCTGTCTGCAAAGAGGGCTTCACCAGCATTTCCCCAACACTGGGTGCTCTCCATGCCTGCGCGAGCTTTTCTGTATCTCGATGACTCCTGTGCTCTCTTTATACAGTATTTTTTCTTTCAATTAACTCTCCTTCCTCCCATAAATGTGTGCATGGGTAATGGGGACTTTAAATCACTACGTAAATGGTAAAATATTACCATTCACCCCAAATAGAAGGGAACTGTAAAGAGGAGTATAATGAAAACAAAGCATTGTTGCTGGCTTGTAACTAATGCTGCTTTCTGCCAAGATTCTGTGCAACACTTGTTCTCTCTTTGTGAAAAGGAAAATTAGCCAATGTTTGGAGACTTGTAGGAGGCATATTAACACCACTTTGCGACTTTCCCCTCAGTCAATGGCAGAAGGACTGAAAGAGACTTGAGACGGAAATGAGCTCCTCATTATAGGATAATTTAAAAAGAATAGGGGCCTGGGTAATCTTAAAAGTCCTTTCTGGTTCTAGCAATCATGAGAGAATAGACCATAGCAGAGGGCAATTGCAGACCCCAGGAGTTGACACTGCGTTTCTTTCCACCAGGCCTCTTCTCCGAGTTATGGCAACATATGTCACCCGAGAGAAGGTGTGCACAGGGAGGGCATAGTGTTAAGAAAGGTTTTAAATTATTCATTCATTCATTCATTCATTCATTCATTCATCCATCCATCCATCCATTCATTCATTCATTCAGCTGTGGAAGGGCCAGATGGGTATTATGGGAAGAGCTGGGGACAAAAGGGTAAGTAAGTTCAAATATGGGCCTGCCATTTACTAGCTAGTTTATTCCGAATAAGTGTGTGCCTCTGTGTCTCATCTGTATGATTGAGATAAGAAAAAAATAAGACCTGTATCTGAGATGCTTTTGTGAGGGTTCAGTGGAATTGTGCATTCTCTGGTCCTGAGCATTCACTCTTGTGGGCAAGACTGAAATAGAAAACTAAATCAGAAGAGAGTGTGCTACAAATATTAAGAGGCGATATTACACAGTGTGGAGTTCCCAGAGGATGCAGCGTCTGGCTTTGCCGTCAAAGGGCTTCATTTAGCTGTCCTTGAAGGGAAGAGCACACGGAAACGAGACGCTGGTCAGAAGGAGAGTTTGAGCAGTACGAAGAGGTGGGGCAGGTGAGCTAAGCCCCGGGAGCCGGGGCAGGCAGCACTGGGCAGCTCAAGCGTAGGGCTTATGAAGTGGCGAAGGCAGGACAGACCTGAGATATTCGGAGGGCCTGCTTGTGTCGAGTGAAACCCCACCTTGCTCATCCCTCTGTCTCCCATCTGCCCTGATGGTTTTGGAGCCTGAGTCAGAGGGCCTTGGCACTGAGGGCCCCTGTGCAAGGATCTATAATAATAAATAAATGTAATATGCTAATTAGGCCAGACGTCCTTTCGGACGACCTTCCAGACAAAGCCGGGGCTGTGAGGGAAGCCCGGGTTCCGGGTCCCAGAGGGAAGCCGGTGCCGGCAGCTGAGGGAAGGAAGGCCTACTCTTGCAGGAATTTTGTGCATCGGGCCTCTAGTATTTCTATATCGTAGCAGGAAAGCATTTCTGGTCACATTATTACCTAAGTGAAAGTATAGATTACTTTGCTACAGAGCTAAGCAGTAGTGGAAATATACTGAGACAATTGTGGAAATTTATTACTTTAATTCAATCAGGGGTGGCCCTCGCACCTTCCTCTCCGCAGGCAGAGAGGGTGGGGAAGAGAAGAGGTAGGCTGCTCAATGTTCTTGAGCGGGCATCAGGCATAGAGAAAAACCAGTGCATTTTATAAAGCTTTGGTAGCAATTCTCCCATCCTCTCCACAAGTGAAATTCTTGGTTATTAGATGCATAAGCCTCAGCAAACTTCAATCTCCTCACATTTAGAATGGGGGCAGTAATGCATTGTCTGATTCCATTAAAGGGCTGCCATGAGTCTGAGAATTAAGAAGCATCCACAACTACTTTGAAAGCTGAAATGTGCCCATTGAATGTGAAAAACTGTATTCCATCGCTGTGATATTATTGCACAGTTTTGAAACCTGCGCTTTTCATTTAACTTTTTCCTAAATATTCCCCACATTACTGGGAACTCTTGATACTGGCTTTTTAATTATCACCCTCTATCCCATGAAGTGGGTATACCCTAAATTACGTAAGCACTCCCTTATTACTGGACATTAAGATTGTTGTCTTTTTTAACATTATTCTTTTTCTTTTTCAATTACAGTTGAGATACAATATTATGTTAGTTTCAGGTGTGCAACCCCATGACCAGACATTATTATAACGTACAAAGTAATCACCTCGATAAATCTAGCACCCATCTGACACCATATACAGGGGTGGACAAAAGTAGGTTTACAGTTGTAATACAAATAAAAATACAATAATCAATAAGTAATAATAATACAAGAATAAATTCTGTTTTGCATACTCACAAGCGTAAACCTACTTTTGCCACCCCTAGTATAGTTATTATAACACTTTCTAATGTATTCACTATGATGTACTTTACATCCCCATGACTGTACCGTAATTACCAATGTCTAAGTCCCTTTCTCTTTTTCACCCATCCCCTCAACCCCACTCCCATCTGGCAACCACCCAAGTGTTCTCTGCATCTATGAGTCTGTTTCTATTCTGCTTGTTTGTTTATTTTGTTTCTTTTTTAGATTCCACATATAAGTGAAATCATCTGGTATTTGTCTTTGACCCTCGGACTTATTTCACTTAGCCTTCCCCAGAGCCACCCAGCTGGTAGGCAGCAGGGCCAGGATTCTTATGCCATCACCCCACGTTGCTGTCCCTGTCTCTCTAATGCTATATGGGGAACATGTATAAGGAAGACCGCCCCCACCCCACCCCTGGGTCACATCGCCGGTCTCACTGCCAACTCCATCCAGCCTTTTCCAGTTGCCGAATCCCAGTCATCACCTTCTTCCTCACTCTGCCTTCGTGTGGCCTTTCCTGACGGGCCCAGTGGACCGGGACCTCATTCCACACTGAAGATCTGTCCGCTGCTCCTGGTGACACTGAGTGAGCTGGACTTCAGCTTTTCCTGTCACAGGAGACACTGACATCACCGACCCCCCTTTTCTGCACTCTCTTCCTTCTCCCCCACCTTTTCCCTTAGTCGCTCCTTTCTTTCCCTCTGTCTTTTGTCAGCCTTCTTTGCTGAATGTCTGCAAAGCACAGAATGTTGGGCTAGATTTTTATTGTGCTGCAGACGTAACGGAAGCCACAGCTTTAAGACCCGGAGGACCCCTTGGTCCCTTTTGAATCTGGGGCAGGTTACTCACGTTTATTACTTCTTGTATTGAGGTGAAATTCACAGTACACTATTATTTCTATACCTCCGTTGTTTCTTATCTCATACTACTTAAAATTACTAGGGTTATTTATGTATGTGGACATGGCTACCCCTGCATTCCTAAGACTTGGCACAATGAATGACACATAGTAAGTGCTTAATGAATACCAAGTACACGAATGAATATGCCTTCTCCTCCCAATGACAGCTTCAGTTCCTGGACAGTCTGGGCCATGTCAGTATCAGTCAGTATCAAGGAACCTCGATGAACTTCTGAGTCAGTCTGCTCCTATGGCTAAACGGGGGCTCCAAGTCAGTGACAAAACTCGGTCTCCCGACAACCACAGTGTGCATCCCCTTTTTGTCCCTAGCGTGGTAGCTGCAGTGGCTGCCACTATCTTCAGTCATGGTTTGGAAGACAGGACCTAGGTGAGGCCCCTGGAGATTCCCAGAGAGAGCTCAGAGGTCTTGTGGGCAGAGTTCTGCTCTTCCATGATCCAAAGCCCCTGGAAAGGCAGCTGAGGCCCTCGCTCTGGCTGCAGGCCACGGGAGCACCTGGCAGGTGAGAGAGAGCAGCAGAGATGCCCGCTGAGCCACTTGGGCCCCTGGCTGCTCAGGGGCTCAGGCTGCCTTTGATTCCTGAAGATGAATCGGCTGTGAAGCTGCTCCCAGGAACCCTGAAGTTAATGAGGGCTTTGAACTAAACAAAATTCACATCTGTAGTGGAGAGCACAGAGAGCATCGCTTCCAGGCTGGCAGCAAAGACCCCTCATTAGCCATTTCTCTGTAACCAGCAGCCGGACCCTGCAGGTTGGCCGCGCAGAGGAGTACAGAGCGAGGGTTGTGATATGGCCGGGGTTAGCCTCCCAGTTGTTACTCATTTCCCAGCTGTGTTCCCTCATCTGTAGAGTGAGGTTTGTTCTCTCTCCCCTGTGGGTTAGACAAATTGACATGTGCGAAGCCCAGTGTCTTCTGAGTAGATGGCTTAAGCATAAAGGAGAAGTGCTGATGAGGCAGCAGGAGCCAGCTCAGCGAAGAGGAGGATCCTAGGGAGAGACAGATAAATGTCTATCCACCTCTCTGTGGGGATCCTGCTGAGGACCAGAGCTCCCAGGACTTGGGGTACCCCTACAGCTGTTACCTAAGCTCTCCTTGACACCCACCAGACCCTCGGTCATAAGCCTGAGGAGCTGCACAGCGGTTGTTGAGGATGCTAACCTTGAGGAAGCATTTGCTAAGTATGGGGCTTGGTTTCAGAGAATTCACGTGCTATAGAGGAAGGGGATTCAGAATCCTTAAAACCCAGAGTGGGAAAATGACTGACCCCAGGTCACACAGCCATTGGGGAGCAGACCAGGGTTTCCAGTCTGGGGTTGGCCAGCTGTCATCTCTTCCCATGCTACAGCAAGGACCCAGTTATGCTCCTTTCTTGTGCCATCCCATTCACCTTCCTGAAGCTCTCAGCTCGCTCAGTGGGTAACCTACAACCATCTCTCATTTGGCCAGACTTTCTGCTGCCTGCGTCCCACTCCATGCTCTCCCTCTTCTCATAAGAAAAGCACTGGCTGACTATCTAGTTGCCCACCTCAACTGTCCTCCCAGTGGATCCTGGGTCAGAGGTTTCTCTCATTTCTGTTCAAGCCCAGCAACCAGAAGGAAGAAAGCAGCAGCAGCCCCACTTCGCCCTGCAGACAGCACACGTCTTTCTGAACATCAGCAACTACACGTGAGCACTCACCACATGCAGGATGGACAGCCCCATAAGAAAAGCTCATCTCAGGCAGATGACAAATGGGAGCTGGCCATTTGTGTGACAGAGGTCCCCAGATGTCAGCCCCAGCTGGTTCAGCTGTGCACACGCTTCATTAGGACAGTTCTCAGGGGTCCCCTGCCCACGTGTCTGTGGGTTGGCACATCTGGACAGCATGTGCAGAAACTGCTCATTCCACAGCTTCTGTTCCTGTAGAGAAACCGCTTCCCCGCCCTATAGTCCCATGCACGGATGGAGTCCTCAGGCATGATTCTCAGACTCTAGGTTCTACCATCCTTACCAGAACAGAGGCATGCAAATATGCACATGCCCTAAGCATGCACCTTAAGCACGTATGTATATGTGCTCACCAAAGAAGCACATTGCTGCATAGTGTGCTCATGTGTGTGCACACACACAATATACACATACATTGCTGCACACAAAACACACAACCCACACCAGGAAATGCCACCCTGTGCACCATGAGGGACTGTACATGTGACCCATACACACACACACATGTTTGTACAACACATGTTTATAAGTAGACACACCATCCACCAAATAAATAGGCACAGGTGCCCTGAGTGCAAAAGCACAGAGACTCACTGCTCTGCCTCCCAAACTCAGCTGGAGTTGGTGCTAGGCCAGTAACCACCAAACCAACGTGCCTCCTCCCCACCTCATTTCCCAAAGACATGTACTGGGACAGACAGTCCACACCCTAGGAGATGTGTCACACCAGGATCGACCTCTGAGTTTACTTCTAGTCAGAGTGGCTCTCAGCTCAGAGATCTTAGACTATTAACATTGATGTGTAAATACCTCAACTTTCCTAGAGGTAGACTCATGGAACCAAAGTGGGAGGTCTGCGAAGGCAGTTTAGAGACGAGGAAACCGAGGTCTGGAAGAGGCCTCAGCGAGATAGCCCCAGAAGATATCAAGGCCAAGCTTCTACTTGGTAGGAGAGCCAGGGTCAGAATTCTGGTCTCTTGGCTCTCAGTCTGGTCATCTTCTGCCTGTGTCCATGCGCTTATCAGAATCAGCAAGCACTGTGTGAACGTCCACTCTGGACCAAACGTGGTGCTAGACCCTCCGGGTATAAATGTGGGTAATTCTGCCCTTGGAGAGCATAGATAGGAGGGCCTTCTTATCCTCTCATTTCAGTCCTCCTGCTGGTGTTAAATCCATTTGGACCTTCAACTCCCCTCAGAATAAACTCCAGAAAACCATACTGTCACTTATGGACTCCCCCTGACTTGTAGGGTCCTGGTGACCGTTAGAGATCACCCTTAGGGATCATCCCTTAGGAACATCTGCCACATTCCATTTTGCAGGTGGTGATAGAGATTCCTTAAACACAATTTCTTGGTGAACCTCCTTGGCCATTTTGTCTGCAAGCCAAACAAAAATGAAGAAATGGCCCAGCCAGTGTGGCTCAGTGGTTGTGTGTTGCCCTATGAACCAGGAGGTCATGGGTCAATTCCCGATCAGGATGCATGCCTGGTTTGCGGGCTCAGTTCACCATAAGGGGAGTGCTGGAGGCAGCCGATGATGGGGAAAAAGGGGTGTAACCACTCTATCAGAGGTGGGGGTTATCCACAGCGCATGTGTTGGTACCATATTCTAGAGTAAAAAGGGGTCCCCACAGAATGGCATCATGAATGGTGGCCCGTTCCTTAGACCTTCCTGCTCCTGAGACTTTCCAAGCTCTCAGAACCTCCCCTCAGACCATGATAAAGACATTTGACTTTGTACAGTGAGCCCCTTAGGTGTCCACTGAAGAGCTACTTGACTTGGGGAAAAGTGTCCTATCAGAAGCAGGTGTAGGGAAAGGAACCTGGCTTTGCAGCAAGATAGCCCTAAATTCAAAGGCTGACTCCCAAGTCATCCTGGGCAAGTCACATAACCTTCTGTATTTCAGTTCCTAGGTATAAAACCACACTTACTAAGTGTATGTCCAACGTATGCGTGGACTGCAATCATACGTGTAAAATCCAGCCTGGTGCCTTCACATAGTTCGTGCTCAGACGCCAGCTCCCTTCTGTCATCCCTTTCCCAAAGAGAGGACCTGTACTAGGTGTCTAATAGCCTCTGGTCCCCAACAGGAAGGGGACATAGCTTATCCTGAGGCCAGTGGAGGAGGTTAAACGAATGTATGCCTGTCCCTGACAATGTAGATCTCCTCCTTCCCCACTGCAGTCTACATGTGACCAGTCCACAGTGATTGATGATGATGATACAAAGGAAACTTCCTGTGCCACTGGCTTCTACGGCTGCACGTCCCTAGAAGGAGTGAAGTGTTTTGGCAAAGGGCCTCATTACTCTCCTAAAATGAAGATAAATGATCCCTGTTTTCCTTATTAAAGAACAGCCATCCATACTCCATGACCGAGCGAAGGCACACTCTCCTCTCTGTTTGCACAGCCGGTTGACTGTCTAGCATTTTTTCTCTCTCACACTCAGAAGAGAAGCTGGGATGATTGGGTCCAAGGGACACAGAGCAGGCCTGAGTCAATGATGCAGGCTGGGGGCATAGGGAGCTATATGTCATGGATTGGGCAGGCGTCCAATACAAGGGTGACTGGTTTGCTGGGATCATCTCTCTCCTCTGATGGCTAGAAGTAGACACTAGCTTCAGGGTCATGGACACAACAGTAGGACTTCTCATTTGGGTATTTCTTTTTGATGTCCCACCATCACTCTAGGAACTGAGCAGATCGGGTAGTACCCCTTTGGGAGGTAAACAAACTGAGGTTCCTCAGTGACTGATTATCCACCTAGAAGAGTAGCTCTCCCCCCACCCCAACGCGGGGACATATAGTAGTGTTACCACTGGGGGTGCTACCGGCATGTTGTGGGGAGAGGTCATGGGTGCAGCTGAACATCCGACAAGGCATAGGGCAGGCCCCACGACAAAGAAGTGTCCAGTCCCAAAAGTCAGAAGCACTGAGGTTGCTTTAGACCTCTAAGCATGTGCTCGGCCTGCGTCTTTTAGAATAAGCAGGAGCCGGGGTTGCTGAGAAAGACCTTTCTTCTTTTGTTGCTCTTTTTGATTTTGAAAACTGGGCACTGAGTTGACAAGAGAGCATCCTTCTCTTTCATGCTGGATGCCCCTGTCTCTGCCAGTCAGGCAAGCTCATTCCCTCGGCCTCTCCTGCCAGCATCGCATCGCATCCCTGTCTCTGACATGCCAGTCCATCCTCCTGGGCAGTGACATGAGGGTGAAGGAAGGAGTTCTCCTTCCATGAGGGTCCTCCCCTTTGGGGATGCCTGCTGCTGAGAGCCTTCTCCTTGGGAACTGGGGGGCCTCAGGGATTGCTCATCCCTTTCCACGGGAGGTCATTCCTCCCACCACCCTCCATTTTTCAAACTAGAAGAGAACTTTGAAGTTATTTTGCTCCCTAAACCCCTTTTGAGCTCTCTGCCTTTTAGAGATGAGGAAAACGAAGTCCAAGGTCACTTGGCAGCTACAAAACTAGAACCACGGCTCTTCGCTCCTCCACTGGGGATCCTTTCCTGGCCTCTTCTGTGCGCGGTTCTCCACTCCCCTGGCGCTGGGTGTAGTTTTTCCACCCCTGCCCATGGTGAATGGGCTGGAATGGCCAGGCCCAAGTCGTGTTTCTGGGATTGGATTTCTGGGCCCAGTAATGGCATTGAGATGCTGCATGATGGACTATGTGCCAGAAAATAATGTGATCGAATGAGCTGAGCAGGAAACTCAGACTCATCTGGCAAGATGTTCTGCACTGGATGCCTGGGGCTCAGTGCAGAATGCCTGCAACTTTTCATAGAGTCTGTTCTGTCATACGAACTAGCAACAATTTTACCCGCAGAAAATATGACTCTATTATATGTGTGCTGTCCAATCGCAACCCAAAGGAAAACAAGCCCTCCAACAGCCCCCATAAAAACCAAAACCCAACAACCATCTGTCAAACTAAGCAGATCAACTGTTTTCAAGTTCTCCCCTTAATATCTCTTTGCCATTGTTCACTCCCTTTGTCATGGGCTGGTTCGCACTAGCAGACAAGTGGTAATTGCCGCCAGAGGCTTAAGGATATTTATGCCAGAACTAAACATGGAGAAAAATGGTACCCATTAAATGTCTCTCTGCATGTTGGGGAACTCAGAGGAACTGGGGGACAGAGCAACAAGATACTTTGGTCCTGGGGATAGCATTTCAATCTTTATTTTATTACATTTCTGACTGATGCACAGAAGGTCTCATGAACATACAGTTTAATGGGACCAATGGCTACAACACAGGTATATCTGCTTCTATGCATTGCCTCCACACTCCCTGCCACTTGCTCCTTCCCGACCTCCAAACTGATCCCATAACCCCAGGGTGCCCTAATGCTGCTTCCCTGGGGCAGGGAGGGGAACAGTAACGGAGGAAAGCTAGGCACAATGAGATTACAACCTGCAGTGAGGCAAGGATCACATCCTTCAGGATGTGTTTCTTGCAAGAAGCAGCATACATTTTAGGCATCAGAATGCAAAACAAACCCTGTGTCCCTGCTGCCTCTGATTTGTAATTGCTCTGAACTTCTCAGCACCCGCTCGTTTCCCTGCCTCCAGCCTCGCCACAATCCAGTCCCATCCCTCCCTCAATGGCATTTAAAAAAATTCAATTACAATTTACATTCAGTGTCATTTTGTATTAGTTTCAGGTGTACAGCATAATGGTTAGACAACGATAGACTTTAAACAGTGGTCCCCCAGTATTTCCACTACCCACCTGGCTCCATACAATATTATTGACTATACTAGAGGGTCAGTGCACAAATTCGTGCACAGGTGAGGTCCCTCGGGGGTGGTCTGCGAGGATCAGGTTGAAACCTGCAGTCCAGTGCCACCTGCAGCTCCTACCTGCGCCCCCGCTCATCCCAGCCCCACTGTGCCTGCTGCTGGCTCGTGCCCAGTCAGTCCCAGGAGAGGCTTGCTCCGCCACAGCAGCACTTGCCAGCTGTGAGCCCTGTGTCTGGCTCCCTCCCTAGGGGAGTGGCCTGCGGGATCGGGCCAAAACTGGCTCTCTGATATCCCCCAAGGGGTCCTGGATTGTGAGAGGGTGCAGGCCAGGCCGAGGGACCTCACCGGTGCACAATCAGGGCCCAGAAGGGACCGTGGGAGGGCTCCAAGGAGTGTCTGGCCCATCTTGCTTAGTCCCTATCAACTGGACCCCAGCAGCAAGCTAACCTATTGGTCGGAACATCTGCCCCCTGGTGGTCAGTGACTGGTTGACCAGTTGACTGGCCCCTGGTGGTCAGTGCACAGAATAGTGAGCAGTTGAGTGGCCTTAGCATATCATTAGCATATTACGCTTTGATTGTTTGAACAGTCAACCAGTCACCAGAGGACCGGACACTTAAACATATTAGGCTTTTATTATATAGGATTCCCTGTACTGCATGCACTTTACAACCCTGTGACTATTTTGTGACTAACAATTTGAACTTCTTAATCCCTTTACCTTCTCTCCAGCCAACTAGGCCCGCTCCCAATAGCATGTTTTTTAAGCAAACAGACTTTGGTATCAGACAGTCCTGGGCTAGGTCACTGTGTGGACCCGGGACTTACTCTGACTAGACCACACCAGGACCATGTGACCCTGAGCAAGTTATATGGCATCTTTGAGTCCTCAGTTTCCTCATCTGCAGAATGGGAATGATAACGATGAGTGCCTCTCAGGGCCCTTGTGAGGATCCGTTGAGAGTGTGCAGTAGGTCACTAGTTCCCAGGCGGTGTCCACTCAGGTAGAAAGCAGGTCACTCCCAGGTGCTCCCGCTGTGCCTCCAGATCCTGGTTCTCACCAGGGAGCCCACCAGTGGGCAGGTAGGGGCCCAGCTCCGGGTCTGGCCCAGTCAGCGCTGGGCACGAGTTTGTGAATGAGCGTGCTAATGAACGGGCACATTTATTCACTGGTGTGGAACAGTGAGGGGTCCAGGTCCTATTTCCCACTTTAACACAAATTAGTTATCAAAATTAGGCCAATTTTTAGAAATTCAACCGGGAGGCAGGATCTGCCTCTTCTGAAATGTGTTACTTTGGCAAATGAGTTAGCACCTTCTGAAGCCTCAGTTTCCTTAGCTGCAGTGTCAGGACAGTGCCTACCTGTCATGAGAAAGATAGAGTAATGTGCACAGAATGTGCTGATCAAGTGTTACTTCCCCCCACCCCCTTCCTGAGTTTTCCTCTTTTGCTTGGCGGAGCCCCCGACCTGTGCCCAGCAGTGCCCAGGGCCCTGGACTGGATCCCACCCACCTTCCAGGAGTCTCTCCCTCTCTCACCTGCAACACCAGCTGCTGCCGGAATGCCTCGGGGAGCGCAAATTGGGAATTACTGTGCACCTGAAATGCTGACGCTCGTGTTTCTGCTCTTTTATAAAAAAGCACGAGGCAGTCGGCTCTGCACAATGTTGTATAAATATCCAGATTAAAAGATTAGTGAGAGATTCCTGAGAGCATTGGAGCTTCTAAAGACTGGCCCGCTTTGAGTCAGGAGGGGGACAGTAGCTCCACACGCAGCCTCTGTAGCTTTCAGGTTATAACACTCATTCACACAGGAACCGGGGCTGATGTTACCACCTCTGCCAAGTTGTGGTTTACAGACAGGACTGCAGAGGAAGAGGGGTGCATGACCTTGGGGCTTAGAGCGCAAGAAGAAAATGGGGGAGACCCTCACCCCCCCACTGGCGAACCCACTAGTTTGCCCCTTGGCGCTTTCATTAATGCCGAGGATAGAATGTCAGCACCTCTGCGACTGGGGGCTTGTTTTGCATCCAGCAGTAACCCAGTCTTATTCTCGTTAGAAAGGGCTGCTCACCCAGTTAGCTCCTCTGACCCCCATCTAATGGATTTTCTGGCAAAGGCAGCAGTGAGGTCCAAGTTAGCAGCAGCTGCGCCTCTGGCTTGACCACCCGGTTCCTGGAAAGGCGGAATGTGCACAGGGAGCTCAGCTGTGCAGTCCACTGGCTGAGGCCCCAACAGTCTCTTCACCCCCTCTTCTGTCCAGTAGGGACATATGCCTACCCCTCAAGGCTCCTGGAGTGAGCCCTTGTCCCCCTGTGCACACATTTGCATCTCCTGCCTGGAATGCTTCCCCCAGTTTCTACTCTCACCTCTCCCCTTTGCCCAACGAATGCTGACTACGCATCCTTCCTTCTTGAAGCGTCCCAGACTCCCTCCACTGGGCTTCCTTCCCCGTGCTCCCCTCTATGCCTACACCCTTTCCTGTTTGCTCGCCTTCTAGGCCAGGGACAGTCTCATCCAGAGGCCCTTAAGGAATGCCGGTTGATGTCCAGTTGACCATTGCAAAGAGGGCAGAGTATTGCCCTAGATGCTGTCCAGAGAGGAGAGGAAGTGTGGATATGCCAGGGAGCAAGCCCCGTCTCCATTCTGCTGTTTACATCTGCCCAGCTATGGACAGAAAGAGAGGCCAGGGACTGGGAGCTGAGGATTACAGGGACAGGTCAAAAAAGAGAGTCATGACCCTGGCTGGGTAGCTCAGTTGGTTGAGTGTCCAAGGTTGATACTCTAAGGTTGCGGGTTCGATCACTGGTCAGGGCACATGGGAGAATCAACCAGTGAATGCAGAAATGAGTGGAACAACAAACCGGTGACTGTCTCTGCCTCTCTGTCTCTCTCTCCTTCTAAAATCAATTTAAAAAATTTGGGGGGGGGGGGGAAGTGCCGTGTAGGGTGGAGCGATGGGGAGTTATTGACGTTTGGGCTCTTCACAGGCCCATCGACCCGGGACTTACTCTGACTAAATTGTGGCCTTGCTGCAGAGCTGCGTGCAGAGCTGGGTGCAGAGCTGGGCTAGATGGAAGCGGCAGGGCTCCTCCCCCCATTCCACAGATCAGAAAACCCGTCTCCCAAGCAGGTGGGTTATTCCCAGAACCCATGGTAATGGGAGAGCCTGAAGCTCATCGAGTCTTTCTCCTGTGATACTCCTTTCTACCCAGCGGGCGCCTCCCAGGAGTCACTGTGTCCAGGGGAGGATGTGAGGAGGTCACCAGAGCTGGTCCAAATCCTCTAGGTGCCTGGGTTCAGATATGCCTGGTGGAATTGAGGACTATTCTCCGAAGCCCCTGGGAGGGCTCTCCTGGGGAAACCAGAACTCTCTGGGGATCTGGGGAGCATGTATGAGCTGGAGGGAGCCGAGATGTAATTGCATAGAGTGGAAGGAGATGACATGGGTAGGTTTGGAAAATTGTACTTCCCCAGTCATCCGGCCTCTGCCTTGGAGGGTCAGGTCCCTGGAAAGAAACTGTGAATCTGAAAAACTACCACCAGGAATCCCGACTGCTCACAGGTGTAGGCAGTGCAAGAAATAGTGTTGCTGTGTGTGTGGGGGGGTGCATGTGTGTTTAGCAGCAAACATCCCACTCTGAAAGGAGTCAGGTTGGAAATATCAGTGAAGCTGACTGAAAAATAGCATAGCAGCTCGATGGCATCATACACGTCTTTAATTTACCTGCTGAGTTTAGAACTTACTCATTCATTGCCACTGGTCCCACTGTCTGTTCACAAAATTCAACAGAGTAAGGCTGATGGCCAAGGCTGTCAGAGCTATTCATGAGGCCACCGCCACAAGGGATGCAGCCTCAGGAAGGGAAAGTAGCTTGTCAGCCCCCAGCAGGTCTGGGCAGAGGAAGCAAGTGGATGTTGGACATGGGTAGAGGCCTGGGTATTCTAGCTGAGCACAGCGCTGGCACCTCGTTTTCTGTCAGCATCTGCTGAGTTCCCCCTGTGATCCCATCTGGGAAGAGCTGCCTCCCAGAACCTGCAGCTTGTCTGGCCCAGGAGAAGGGTCCCACAGCCAGAGCTTGTCTGGCTTTTCAGACACTTCAGTGCTCCTTCAACTTTCCATGTAGGTCATTTTCTTCATACCCAGTGTTCCCGCTTGTCACCTCTGGCTATTGGAGTCTTGGACATTTTGTCTGCACCTTGGAAACAATAGGGATGATCTTTGCATCAATTCTCCAGAGTCCCTCCAATTCAACGATCGTGAAAGGTAGAAAATGTCTGTTTTAGCTCAACAGCTAAATACTGATACGAGCTTCTGCAAGGCTGAGGCAGCCGGGCTCTGAGATAGCATGGCCTCCTCCTTAAAGTCTCATATTTGGATATTTATAAACCCTCCATCAGAGTTTCCAAATCCTTGTCACAATATTTGAGGAGAAACTCAATTACTTTTATTTTATGTCTGAACATAGGAGGTCGTTTTAATCATAGGTATACTCCTCATGAGAAACGTGAAAGTGGACAGGAGGAGTTCTACCTGCAAGGGGCTCCTGTACAGCCAGTGTTTAAAATATGATCGTTCCACCATCCCAGCAGGACTATGAGGCTACATTATCCCCATGCTCAGCTCAGAAAACTGAGACTTAGATTAAATGAGCAGCCCACAGCCATGCAACTATTCAATAGCAGAGCCATTGTCTGCTCCTAAATGTATGTTCCTCCCACTTCCCTATGTCAGCTCATTCACTCAGGGCCCCTCTTTCGTCCACCCACTGCCTGTCTCAAGTTCAATGCTGCATTGCTAGGTGTATCCTTCACTCAACACTATAAAGGCGTTTGGGTGATGTCAGGGGTATAGCAAATGATGGAGAGTGAAATCTGTTTCTTCTTTGGCATAAAGGATACATTTGGAGCTAAGTTTCCATGAAGGGGAAGAAGATCCCACTACAGGCTATGATGGAAACTGAATAACCATTAATATAACTGGGTTATCAACCAGATATCAGAATTAGGTATCATTAGTAAGATACTTATCTGACTTGTGTAGATCTTGATCAAATTTTGGAGAATTCACAACTCTGGACTTTTTCCTAAAACCCTAGGTATTTATTTTACAATGCAACACTTTATCTCCTGAATTTAATTTCCCCCAGGATCTGATCATATTTTTAAAGTGGTTCAATGTTTGGGCTTTGGAGCCAAGTTGTAAGGGTCTGAGTCACAGCTTCACTGTGTGCTAGCTGGATGAGGTTAGCCAGATTACTTAATTAACATCAGTGTGCCTCAGTTTCATCCTCTGTAAAATGAGGATACTAAAAAAATGGATTCTGGGATTGCTAGAAGAATAAAATAATTTGTATAAATCCATTATGAAACTATCTAGCGCATAATAAATTCTTGTCAAATATTGTGAGCTATTATTATCTGGTATTTTACAATCACTAATAGAGTTAAACAATATTTGGCCATTGGATAGTTCCTTAAATTGGGTGAGGAAATGTGTTTCTACCTTTCATGATGTAAAAAAAATGAGGGTCACTGTCATCTCTGGGAACTGAAGGTTTGAGGGCTGGTTACCTTCCATCCTCAGTTGGCCAGCATATCCACATATGAACGCCCGTCTACCATCTCCGTGACAGCAGAAGCACCTCTGCCACATCAAAAATGTTGGGGCAGAGAACCTGGAGGTCATGGTTCTTGTTTACTTGGATGCCTGTAGCAGCCAATCTCATGTTAAAACTCATAATTAGTCTCATTGCTGCAGCCTGTGTGCTCCCAGCCGGTCTGCAAGAATCTCAGACTCACAAAGATTCCCTACATTTGTCTTTGTCCGATAATATATAAGTTCAAGTGCTGCAGGAATCTTGCAAAAAAAATTTAATTCAAATTTTATGTTCATACATATTTTGTTAGTAACATTTATTTAGAAGAAGAGCAGCAGCCTAAACATTCCACATACCAAATTTTAACCACAAATGTATTTATTGTGCTACCAGATCATTTTTGTGCTGTTCTGAGAGAACTCTTCTCCCAGTGGAGTTCTACATTCATACCAGAACCTATTGAAAAACGAGGCATTGGTTATGAAGGTTGCATCTTTGAACTGATTTATTTTTTAAAGATTAATTCACACCTGAGCATCACCATCTGTGGAATTGTAGTTCCACAGCACAGAAACCCCATCTCCTGTTCCATCAAGAGCTAGGCAAGGAGAAGGCACTTGCCTCCCACCATGGCCCGATGATCGGTTGTGCAATTATAACCGGATGTATAACTCTTCAGATTCATGATAATGTCGCCCATCACAATAGCGTTGGCACTTATTGTAAGCTTTGCCTCTCTTTGTCTGACTTTGAATGTCTGATAAGAGGCACCACTGACCGTCACAACCTTCGAGAGATTTGACTTCCAAGCTCCATTTCCCTTTTCAAGTTCCTGCATCAGTTTAATTGAAGAATTATCCTGTGATTGCCAGATGAGTTATAGGAGACTGGTATCATTGGCAGCTACTCCTCTGCACGAATCAGGGTTTTCTCAGTGCTCTAAGTCAACGAAAATCAAGGAATCAGTGACATCCTCAGTCTTCTGGTAGCCTTGATTTCAAAGATATTTTTAGGTTTGTCAAAACAATCTCATAGTCCTCAGTGATTCTTTTTTCTTCTTCTAAATTTTATTGATTTTTCACAGAGGGGAAGGGAGAGGGACAGAGAGCCAGAAACATCGATGAGAGAGAAACATCAATCAGCCGCCTCCTGCACACCCCCCTCTGGGGATGTGCCCACAACCAAGGTACATGCTCCCAACCAGAATCAAACCTGGGACCCCTCAGTCCGCAGACCGATGCTCTATCCACTGAGCCAAACTGGCTGGGGCAAGTGATTCTTATTATAAAGAAAAATAGCCCTGGCCGGTTTTATTCAGTGGTTGGAGCATCGGCCCACAGACTGAAGAGTCTTGGGTTTGATTCCTGGTCAAGGGCATGTACCTCGGTTGTAGGCTCCATCCGTGGCCTGGTCCAGGCGCATGCAAGAGGCAACCAGTGGATGTATCTCTCTCAGGTTGATGTTTCTCTCTCACCCCGTCCTCACCCTCCCCTACACTCTAATCTTCGGGTGAGGATTAAAACAATAAAATAAATAGATAGATGATAGATAGATAGATAGATAAAAATAAATGGTTTACATTGGGACTTATACTATAAATGTATACTATTAAAATACCACATTAAGTTGTTTTATAGATTGGAGTCTCTCATGAGGTTTCATTCAAGAAAGGCATATAGATATATATTTTTTAAGTTTTGAAAGCCAATTTCAAGACTTACCTTTCAAACGGTGGTTGAGTCTCTCCCTTAGCCTTCCCTCACTCATTGTACCAGTATTCATCAGCCACCTACCATGTGCCAGGCACCATTCTGTGTTCTTGGGACACAGCAGCCAGCAAGGTGGATATGGTCCTGGTTCCCATGGGGCTTACATTCTACTGGAAGAGAGACAATCGGCAAATCAACAGATAAGCAAGACCATCTCAGATGGTAAGTGCAATGAAGAACATAAAGCAGCGTGAAAGTCACTGCATCTGTGAACACGCCTCTGTGGGCAGGGGAGCAAGGGCCCCTTTGATTTTCTCTGGTGAACACCTTTTGGATTCATTGCCTCCAAGGCAGCCGAATCCACCATTGGACAGCTCAGCTCTAACTGTGTCAAAGGTCTTCCTTGCGTCAAACTGAAATCCGTCTCCCTGGAATTCCACTCGTCTCTCCTGGTTCTCCCCTCTGGGCCTGTCTGAGCAGTTCTAATTTATCTTTCCCAAGGCAGCCTGTCACGTGTCTGTGCACAGTGATGGCGCTCTCATGGGCCTTTCTCTCTCTGAGTCTCAACACTTGAGAGTTCCCCTCTCTCACTTCCCAGCGTCTCTGCATAAACCTCCAGCCCATCAACATCCCCCTAAAAACGTAAGGTCTAGGTCTGAAGTCACCCTCCATATCACCATGGCAGAACAAGACAGCCATCTCACCCTTCTTCTTTTTTTTAAAGGATTAATTTTAAAAAATGTTTTCACTGATTTCAGAGAGAGGAAGGGAGAGGGAGAGAGAGATAGAAACATCAATGAGAAAGAATCATTGATCGGCTGCCTCCTGCACGCCTCCTATTGGGGTCAAGCCCACAACATGGGCATGTGCCCTGACTGGGAATTGAACCGGAGACCTCCTGGTACGTGGGATGCCGTCCAACTCACTGAGCTGCACCAGCTGGGCATCTCACCCTTCTTACCTCTCTACCTCTCCATTCTCAAGATTGTCTTCATTTCTTTCTTCCTTTTTTTTTAATTGCTTAGAGTATTACAAAGGGTATTACATATGTGTCCTTTTTCCCCCCCGCCCTTGACAATCCCCTGGCCTCCCCTACCCCCAGTGTCTTCATTTCTTTCCACCAGTTCCATAACACGGTGGCCTCCTCTCTGCCTCACAGTCGACTGAATTTCCTGAACTGCCTCAGTCCCAGATGCTGGCACATCTCCCTCTCCCACTTCTGCACTTTTGTGGTTTTGTGCTTAAGCTGTAGCACAGGGCATTGCAGGATCCTCTTAATTATTTCCTATGACGATGACAAAACATCAGTAATGACCACTCAGAAAGACCAGTGGCTTCCTTTCTCTGGGACTTACTGGGAGCAGTGTCCCTCATAGTGCCTGGACCCTCCCCGGGGACAGCATGTTCCCAGTGCCTGCTTTTCACTGCGCAATGTGGCATTTTCCTTGATTGGTTTCAAAATGGGCCCTTTTAGCATCAAACAGTGGTTCAGACCCAGTGGTTCAGACCTTCTGCATCGGGGACGTGCACTCATTGTAGCAGGGCAGCCTTGGCACACCCGGGCCTGACGGCTTTTCCTCAGGTGGCTAATGGCTCCAGCACTTGAGGCGTATGGGCTGGCTTTGAGACTTTAATTGAAAAACATATTAGAAGCTGCATTTAAGTATTCTCAGCCTCCCACTAGCCTTTTCACTTCCTTGCAGCATTGCTCCAAATCAACCAAAAAGGAACACGAGGGCCTCTGGAGCCTGGTCCACACCTCCCGCACTTACTGGAGAATTTTTCCTGCCTCATTTGCCTTTGTATTTCTAGTTGTTGACTGCCCCTTGCCCATAAAAAAGGACCATGTCTCACCTGTTCACTCCTTCTTTTTAGATATCTTCCCTATCCAAGTGCCTCTGGGTCCCTGAAAAGTAAGTGGTCCTCCAGTGGCTCGAGCCCTAGCTGGCTTGGCTCAGTGGATAGAGCATCAGCCTGCAGCCTGAAGGGTCCTGGGTTTGATTCCAGTCAAGGGCACATGCCCGGGTTGTGGGCTTGATCCCCAGTAGGGGGCATGCAGGAGGCACCCGATCAATGATTCTCTTTCATCATTGATGCCCTCTTCTTCCTCTCTGAAATTATATATAGATATAGATATAGATATAGATGATATAGATATATAGATATATAGATATATAGATATATAGATATATAGATATATAGATATATAGATATATAAATAAAAGTAAATCCTGGCTCGAGCTCTTGTGTAGCTTCCATCAGAATGGCCACCCCTTCTTCTAAGATGCTCAGTCATCTTCATGTGCCCTCAGAAGAAGCCATTCTTTTCATTCCACCAGATCATCTTGGCTCTGTGTGTATAAACACATCTATGTGCCGAGGTGCCTTAAGCAATGACCTGCCTAGATTTGAATTCATATTCTGGGTCTTTATTTAAGGCATGTACCTAGTTCTTACAACATAGGACCATGAGTTTCTAGCCTATAGGATTGAGCAAACTCTTACTTCAAAGCCAGAGTTCTAACAGCTATCAACTTTCCTTCTCAGTTTTCTTTCTGGCTGCTCTGGGAACTACCTGTGTAGACATGTTATGGCCCCTTTAAAAAATATTTTATTATTAGCTTAAAGGTTTCAGGATAAACTCCAAACATCTTAACTTAGCACTGAAGTTCTGCTATGGACTGAATGATTCTGATCCCCAGAAGTCCTATGGGTTCAAGTCCTATCCCCCAATCTTATAAAATCAGGAGGCGCCAGGCCTTTGGGAGGGAATTAGATTTAGATGAGATCATGAGGGTGGGGCCCCCATGATGAAATTAGTGCCCTTATAAGAAAAGAAAGAGACAGCAGCTTCTTCTCTGTGCCATATGAGCACACAGCAAGAAGGCAGCTGTCTGCAAGCCAGGAAGAGAGCTCTCACCAGGAACCAAATCATCTCGCACCTTGATCTTGGACTTCCCAGCCTCCAGAACTGTGAGAAATAAACGTCTGTTATTTTAGCCATCCAGTCTATGGTATTTTGTTAGAACAGCTGAGCAGCCTAAGAGAAGACCCATTAAGAGCTGGGCTGCCTGCTCCTCCTGTGCCCACAGTCTCTGTTCTGATAGTGCCGAGCTGTTCCTAGAGCATGCTGTACGTTCTGCCTCATCATGCCTCAGCAGGAGCCATTCCCTCTGCTTGAAATGCCGCTGCTCATTTTGTTGCTTCATTCTGTTGAAGTCTCAGTTGAAATCCATTTCAAATAGCACCTCCCCCAGAAAGTTTTCCATGAGCCTCAGAGGAGGCATGCTGTCAACTGCTGTGGCATCTGAGTGGCTCTGGAGCCGGAACCAACTGATGCTGCCATGTGGTGGCACCTGTCACCAGCTGGGACAGCAGTGACAGGAACAGCAAGCAAAATAGGAACTCGGTAGCCCCTTATCCCTGCTTTCCAGTGTCACGTACGTGCAGAACCTAACAGCAAGCCAGCTAGAATAACTAACTGTCCTGGTTGCCCAAATCTAAGGGGTTTCAGTGTTCAGATGGGGACAGTCATGGACAGACTGGGACAATTGGTCTCCCTAGAGCCAGCAGGCAGAGAAATGCGGTTTGCAGAGTCCCAGCCCCAGAACTGTGTATAGCAGAGTGTCGAAGGGTGGGGCTGGGAGAATGAATGACTGCATTGTCTGGAGGATCTGGAGAATCCTGGGATGTGGAACTCTGGGTATTGGGAATGCGATGGCCAGTTTAGAGTTGAAGGCCTTAAGCCAGCCTTCATCCTGTGTTTCTGGGTACCCTGCTATTGTACTATTCTCTTACGCATCTGTTTAGACCTATTATCTTGATTGCCTTCTGGAGCCTTTTCCTAGGTTCTTCTGAAGTTAGACATCCTTTGTTGTTCCCTGGATTCTAAATAATGGCTAGCACCTAAATCTCGGAGGCGCCTATTAGGGCCAATAATGCAGCTCATAGTTGTTACCTAGCTATTTCCAAGAACAACCCTTCAAGGAATTTATACAGAATTAAATACCTTATTCTTTAAAGTGTGGTGCACGGCTGGCGTCACTGGCATCACTGGAGAGCTTGTTAGAAACGCAGACTCTTGGGCCCCCAGGAGTCAGACTCTGCAAAGATCCCCAGGTGGTTTGTACACACAGTACAATGTGAGAAGCACCAGTCTACAGAGGCGATTTTCCACCCTGGCTGCTCTTTGGCAGCTTAAAGGCATTCTGATGCTTGGGTGAGAACCTCAGAGATATCGGTAGGTTGGGGAGGGGCAGACAGTGGTATTTTTAAAGCCCCCCAGGTGATTTTTAATGGGCAGCCAGTATGGCAGCCCACTGATCCAGAGCTTGGATGAGATCATAAAGAGCCTTAACATTAGCTATCCAATTATCTCACTTTTGCTGTGCACAGAGGCACACAAGTGGGTTAACCAAGGCCCAATTATTCTAGTTCTAAGCAATTTCTAAGGTCTCCAACTCCGGCTACCACTGAGGTTTCCTGCCTCCTGACTCAAATCTTGTTATATAACTACTACTGGATTTCTATTGATGTTTGTAGTTTGTAGTTATTTATATGAGAAGATAATTTAAGGATGTGTCATCAGATGTTTGATCAAGCCGTGAGGATTTTACTGAATAACTAGAAGTATCTAGGGGTGAAGAACAGGATCTGGTTGAATTGTGAATGCAGTAAACTCAGCAAGGCATTCATTCAAGCAGGGCCAATACCTTGTTCAAGGACCTCCTTGAGCATAGGAGGGAGCCCAGCAGGTCAGAGTTGTCCCTTCTACTTCCTATCATTTCAATCCAACTCTATTGAATTCGACAATCATTTATTAAGCATCTATGTGCAAATGCCTGTGAAGGCACAGAGATAAAAACACAGGACTGCTTGCTTCAAATCTTTGTTAGAGTCAAGTCATGGCAAAAGTGAAAGATGGATATGTATCCTAAGCTCCATTAGAGAAGAATAGATAAATCAGTGTGTAAAGGGAAGCATGTCACATCCATGTACAAGCAGATGGGTTGCCAAGTGTTTTTGGTGGAGGCTTGAGTGAGAATGGTTTTGGAGAAGAGGTTGGGTTTGCATGTGAACACATGGTAGGAAAGGGTAGTTCAGAAAGAGGGACTAGCATAAAAAAGATCTGGGTGTAGATGTGCTTGGTGAAATGATGCTGGGTGAAAAGTAGAAGGTGAGGTTGGATGGGTAGATTAGATGCCATGTTATGGAGTAGAGATCATGCCAGGACAAAGTTAGAATGTAGTTAGTTAAACAGCGTGTGCCACTAAAGAGTTTTGAATAGATTTAAACCCTGTAGAGGGTGAATTAAGTAAGGTACATAGGACAAGATTTGAGGCAGGCAATAGACCCCTGTGCCAACATCCAGATAAGAGTAAGGTGATACTGAAGGGGCATTTTGGGGAAAGGAAGGAAGGCATAATTTGAAACTCATTGAATGTAGGCCTTAATGAGCACATTTAGGAGAACATTTATGGGGTAAGTAGACATTGTGTTTACATTAGTTAATTGAAAGTACATTTCCCTGGAGCTAAATTACAGTGAACACTATTAAATCACAATTAAGGTCTATCTGGATATCTGCACCATTATGGATTTTGTGGGTGTTGAGACTGGCTCACTGTGTTGCTAGATAGCAACATTTTTCAAATTTTCCATTATTTGCAAAATCAACTGCAAACAGAAGCTTGGGGCCTGCCTGAGGCTACTGACTGAGCAAGACGCAAAATCCTTAGCCCTTCGGGACTGCCCAGCTACTAATAAGTCATGAGGGGATTTCAGAGTCTAGGGCAGCAGCTCTTGCCACCACTTTGGGATTTGACAGCCCCAAAGAGAGATGAATTAATCCAAAGGAAGGTTTATATCGCACACCACAGACGGACCAGAGGGCCTGGAACATGCACACTAAGCTAAAGTCCATTGAACTTCCAACTCAGCAGATTGGTGTAGAGAATGAAAAAGAACTGTAGGAACCCAGATATAAGTTTTGGTCCCTTCAATTAGCATTAACTTTGCCTTAACCGTTGAGCAACCAGTGTATTAAGTACTGTGGAGTACAAACAGCGGAAAGGATGTAAAGTGACAGATTCAGATTCAAATTCTATCTTTTTTCACTACCAGGTACGTGACCTTGGGAAGTCTGCTTCACTCCTTCAAGCCCTAGTCTCCTGATTTATAAAATGGGCATAATAACAGTACCTGCCTCTAGAACAGCGGTCGAACGACCCTTTCACAGGGGTCACCTAAGACCATCCTGCATATCAGATATTTACATTATGATTCATAACAGTAGCAACATTACAGTTATGAAGTAGCAACGAAAATAATTTTATGGTTGGGGTCACAACATGAAGAACTGTATTTAAAGGGCCAGAAGGTTGAGAACCACTCCTCTAGAAGCTGTAGGAATATTAAATGAGTAATTTACATATAAATACACAATACATACATATACATATTTGTATTACATATGTATATATGTAAATGTACATATGAATGTATATAATGGAATAGGTATATAATATATAATTATTAAAATTATATGTTGTGCTAATTATTATATAATGTATGATAATTTATGTCTATAAGTTGCTCAAAAAGCTCAAATCTTGACAATTATAACAAGTCTTTACTGATAAACTCCAGGTGTATAGCTATGTGTGTGTGTGTGTGTGTGTGTGTGTGTAATCTAGTGACCCAGTGCATGGATTCGTGCACATTGAAAGGAAATTAATTAGAAGGTGGAACATTATTTTGAGTAATAAAATGGCAGTGATAGACATTTTTGTTTATTAGAGTCCTCTATGATGTAATGGAAGTCAGAATAATATTGTAAAGTCATAAAATTTGACATCAGACAGGCTAGAATATGAGTCCCAGACTCTAGCATTGAAAGCTAGCTGTGTAATCTTCTGCTAGTCCCTTGCCTTCTCTGAACCCAGAGGTGACAACGTGGAATTTGAATACAAGCCAGAGTGGTATCGTGTAAACCTAGGTGTTGATGGAACAGGACTGCAGGTCAGGAGGAGGGGGAGGTTAAAGAACAATGACAAAGACCTGGGATTTACCAGAAAAGACTTCTAAGAATTGACAAAAACTTGAGCTTAGAGCAATTTATAGACATAAATTAATGGAGACGAAATAGGGAGAAATGTGTACAAAGGACTGATGGCTAGATTTAGCAATTCATGGGCAAGAAACATATAAAGCACATTTTCCTAGAAGTGGAAAAGTCCTGATGGAATATAATTAGGAAAAAATTATTGAGTGCTTACTATATGCCTGCTATCATTCTAAGTGCTTTAAGGGTTTCAGTGTATTTTACCTTCAGAGCAAACCAATGAGATGGCTTCTGCAATTAACCCCCTTTAAAAGATGAAGCAGACCCTGGCTAGGTAACTCAGTTGGTTAGAGCATTGTCCCAACACACCAAAGTTGCAGATTCAATCCTTGGTCAGGGAACATACAAGAATCAACCAATGAATGCATAACTAAGTGGAACAACAAATTGATGTCTCTCTCACTCTCTCTCTTCCCCTCTCTCCAAAATCAATTTTAAAAAAAGATGAAGCAACTTGTCCAAGATCACACAGCCAGTAACTGGTTAAGCCAGGGCTAGAACCCAGCAGCCTGGCCCCTGAGCCCATACCCTTAACTGTTATGCTGCACTGCCTCTGAGGTAAGATCAGAAAGATGGCCATCTCTTGAATAACAGTCTTACAATGTAAAAATTCCATCAGAGCAAAAATCACACCTCTCTTACTCATTATCATACCCATACTGCCTGGCACATGGTGGGGACTCAATAAATATTTGTTGAAAACCTGAATGGAAGCACCTAGCAGAATTTTCTCTAAATTTTTTAGGGAGACTATCCTGGGAGGGGTCTCCCAGAGCCCAAACCGCCAGGCCAGTGTGATGGACAGAATACTGCCTGGGCAGAGCAGGGCTCTCAGAAACTTCCCTAAATCTCTGGGAATATGATCCTCCATTCCTCCCAAGGGACAAAGATGAATTTGTCACAGTGAGAAAGGATAGAAATGGCATCATTTTATATCATTCTAAAATAGCATTAAAATGTTTCATTGGCTACCTGATGTCTCAGAACAACAGTAGGTTAAGGGCATTGGAGGTTGACTGCCTTTCCTTCTCCCATGTTAAATCTGCCTGCATTTGTTAAGTCACCACAGGCAAAAGTGACTTCCCTTCCCCCGCTGGAGGGTCCTTCACAGCCTGCCAGTGATGGGAAGACTGGGCTTGAGCTGACATCCATCTTGCTCACATGAGACAAGGACCATCTGTAGCAGAAACCATCGATTAACGGGCCCTGGCCCTTATGTAATGGGTTTCTAGAGATCCCCGATGGAAGAATATTAAGCTAAAGAGGACCCTTGCCTGGAAGGTGTTCAGGATAGGAAGTCAGCACTTTCATGGGTATGGTGTGGTCACTGACAGCTGCTAAAACACCAGGCCCTGGCTTCTTAGCCCTGGAGGGTACTTTGAAGGAAAAGGGTAGTGACTGCAACCTGAACAGTACAGGGATTGGTGCTGACAGCGGACGGTACTTCTTTAGCAAGAATGATAATGGCTTAGAGAGGTGTGACAAACACGTCAAATTTCCTAACCATGCCTGTGTGCAATAGTTGATCTTAAACCACCAATAAATCTCAGAAGCATTTCTAGGATCTTCATTTTATAGATGATAAAAACAAATCTCAGAGATAAAATGCCAAGACTAACTTCTGGTCTGGTTCTCTTCTACTTTGTGTCATGCTGCTTCTACCTGAAACCATTGCCATGACATTTGATGGAGGATACATAGTTCCTGCTCTCTCTCTCTCTCTCTCTCTCTCTCTCTCTCTCTCTCTCTCTCTCTCTTCTCTGTCTTTCTCCTCTCTCACCTCTCTCTCCTCTCTTATACACACACACACACACACACACACACACACACACACACCAATAGAGGTAGGTTTCTTCCAACTGCTACATGAAATTCCTTTATATCTATTTATTATATTTTACTTGTTCATATGCTAACTAACAGTGGATGCCTATGTTGGCTCTAACTCTCCATTATAATGATCAAACAATACTCCAAAGAAAATGTATGTGACTTCCGAGGAACCTGCACAAGAATTTCTCTGATATATATTTCAGAATCTATCCTCTGGAATATATTTGTATATATAAATCTGGAGTAAATATATTCAGGAATGGGGTTATTGGGTCATGTAGCAAAAACATTTAATTTCATCTTTGGCTATTTTTTAACGAGTAGATGCCAACATAGCACTTTTAAAAGATAACTGGTGTCAGTGATAATGATGCTAAAGATTTGGGGCTTTGTAGCAGCCTATTAGTTGGTGCCAGACTCCTTAGTGGATGTAAATAAAGGGATATATTGACAGCTTTCAACCCCTAATTTGCAGTCTCCATCTTGTTGTCAGTGGAACTCCCTCTCCCTCCCCAATATCTGGAACTGCTGTTGTCTAAAAGGCGGCATCTCAATTAGGCTTTCTGGTTGACCAAGAGCTTAAACTTGTGCTTTGTATTGTTAGCATAGTACTTAGATTCCTGCCTGCTGTTAATAATTTACGACCCTGGTTCTCTACATGTCTAGATTTTTGGTGGTGTGAGAAGTCAGAAGGTTCCATCTCTCCTGCCACTCACAAAACCAGCTATAGTTTGATATCACTTTGCCAGTGTATCTAGGTCAGAACTTGACAATGTTATTTTTACATCTAGGGAGAATGAAAAACCTTCACCAGCTATGGAGATACTCCTTCTCCTAGAAACAGGTATCTGGAGAGCAGCTGAGATGATGAGAAGTAGTAACCCCAACTGTCCCCTTTCGGTTGACTACAATGAACTACTGTGTCTTTAGCTCCCTGGGCACAAGCAAAGAGAGGGCAGAATGGAAAGGGGCAGAATGGGGAGGCTGGGAAGGGACTTGTGGGGCGGTTTTCAGCTCCTCCAAGAGGAGGGCTTCCAAGTCAACAGAACAGGGAGCCCTGTTCTCCCTCCATTTTCTCCCTCTTCCCAGTTCAAGCTTGTTTCTGGGGCCATTTCTTTTCCAGAGCAAAACCCTGACAGTGTGCCACGCACTAGCGAAAGGGTGATTACCTCTGTATCCCTGGGAGAGACAGGCCTGCTGTCAGCAGGGAGGAGTCTGATGTGGAAGCAAAGGGAGCTAAGAGCCTGCATGTGCATAAACACTGACAGCTCCCGGATTAAATCAGGGGGTAGAAGTTTCCCTGACCAACACTTTCCCTGGCGCTCCTTTCTACTTTGGGTCAAAGAATGATTTTTAAAATCATCACTTAGCCACTCTACCCAGTTGTGTTCTTTTCCATAGGAAGAGAAACAACGGAAGGCCCTTTAAGAGAAGGGAGTGGCCGAGGACTTAGCACCAGGCTTGAACCAAGATAGGGAATCAGGGGATATTGTGAACTTTCCTGGTGCTTGAGGAGACACCGAATCCACCAGAGAGCCTGGGGTGATCATCAGAAAGTGTTTTCATATCACCAGAGAGGGACAAGGTCTCCATTATCTGGTGGGCAATGAGCAAGTCCCCACAGCTCCAGACTAGGGAGGAGGAGAGGTGCAGAATAATTTATGCTCAAATGTAAATGGAGGGCTATCACTGTTTTCTCAGAAGGACTGCCAAATTCCCAAACACTTCCTTTTGGAATGCAAATATGTCTTATAAGAGCACAAGAGAGATGCCATGAGAAAAGACCATAGTGCTAGATGCTCAGCTGCTAGAGATAGGAGAGCCACATGATCGCTCTTGGCCCAACTGGGGCTCATCTCCCCATCAACTCATGCCAAGAACAGGGGCAGGGCCTTGTTTCATTTTGACAGAACAAAAAGGAGGAAAGGAAGTCGATGCCTAGGAAAGAGGGCCACCCTGATTCCTCTCCCCTCAAATTAAGACTCAAGAGAAGCAATTAGAAGATGTTAATGAAATGACAATATGGAAGATGTGTAAGTCTAGACAAGCCATCCTGTTGTAGTAGACCTTGGCTACAAGCCAAGATAAAATCTGAGCAGATAAGCTTTCAACCTAATGCAAGGAAGAGCTTTTTAACAAGCAGATGGAATAAAAAATATTTTTAAAAACAATCAGTTCTAGAAAGAGCTGCCTGTGAACATGCTGACATCCCCCTCTGTCAGTGATTCTAGAGAAGAATATTCCTGCTTTGGGTTGAAAGTAGATGCTATGTGATATCCTCTAGTTCTAAAATGATTATGTTTACATAGATAAAAATAAACAGTTCCTGAGTAAAAATGTTTAACATGATGTCCTGCCTTGAAGCGATTATACAACATTCTGTTCCTGTCTTCCCAGCAACCCCAGGGATTCAAACAGCTTTCTCTTCACCGCATGGTTGTTAATTCCCAGTCTCAGAGTTTCTGTCCTCCAGATATTGTAAGGCAGAATGGGACACAGCAGTGTCGGGCACTTCCTCATCCATACAGCCTCTGAAAAGAAGCAAAGGGGACCTCCTTATTTTGGACCTTTTCCCTGTTGTTCATCATAGGAACCCAGTCAGGAAGAACCTGTGCTAAGCAGAAAGTCAGAGTTTCCACAGTCCTACGATAGACTCATTTTCTATGTCCCTGACTCCATTTTTTACATGATTTGCAGTGAACTCAGGTTTTTCTGACTTTTTTGTTTTTAATAACTGAGGGTGGACCGAATGAACTCTCTCCTCACCCTCAAACTCCATCCTTTTCTTGATGGGGGCGGGTGAGGGGGACTCTTTCTCAGAGAAGGCCCTTCTCCTCAATGCCATGAAGTCACGGGCTATCGATGAAAACTAGTGGTTTTTGTAATTTATGCTGTTTTTCAGCAACTCCCACCCATCCCAGAAAACTTTATTCTAGGGAAGGGAATACTCGTTTATTACTTACCTACTATATTTCAGGCTGTGTTTATATCCCTGTTTCATGAGGCATCACAATGACCCTAAAAGTAGGTGCTTTCCTATACTAGCATCCTTCTCCCTTACTTTCCCTTGGGAGCCCTGAATTATGAGAAAACTAAGACTGGTCTGATTGTGGGAATCTTCAGAAGCTTGGTGGTCTGCATCATGTTTGCTTACACCTTGGGGGTGGGCCGAAAGGAATACATTTAATCAAAGAATATGTGAGTAACATCTAAAGTTTCACCCTCTTTTTCCAGCTTATGCTCTCCCAGGTCATCATGTCACAGGTAATGCCAGGTTCATTTCCACATTCACATTTCATGCACAGGCATCAGGAGAGAAGGAAGTACTGGGGCTGCCAGACAGCCTTCATCAGTTATTCATGTATCCATCCCCCTGGAGGTCTCATCCAATAACCTTACATCTTCTTTATGTATTCCAGTCATAGTGCAGCACCTGTCCATGAGCACTAATGTGTTTCCAGATGAAATTGAGCTCTTTTCATATGTGACACCAATGATCATTTAAATCCCATACCCTGCCTCCTGAGGTGAGCCTCGGCGGATCAAAGGCATACCAAAGTTATAGAATCTTACATAGAGACAAGTGGATAGGTGACGACTAAATATCCTTAGATAAAAAGTACCCTGCAGTAAGTTGTCACGTGGTGGTCTTTGCTTAATTGATAAAAGTGTTTGGGCTGCAACGGGACCTAGTCCTCTGGGACTAAAATAAATACTAATAAAACATGCAGTCATTGATTCCCTGTTCTATGTTCCTTCTTCAAGGAGCTCAGCTTAGCTCCCCCAACTGTGATTATTTTCTGTGAGGCAAACTCACACCCAACAATAGCATTTATTCCCATTTTATAGACAAGAAAACTGAGGCTTGCAAATTTTCAGTAAGTTTGTCAAGGCTGTGTGACTCCAGAATCACATTACATGTTCAAGCTATATATAACATCCAGGAAAAAAAAACACCCCATTCCCTTCAATAATCCACACACTGTTAAGATTCAAAGCCACTCAGGTATCTATCCCATCCACAAAGATTTCTAGGCTCCTGCAATATGTAAAGTTTTCTTCAATCTCAGTGCCACATAATTGATTTCCTAATTATATGTTCTCTTTCATAATGCTCTTCAGATTGCTTCAAGTGTGTTTGTTCTGCTTTTCCATTAAGTTTATCCCAGAGATCGTTGGGATAGAATTTCCCTTTAGTGATTTCTGGCCTTTTCTACCCTTATCCATCTCCCACTCCACCCTAATCATGAAAATCAAATCCTAAGGGCTGGTCTAGTCTGCACTATCCTTGGTGCTTAGGACCACGGTAGCAACAAGGTATGCTATTTCTATCACTTGAGCCCTGGCTGGTGTGGCTCAGTTGGTTGATCGTCATCATCTGCAGCAGGAGGTTGCCAGTTCAGTTCCTGGTCAAGGCACATGTCCTGGTTGTAGGCTCCATCCCTAGTAGGGGGCATGCAGGAGGCAGCCAATCTCTCTCTCTCTCTCTCTCTCTCTCTCTCTCTCTCTCTCTCTCTCTCTCTCTCTCCCTCCCCCCCCCCTTTCTTCTCCTTCTCTCTCTAAAAATCAATCTTAAAAAATCTTTAAAAATAAAAGAGCACTTGAAGGGAAGTAGGATACCTGTGTTCAAGTTCTTCATTTCTTTCTAGCTAGCTAATTCTGTAATATTGGGAAAGCCATCTGCCCTCTCTGGGCCTGTTTCCTCATCAATGAAATGAAGGCATTGAGCTGGTGCTCCCTAATGTTCCTTCAATCCAATGAATCTATCTTTGTTAAAGGGAAAGGGAATCATTGTGAAGAAATCAAAGCTGAGATTGGACCTTGCAAATAGTTGGTGGGCAAATGGCTGGAGACAGATGCTGTAGCCCTGATTTTAGAAACAGACTAGAAGCATGTTGCCAATCATGCCTCACTCCCAGGAATGTCTCTTTGCCCTCCATCATGTGCCATGAAGGTGGCAAATATATGAACCCACAGGGAGGTTCTAAGAGGAGTCATGCTGACAAAAGCTCTACAAGACCATTGAATTTCAAGGGAAGACCAGAGGAAATTCTTCTGAGGAGAACTGTAAAAAAATAACCTTGATAACTGACTGGTATCCATCTAATCAACTGAACTAATTATTAAAAGCTAAAAGCTTGGATTCCCAAACGGGAACTGATAGATGCATAGGTACTTCTATCTCTACAGGGACCCATCATAATTCAACATTAGTTAAATGTACCATTAAAGTATCCACAGAGTTAATGGAATTTTGTTGGGGTTTGAGGTTTTTCCGGAGTTGTTTAAATTGCCTCTATCACGAGTGACTTCCTGAATTAAAAATTAAATGGATTTTCAAGTGTCTACTAATTAGATAGATCTATCATTGAAGTGGAGCAAACAACTGAAGTTCACCTTAGAAATCCTTTATTTAAAGGAATACAGTACATCTTCAAGATGATAAACATTTTGTTGATCAATTTAGAAACAGTTGCTTTTAGGGATAAAACGGTCCACAGGAATTTTCTTTTGTGGTTCTTTCCTTCTCAGATTTTAAAGTCTTAAAGGCACCTTAGCTTTTTATCCTTTTGAGATCTTTAAATACTTGTGAATCTCAAAAAAAAAAAAAAAGCACCACCCATTATGATATTATGAAATTGTTGAAGAGGGAGGGTAAGTAATGATAAACTGCCGGACATAGCAAGTTGAGCTTACCTTGCCCTAATTAGCTAATTAGGCTAGACATAGTGTGGCATGTGCATTCAATTCTGTAGGAAATGCAAGAAACTTCCCAGTTGGGGTGTGCAGCTGCTTAGGGCCGCTTTTAGGGAGAGAACATGTTTCGGCCCATAAGACCTTTTCTGGATCAAAGGGGATCTCAACTGTCTTCTTTCTTCCATCCAATACACCTTGGATCACTCCCTTTTCAGGTAATCTCCCCCCCCCCCAAAAAAAAAAAATCCACCTTGTTTCTCTGGACTCTTTCATCCCTCCTCCCCTGCTCAGTAGAATACATTGATTTCTCCACTTTTCTGTCTCTAGAGACAAGGCGAGGGCCCTTTTGATTGTATAGGTCTTACTGCCACACTTTACAGGGGAAGAAAGCAAGGGATGCAGAGGGTAAGTGACAAAAAGTAGAATAGATGACAAACTTGGCTAAGTTTGAGAATGACATATTGGCAACAGCAAGTGCTTCTAGAGGACTTGCTATATGCTAAGCATTGTGTTTATCTATATGTATATCATCTTGTTCAATGTTCTCCACAGTCCTGAGGGTAAGTATATATCATGATTATCCCCATCTATCAATGGAAAAACAGAAAGAGGTTATGTTATTTGTCCAATGTTAAACAAGAAGTTAGTAGCAGAATTGAGATTTGAATCTAACTCAACAGCCCATGCTCATAACTGTTATACTATCTCTTTTCTAAAATGCAAACAAACAAACAAAAACTGTCTTGCTGCTAATACCTGTCTGAGATGGTCACCGGAAGCCTTCCCTTTAATTTCTTTAGCTCCCTGCAGCTGTTTTTAGGGACAGGAGAGAAAGCAGGCCTTGAAAAGAACAGCACACCCATAGAATAGAAACATCAGGGAAGCCACAAATAAAGCCACAGAAAGGACCTAGCACATGCCTGGGGGCCTGGAGTGGAGTTAGAGAAGTGATAAAGCCCTTAATCCCCAACACGATGCTTTGGGTGCTGAAGCCTGAAACGAACAGTGGATTGAGTGTCCAGAGGATTGGCTTCTACCCAACCCAGAAGTGGCCTGGGACTGTGGGTTGTTCATCTCTATAGTCTAGGGCAGCAGTCGGCAACCGGTGGCCCGTGGACCACTGGTAGTCCATGAGGTCCGAAAGGTTGGTGACCACTGGTTTAAGGAAACCTTTGAAGCAGCGGTCACCAACCGGTGGTCTGCGGACCACTGGTGGTCCGTGAGGTCCAAAAGATTGGCGACCACTGCTGTAGTGCCTGCAACAAGAGATGAAAAGTTTGGTGAATGAATGAATAGAAAGAAGATGTAAATGAGCCAGTGAAAGAAGTGTGGCCAGTGCTAATCAGAGATGAGACACTGACATCAGAATAAGGCAACTGAAGCAGCCCGTGGCCCCTGCTGTCACTCATGGACATGGCTGCAGGCTGAGACCCACTGACAGCCTGTGAGGGCACCCAGAGTGAGAGGTAGTCACGCTCCCTGGGGCACGGGTTCTGAGGCACTCGTCTGAATCTGGAATCCAGACACACATCTTCCAAACTTACCTTGACTCTGTGCCTTTAAACCTTCCCTGGGTCCACAAATTCCCCTGGTCATTTGTCTAGGTCCTTCTGGACTTTGCCTTCTGCAGATGCAGCATGGCATAGTGGCCAGGGCATTGGCTTCGGCGGCTGGGAGAGTTGAGTTCAAATCCCTTACTAGCCTGTAAGTGGGCAGGTGAGTTAACCCAACGGCTGTGAGAAGCAGGAGGACTCCTAAAGCCTCCGCTACTGGCTAGGGTGCTGAGTAAAGGCTCAACAATGCCAGTTCCCTTCCCATGTCCTGAGGACACACAGCCAATGTTTCTCCAAGGCCACCGAGAAAATCGCTGGTAGATCCAGGATTAAACCTGGGTCCCCTGTCCACGCTCTGCAGACCTCTACATGAAGATACTTTCACCTGAGGTGGGCATGAAAGATTAACTAGCTCAGACTTTCCCGGTGAGTGCCCATTTGATGACTTACTTCACAGTTGAAAATCTAAAATTAAATTTATGAAGACAGCTCTCCACTTTCAACCATGCTGCTTGCAAAAGAGTGATACCTGAAGTTTTAGGATCATGACATCTTTGCTGCTATAAATTTTCCCAGCTGTGAGTCAACCTATGAAAAGCTAACGCCCTCTCATCCCCATATCCCAGGCCTTTTGGTTGGTCTCGTGGGACCCCACCTGGACATCATCTCTGTTATAAATGCTTCCTTCTGCTCACAGTTAATGAAGACAAGGGCCAGAAGCAAGAGCGGACATCGCTGTTGATCCTCTCCTTTCACAAATCCAAAGAATAACATTAAAACTGAGGCAACATTAGTTGCCTTTATAGGGACATTAGAGGTGTAGAAAAGGGTGAGAAATCTGGAAGGTTTGCTTTTTATGATCCATTAACATAAAGCAAAAGGTAACAGGGAGTTCACACATTTTTAATTTCTCAGGAGCTCATAAGGCGATCACTAATAGGCATTCTGGGCATTATAATAGTAGCTCTGAGGACTGGGCTACCATTTATTAAGACTCTACTCTATGTCAGGTTCTGCATTCTTGCAAACAAATCCAGGAAATAGGTATGATCATATCCAATGACAGAGGATGAACCGGAGGCTGAGAGAGCTGAGGCATTTGGTCCGATAACAGATGACTGGTAAGTAGTTGAGCCAGGATGCCAGTCTCGCCATATCCCTTTCTCTGAGTCCATGATGTGTCTTCCTCATTTCACCTCCTTCCTGGTTAAATCAGAAGACTGGTACCACAATTCCTCACACCCTCAGAGTGGAAAGGGGCTCACTCTAATTTGCAGGCTTTGGGTTCCCCCACTGAGAAATGCTTGGTTGGATGAGTGACCTCTAAGGAGCTTTCTCCTACAGATGAAGAACCGCCGTGAACTTCATCAGGGCTGCCACTGCTCTTCCGTAAACAATTGAAACAGTTGCCAGTAATCCTGAGGAGGAAATGAGTTTGCTGATGGATACGGTTCCGTCCTGACTTGGGGATAAACAAGAGGAATCTTAATCTCTTTCTACATTTGGTTAAATATCACAAAGCCTTGTGCAAATTAGACTTGGGACCCAAGCCTGGCTGCTCTGCTCTGGGTTTGATTTCCTGTAGCACCTGCTGCCTGCCCTTCTCACTGCACAGGTTAATCGTGGGAACAGCCATGTGCTCAGCCTTAAACACAGCCTTTCGGGCCTCTCTGGACCCCAGGCCCAGGAGGCCTGAGGTTGGAATGAGCTGAGGCTTAGCTCTGTAACGAAAGGACTGAGAGGTTGGAGCAGACCCACAAAGGTCAGCTCTCCGGATCGGGCAGTGCTTGGATGAGAAGGCTCCGCTCAGGGCTCGGAGGAGATAGATTCTGCCTCGGTGAGATGAAGAACTCCTTTTCTCTGCAGGCAGTAAGCGGAGCCAGCTAGATATCAGAGGTGTCAGAGATACGCAGAAGGTGGGAGAACAGAAACACATTCAGGAAAGGGAGAGCCACATGCACAGAGGATGGAGAGCTTCGAAAGGAATGATATTAAGATGGCATTTGACTAAAAGATGCAGGACCATCCATATCTTACCAAGACCCAACCAGTCATGCCTCCCCAGAGGGTCCTCAAGGCAAATGTATACACAGAGGAAGAGAGTGGAATCAGCAAAAGTGCATGCTTTCTTCATCTGCAACTTCGGCTCTAAACCCCAACACGGAGCTCTAGGCAGAGCTGTTCATACCGAACGTAAAGGTAGCCTGGGCCTAGACTCAGAGCCCTCGGAGTGGTCGATGTTAGCACTGGCCGACAGAAGTATAATACAAGCCACGTGTGTCATGTTTTGTTTTCTAACAGCCACATTTAATTGGCAGAGACACGAGAGAAATCACTTCTAACCATATATTTTATTTAACCTCAAATATCTAAAATACCTCAACATGTAATCAACTTCAACCAGTAATCAATATAAAAGTTATTAACGAGATAGTTTACATTCTCTTTTGTACAAAGTCTTCAAAGTACAGTGTGTGTTTGTACTGAGAGTTCCTCTTGGTTATTTATCAATGGAAGTCCTCGGTCTGCATTTAGATTTTATAGACGTGACAGTTGAGAATCTAAGCTTATAGACCAATTTGTTCCAAACATACTTAGGTCTTCCAATAACGGAATCTAGTATGTTTTTTTATTTAAATGTAAATTAATTAAAATTAAATAAAGTGTAAAACCCAGCCGAAACCGGTTTGGCTCAGTGGATAGAGCGTTGGCCTGCGGACTGAAAGGTCCCAGGTTCGATTCCGGTCAAGGGCATGTACCTGGGTAGCGGGCACATCCCCAGTAGGAGATGTGCAGGAGGCAGCTGATCGATGTTTCTCTCTCATCGATGTTTCTAACTCTCTATCTCTCTCTCTTCCTTTCTGTAAAAAGTCAATAAAATATATTAAAAAAAAAAAGTGTAAAACCCAGATACTTGGTCACAGCAACCCATATTTTATTTTCTCAATAGCCAATGATCATTACCATACAGTGGGGCCTTGACTTATGAGTTAAGGAGCTCGTTAACTCAAATTACTCTATAACTCAATGCAAAACATCGGCCCAGAGATAGCTGGTATCTCAAAAAACTCGTTAGGCGGGACACTCGTAAGTCAAGGCCCCACTGTATTTTAATTTCTCAACGTGGCTAGTGGCTACCATATTGGGCAGCTCAAGTCTATATCGTTGCCTAATATCTGACTGTAGCCCCCCCAGAGGAGGTGGTGACTCAGGTTTACAGCCCCTGGAGATTAGCCAGCAAAGGGAGTTCAGAGGCTGAGGCTCTGAACCTCAGGTAAAAGGCAGATCTCCAAATCCCAGTCCTAAGAACTTGAGTAGTTTCTCTTTTGAGATCAGACTTTCAGCTTCTGCAGAACTAGATAAAGGAGAATACTAACAATGCCTATACATTGAGTTTCTGCTCTGTGGCATTGTATTTGAAGCTTTTTATTACTCAGAGAGGTCGAGTGACTTGTCCAAGGTGACACAGCAGGTAAGGGTCAGGTCCAAGATTCAAACTGAGTTTGTTGGATTCTAACACTGATGCGGCCCTGCCTCCCCTGGCATGGCCAACGCCACAGTCCCAGCCTTAGAACTGACAAACTGTGGTGATTCCTGAGCCTGCACTTAATCTGCCTGTCATGGTTATGGCCAAATGAGAGGAAGATGTAATTTCAGAGGCTGCCCTTGGCTTACCAGTCTTTGACCACATCCAGAATTAATGGCGTTCTCAGCAAAGAGCATGAATGCAATTATTGTCTTGGAATGAATGTATCTCCGCTTTATTGTCACAGCTTCCCAGCTCTTCCTAAAAGCCTTCGGAGGCTGACTTCATGCTGGACCCAGCATCTGCCCAGCCTCTAATGGATCTGAGCCTTGTTCATTAGGCAGCTTGCCAATTAGCAGTTGAGAGGGGCTGGGGGGTGGGGGAGGGGGAGGAAGAAGGCGACAAAAGCCTACCTTTGAGCTAAAAGGTTAACTTGTAGTGCTTTTAAAATACCCAACCACTGACTAAATTGTACTAACATCAATGCAAATGTGAGCGAATGGCTTTGCCCAGCTCTATGCCTCCCTCTTTCCCGGAACTGGAGGCATCTCTCCCCCTTCCTTCTGAAAAGTGCTCTCAGGAAAGGGTAACACTTAGACCACAGGCTCCAAAGAGCACTTTACCTGGTCTTTTCTTAAATAGATGTGGCTCCTGACCTCACAGGCTCCCACCCAGCACAGCTGAGCCTGGTCAAGTGGACCCGGAATGATAAGGCGACTGGAGACTGCCTGCCACCTAGACCTGGATCCAACCCTGTGAGGAAAACAGGGCCTTGGACGGCATGCTGGGTTTTAGGTGCTGTGAATAATTCTAAACCCAGTAGAACAAACACCAACCAAGGGCTAGCCCAGGAGGAAGCTGGGGCGGCAGAAGGAATTAGGGGAAGCGGGGCAGAAACTAACATGAAGATATGCCTGTAATGAGGTAGTCATTAGGATATTGTCTTTGGAGCAGGGCGTCTCAATCTTGGCACTGTTGACATTTTAGTCTGAATAACTTCTTGTGGGGTGGGGGACTGTCCTGTGCATTGTAGGATGTTTAGCAGCATCTTCAGCCTCTGTCCACTAGATGTCAGTAATAAGCCCTCCACACCCCCTTAAATTGTGACAACAAAAAACGTTTCCAGAAATTGCCAATGTCCCCTGGTTAGGAACCACTGATCTAGAGCCACACCAGTTTTCAGATCCAAGCCTGTGACTAACTATGGGTGACCTGGACTGGCCCCTTCACCCCTCTAAACCACAGCTCTCACTTCTATCAAATGAGAAGAATACTTATGTCAGGTGCTGCGAGATAATAGATGCAAAGGGTTTATGCCCCACCTGTGTGGCTCAATGGTTGAGCATCAACCCAGGAACCAAGAAGTCAATGGTTGGATTCCCGGTCAGGGGACATGTCCAGGTTGTGGGTTCGATCCCCAGTAGGGGATGTGCAGGAGGCAGCCAATTGATGATGTTTCTTTCTCACCCATCTCTCTATCCTTCTCCCTTCCTCTCTCTCTAAAAATCAATAAAAAATAAATTTAAAAAATAGATGCAAAGGGATTATTAAAAATAAAGGCTAGTTAGTTTAGGTGAAGAGTTTAGGATATACTTTTCAATCACCAAAATAAGTCTGTTTTGCAGTAGTGTTATTATTCCCATCGGGGAAGATCGTATTTCCCCAAGGTGGCTGCAGCAGTCCTTCCAGCCCCACATGCTGTTCCCAGCCAGCCCTTGCTGCTCTCCCATCAGGAGGAGGATTCTGTGTCCGGGGACCCTTGTGACTGCCTTAATGCAAAGAATGAAGTGGAAGGGATGCTGTGTGCTCCCTCAGCTTCCCCTGGCTCTCCCTGGGACACCAGCTTGGGAGCCCTGAGCCATCCCATAAGAAACCTGGTTCCCCAGAAGTTACATGCTAGGCAGACCATGTGAAGGGACCTTATAGAGACAGAGAGAGAGATGCCCAAGGAGCCCCCGCCCAGGTGCCAGACCTGTGGGTGAATGAAGCTGCTGCTGACACTAGCCCCAGCCTGCAGGCTGCCCCCAGCGGACGCTGAGTAGAGCAGAGATGAGCTTTCCCCACTGAACCTGGCCCTGATTGTGGATTCTTGAGCAAAGTAAATGTTACTTTAAGCATTTAGTTGGTTTTGGTTTATTGCACAAAAATAAATAACTATAGCAACCATTTGACAGGTGAGAAAGCTCTCAGGACATTATATCGCCAGTGAGTATCCAGGCTAGACCTCGAACCAGGGAGCGCCTGCCTCTGAAATGGCACTGTTTGCCTCTCACAATGACTTGCTCCCATGGTGGCAAGGGGGTGTCCTGAGAGGTGGGAATCTGGGACTCACCAGAGGACAGCACCCAGAAGGCCTGTGAACAGGTCAGCTACACTGAACTCAGCCCATCTGGAGAGGTGCCTGGCCAGCATATCTCGGGCAGTTAAGGAATCCCCCAAACAGAACAAAACAGAAGATTCCTTTCAAAACAGAAGCACAGGCCAGCATCAAAAGGGTGTTTCAGAGCACAAGGCTGTTCAAATCCCAAGTGCCCCGGGGATGGGTGCATCTTGGAGTAGTGGTTCTCAGCCCCCAACACACACACACACACACACACACACACACACACACACACACACGCATGTGTCTCCTGGAGAACTGCTAAAAATCTTAGTGTTCAGAGTCGTAGACCGTCAGACCTTCGGGGTTCAACTCAGGCATCAGTGTTGTTAGGGCTGCCTCAGGTGACTCTAGGGTGCAGCCAGGCTGCTTTGGGGCTGAGATGGGAAGAGGCTGTAGGTCAGGCCGGTTCAGAGCCGTTGTCCATGCTGTGAGCCAGTGACAATGCTAGGAGCGCAGGCAGGCCGCAGAGCCAGGAAAGACAAGGTTTGAGCGTTAGCTACAATTGCCGGTTTGCTTTATGGCTCTGCAAGGTGAATTAAAACTAAAACTTCATTTGGCTTCCAGGGAAGATGAGGATTCAGCAGTACAGGCTCTGTTTATAAGCTCCCTGGCACAGCTCTGTCTGATGCACAGACATGAATGTCGGCAGATGGGAGTCTTGCTTCTGCTGCAGGGAGGAGGGCGGGAGGCGAGCTCTCTCTGCAGCTGGTGGGTGGGTGCCAGGACTGTCCCCCCGATGATACTGAGAGGGGATGGACAGCTGAGGACCACCCTTGTCTGTCCTCACCTGAAGCCTGAAGTAGGTCAGCAACAGCCGACAACAGGGAGGAGTGGAAAGGGCGGTTGCAGAGCGAGGCCGGCCTGGACTTGAATTCTGGCCCCTCTATGGACATGGGCATGAGGAATTATTCAATCTCTCCAAGCTTCAGTTGCCTCTTTAGGCAATTCAAAATAGTCATAATATTCTCAGTATGAAATGAGCAAACATACAGGGGTGAGCAAAAGTAGGTTTACAGTTGTAATACAAGAAATACTATTAATAAATAATAATAGAAGAATACACTTCACATACAACCGTAAACCTACTTTGCCCACCCCTCTGTGATCTACCAGCATGTGAAGGACACTGATAATGTGTGCTGCATTCATTTGCTCATTCTTGCTTTCATTCATGCCTTCATACTTTTCTCATTCATCTCCTTTTCCCCTTCACTCCTCTTTACCTCCTCTTTTTTTTGGAATGTGAAGAGTGAGAAGTAGGTGCCCTGGAAAGAAACCCATAGCCATGCGTTAGATTAGAAGCTTCTCCATCTGTCCAAACTCCCTCACCCCCTTTCCCTGGTGAGCTCCTACTCAGGAGACAACATCTATGTCACCTGCTCTCAAAGCCCTCCGTCAGCTCCTCCAACTGTGTGGGAGCCCCTCCCCTCTGTCCCCATACCTCTGTGCTTCCCTCTGTAATAATCCATCACACTGGACCATGAGGGCCCATCCACATGTGTATCCTCTCCATAGACTGTGAGCACTCAATACAATTTCTGTTGACTAAATTATGCAATAGACTGGTGTCACTTCCTTTCTCTGGACCTCAGTTTCCCTGTCTGTGAAATGAAGGGGTTGGAATAGCTGTGTTCTAGCAACAGCCCAGTTGTAGTGGTCCATATCCCTGTGGAGCTAGAGAGCAACAAGAGGAAATAGAGAAAACCCACACAAATCAGTAAACTTAGGAAGCGGTAATGAGCTGGCACCAAGTCATCCCTAAGGGATGCAAGTGAACTTGACCTTGGTGTGATCAAGTGAGCAGGGCAGTGCCAATAGGCCTGTGGGGGAAGCTTGCCAGGCAGCCATGGTCAAGGTTGTTCAAGGGGGGACAGGTGGGTCAGAGGAATTCAGGTTCTTTGAAGAGGGACAGGTAAAGTCCAGACCTTTTCAGGAGCCAGAGCCAAGGAGAAGCCGGACCTATGGCTGGGTGGGCTGGAAAAGGGTAAAGAGTCAAGATCCAGGACCTTCATGAGCCATGCTGGAGGCTGATATCCAGGAAACAGTGTGCTGTCCGCAGCAGTAGGAACAGGCCTCAGGTTGGACCAGCCAGGAGTGTGCACGCTACCCGAGTCTGAAGCTCCCCAGGTGGCCTCTGTCTTGCCAGGTTCCTGGGGAAATTTAAGAGCTGGGCAGGGAGGGAGCCTGTGAGGATGGGGGTGGGGCTCTGCGGACACCACTGTGGGGAGCTGGGGTATTGAGAGGAACGGAGGTCTGAGATAGCCAATATCTCTGGGGAACATATTCATCTCACAGCCCTGCAAAACCGTCCCCCGAGAAACACGCTTTCCCAGAGCACAACTCTGCTGTCACACCCCAGCGCTGACCCATCCATGGCCCTCACCCCAACTCTTACCCTGACACAAACTGACAAGGCCCCCCTCAGAGACTCACAGACACACATGCCCTTCTTTTGCACTTGGTTGACATTCATGAAACATCTCTGTGCTACATACCATTGTAGATGAAGAAACTATAGACTCTTCCCGCTAGGAGGTCAGGGTACACATTCACATCAGCACACGAAGACATAGCCCAGGGCAGTGCCATCGGGCCTGCTGGGGAAGCTCACCAGGCAGCAGTGGTCAAGGTTGTTCAAGGGGGGACAGGCGGGTCAGAGGAATTCAGGTCTAATGCACATACGCCTACCTGTTTATGGATCCCCGTACATCCGCACAGGGGCACACGCACAGCAGATCGTGAGTGGTTATGCATGCACACACCTGCACACGGGGGGCCACCCACAGACAGAATCCCAATGGACGAGCAAATGGAGCCTGTGGGCTCCCATCCACCTTGGCTCAGTCAGCAGGTTGTAGAATTTGTTCATCCTCTTCCCATTTGCATGTCCAATGTAGAAGCATTGCTCTGCCCCTATTCCCGCCAGGGAAGCCTTCCAGGTCTTTTATAGGGACATTACTTTATGGCAACATTGTTAGCTGACATTTATGGGGATTTAATCAATAAATCAGATGCTGCTTGTAATGATGCATGGCTGGCTTATAGTTGCTTAAGAGCCCTAAGAACTCAAGCCCCAGATGGGAAGTTTTAGACCTCGCTTCCTCCCGCCGCCCCACACATGCACACACACACATACACATGCCCATGCAATTACATAAAATGACACACTGGGGAGTAGTCTGCTTATGTTTTGTTTCTTTGCCTCCCACAAAGGAAGCTGAATGTGATGAGGTTGTAGGGATCATAGTTTTGGGAGCTCACAAAGTGGTATCTCCTGGGAAGAAAGGCTGGAGGAGTGAGGGGGTGAAACCCCACTGCTCCCCTACCCCGGGCAGAGGAGGGAAGAGTCTGGACTCAGAGACTGAACACTTTAATCTCTCCACTCAAGTTCCCACTCTTTGCAGCCACAGTCCCCCTTGAGCACATCCTGTGAATCCACCCACATCCGAGTCAAAGGCGAGGCTGGAAGTAGGAGTGGGAGGGAGCCCGAGTGGATGCTCTGTGGAGCCCACCACCCTCCCGCCACCGCGCTCTGCTACCCACGCAGCCTTAGGAGCCAATAGGGGCACAGAAAGCTGCGGTCACAGAGGAAAGCGGCTGTTCCAGGCAATGGCTGTCTTGGAAACACAAAATGTGAAGCGTGCAAGTATCATGTGTCAGATCATCTTTCACCCGCATCTCCTTATTACTAGCAAAGAGGACACGCCCCTTTTAAAAAACCCGGCTGAGTGTTGGCGCTCTGGGGCTGGGTTTTGTTTCTTTCAGAGAGTGGTCTTGAGGACTGTTTTGGGGCAATGGATGTCACGCCATCCTTGCTAAGACAGAGTTTGCAGCTGAGTGGCTCAGGCCAACTTGCCCTTTGAGGAAACAGAAGTTCCTTCCATCCCGGTGAACGTCAGTAACATCCCCAGGCTGCGCTCTCTGCTCTCTGCTGTAGGGCTCTATACACTCCTCTCCGGCGTCTCTACCGATCCAGTCTCACAGGCCTTTCAAGGACCACCCAGCAGTCATTGTCCTATGAGGGCTTCCCATGATGCTCATAGTGATGCTCTCTGTCCTACACCAGGCTTCCAGGTCTCCAGAGATTGCCCATCAAGGATGCCACTGGCCTTGGCAGTAGACTAGGACATCAGCAGCCTGGTCAGGAGAATGGACAGGGCACACAAGAAACCCCTCCCAACTTCTGAGTCATGTAGATTTGAGTCCAGAAAGCGAGAAGGCCCTGGGAAGTCCCATCAGTCTGGCCCAGGAGGCCCGAGCCTGGTCAGAGGTGTAGTCTGAAGGGGGAGCATGTTGGTTTCAGGAGAGCCTGGAGAGAAAACCCTGAGGTCCTAAGGAAAGGGAGTCTGTCCTAAGCCTGATGTGGGTAAATCTAATCTCGCTAAACCATCCACGTTACAGTCTCACAGTCTCATAGGGGCTTTCTCTCTCAGTCACGTCCACATCCCTCTTGGGGACACACAGAATTTCTGATGCCCTTCTGAGCCTGCCCTGGGCCCGGGAATATTGAGGGGTTTGATTCAGGGTCTTTCTGCCCAGGCTGTATTATTTGTCTCTCTGCCACCCCAGGCTGGACCAATGTGGGGAAACCAGAGCATCCTGCTCACTTTCCCAGGCAACCCTCCCCTCCCTGGAAGCAATCACAGGTTCCCTCAGACCTCCTGAGTGCTCCCACATCCTGATCTCTTGCTCTCCTCTTGAGTCTCTCTCCCTCCAGATGATGGACAGGCAGTGGGGAGTGGCCCTGGGAGAGTTTCTTTGTTGTCTAGGACTAGATGTGTGCTCTTGACACCCTAGGGTGTTTTTTTTCCTTCCCTTCATAGTTATTGTCACATTGATTTCAAGAGTCTGTGATGAAATTCAAAAGCTGGCCATTGACTCCATGACAGGGCGTTGCTGCCAGAGTAGCCCTGCCTCAGAAGTGGCTGGCGAAGGATGCTCTGGTCCCTGCGGTCTCTCAGTGGGGGTGCGGGAAGGCAGGCGTGACACTGAACACTTGAAGCAGAAATACGTCTGTGAATGCTTCACGGTATCAGCCTGTCTCATGGAGAAGAAATAAAACCTTACAATAAAGGGCTTTCTGTGGGATGATGGAAGTGTGTCCAGCGTGGTGCAGGGACAGAGACAAAGGGACACCTGACCCTTAGGGGGCTGGGAGAGAGATAATGGAAGCTTCGTTGAGGGGGCAAGGGACCCACAACTGAGCCTTGAAGGATGAGTAGGAGTTAGTCAAGCTGACCGGGGACAGCATGTATAGCGGCATGGAGGTGGCAGTACAGGAATAAACATTGGAGCTGGAAGTCAGGTCAGAGGCTACATATCAGAGTTCCAGCCGCACCACTTCCCCTATGGGCAACCTCAGGTGTGTTGCTTCACCTCTCCCAGCCTCAGCTCCTTCATTAGGAAAATGACAGTCCCCCTGGGAGGGCGAGTTGAGCAGACCCGGCCTCAGGTTCTGAAGCAGATGTGAGAGCAGACACTCCCTGCTGTGTGGTAAATCCTGAGACCGGTTTGGGTTCAGCGGAAATGCGTGCTGTTTTCTATTAGTGATGTCTGCCTATGTGCAGGGGAACAAGAAACAAACACAGGCCAAATCTTCAGCATTCACAGGCTAGTGACTATTAGGGACTCAGTATTAGCTATTGGGCATGCAGTGAGACAATGCCTATAAAATTATTTCTCACACTGCTTGGCACATGGGGCACTATGATGAATGAATCCTCTCCTCTCTAGGAGGTGTTTGGGCCAACGATCACTGAGCAAGGGGTGAACTCCTGCCTGACATTCGTGGGAACCCACGCAGTCTGCCTGGATCCAGGCCCCCGTCTCCCCTTCTCCGTCCCCACGGGGCTCCGCACTGAACTGAGGTGGAGGACCCAGGTGACATAGGGAAGAGAGGGACTGAGGCAGGCAGCCAAGGAGTCGGGCAATGGACTTTAATGGTGGGTAATTGCTTTTCCAATTGGCCTTCAAGTCGGAATAATCTCATTACATGAGCTACTGAACCTTGTGACTGGGCCTGAGAAAATGGTGTTCCATGAATCTATTCGTTTTCATAGAGGCCTGTGCGATTTACATACCTTCCTCCAAGGAAGCTTTTCTGCGGAGGGACTCCCACTTCCTGGGCTGTCCTGAGCCCGGGACAGGAGAGCCAGGGGCACGGGAGTCATCAGTTTTTGCCATATGTTAATTCTTCAGTGCATGCCCTTAGACTCTTTTTATGTGAAAACATCTATTTTTCTCCTGCCCTGAAAGGAAAGGTCCCAGGACGTGGCCTCTAACTCGTGCCCTTTGAAGCCACTTGGGTTCTCTGTGGCGGGGTTCCCCAGTCTGCCCCGTGGTGGCCGCACCGGGCCGAATGGCCTCACAGAGCTGTTGTGAGAATCAAAGGAGCTCCGAAGTCACCTCGAGGAGGAGGTGGGGAGCAGCTCTAAATCAGTGCTGTGTTCATACCAGGGCTCCCCACATTGGGCTGCATATTGGACTCAGCTGGGATCTTCAAAAGCTATTAAAGTCTGGGGCCCACCCCCAGACATTCTGATATAATCGGGTACAGGGTACGACTCGAGCATCGAGATTTTTAAAAGCTCCCTGAGTGAGTCTGATGTGCAGCGAAGTGTGGGAACCACCAGAACAGACTAGGGCTTCCTTTTGCCCTCCCCACAACAGCTACTTCCAAATTCCCCTAAAATGTCAAGAGATGCCCCCTGCCAGAAACGTCTTAAGACTCTGTTTGGCACTCTGCCAAGAACATTCTCCACACTCCCCCATAAACTGCCTCCTAATGAACCATGAATGAGCTTTAAAAAATATCTCACAAGCCAGACCGTACGAGCGATGTTTTTCCCAAATGCATGGATTTAGTTCACCCGTGAGAATTAAAAAGCAGGCGGCCAGTGTCTGTGCTCAGGAAGCTAAATCTACAGTCCTTTCCTCCTTAGCCTCTACCTCCTTCCCCCCTTCCCCGGAAGGGGGCTCAGTTTCCAAGCCGTGTGAAAGCAGTCCTTACTTTATGGAGAAGAATTCTGAGAGCTAGTTTGGGTTCAGCAGGAACGTGTGCTGCGATCTATTGGTGATGCCTGCATGTGTGCAGAAATGGGGGGAACAACATCATATCAGCTATTTAGCATTCATACACAAATGAAGTCTGTAGCCAACTTTCTGCTGTGGGGTGGCAACTGCCATTTCTTCCTCAACGTGAACATGTCAGACCTAAGCTTTTAGGTGGGGGTCCCTGCTATATTATTACATAGGCTTCTGGAGGATTGGGGTTAACCATACACTCATGTCCACTCATGAGATCTGTGTGCACAATGGATGTACAAACCCACTAATACACAAGAGAGGAAAGAGAGAAACCTTGTGTTCATCCTTTTTTTTAATATCCAAGCCCTCTCCCCCTTTCTTCCCTTAGTCCCAAAGGCTGCTGATGGCGAAGGCTGGGTCAATCACTCTACCTTAGGGCAAGCTTTAGGTAATACTCTCAGAGGTGTGTACATGAGACATCTGGGGAAGGGCAGTATTCCTCACCTGTGAGCCACACTACTAGTTACTTCCTTAGTCCGAGCATCTACTGTAGTAGTCACCACCCTCTGGGTGCCTTTTGCCTCTCAGTTCATTCACACACTAAAGACACACACTCCCCTGTGGTCCAGGCATAGAGCAGAGCTGCAGCACCAGTTTTAGAGCTCAGGGACCCCAGAGGCCTGCAGGTCGGTATTCAGGACTGGTCTGAGAGGCAGATCAATCCATCAGCAAGGCCAGTGCAGGGAGGAGAATACAGCAAGAATGCACTAGGTCTAGCCGGTGTTGCTCAGTGGTTGAGCATAGACCCATGAACCAAGAGGTCACTGGTTCGATTCCCGGTTAGGGCACATGCCTGGGTTTCGGACTGCATTCCCAGTAAGGGGCGTGCAGGAGGCAGCCATTAGATGATTCTTTCTCATCATTGATGTTTCTCTCCCTCTCCCTTCCTCTCTGAAATCAATAAAAATATACTTTTAAAAAGTCATCTCCTTGGAGGGTTAAAAATGGCAGCAGAATTATTATTAAAGAAATTTAGGAGAAAACCAAGATGGCGACATAGGTAAACACCGGAGTTAGCTGCCTCGAACAACCACTTCACAAATACAACTAAAAGACGGAACGGACATCGCCCAGAACCACAGGAAGACTGGCTGAGGGGAAATTCTTCAACTAGAAGGAAAGAGAACAGCATACAAGACTCAGAGGAGGCTCAGTGCGGAAAATACAAAGGTGCGGAGGTGCGCGCGGAGCGGGCTGGTGGCGGAGGGTGCGGTTGTCATTTTCAATCAGGAGGGAGTCTCAGATTCTGAGCTCCAGTTCTGGGCGAGTCTCTAGGGACCCAGACTCATACGGGAGAAGCGGGACTGTCTGGCATCGGTCGGAACACGAGGGCAGCTTTCTCTCCGAGGTTTGCAGCAGTTGCTGGGACTCTGAGAGGCAGAGCCTCTGGGGACGGGACTGAGAGCAGCCATAACTGCTCCCTCCACCCGCTCTGTTGATCCCGTGCGACCCGCCCCGTCCAAGCCCTGCGCAGAGCCATTTGCCAGATAGCCTCAGGCAAAGGCTAGATTGGCACCTCCCTAGAGGACAGAAGTTTTCCCACTGCAGACACAGCTGATTCTCACAGCCAGTTGGCCTGGAGGTCAAATCCCCCCAGTATTAACTACAACAATCAAGGCTCTACTACAACAAGACTGCGCACAAAGACCACTAGGGGGTGCACCAAGAAAGCAAAAAAATGCGGAGACAAAGAAACAGGACAAAACTGTCAATGGAGGATATTGAGTTCAAAACCACACTTTTAAGGTCTCTCAAGAACTGTCTAGAAGCTGCCGATAAAGTTATTGAGATCCTCAAAAAATCTAATGAGACCCTCGATGTTGTGATAAAGAACCAACTAGAAATTAAGCACACACGGACTGAAATAACAAATATTATACAGACTCCCAACAGCAGACCAGAGGAGCGCAAGAATCAAGGCAAAGATTTGAAATGCGAAGAAGCAAAAAACACCCAACCAGAAAAGCAAAATGAAAAAAGAATCCGAAAATATGAAGATAGTGTAAGGAGTCTCTGGGACAGCTTCAAGCGTACCAACATCAGAATTATAGGGGTGCCAGAAGATGAGAGAGAGCAAGATATTGAAAACCTATTTGAAGAAATAATGACAGAAAACTTCCCCCACCTGGTGCAAGAAATGGACTTACAGGTCCAAGAAGCTCGGAGAACCCCAAACAAAAGGAATCCAAAGAGGGCCACACCAAGACACATCATAATTAAAATGCCAAGAGCAAAAGACAAAGAGAGAATCTTAAAAGCAGCAAGAGAAAGAAACTCAGTTACCTACAAGGGAATGCCCATACGACTGTCAGCTGATTTCTCAACAGAAACTTTGCAGGCCAGAAGGGAGTGGCAAGAAATATTCAAAGTGATGAATGCTAAGAACCTACAACCAAGATTACTTTATCCAGCAAAGCTATCATTCAGAATTGAAGGTCAGATAAAAAGCTTCACAGATAAGGAAAAGCTAAAGGAGTTCATCACCACCAAACCAGTATTATATGAAATGCTGAAAGGTACCCTTTAAGAAGAGGAAGAAGAAGAAAAAGGTAAAGATACTAATTATGAACAACAAATATGCATCTATCAACAAGTGAATCTAAGAATCAAGTGAATAAATAATCTGATGAACAGAATGAACTGGTGATTATAATAGAATCAGGGACATAGAAAGGGAATGGACTCACTATTCTTGGTGGGGAAAGGGATGTGGGAGATGCAGGAAGAGACTGGACAAAAATTGTGCATCTAGGGATGAGGACAGTGGGGGGGGGTAAGGGCAGAGTGTGGGGTGGGAACTGGGTGGAGGGGAGCTATGGGGGGAAAAAAGAGGAACAAATGTAATAATCTGAACAATAAAGATTTACTAAAAAAAAAAAAAAAATGGCAGCAGAGAAAATGGATGCTGCATGGACATGCTCCCAGGAACAAACTGGAATAACAACTAAAATACAGAAAAACTTCCTGAATAATCAATGGAAAACTTGCAGTAGAGAACCCTGATCCCCAAGGACCGAAAGTGGAGACCATATAGAGACTGATTTATTTTGTATATTGTAAAAATAAAGAAAGAAGCAAAACAAAACAAAACAAAACAAAACAAAAGAGTCATCTCCTTTAGAAAAAATTTTCTTGGCCTACCCTTTTCATTCATTTGCTCATTCATTTATTCATCCATTCATTATCCTTTCATTTAAAACCTATCATATACCACACATGACACTAGACACAAGCAGGGAGCAAAATAGATGTGGACCCAAACCTCAGGGAACAAAGGGCGTCATGAGAAGGCCCATATTAAACCAGGATCCAGGCACGTAATGATATAATGACCACTTATACTGTTAGATTTAAAGAAACAATACTGGGTACTGAGAGTGTATAACAGGGGTACTTAATTGGATTGTATCAAGGAGGACTCCTCTGAAGAAGTGACAGTTAAGTTTTGATCTGAAGGATGCAGAATGCTGACGACGATGGCATTGATTAGCATTATTGGGTACGTCCTCTCTTCCAGGTGCTTTCCAAGCACGTTGTGTGTATTCACTCATGTAACCTTCACAACAACCCTATGAGGTGGGTGCTATTATGCCCATTTTACAGAGGAGGAAACTGAGGTGCTGAAAGGTGAACTAACTTTCCCCAAATCACTTAGCTTAATAAGTAGGGGAGTTGGTATGTGGATACAGCCATCAGATTTCAGACCCCTTGCACTTAGAAGAAGAAAGAACATGTGTGAAGGACCTGGAAAAATGATAATAAGCAAAGAGGAGAGGGTATGGATGGGAGTGTACATGCTGAGCCCTTGGGCCCTGGGAGGATTTTAAGATTTTGTTCTAAGTGTAATAGACACCCATCTATCATAAGGGCTTGACTGAGACGGTGACATGGTTAGATTTGCAGGTTAAAAATTACATGGTTGCTTCAGTGAACAGGTGTGTGTGAGGAGGGGAAGCAGGGGTGTAAGATTAGAAGTGGGGACCTGAGTTAGAGTTAGAAGTCATTTTTGGTAGTTCAGGGGGAAAAAGGGGAGACAATGAGTGAGGGAGGAGAGGAAAGGGGGAAGGAGGCCGAGAGGAAGGGAGAAATAGAGACTGAACCACCTCCTCTGGCTTATCGTGCCCCTTCTCTAGGCGTCTTGTATTGTAATGGATGGATGAAGTCCTCGTCTGTCCTGCCAGGTGTGCAGCTGCAGGAGAGGGTAGTTTTGTGCTGTTCTCCCACCTCTGTGTCAGCAGCGCCTAGCATGGGGCCTGCCACAAAACAGGTACCCAGCCACTGTTTGCTGACTGCCCGAGTGAATTATGAACGAAAGACTTAATGATGGTGAGCCACCGCCTGTAGCTATCCAGAATCTACCTCAAGCGCTGCCACAGGTTCCGGACCCAGAACCTTCCTCCAAACCAGTGTCTGCTCCCACCCAAACAACCGCTGATTTAATGGCATCGGTACAAAGGACCCCTCTGTCTGGGCGCCTGGCATCCCGTGGGGACAACAAGGGGTTGGTGGCATGTTCCCACGTTTCCCTGGAGTGGAGGGGAGGCGCTGTCTGTGGCTGCCTTGGCAGGCTGTGGTTTCCTCCTGCCGCGGAGCCACTGGTGAAGCAGATGTGTGGGCAAGGCGGTCAGCTTTCCCTTTCAGGTGGAGAGGGCTGCCTTGTCAGCAAATCAAATTGGCTCTCGGATTTAGAACGTAATATTTAGCACGGTGGTGACAGTGTACAAACATGACATGGCATCTTGGGTGTTCTGCAGATGCCGTAACTGTTGTTAAAACACACGGCTTCTTGAGCAGAACTGTGGGCAGAAAGCTTCCAACTGGAACCGTCTCAGATGCCAACTCTGACAGCCAGGGAGCCGCCGGGGCTAGTGTTGGCGAGAGACACAAGCTCCTTTGGCAGGAGAACCCCATCTGGGACGCAGGGAAACCAGAAAGCTGGCTTTCATGGCGGAGGGTCCCTGAAGATGGCAGAGGGGAGCAGGATTATTCAAACAGCCTGTGCTTGACACCAGATTTAGGGATGGAGAGATTAGCATTGCTGAAGCCCTCACCGCAATATCCTTTAAGGAGCAGGCTCCCTAACATGTTATAATAAGATTCTTTGGGCAAAAATGCATGCAATTTTCAGGAACCTATTGATGGAACAAAGCAGGAGTTGGTCGACTATGGCCCACCGGCCAAATCAGCCTGCTGCCTACTTTGCTATGGCCGGTGAGCTAAGAATGCCTTTTATACTTTTTAAATGGTTGAAAACAAATCAAAATAAGAATACTATGCTGCGGTAAAAAAAAAGGAACTCTTGCCTTTTGCAACAGCATGGATGGAACTGGAGAGCATTATGCTAAGTGAAATAAGCCAGTCAGAGAAAGATAAATACCACATGATCTCACTCATTTGTGGATTATAGAGAACAACATAGACTGATGAAAAGGGACAGACCCAAAGACTGAGAAACAGCGATCAGGCTATCAATCCCCAGAAGGAAAGTAGGGGAGGGCGGGGGTAAGGGGAAGAGATCAACCGAAGGACTTGTTTACATGTATATAAGCCAAACCAATGGACATGGACAACGGGGGGATGGGAGCATGAGTTTGTGTGTGTGTGTGGGGGGAGGTTGGGGGTTAATGGGGGGGATGAGGACACATTTGTAATACCTTAACTAATAATAAAAAAAAAATTTTAAAAAAAGAATAATATTCTGTGGTATGAGAACATGATGCAATTCAGATTTGAGTTTCCATAGGTAAGTTCTGTCGGAATGCAGCCACACCTGGTGTGTCTTCGTGCTGCTTTCATGCCGGAAGGGCAGAGCTGAGTGGTGGTGATGGAGAGCAAATGCCCACAGAGCCTAAAATAGTCACTTTCTGGCCCTTTAAGGAAGAAAGTTTGTCAGTTTCATAGTTGCATGATAAATTATTGTGACTATGAATATGAGTGTTTCTCTGTGCATCAACGGGACCTGGGTGGTCCCTGTGGGAATGAGAATGGGGGTAAGAGCTGCCTGTCTGCAGGAAAAGAGGGGGTCTGTGAAGGGGCAGATTGAGAGGGAGAATGAAGTCTATATGGCAGTTCTCTTGACTGGTGTGTGTGTGTGTGTGTGTGTGTGTGTGTGTGTGTGTGTGTGTGTGATGGAGCAGGGGAATTGGAGTAAGATCAGTATTTTGTCCAAGTGTGTTCTGGGTAATACTAGCTCCAAGGGACATTGTAGGCATGACTTTATCAAAATGGATTTGGTGACCAGATAAGTGTGGGAACAGCCTGTGTGAGCAAAGCAAGGCAGGTTTCCTCAACACAGGACTGCAAAGACTTCTATATGCTTGTGTTCATCATGGCCTGAGAGTGAAATGTCTAACCTGTTTGATGGCAGAGAATACTTTGCATCCTGTGATCTGGTAAGACTGAGTGGCGCCCATGTGCTGGGTTAACCAGAGGTCTGCTGCTGGGTCCTTGATTAATAACTGTAGAAAGCTTACCATACAGTACAAGGGATCCCATTGGTCAGTCGGTGACCTTGGTCCTCACCGTGGTCTAAGACCCATCTCAGTTCCTCCAATCAGAAGGAGAGGTTTCTCTGCCTGGACAGAGTGAGGTTTTAGGAAACTGGCTAGTGTCAGGAATGGCAAGTGGGAACCTTGGCTGAGAAAAGCAGCCTGTCCTATTACTCTCAAAAGGGCGGCCATGAAACCATCCACAGAACTCCCTTCTCAGAAATATAAGCTTTCATCTTGGGACATGGACCAGGATTCTGAGAACCTGGGTCCATTAGAGGGCGTGGCAGAACGGACCCACCACCTGCAGAGGTTTCCCGGGGCAAAGCCAATATCACAAACCAGAAATGCAGGCTGTCATTAATATCCGTCTGGAGGTGTCAGACAAAGAGGAAGAACTGAACAAATAAAATGGCCCTTGAGAGAATTCAGGAGTGTCAGAGCAGAGCAAGAGGCATCAGAAGAAAATGTTGAGGGGAGCAGCTTCGAGATGATTGCTGAGCTTCTGGGTCGGAGCTGCCGATGCTTTTGATGACGTGCCTGGAACATTAACGAGAGGTGAGGGGGGAGTTCCAAGGGCACCAGGCTGGCTTGGAACAAGTGACTCAACCGAGGAGTGGGTCCCAGGATCCAGAGCTTAATCAGATGAATTAATAACCTGAGGTTGGCAAAAACGAGAAGGAAGGTGAAGGCAAATGGAAAGTTATATCTAAGAAGGAATAGAGAGCCAAAGTGAATGTTATGTTTAATCTGTTTTCAGATCTGAGGGACCAATATAGAGCTAAAAACAAAAGCCCCCAAATCCAGGAGGCTGATAGAGGAGGAACAGCCCATAGGACAAGGACCAAACTTGGGAATTGACTCACAGGCTCAATAATGGTGCGTGGTGCCCAGAACGCCCCTCTTTGGGGGGTACCTGTTGCCATCGTGGCCTAATTTGAAGGTGCAGAGTTCTGTGGTGCTAGATGGATAGACAGCCGTGAAAGCTTGGCTTCTACTGTCCCCCAGCTCCAGCAAAGCCCTAGTCATGGACAAAGACTTTAGCCCCCAGAAACTTGACTTTAATAGCTATACGTTCTGCCTGGCTGGTGTGGTTTAATGGTTGAACATTAACCTATGAGCCAGGAAGTCACGTGCCTGGTCAGGGCAAAAGCCCGAGGTGCGGGCTTGATCCCCAGTAGGGGCTGTGCAGGAGGTAGTCGATCAATGATTCTCTCTCGATGTTTCTCTTTCTCCCTCTCCCTTCCTCTCTGAAATCAGTAAAAAATGTGTATTTTTAAAAATAGCCGTACGTTCTGAGTATTTCTCCCTTCCGGGCTCCCCTTCTGTACTCATTCATTCTGTCATTGCTCATTCCTTTGTTGTTACATTGCACACTTACGCTGTGCAGAGCAGCATGCCAAGTGGGTGCAGGCCTCTTGGCTCCTAACCACATCCCCAGAGCCTGGCTGGGCTGCAGGAACAGAGTTTTTAAATATCTGTCTCATCTCAGCAACTGAGCGCCCCGCCCCCTGCCCCCCCCCCCCCCAGGGTTTCCCTGTATGTTTACAATGGTGCAATTAAATGTCTGGATAAATAACAGTTATTAAATGGGTAAATATATTCCTAATGCCACGCAGCGCTGAAGCCTCCCGATCCATTTGCTGCTCTCATTTGTTTATTTAGATCTTGGGGGAAACTGGGACATGAGAGTGATAACAGGCGACTTCTGACCTATCTTTCCGGTTGCTCAAACAGGGAAAGGTCTCCGGCTGACTTGCAGGGGAGAGGACAGGGAGGGAGGCCGCTGTGGGTGATTTTAGATCTTCCCTAACAAAAACCACTGGCACGCAAACACTGGGATTTCTTTCAATGCTTCTCCTCGGGCTTTTAAAGCGGTGGAAATCACACAATTGAGCTACCTTTCCACCTCGTACTGGCAATCTTCAAATAAAAGGCTCCCGAACTGTAGTTTAATCCGAATAGATGGTTTGCCAAAAAGGAAAAAAAAAAGCCAGTTATGATAATTAGGAGAATGTACTTATGGAGTTTCCAAGCCTTTATCTTTCTTAGTGCTGGTGAATCGGAGAGCACATTTATCTTGTGGGGCTTGTCTGAATGGAAAGCAAGTGAGGGAAATGCAGGATTTGTGGGTGAAATGAGTTTTTTGTCAGTGAAAACAGATTTCTGTTCTTGTGATAAATATGAAGCCAAAGCCTTTAAAGAAAAGAAAAAAAGGTGTCAGTCTTGGCCAGGGCTTTCATTTTGCTTTTCAATGATTTCATCTTCTAGGAGTGAGCATATTAGGTGTCTACCCCGTCAATGGTATAAATCCCATGCCCTGAAGTGTACACTCAATTCTCTTGCCATTTATTATTTTGCAGATGCATCCCATTTAGGAAAATCCAAGATGTGGAAATCCATATTCATGCCAACCTCCCATTCCTCCCCATCCCACCCCACGCCCCACACACAGAGGGAAATTACCTGGCTTTTCTTATGCACTCAAAGTTGGAATGTGTTTATGTCTAATTTTTACTTACACGGGTTTCCTCTCTTTATCTTTGATGTTTTCACTTAAAAGTAGTGGTCAGAGCCCTGGCTGGTGTGGCTCAGTTGGTTGAGTGTTGTCCCAATTTCAGGTCAGGGCATATGCCTGGGTTGCTGGCTTGATCCCAAGTAGGGGGCATGCAGGAGGCAGCTGATTGATGTTTCTCTCTCACGTCCATGTTTTTCTCTCTCCTCTCCCTTCTTCTCTCTCAACAATCAATAAAAACACATTAAAAAAAAAAAAAAAGGTAGTGGTCAGAAATGTGGAGTGCTTAGAAATCTCCACATGCAATTAACCAAACTAGCCCCCAGTTAACCAACAGGAAGGACTGTAGAACCTCAGGAAAGCTTTCTTCTCTGTCAGGATTTCCTCATCACTGAGAAAGGAAAACCAATTTACATAGATGAGCAACATAAGAGCGAGGTTGACCAGCTGTCCAAAGGTGGTGCTTACCTTCCAGGTCCCTTCTACTTTGGTCATGCACTTAAGAACCAAGGTCAAGGAAGAAGCACGAGGCTGTTAATGTGGTTCCAGTTCATTGCTGGAGTTGCTTCCAAGGGCTGGACATTCATCATGGAATTACCTGCACTTCCCTCCCAGTGGTGACAGAAGAGCACACACAAAGAGGAGGGATTGCTAGGGGCAGTGAACTTGGAAGCTGAAGAGCCATAACTACGTGTCCCTGGCCTCCAGGCCAACCACAGACAAAAGCAAGGCTTCTGTTAAATTGGATTCTCTCAATTGAACCAAATACTATTTCAAATCAGGAAAAGAGCAAAAATTGAGAAACAATTCACAGAAAACTGGCGAGTTGAGACGTTATGTACTCCTGTTATTGGAGCAGGCTCAGGCCTATTTACAAAGGAAATTCCTCATGCTGCCTAGAGAGGGACCCTTGGTATACCTCCCACATGTCAGTCAACTCGAAAGGCAACCCTCTCCAGTGTTCTCAGGCTTCACAGTCTATTTCCTTTGTTTGTAAAGGACATAGATTTGATTTGCTTAGGAAATCAAAACACCTGCTTTCCAGGTCTTTTCCAAAGAACTACCCATTGTCCAAGTTTTAACCAACGCTAGCCTGAGAAACACAATATTTTGGACAATAGTTTGAATGCTGTGTGGTTCATACATTCCTCTAGATCAGTTCTATCTAATGGAACTTTCTGTGGTGATGGGAAGGCCCCATGTCTGTGCTGTCTAATACAGTAACCACGACTATTGGGTACTTGTAAATGAGAAACTGCATTTTAGATTTTATTTACTTTTAACCAGTTTAAATTCAAATAGCCATAGGAGGCTAGTAGCTATCATATTGGACAATGAAGTTCTGGAAAATAACAGTGGAAGAGCTACTGTTCATTCCATGCTTAGTATCCATTGAGTGTTCCAGACACTAAGCTAAATATCTCCAATGTGTCATCTCCTTTAATACTTACATCAACATTTTGATGTGTGTATATATCTATATCTATATCTATATCTATATCTATATCTATATCTATATCTATATCTATATCTATATCTATATCTATATCTATATATCTCTACTGGTATATATATATATATATAGATATAGATATAGATGATATAGATATAGATATAGATATAGATATAGATATAGATATAGATATAGATATAGATATAGATTTATCCCCATTTTACTGAAGAGAATTGAAGCTTAAAGGTGGTAAGTAGCTTGTTGAGAGTCCCTCGTATAAAAGTGGTAGAACTGGGGTGTGAATCCTTGTCAGTCTGACTGCAAACAAGCCTGTGTGTTTTACCCCATGTTTTAGTTAAATCTGATGCAAAATCTAGAGAAAACATAAGAAAGCTCTTTGACCATACTTCACTGTCGGCACTGATTGGCTTTCACTTTGTATATTTTGTATTATGAAGACTACAATTTGTGGTATGGAGACTTTAATTTAACAAATATAAAAAAATTGCATTATGATATTTAACGTTTGGTCAGTTTGTACATAGTGTCTTAGAAGTTTCAGTTTTCCTTCCTCTCCCTCTTAATTCAAGTTAAGGGTCTGCTTTATCTGAGTTTTCCTTGAACATTTCGCAGCCTCTCCGGCCCCAGCCCAGACCTTCTGACCCAGGGTCTGAATTGAAACAGCACCCCCAGGCCAGTTCTTTGCACTTGAGATTTTGAGACGCGGTACTCTTTCAAGGCAAAGCAGGAATCTGTAGGGTGTCTTTCCTGGTACCACATGGTAACTATCTAACTCTTCCCTTATGTTCTCTCTTCCTAAACCTCTCTGTCTCAAGCAGCCCTCTCAGGACTGTGAAGTTACCTTAGGGTGTCCCAGCCACCTGCCCATACATTTCTTTGTGAAACATGTACCAGGCATCTTTAGGGAGCAAGGAATGTTCTGAGCAACGCAGGGTATGCGAAGATCGGTATGACTCTGTCTCAGTTCTAGAGTTGAGTGAGTAGTAGAGAAAAAACACACGCACACATATAGAAACTAGTGGTCAAAAAGAAATGTCATAAAAAGTGACAAAGCAGGGATGAGGAGGAAGGGTGGGCCACTTTAGGTCAGGCAGGCGAGTGCGGTGCCTGGGAACTGGGGCTGCGGGCAGCACAGCTGTACCGGTGCAGCTGGAGGTGGGCAGAAGAGAGCCAGGCGCTCCAGGGCCTCCCAGTGCCTCCTCCCAAAATGGTACGCATGTGCCCACTTGCTGGCTACCTCTCCCTTCTAACGCCCGGGGACAGACCCCCATTTTTCCTCCTCTCTTTTTCCCCAGAAAATGTGTCACTAGCTCCTTCCTTTCCCAGATCTATGAGTGAGTGATGTGAATGAAAAGGGCCACATGCTAACCTGACAAGCTCAGGGGAGGCCTGTGTGGCGGCCTTGTAAACTCAGAGACCTAACATAAGCACAGAGGATGGTCTGAAATTAAAACCTTTTAACTAAAAGCAGTTTATGACAGGTAGTTATGTCCAGGCTGGTATCTTCCATGATAAAATTCAGTCTTTACCTTAACTGAGCCTGTCTGTTGTCTTTTGCATCTACATTAACATACCTTTGGAATGTCAGGGTAATTTCCCTTTATCCCCACCCCTCTGGGCACAATCAATGCATCAAATTAAAGACTACCAATCCTCTCATTGTTATTTTTCTCTTTGACTATTAACTATCTTGTACCCAGTTTATATAAAAGATGTATCATTTTACTTTGTATCCAATCCCAGAGGTTCCCCCTCTTTGCTTTCTCCCATCTCCCTAATCTATCACCAATGAATTTCATGTAACCCCCTCACTTCTCTTTTGACTGAAATGTATAAAATAAGGTGCAAAGCTGCCATTCTCTGGAACATTATCTCAATCTGTTAGATTTTGCTTCCCGACAATTGTCGATAGTTTGGCTCACATGAACTCACACAAAATTCTCTACAGGTTTGAATGTTTCTTACATGGACACTGATAACAGCTTCCGGTCCTTTGGGCCAGATTTTGATGGGCATGAAAGGCTTCTGAGGATGTGAAATTCTAAGCCACCGTTATTGTATTGCAAATTTCCTTTCCCCAAAGGTTTTCCTGTCTCACTACATGGGACACCACTCATTCTTCCTGTGGATGAAGTTGACAGAAGAGAGATTTTTCTTTGAGAAGTAGCATCGTGTGGTGATTCAGAGACAGGTTTTGGTGTGTGATGAAGTTAGCTGTGTGACTTTGAGAAAGTTTCTTAACCTTTCTCTGCTTCCCATTTAGTGGGAATAACACCTGCCTCAAGAAGTTGTTAGCAGGATAAAAAAAAAATGACAATATGGAAAGCACTTGGAAAGTTGTTGATATGAGACAGTGTTTAATAATGTCTGCGGTTGTTAGGTTCCTCTCCCCAAAGTTTTCTAAAATTTCATCATAGCAAGAGTCACCTGGGAAGTGCTTTAAATATGCCATTTCCCAGAAATTCTGAGACCGTGAAAGTGAGTGGTCCCTGGATTGTACCTGTTTCACAGGTACCTCTTGATGGTTTTTATTGTCCGGGAAGATGGAGAAATAACTTTGCTGTTGTGCCTGCCCTCTGGAAGTGGGCAGGGCAGTCGGAAGGAGTATTTCCCATGTTCTGTAAGGAAGCAGTATCGTTTCTCCTGCAGGCTGTGCTGGGACTCCGTGCACACCAGGGAGGATGTGATGTGAGGTGAAAGCACAAAACTCTGAAGTCAGACTTGCCTTGGTCCCCAGCCTGACTCTGCTCTTCCTAGAGGTGTGAGGGATGCTGTGTAGACAAGAGCGGGTGCCCTGCGATTCCCAGCATTCCAAGGAGAGTGGGGCACTGGGAATTGAGTCTCCAAGGCAATGCTGACTGTTTGTCCCGTCTTGAAGCTTAGAAGGGTCTCTCCAGGGAGTAGTGTAACCAGAAGGTCAAGGCCTGAGGTGCCCATGCAGCTGAAGAGCACACGGGGCAAGTCCAGGTCAAGCAGGTACTAGACCAGGGTGGGCAGCCTTTTTGTGAGCGCGTGCCAAAACCAGCAAAATCTCTGACTCAAAATTCTTCTGCGTGCCAACCCTAATTTTTTGAGAACATGTTACGCCTACTTGATATCTCTTAAGGTGTACGTATGGGAAGAACCTTGAAGACATAATATAATTCATTCAAGTGACAAAAACACAGTATATGATGATGAAAAATACATTTTTTTAATGTATACATGTACACCGATAGTCTGACAGAAAACTTTATGACTCCGTTTGATATTATCAGTGGGACTTTTGCTGCTGCATCACTGATGACAGAGATTTTACATCAGGTTTGTATTTCGTGACCTTCAGAGATATGCACGAGCTACTACTTTCATCCATCAGGCTACTCCTATTACGAGACTTAACAAAATTCATCACTGAGAACAAAGATTCACAAGCATATGTGGATGAAACCAAAACATTGGTCGGATCTAGGAAGGCAGGGAGAGTTAAGGCAGAGGCATAGAAATTGCTCTTTCCCTCTGTCGTCAATCCATGTCTATGGTCTTTAAGATAAATTGTTATGTAAAATTATTTATTTATCTAAGATGCACCTACACTGAATTTATCTGAAAAATAAAAAAGTCGATATTAAGAAAAAAATTGTAAAGGGAAGATTAGAAGAGAGTGTTTCGCGTGCCAGCAAAAGTCACTGGCGTGCCATGTTTGGCACGCGTGCCAGGGGTTGCCAACCCCTGTACTAGACCATGGAAGAGCAGCTAAGGTCAGAAGGGGGAGGTAGGTCCCAAAGGTCTCTGTGGGCGTGGTTCAAACTCCAAGACATCCGAGTGGGAAGCACAGGTGACTGCAGCCATCGGGAACCAGGGGTGAGAGCCAGGTCCGGGGTAGAAGCTGTTTGCTAGATGCCCTCTTTCATGCTGAGTTCACGGCTACTCCCACCCCCATCCACCCCCCAGAGTTTGTGTGGACCCAGGTGGGCTGCCGTGCTTGGCTGGGCAGGTTGTGTGCCGCCCAACCCAAGGCAGCAGGGTTCACACTGCAGTCTATGTGAAGAGCATCCTTCTGGGTTATCCACTACACAACCTATGCAGTTGTGTGCAGCGGTCATGGTCACCTGAGACCAGCAAGCAGATGTGTCTTGTTTGGGATCCATGCCTGAGCCACGGTGCCAGGCCACCAGACCCAGGGCTATTCTGAGGCCCCTGCAGTGGGCCAGCAGTGTGGAGAGGGGTAAACGCAGAAAACAAAGGGTTGTTGGAGACAACCCAGGCAGATGGGACCAGCCCTGGGCAGATGGCCAGCGTGACACACTCATATCCAGACAGAGCCACGTCACTGAGGTCTGACTGGCGGGAGGGGAGGGCCTGTCATTTCTCTGTGCCATTGGGGACTTCCCTGCTGTAGCCACCGTACAGCACCTGTCCATACACACACAGTGTATTTTCTTGTCCCCTCCTTCCTTCATTTTCCTCCTGGACATTTATCACCATCTAACATCCTCTAGGTCAGTGGTTCTCAACCTTCTGGCCCTTTAAATACAGTTCCTCATGTTGTGACCCAACCATAAAATTATTTTCGTTGCTACTTCATAGCTGTAATGTTGCTACTGTTATGAATCATAATGTAAATATCTGATATGCAGGATGGTCTTAGGTGACCCCTGTGAAAGGGTCGTTTGACCGCCAAAGGGGTCACAACCCACAGGTTGAGAACCGCTGCTCTAGGTTATGTGTTTCAAAGCTATCTTACCCAACTAGAACGAAAGCTCGACTAGTGCAGAAGGAGGGAGGAAGAAAGGAAGGAATACACAAATCCGTCTCTGAGTTCAACAAGGACTCTAAAGAGGCCTGGGGGTGTGGGGAACCAGTCCACTACAAAGAAGGAAGAGCAGAACGAGTAAGTGAGAGGCCAAGGTGCTGTCCTGCTGGGACATGCAAGCACGAGGCCTGAAAGAAAAGATGAAGCTCCGGGGACACTGAGTTTTCTGGGACCCACGGGGGCCCCCTAGCCCCGGCCCTAACCCACTGCTATCTGCCTGGTCAGGAACCAGCCTGATGACATCTCCAGGGCCCACAGCCATGGCCAGCACAGACCTCTCAGCCCAGGCTGGCTCTCCCCTTGCAGACCGCAGAGAGTCCCCTGTGTTTGCAGGAAGGTGGCAACGCTGCGGGCAGGAGCCATGGGATGAGCTCATCTCGTGATTGTTGAAAGCCCAGGGACAGGATGACCTTTAAACAGAGCTCAGAGCACTTTTCTGAAGGCGATTTCCTTCACTACCAGGGGACTCACAGGCTGACAGGTGAATAAGCAAACAAACCCACCCCAGTCCCCAGTCCCTGGTGCCTGCCTGAGCCTGCTCCTGGCTGCAGAGCCAGGTGCGGGATGTGAGCTAATTGGATGAACAGCCTTGTTCGCATGACGGCTTTGATTTGTGCTTTGGGTGCTTCATCAAGATTTCTTAAACACGAATTGATCTCTGCTAATTCATGCATCACCACTGAATATTTTGATATGTGACACCTCCTCCCTCAGAGTCTAGCAGCTGGCAAGCCAGACGCCCTCCTCCCCTCCCCTCTGCAATGAGCCCAGAATTCCTGCATAGACCCCTCCTGGGGGGAGGGGTGTGTGTGTGTCTTTCTATACAATTATCTCAACTCATCTTCTCCCCTCCTGCTCCCTCCTCCTGCCTCAACTTTCTTCCTCTTCAATTTTTGTTTCAATAGCTAGTTCTTCCTCAGGACCTCCTCTTCTCTAATCCTTTCCACTCTCATCCTTTTCCCATTTCATGTTCTTCTTTCCTGCATCAATAAAACCTGCATCTTCCTTCTCTTCCTGCCACTCTCTGCTCCTCATAGCCCTGCCCCCTTTCCTCATCTGCCAACTCCTGCCGCCATCACCTCTCCCCCTTTGCTGCTCTGTACACAGGATTTTTCCTTCTCCCAAGTTCTTTCTCTTCCTGGCCTTTGTGCTCCTGCGCAGCCAACCTGAGTGTGGGAAAGGCTCCCCCTGTGAGTGCTGAGATGGAGGAAGCAGAAACCAAGGGTGATGGAGAAGCCCTGACTTCCTTCCCTGTTGCAGGCACTGAGCCTGTGCCCAGAGGACAGGACCAGAGTTAGATCAGGAAAAGCTTGACACCCCCCCCATTTCAGCCCCCCAGGCTGGCAAGTGGAACCAGGAACACGCAAACTCATGCTTCAGCCAATTACCCTGGTCAGGCTCTCCGAGCAGCAATTAGCATTTATCAGAATAAAATATCTGTTGGATGAAGGAATGGATCCATCAATACTCTACGCAGAGCCAAGCTTCACATCAACATGCATATTTGTTTGCTAATGATCAATCATGGAACGACAACATGAAACATAAATCTAAAGGCATGACAATAACAATTAAGCAATAAATCTGTAACATATATACATCACAGTAGCAAACAGCAGATACGCCGCCTAACCAGGATCTCCCACGCCATGTTGCCTGGCTAGCTCATTTCCTGCGTGCCAGGGGCACCCCCAACATCGCAGCCCCGTGCTCTTGCAACACACTCTTACGTGGAGAACCCATTCCTATGGTCTCTTCCTAACCTCACCTTGTCCATCATTTAAGGCCCAGTTCAAGGGTTAGGTCCATTCTAAAACAGTCCCCATCTATGCAGCACACTTCTCATTTGTTTCTTTGTGGGGCATTTTGATGTGCTGGGTGCTGGGGCCATTGTCCTGAGTAAGGGAGCAGTGGTCCCGCCCTCATGGCCCTCACATGAGTCCTGTGTCCTGTAGCGTGCACTCCACATGCCAGCATGTCCACTGCACTCGATTCTGGCTCACTGGCCGTGTTGTTTTTGCTATGGGAGGCACCATAATTGATGCATCTGTGTAAAAAAAAACAAACAATGTCAGTTGAATGAATGAATAAATGGATCAGGAAACTGAGGCTCAGGAAATAAAACGATTTGTCCAAGATCACAAGCCAGGAGCCCAGAGTTTCTTTGTGTGTCAGAAGCACTTTTGTCCCTCACCCCATATTTGTGGCTCACACCAAGCTTTGGCCAACAACTAAGGAAAAAGATGATGATTCCGGCAGCATCGTTTTCAGCATCAGATGGGCGAAGGGAGTATCCATTTTTACATAATATTTGAAGTGAACAATCAAATAGGCTCAGCATGTCGTCTGGTTTTAGCCTCTGCATTATACTGGCTAGACAGTATTCCTTTTCTTTGTAATATCACTATTATCTAAATACTAGAGGCCCAGTGTATGAATTCATGCATGGATGGAGTCCAGCCAGCCCACCCTGATTGTCCCCCCTATCCTGATGGGGGAGTGCGGCAGCCATGAGGAGAAGCTGAAGGTGGTTGGTGGACTGGCCCTGCCCCCTGGTCAAACTCCCGGTTGAACTCCTGGTTCAACTCCCGGTCGAGGGGACAATTTGCATATAAGCCTTTTATTATAAAGGATTATTATAGGATTATTATTACTAGTAATATTTACTAGCGTTGAGGGCCCAGCTGCAGCTAAGCATGTAATATTGTTTCTTGTTCTAACAAAATTCCTGAAAGTTAAGGATTCGTCTTATTTTTACCAGTAAACACACAAGAATGCTCATGAGTTCCTACCATGAGCGCAACCCAGACATTTTTTTAACGAATAAGTCAGGTTACGAGCGTTTGCTCCCATACAAATGAAGTGCTGTTGATATAAAGGAGAAAGAGCGTGGGCTTTCTGAGTTTCCCTTTTGGAGCTAAGCATTCACCAGACCCCGGGGCCTTATTCCCGAGAGCGAGAGCTATCCGTGCTGAGCCCGCCAAACAGACCCCCTGAAGCCACACAAAGGATGTCTGTGCTGCTTGTCCCGGGCAATGGTTTGGGCACCGGGTCTGCTTTCATCCACTCCGAGGGCAGCCCCTTTTCCTGAAGGCAGTGGGATTCCATGGCCATGTGCGAGTTTCTCCAGGCAGCCGACTCTGAGACAGAGATGAGCATGCGGGAGGTTTGGGGTGTGCTCCCTGGAATAACACCTGCGAGGAGCCAGGGAATCAGGATGGGGCAGCAGAGTGAAGCTGCACTGCCCTCAGCAGCCTGTGATCCCCAGGAGGGGCTCTGCAGCTGAAGTTTCCCTGATAGCAAGTCCCTCCTCCAAAGAATGGGCAGGGCAGAGGGGGAAGGGGGAGGCTTTGAACCCAGCACCAGCCAGTCACTGGGTGAGGCACGACCTTGGGTGAGGCAGCTGGTTAACTGGGGGGATGAAGGCCTCTGACATAAGGAGAGACCTGGGTGGCCCACAGGGCACCCATGATAGAGGGTTTGTGCGCTTCACCCATGACGCAGAGGAGTATGTTGTAATAGCCCAGAATCTAGCTCCTGCCAGCATCAGCTGCTCCCAGATGACCACACTTCAATGCTGGGCACAGGTGGGTGCTCCATGAAGGTTTGTGGACATGAACTGCATCCCCATGTCCTCATAGGTCCTTCATAGGGTCTGGTTCAGTTCCTTATCTTCCAGATGAAGAACCCAGAGGGATCAAGTGTCTTATTCAAAAATGCATCCTTTGTAGGAGCTCTGGACTTGGAACAGATCATTCACTTTCCCTCTCTTAGCCTCAGTTTTTTCAGCTGGAAAGTAGGGATACATAATACCTCCAACAAAAGGGTAGTTATAAGCGTAGGCTTTTAAGTTTTAGCATTTCTATTTGTTTAGAAAAATCAAACCATCTGTAAGATTATGAGGAAAATCATAATTTAAAATCCTGCCACCTTAGATAACTACCATTAACATTTCAGCAATGGAACCCTTGAGCCTCTTTTCATGAGCGTATATATCACTGGGTTTGAGCAGATTGAATGGTAATGTTTATTGGGTGCCTAGCATATGCTTAGTAGATAGAAGCACTCAGGAAAGGCAGACGGACTGTGTCCTCCTTTAGACCACCACCAGATCGGCGGACGGTTAAGTAGTAGAAGCAGCTTGGACTTTTGAGTGAGAGTCCATGAATTTGGGTCCAGAGTCTGCCCTTTCCTGGAAGAGTCCTCTGGAACAAGTCCTGCAGCTTCTCTTAGAGTGTCCCTTCATCTGTGTGCTGCGATGATGTCACACAGTGTCTCACAGTGTCTTTGTGGCAGTGTCTGTGGGATCAGTTGGCCCAGATTTGAGTCTTGGCTCCCACTCATACACGGAACGCTGTCCATAGCTTAGATCAGGGCTGTACCGGGGATGAGTGTGCCCGGGACTTGGCACAGAGTTGGCCCACAGCAGGCCTCCAATAAATGCAAGCAGGCGGTAGAGGCAGCAGTAATAATATCAGCAGCCACTGCATTGCTGTGCGGATAAAATGAAACAGTGCCAGCCAACAGTTCTGAAAAGTGCTTCGCAAGGATTGGTCGTCACTCCCCCATCAACTAATGATGTATGTGTGTGTAGCTATTTTATTAGAAAACCCATGAATCACTATAGATATTTCTTACCCAGCAAAACGTGTGGAACGGGCTGGAGGGATTTTACTAGTAGGGTCTCTGTCCGGACAACAGTGTTAACATTTCATTTTAAGGCTCCGCTCATTTTTTATTCATTCTTTCCACAAAGACCCATCTGGCATGTACTGTTTGCAGAGCATTTTGCTTGTTGTTTCAAAGGCTATGGATGACACAAAGACCTCACCTGTCATCCAAGGCCCTGGTCCAGGCAGTTCATGGATGTACGTTATCTCATTTAGTCTACGAGAGCGGGGAGAGGTTGTTGATCCAGAGCCCATCTTACCGATGAAGAAAGCAGGGGCTGGAGAGGAACGTGCCCACGGGCACAGAGCTGGGAAGGGATGGCTGGGTGTCGAGTCTTTGCCCCCCATCTCACAGGAGCTCCTGATGGAATGCTTTCCTCTCTGTGCCTGTCACTTCTCTTCACGCGTGCCTTCGTCTCCGTAATGAGGTAATGACACTGGCTGTGTGACAGTGTCTTTGGGATCAGGCTGACCCAGATTTGGGTCTTGGCTCTGCCACTGACTAGCGGTGTGACTTCTGGGCAAAGACCTGACCCAGGCACTTATAGTCCATCTCATGAGCATCTCCTCAGCCCCTGGGACTTTTAAAGACAGGTATCTTCTTTTCTCTAAACAAAAAAATATAAGGTATTACCAGGCACCCCAGGTATCTGAGAATTCAGAATATCAGTTGTGACATTTTAAATATTTCTACTTCAAAATATTTTCTTCTGACTGACAGCCCATAAAAGCCCACTTCTGGGGTTGAGTGTAATTAGTCTCGGTGTTTTGACCGCCTCTGATACAGACGCATCATCATCTCTCCTGCTGGAGGAGTCGGCCGGCTCTCTCGCTGCTCCCCACCTCCCCACCTCCGCGGTATTCTTGGTTCCCATAGCAAAATAGAAGCAGGTGGTGGAGGGAAGGGAGACTGTCTTCCTCACCTGTGTTGGCACCAGGCAGCAGGGGGCAGCATAGGACAGTGGGGAATGGGGTCCCGTGGGATCTGAATGCCTAGGCCAACGCCACCACTGCTAGCTGCATCATCTAGAACCAATCCCTTAATGACCCTCCGTTTCCCTTTTATGACGTGGGAAAAGACATCCTATCAAACACTGCAATCTGTAAAATGTCATTTGTATACTAGAAAGCACTTGAAAATGTAAAGGATAATAATAGTCATTATTATCATTGTTAGCCAGTAGTGTTATTACCAGGGCTAATATTACCATTCTTTGCATGGATGCCCAACGCGCTCCTTACCATCAGCACAGTGGGCACACATCTTGAGCCAGAGCACGAAGCTGCCTCCTCAGCCTGTGGTAATTATTGCTATACACAGATTCGGAGATTCACCGCTTCCTGCCTGGGAAATGTCAAAGGTTAAAGCATCCTAATTTGTCTTCTCGCCAAACCTCACACTAACCCTGGTCTGCACTGAATTTCTAGTGGGCAGGGCCTTGTGGGGACCCACCTGAGGTCTCCTGGTTCCTGACACGGCCATGGTCTCCCTGGAAGGTCTCCCCCCTGCGTGGAGAGCAGGGTCATGGTGCGGCTCTGCATCAGAAGGAACCTGCCCCACGTGGCATTACCAACCGGCAGCCTGTTTGCACCTGCTACTCTCCAGACCTGTGCGGGGCCTCTGTTGGCTCATGTGCCCAGTGGGAGACTGACTAGCAGGTCTCAGAGTGCCCTTCTCCAGGCATCCTCAGGGCTCTGTTCTGTGCGTGAGGATTCTCGCCCACCTACTCCACCCTCCAGGGAGAACATAGGCTGGCACGCAGGGTGGCTGTGACTCCTACCTAATCTTATGGCTTCTCTTATCTCAATGCTCATCAGTCGCACTTTAAGCTTCCAATGGTCGGACCCGTGTATGTTCCCCCTCGTGTAGTAGATGGTAGGACAAGTTGCCCAGCCTCTCTGTGCCCCAGTTTCCTCATCTGTTCATTTTCTTCTTTTCCTCAGACCCAGTATGTGTGTTGAGTTCTTTTGAAACATGTTGTTCCACCTCCAGATTGACCTTTCTGTTATGGGAATATTCTCCTGCTAGCTCACTCTGGAGGGGGCACTGGATGTCCCCTCACCCTCCCTGCTATAGAGGCCACCACAGGCCTGCGCCCAGGTTGCACACCTTCTGCAAGTGGGCCCTCTGTGTCCACAGACATCACTGAGCCATAACACAGGTTGCCTCCCAGAAGGCAGCCATGGCCCCTGAGGCCTCACAGAAGACAGTCAGTCTTCCATCCGGGCTTCTTTGGGAATAATAGCTGCAGCGGGAGATAGCCAAGTGTCAAAGGGAGAACCCGTTCCATGAGCTGTGTGTGCTTCCTACTGTCGGCTGATTCTCTCCTGGACTCAACACAAGTTCTTTGGAAGCAACTGAGAGTAGTATCTGCAAATCAGTCTTACGCATCCAAAGAATCCCAGCTTTCCAAAGATGCCCAATTAGCAACTCTTCGCTAAATTAGTTTGTATCACAGTGTGAAAGTGTGTGTTTGAGGAGGGGAGAATTTACCTGCCTTTGAAGTTAGGCTATAGTTCACACTTCTCACTAATTGAGACTAGTTGGTTCAAAAGGACCCTTAGCCATTTTTGCCCCAGTTTTCTGTTGGGCCCCAAAGGTGACTAGTCTACCCAAGGGAGATAGGCCATCAATCCTACCTGCCCCCCTCCTCTTTTACTCCCACCTCAGCAAAATGACCCAGAGCTTAGGACACACCATGGGGTGGGCGGGGCAGGGTTCCTGTGAAATACCCACAGGGAGTAATGAAGGTGTCCCTTGACAGCAGCAAAATGGGGAGAAAATAAAGAATAGCAAATTTTCGTAAAATGAAATTCATTAAATTTAAAGGATCATTCTTTTTATGAGATTAAAATCTTCTTAATTAGATGTGTATTAAAAATGTCCTTTTTATGTGAAATGATGGTGCCAGCAGATAGTAAATTTCTCAGATGCCAAATAAAAAGTTGGTCCCCAATACTGTCTTCAATTTCTCATGGATGTCATTTTACTAGCTCTTGACATCTAGAAGTTTGGGAATCCCAATTCGAACTTGGGGCTCAAGGCCACCCTTTCCTCAGCTGTCCCTGCTCCATCTGGGAGTCCCAGAGTAAGGACATGTGAGAAATCGCTCGGTGTTCTGGGTCCCTGGCCATCTCAGAAAGGCTAACTTGGGCCTCGCCTCTCGTTTCTGAGTCATATTTATGGCCCTTGAACCTGCCAATGAGTCAGACAAGGGTTTCCACAGCCTGATACTCTGCCTGATCTACCCATCATGGTCAAGGTGGCTTAAGCTTGGGTCCACACCCAGCCTCATCTCTTACTTCCAAGCTCCCCAACCTCTCTGAGACTCAGTTTCCACACTGGGAGACTGGAACACAGTAACTGCCTGGCAGCAGGTTTATGGTGAGGTTATTAGCATTCAGCAGGTATGAAGTCCCACTCAGGGACCCTGTGTGTACGTCACAGGCTCTTTCTTTAGTGGTAAAACCTTACTTCTCTCTGGTGTCCTGCCATCCTCTTGAGGGTCTGGGTCCTGTTAGATTCCTCATTCCCTCTTGAAATTGCAATTTGCAATTTCTCATAGAAAAGTCATTTGGAAGGACTTGCAGCAGCCATTGGACCACTGGCCTAGAGGCTGCTCCCACAAAGCTCTAGCTGTCTCATTCCAGACCCCGGAGCCCCCTGAGTCCAATTGCACCTCATTCCATTCACAGGCAAAGCAATGCCTTTGTGCTCTGGGCTCTCAGAGAGAGGGTTCCTACCAAGCGCCTGGCCAGGGAACCTCCAGAGACGGCCCGGCACAGAGTCCAGTCATGTTTAATAATTGAACGACTTTATCATGGAGTGTCATAAATAGAAGAGACTTGGTGCTGACAGGACGGATCCCTGTGTTGTTGCCTTTTCCCTGAAAGCCCCATCATGGTTTAATGACTCTCAGGTCTACAGATTACCGTCCCCCCAAAATTGTTGGCACAGCTCCACTTGGTGAATGGGCAGGAAGGGAGTGACTACCCCCCCCCCCCCCCCCCCCCCCGCCGCCGCCTTCACTCACACTACGGCCTCCATGCCTGCCTCCCTCATCCTGCCCGCTCCATGCTCTCATGATCTCCAATCTCTCTGGGCAAATGGCAGAGACAGTCTTGACCTTAGGGATGCTGTGGAAGGAGCTCGGCCCCTGACCAGGCTGTGAAGATAGCACGGCTGCCGGCCAGCCTCTGGACACAGGGCATTTGGGAGTCTGCCTGGGAGCCAGGTTTCAGGTGATGGGGCCTCTAGTGATGGTGTCACTCTGTGCCTTCAGTTTCCTTCTGGGAAAGGGCTTGCCATCGTGCCTCTTCCATCATGCCTCCTCCATCATGCTACCCATTACCCACATCCTCACTGACCTGGGCCAAGTCCTTTGCACACATTCTTATTATACCACTAGAGGCCCAGAGCACAAATTTCATGCACTCAGGAGGGGGCATGTCCCTCAGCCTGGCCTGCACCCTTTTGCAGTCTGGGAGCCTTCGGGGGATGTCCGACTGTTGGGGGATGTCCTAACCCAGCAGTCGGACATCCTTAGCACTGCTAGGGAGGCGGGAGAGGCTTCTGCCACCGCTGCTGCGCTTGCCAACCCTGTGAGCTCGGCTTCTGGCTGAGTGGTGCTCCCCCATGGGAGCTCACTGACCACCAGGGGGCAGCTCCTGTGTTGAGCGTCTGACCCCTGGTGGTCAGTGCACATCATAGCGACCGGTAGTTCCATTCTTCGGTTGATCTGCCTTCTATTATATAGGAAGGATTTTACAGATCAGATAACCGAGGTTCAGAGCCATTAAATCAGTGGTTCTCAACCTTCCCTAATGCCGTGACCCTTTAATACAGTTCCTCATGTTGTGGTGACCCCAACCATAACATTATTTTTGTTGCTACTTCATAACTGTAATTTTGCTACTGTTATGAATCGTAATGTAAATATCTGATATGCCCGATGTATTTTCATTGTTCGCAACCCACAGGTTGAGAACCGCTGCATTAAATTATGTGGTCTGGGTCACCTGGTTGATCAGGGAGAGAGCTCAAGCGTCAAATCCAGGCTGCCTGGCACCAAAGCCCTTACCTGTGAAGTAAGGTCTGCCTCCGCATGGGGCCCTTCTGCCCTGCCTGCTCAGAGCACCGTACTCCTTGTGAGCAGAGCCCGAGCTGATCCCTGGCACCCACATTCTGTGCACAGTGCTGACCTCCTGGTCCAGAGGGTTTGCAACCCCCACGTCCTTGTCCCCCCGCCACCAAGTTGGGCTGCACCCTCCACTTGAAATCAGTTGAGATTCTAGGACGTTAGATAACTTGCCCAAGAAACTGGCTGGGTCTGGATTCAAACTCAGGTCTCTCTGGCTCTCAATCTTGTGGTTTTCCCCAACAACCTCTACTGCATCACCTGCCTGAGTGATGAGCATGATGGATTTGCACTGTTTTCCGAGTGTGGGCTGGATTTGTCCTGGGCTTCTCCACTTCCCCTGTTTGCCTCACATGCAAACTTGGGAACACTCTGGCCGTGTGGGGTAGGCCCTGGCAGTGTGAGAATTTTGGAGAGGTTGAGTGTATCTCACCAGCCCACTTGTGGCCTGCTCCCCATGCCTGCTGGCCATGGCTGCAGTAGCCACGTCCAAGTCCAAATGCCAGTTCTGTCACCCCTGGTGATGGATGTCGTGGGATTCATTTATTCTCTAGACATCCGTTTCCTCGCCTATAAAATTAAGGTCTTCATAGGACTGAGTGAGGATTAAATGAGCTGGAACAGGGAAACATTTGGATGGTGTCTGGCATGCAGTAAGCAGTTATTGTCGTTGCGGTTATTATTGGTATCATTCCATCCAAACCCCTTTGCTGGATACGCCATCCCTCATCCTCACTTCAGGGCATAGAACACTCTGCATCGGGTTATTGTCCCCACACCCTGCAGCCCAGGGGTCCTGGGGAGAAGCTGAGTGCCTGGGGCTTGTCCGCAGGAAAGCGAAACCTAGGTTGTTCATTCTGCTCACAAGACAAAGGCGCGAGCTGGCTTTGCATCTAACTGGCTGATTAAAGCTGCACGTTAGCCAGGGATAAAGCTTCTTACCCAAGAACCAGGCTTTTGCTGAGCCAGGATGATAAATTCATTCGTAATGCACGGTTAATAAAAATATTTTTTCCCCTCACTGCTGAGTTTCTGGGGGCTTTCGGGCTTTATCTGTGTTGAATACTGCCACCTACAGGGCATCTGGAGATTGCGCCAGGGCACAAGCAATCTCTGGTAAGGAAAGGAATCTGAGAATTTACACAATCCATAAGAGGTTCAAAGCGGACGCCCTGGGAAGCCAAATGTGTTTACAGAATGACTGCGAAGAATGACTTATTACCCTGGAAACGGCGTCCTTTGCTGATTGCACGGCGCGGTTATTCCCATGCCTCTTCTAGCAGAAGCGATTTCGGCGCCTGTGGCATGTTGGGCTCATGGAAAGAAGCTTTTTTAAAAAGCACCTACTATGTGCTTAGTCACACACTAGCACTGGAAGGAATGCAGAAATGAGTAAGCACACTGTGCCCTTAAAATACCAGTGTGTGAATAAGTAAAATAATGATGAGATGACATAAGGCAGAGTAACCACCTAGGTGCCCTATGCAGTGGGGTCAGAGCTTGGTGGGATCCAGAGGAAGGGGAGAAGGGATGGGTTCACACCATGAATACCCACTGTGCAGACTGGACATTCTCTCACTTATATGCACCCTCACCCTGGGAGCTCAGGTAGGGATTCCCACCTCCCCGAGGAGGAGCTGGAGGCTCAGAGAAGTTAAGTCACTTGCCCAGGGCTACCCAGCAATGAGATGAAGAAGCCAGGATCCATCCCTACCTGTGTGACTCTAAAATTCGTCTTGATGCTCCCGGGCTGCCTACAGAGGGAGGAGAAGAAATCGACTCTTGAATTATCGCCATTGTGACAAGTGTTTATCCCCAGGAGGTGAATTTGATTTTCAGAAATAGTCAAAATCTTTCTAGGCCAAGTCATTCAGTGGATAATGGGATGTGAGGTTTAAAGAAAAGTGTGACTGTAAGGCAGGGCATGTATCGAATGCTTATCTGCCTGGCTGAAAGGTGTTTCTGGAAGCCTGGTGAGCAGGTGGCAGCCGGGGTGAGGTGTGGGTGACACGGGATGCTCTGACCAGGCCCTGCTCTTCTGGGTGTCTTGGTTCCCACATGCTCTGCTGCCCTATTTTCCTTTTTCTCACTCACACGTCTAGTTCTAAGGCTAGAGCTCCTTTTGTAAGCGCTCACAGAGGATCCCACTTGAGAAAGGAGGAAGTGGGCTTGAGATGAGTGACGCCCTACACTGAGTAGCTTGGTGGGTCAGCAGAGGTGACAATGGGACACCACAGCTTTGAACTTCCTATTCTTCTCCTATTTCCCAGGGAAGGGACTGAAAGACCAAGGGAATCGATATTGCTATCCTGAGAAGCACACTGGCACATACCCCATCATGGAAATGAGAGTCAGTAGAGTAGAGCAGAGTCAGTGTGGAACAGTGGGAAGAAAAGTGGTAATCATGGAAGGCTCCCTGCAAGAAGTGGAGCCAAGATCCACTTCAGGAGAGGAGAGGGGCAGTTGGCACCACTCGGTTGTCTTATTACCACAATATCCCCAAAATTGGTACCTGGGAGACTTTTAATAATGCCACAAAGGAAATGTGTATGGAATGGATGATTTTTCCCCCCCAGTGTGTAACTAGTCTAGATGTTCCTTCTCCAGCCAAAGGTAGCGAGCAGGCCAGGAGATCTCCCCCCACTCCCCCCCCCCCCCCCGCCACTGTGGCACAGCAGGCTGGATTCAGATCTCCAAGTAGCAAGTGGTGAAAGCTCTCTGCACACAAGAGCTAGTTCCACAAATGATTGATGATTGGTGATTGGTGATTGGTGAATAGACTCAGGCTGCAGTCTAGTTGTTCAAATGGATGTCGTGATGGGGAGGGGGTGCTGGGAGGGAGTTGGGAGTTTTCCTGGCCACCATTTCCAGGGACCATAGTATACCAGTCACAGTACAGTAAGCCCAAGAACAAGTCCCCACAACTGAACCCCAGAATCCCAGATACTCTGAGCTGCCTTCCTCCTGTCATGTTACGAGGCACAGATGAAGGCGTTGAATGACGGCTACTGACAAGACTGGTGACCATGGTTTTGGAGACTGTGATGACTTACACGCATGCTCCCTTCCCCATCCATTCATTCATTCAGCGCTTTGGGTTGGTGGTGTACAGGCAGAGGCCCAGAGGCGGAGAAAAGTGTGAGTCATTCTGAGATCAAGTAATTCAGGGCGGTTGGAGGAGAGAAAGCTTGGCAGGTGGTGAGATGATCCCCTAAAGGTTGAGCCCGGGCCAGCTCATGGCGGGCGCACACTGACTTGGGTGGTAATGGAAGCCACTGCAGGCTTTTCTGAAAGAGAGCCGTGGGCTTACCTTCCTGCTTCAGAAAGATCTCTCAGGCTTCTGTGCGGATAATAAATTATTATTATTAGTGCTATGGCCAGAGCTGGAAGCTGGCTCCCTAACTTCTGAGAGCCCGATGCCCATGGAAGAACACGAGGTCTCCTGTTATCCTGACTGAACCACTTACCCTGTGTGACGTTGAAAACACCACGTCCCCTCTCTGAGCTTTGTTTCCTTACCTGTGCCCTGGAGACGGTGCTGCAGACCTCACAGGGTGGCTGCGAAGACCAAATCTGTGGGCGCGGCATTGAACTTGAAGGACAGTCGTCGGTTCACCCTGGTGACTTTCTTCTCTTTTTCCTTTCCCTCCTCAATCCAGTGCAATTCCGCAGAGAAAGTGGCCAGCATTAGAGAAGTGTAACTGGGAAGATGAGGGAAGAAATTGGTCTGATTTTTCTCAAAATGAATTATGTCCGTTCTCAGCCTGCTGCCCCCTTGTACCAACTGGTGACTTTGCCAAAAGCTGGAGCAAGCGAATTCACTGCTCAGCTGGGCAGCAGGCCTCCCCCCGCCCCCCGCCCCCTTGGAAGTTTTAATGACAAGCTTGGGTATGAAATGTTATTAGGGAAGAAAATAACTTCTCTCACTGCTATTGCTTTTCTGCTGACAACCCCATCCTCTCGAGCACAGAGGTCGTTAGGTCACAAATGTAGTTAACTATGTGCTAAAATTAAAAAAAAAATGCCCAGTATCACTTTCTAAAAGATTTGCATCTCCCTATGTAGTTTAAAGGTATTAGGTATGAAGTGGAAAAGAATTTTTTTTAACGAAAGTGATCATCTGGAATAGTGCGCTGGGAGTTGGAAGCATCGGGCTGCCTAGGAGCTGGGTGACCTTGAGTATGGAGCTTGACCCCTCTTCACTGTTCTGGTCCACGGTGGGTGGGGGTGACGACAGCAGCTACCACTGGGCAGTTGCGGTGTGCCGAGTGCTCTACCAAACACTTTGCGTGTCTTGTTTCTTTTAAGCCACTTCCGCCCACCAGCCACCTCATTAGGTGGGAAGTATTAGTGTTCATTTTTCAACCGAAAAAGACTGCATAACTTCGACAAGACCACGCAGCTAGTAAGTGACTGAGCTGGGGTTTGAATCTCAGACTCACTGATCTGGGGGCCATGTCCTCCCTCCCAGCGCAGTGATGTGGGTGAAGTCCCTGGCATGTAGTTGGAGCCCGGGGCACATTGGTTCTCTGTTTTCTCCCCTGTCTAAAGTCAGATGGCAGCCAGTGTAGGCATGGATGCATAAAAGTCCCCCTCTAAAGCTTGTCTGACTGAAGAAACTTTGCTAGGTTTTTTTCAGAGAAATAGGATAAAGCCCTTCCAGGCGTCCGAGGAACATTTCTAAAAGTTCAACCCTGGGCACAACCAGCTAGGGAAGATCTTGAAAAATGCTCATGGACATCGTATGGGGCCTCAGCTTGGATTCAATTTCTACCCATAGGCGCAAGCTCTAAGAACATTCATCGGAAGGAAGGAAAACGAGATCAAACCAGCTATATGCTATGTAGATGCAAAGGGAGAGAGACAGTTCAGGGTGACAGGGAAGTCTGTGCATGTGGACCGGAGGGCAACAAGACAAGGTACCCGGACGCCCCACGCAGGTCAGATCAGGGCTGTACTCGGTGACCTTGGGCAAGTTATTGAGCATCTCTGCTCCTGGGTTTCCACATCGGCAGACAGGAATACTGATAACCCCTCATTGCCAGGGCTGATCATCACCTAGAGCCCCAGTATCCATTCTGAATGCTCGGCCCCGTCGCTGCCATAGCATGTTACTTGGTATTTTTACTCTTAACTTCGGACCCCAGACTTGTTTGGGGGCAGAGCTCTCGGTTCCGTGCCTGGAACATAGTGAGCGATAAATGTGGTTCCCTTCCCAAGCTGGGTCCTTAGCAGTGCTAGTCCCAGGTGTCCTGCTGATGGCCCACCAGCCACAGGTGACCAGATCCTCTCGGGGTGACGAATGCCCCTCTGTGGCAGAAGGTGCGCTCCCACCAGCCACTGGCTCTAGAGCCAGGTCAGAGACCTCACAGTTAGCCTGTCTTCAGCAAGACAAGTCCTGCCACAGTCCCAGGGCAGAAAATCAACCCTCCAGGTTCCCATCTGAAACGCATGGATACTATGAAGTGCTTCAGTTAACCAAGGAGAGGGATCAAGATGCGAGTGCCCAGCAGGGACGGGGAATTTCTGTCTTCTCCCTTCGCTACAGCGAGTTGGTTCCTGCTCAAAAGGCAGCTGGCGATGATGGGGAGGCAGATTTACAACCTGGAGCGGGGTGGGGTGCCTGGCAAAGAAACCAGCATCACCAAGTAGCAGCCAGAGCTGGCACAGGGCGAGCCTCCTCCACATTCCCAGAGTGGTAGTGGCTGCCTCATTGTCCGAGAATAGTGCTGCTGACAACAGCGACGCCACGAACCACTAGCATATTTTGAGTTCTCCTTTGTGCCAGCCACTGTCTAGGTGCTTTGCAAATATATTCTTTCACCTAATTTGTATACCAGCGGTGCGAGGCTGCCTTTGCTTTCACGGAGGAAGACCCTGGGGCTCGGGGCCGTGAGCTGGCTGCAGGGCTGGGTGAGAATTCTGGTCTTCTCCACACCCAAGGCCTGCTCCCAGGGACGTGACCTATAAAGCCTCCATCACACTAGACTCAGTGGGGAAAAAACAGTGGTGCCTAGGGGTCGGGGCATCTTCTCGTAAATGCCTACGGAGGGTCTCAGGTATTTCAGGGACCTCCACAGTCACCCAGTCCAACCCCCTTATCTGACAGATACAGACACTGAGGCCCAGAGGGGAGAATGACTTGTCAGAGGCCATAAAACAAGTTCATGGCAGGTGGAAGGTCTGAAACCTTGGCTTTCCATCCTCGAGGAAGGCACTCTTTCTGCAGAAATGCCCCTCCCACCCACCTCCTGGCCCACCAGTTCTCACTCAACTCTCACAACAGAGCCATAGGTCCCAACCTGACTTCTCTCTGATGGTTGGTCATCTCTTGTTCCAAACTCAAGGTTCTTCAGCCAGGAAAGCCCCGTGAGTATGTGATGTGTCTCTGGAGAGGTGAGGGTGGCCCATGTAGCCCCGACTCTATCTGCCAATATCCGAATCTGTGCCGAGGATCATGAATACAGGCGATCGGAGAGGAGGAGCAGGAGGCGGGCACCGTCGCTCACCTCAGGGTCCCCTGTACCCAAGGGGGACTGGGACTCTAAGATTTCAATGCGTGTTGCTTGGTAGATGTGAACTTCAGACCAACAGACAAGGCCAGCCTGTTAACCCTCCAGCATGACCTTCACTCCAGGGCTGATTTGTGGGAAAGAAGCCCAAATCATAAATCTGTGGGGTAGTGGTTCTCTTTGTAAGTATCTTAGTCAAAGTGCTGAGACGCAAGATCACTTAGATAATGGAAAGGAGATGTTTGCACTGAGTGTTAGATTAAACTATTAGAGTCACTTTTTAAAAACATATATATAACTTCTACACTAAGGAATGCCTTTAGCTATGTTACTGCTACTAAGGGAATCTATTGCAGATGTTACATGGAGTTCATTAGAACTAATCAATGAAGACCAAGTCAACGGGTTCATTATCTCCAGATTGGTGAATAAAACCTACCGCCTATGGCAAACAGTGTTTACCATCTCAAGTAAACTTGACACAGTGCTCAGAACAAATATTCTAATGATGTAGTGAATGAAAATGACTGTTTATGGTCTGAAGGTTATGAGTCAATTAGCCTTAAAACTTTTAAAACGAACTTTTAAGTTGCTTAAAGGTGTACACAGCCCTGACCGGGTTGGCTCAGTGGATAGAGCGTCGGCCTGCGGACTCAAGGGTCCCAGGTTCGATTCCAGTCAAGGGCATGTACCTTGGTTGCAGGCACATCCCCAGTAGGGAATGTGCAGGAGGCAGCTGATCGATGTGTCTCTCTCATCGATGTTTCTAACTCTCTATCCCTCTCCCTTCCTTTCTGTAAAAAATCAATAAAATTTTTTTTTAAAAAGTATACACAACATACAGTTGCTAACACAGCTCATTATTTCCTTCTTGCCCCCTTTCGAAGGAAGGGCCTTCAGAACCATAATAAACAATGTACCAGTAATTTGGGGCAGAAGTGTTGCGATATGTTAATAATAATCTTGCATTCTTACTTTCCAAAGTTTGTTTATTTTGGTCAGTTCAGTATATTGCACTAATTGTTTTAGGTATTTTTATTATATGAAATCTACCATGTGTCATAGACGATTTAACCTACTAGCAGAACTTGTACATTTACAGTAATTCAGAATGAGTAAGGAGAACAGTTCACCAGTGTTTAGTCTTATATTGAGGTGTTCAGGTTGGAATAAAGTGGTATAAAAAGCAAAAATTAAATAATAATAATGATAATAAAATAAACTTTTCAATCAGACAAGAGCACTCTTTGTCCTTGTGTAGGCTTAGTTAGAAATTTTACTTTATCATGATCTGATAGAAACGGATAGAAGTTGAGCTTAATCTGTTGAAACTGGCATGTAGCCCTCTGACCTCTCTCATATGTCTATACACGAGTTCATTGGTTCCGGGGTGCTTTGTATCCTAAAGACTTGTGTCGAATAGCTTCTTAGTATTTCTTAGATTTCCTGCTTAAAAATATATTATGGCATCTGATTTTAACTTTTAAAAAATATATATTCATATTGAGTTCAGAGAGGAAGGGAGAGGGAGAGAGATAGAAACATCAATGATGACACAGAATCATCCATTGGCTGCCTCCTGTATGCACCCTACTGGGGATCAAGCTGGCAACCCAGGCATATACCCTGACTGGGTATCGAACTGTGACCTCCTGGTTCATAGGTCCACGCTCAACCACTGAGCCTCACCAGCTGGGCTGGTTTTAACTTTTATTTTAATCCAAGTTGATTCATACAGCTCTGGAGTTATTTTGTTTATGTACTTAGTAGTTCCTATGTAAACACGCATGTATGAAATCTGTTACCAAAAACACACACAGGAAAAGCTGAGTGGGTTTCCTCCCAAAATATAAGGGATGTTTTAATCACAGTGGTCTGATTTTAATCGTGGATTCTGGAACAGGAAATGTAATTTTGAAAGCCCCAAGAAGTCACAGACACCAACGTGGGAAGGATATGCCTCACTAGAAAGACGCTGCAGGAAAGACGATGGGGCTTGCAAACATGAGCCTCAAATCGAACGTCACAGGGCAGATGCTCAGCATCCCGTCTCTGATGGGTGACTTCTGAGCAGCCTAGCCTGCTCCAGGGCAAATAGCAGCAAGGATTTACTTTATTTAATGTTGGTTAATCATTATCATAAGCGAAGCCGGCTGGGCTGCCATGTACTTTTGCTGCCTTCCTCAATATCTGTATCTACAGCTTGGCTGGTGTGGCTCAGCAGTTGAGCGTTGACCCATGAACCAAGAGGTTGCTGGTTCGACTCCTAGTCAGGACACATGCCTGTGTTGCGTGCTCCATCCCCAGAGGGGGCGTGCAAGAGGTAACCTATCAATGTTTCTATCTATTCCTTCTCCCTCTCCCTTCTCTCTCCCTCTAAAAATTCAATAAAAACATATTTTTAAAAAATATCTGTATCTACAGATAGAGTTTATAACCATCAAAATCAACTAATGAATAAAGAAGATGGAGTGCTAGTACTGGGGAGGAGTGGACATGTGGGTTTACAGCCAGGAATGAGCCAAAACAGCTCAGACCTGTTTTTGTTTTTTTGTTGTTGTTGTTAAGCCTCACCCGAGGATATTTTTTCCATTGATTTTTAGAAAGAGTGGAAGGAAGGGGGAGAGACAGAGAGAAAGATCCATGTGAGAGAGACACATCCATTGGTTGCCTCCTGCTCCCACCTGGGCTGGGACTGGAGATTGAACCTGCAACCCAGGTGCATGCCCTTGACCAGGAATTGAACCCGAGACCCTTCAGTGCATGGGCCAACACTCTAACCACTTAGCAACACTGGCCAGGGCAAAACAGCTCAGATTTTTTCCCCTCTTCACCAGGGATCAAATTGGAAACCAAGAGCTTAACTCTCAACATACAGCCTCCATCTAAGGGATGGTGATTTTTCTTCCGTTTTGGCTGAGAACCACCCTCTCCCCTGAGGTGAGAGCTAAACAACCATGGAAAACACTTGCACATTTTGAGACTAAGTGCTCTGTCACCCGGGTAAGACACGTGGGGGGCGCTAGCACCCTGAGCTCAACCAATCCCTAGCTCAACACCAGGTGAAGGTATGAAGGTTGAAAAGTCAAGATTTCTTTAAAGTGTGTTGTTCCGTGGAGATGTTTCTTGCATCTCACTCCTATCACGAGGGGCTTCAAGGACACTACTTAGGAAGTGTGACAAGCCTCCCCCGAGTCTGGGTCACCTGTGATGGCAGGGCAGGGGCCCTCTCCTGAGACCACCCCAGGAGAATAGCCGCTAGCACAGGGGACCCCTTCCAAGCCGCCCTGCCACATTAGGAGCCTGGGATGCTCACCTGAGGCCGCATGGGAATAGTTGCTCACAGTAAAGAGCTTTGCAGCGATAGGGAGCCAGGGGAGGGAGGGGGCAGGGACCTCACCAATGTGCCTAAACGTAGTCCTATGCTGGACTAGCCCCTGACCCCATCCTACTCCAAAGCCAAACCCTGACAGCACCTGTCAAGTAGAAACGTCCCCCTCTCCAGTCTGTTCTCCAAAAGCTTGCACTCTCTCTGGAAGCATCAGGGATAATCAGGGCAGGAGGAGAAGAGACAATCCCAGCCACACTGGCGTTTCCCCTCCCCCGCTTCCAGGGAGACTGGCGAGAAGCTTGAGGTTCCCCTTTAAGAATTACAGGGGATGGAACATCTTATCGCTGAGATCAGGTTGTTTTGAGACTGGCAGTGACCAAAGGACTTTTCATTTCCTGAAAGTGACAGGAAATCAAGGGACCTGCCCAAAGATACCATCTTTGGGTGGGGAGAAAGGGGTTGATGAAGTAGGTTTGTCAGAGGATAAAAGAAGAGAAAGTTGTTTTACAGTCGCACCCTATCAAGTTCCACTGTCAGCATCGCAGTTACTCTGTGTGCTGTTGTTCCCTCCAGGGAGTAGGCCCCTGTGGGTGAGGCTGGGGGATGCCCACGCTGGGTGCTGGTTGATAATTGCTTGGTAGGCAGGCCATTTTATAGGTCGGCATCGAGGCTGGTGTCCCATGGGCAGAAGACAGCAGTGAAGGTCAGAAGCAATGGAGGAAACGAAAGGTGGCCTCACGCACGGCGCTGAGATTCAGAGGACACAGGCCACTCCAGGACAGTACATCTGTAACCAGGGGCTCCAACCAGCTATGGCTTGAGAAGGGGAAGGAGACTGGTTTTCAGGGTGAATCTAGTGCAGGAACAATCCTCCGGCACAAAAAGAGAAACAGAGTGGTGGCTGTCAGGGATAAGGTGGGGAGAAGGGGCCGGGCTGTATCAGTCAGGAAGAGGCAAGGTTGTGCTGCAATAACAACCAACCAGCAAATCTCAGCGACTTGAGGTCTGTCTACCACACGTTGGTTGGTGCTTCTGCTCTGCACCATCCTCATGCTGAGACCCAGTATGAAGGAGCAACTACTGTTTGTAACATGTTCTGTAAGTGCTGCAGAGGGAAGGATATTGTGGAGTATTACACATGAGCTCCTAGAACTTCCACCAGAAGAGACTCCACTCACCTTCACCTTCATGTTTTTGGCGGAAGTAGATCACTTGGGCACACCCACATTCAGGAAAATGGGAAAGAATAACCCTCCCCCATCAATGGAACTGGAAACCAGTGAACAAGGAAGCAGTCTATCCCAGTGCCCAAGGAGAAGGGAAAAGGCCCTCTGATAGGGAACCAGGGAAGTTCTTGGGCTTACACATGGAGGTGGACCAAAAGATCTCAGGGCTAGAGATGGGGGTGGGCAACCACAGGAGACCAGCCCCCCCTGCTGTTCCCTGAGCCAACTTGGAGTAAATGCATTCATGGACTGAGAGCTGTGTTCTTCCTCCAATCGTCCCCTTCATTTGATGGACATTCCTTGAACACATGCTATGCACCAGGCATGATGCTAAACCCTGGAGAGAGAATGATCAACAGGACATGTGTTCTCTGACCTCCAAGGAGACCTGTACCCAGAAATCTCCTCCAGATGGATTTAAATTTAAATGGGGGCGGCAAGGTTAAGGGGAAAGAGCCCTGGGTTTGGAGTCAGAAGGTCTGACTCTGGTTCTCATTTATTTGATAATTCATGACTGAACACATCCTCTGCCTTAGGCATTCGACTTGTTCTGATAAAGAATTCCAACATTAGTTAGACCAAGTCCCCACCCTCCAGAGCTTGCAGTCTAGCTGGGGAGACAGATGTGTGACCTTCACCTGGTGAATGCAGGCACCCCTGACAGACAGAACCCTCTACTGCCAGCTCAGGTGTCATCCCAGACCTGGCCCCTCCAATGGTCGGTTGTCTTGGAAGCAGAGGAGGGAGGGATGGGTGTGAGGAGCTTTGGACGAATATGTAATAAAGAGCAGGGATAGAGAGTGAAGGAGGAGGAGGAGCAGGAAAGCTGGAGTAGAGGAAAGGAGTTAGTTCCCCCTTCCCCACCCGCCTTTTTGCTTCTTATTTGTTTAATTAATAGATTTAATTTAAAAAATATGTTTTTTGTTGTTTTTTGTTTTGTTTTGTTTTTTAGAGAGAGAGAGGAAGGGAGAGGAAGAGAGAGATAGAAACATCAATGAGAGAGAATCATTGATCGGCTGCCTTCCCGCATGCCCTCTACTGGGGATGGAGCCTACAACCCGGGCATGTGCCCTGACTAGGAATCAAACCAGGGACCTCTTAGCTCCTAGGTCAAAGATCAACTGCTGGGCCACACTGGTCAGGCAATATAGATTTAATTTTTAAAGCAGTTCTAAATTTACAGAAAAATTGAGCAGACAATAATTGGCCTTATTAAACATTCATCATTGGGCAGCAACCTCTCTAGCAACTAGGAGGGGCATTCTCAGGAGCTGTACAAAATTGGGTGTTTTTTTGTTTTTTTGTGTGTGTTTTTTTTTTTAATGGGAAGAATGTTGGGGCAAGGGAGCTATTAACCAAAGAAAAAGGGTTATTATTAGACTGATGTCTTTGGGAGGTTGGGGAACTACAAGGGTTTTCATCCTGCAGGTTGCCTCTGGTCTTTAGTTGGGGGGTGGGGGGGGAGTGGACGGAGAGGCCCATGTGGCCCATTGCCTTGCTGGTGCTTGACTGGAAAACTCCAGACTGGTCAAGGTTGCTTCTGGGAAAGGTGGAGACAGCAATTAGGTCCCCTAGTACATCTAGGTTTGGGAGCCTGGGCTTTGGCTCATGGGACGCCATTGGGGCCTGAGCTTTCTCTTTAACAGTATATAGATCAGTGGTTCTCAACCTTCTGGCCCTTTAAATACAGTGCCTCATGCTGTGACCCAACCATAAAATTATTTTCGTTGCTACTTCATAACTGTCATGTTGCTACTGTTATGAATCGTCATGTAAATATCTGATATGCAGGATGGTCTTAAGCGACCCCTGTGAAAGGGTCATTTGATCGCCAAAGGGGTCGCGACCCACAGGTTGAGAACCGCTGGTATAGAGAGTTCCCAGATACCCTCCAGCGCTCTCCCGCTGACACCCCCCTCTGCACACCCCCAGTCTGTCCCTGAAGCCCGCCCATTCTATAAGGCAGGCCCTTCTCCACTCTTGCATCCCCTCTGCCTCTCCCTCAGCTGGGGGCTTGTTTTTCCCAATGGACACATGCAAAGTCATTCCATACAGGAACCGGGGGAAACTAGAATCCAGCGAAACCAGGAATGGAGTCCTCAAGAAATAAATACATCACACAGAAGAGCTGGGAAACAGAAAAGATGTAAGGGGAAGAGTTGGAGACATAATGTGTTTTGTCAACATAAGAAACGTCCAAACCTGTATAGAATTTTTATGAGTTTTTTTGAGCCAGACTGATGACATTTGCCGGGGAGCAAGATCTCAAAGGCCCCTGAGAATAACAGTTTTGCAGCTTCTTTTATGCCTTCGATATTAAGGAGGGGATTTAAGGGAGATTACATGGGGGTGGGCGAAAGCAAGGCAGGGATTGGATTACAGGATAGTTAACAAGATTATGTGCTTTCTGGAAGGTGGTTACAGTTTTTTTCACAGGCATGTTCATTTAGATTCACAAAAGCAGTGGACAGAGCTTGCTGAAGGCAAAGATAAACCTCTAGTAAAATGTTATATGCCTTGGGTGTGACTACTCCCCATAAACTGCCCAGTTAGGAATTTATGATTCGATCATCCTGTAAGGTTACTTTCCACAGAGCTCCCTTTTTGCACCCACAATTTATATACACCGGCATTTTAGGAAAATCGATGAATTTGGAATAAAACATTCTGATCCCGTCCAAAAAGAGGTGTCCTTGAGAAAGTGATTCAGGCATCAGATTTAGCACCAGTAAAAAGGGGAGGCTGGGCATGTATACAAAGATCTGTCCATGTCTTACCTTTTTAGAAAGGGCAGCAGTTTCTCTTCTTTCTAGAAGGTGGCTCGCTATATCATTTAAAAAGAAGCCCAAATATTTTTCTTCCCTTTTCCCCAGACAATTCCTGAAGCTGCCACTAGATGGCAGACTGAGACCATGATGCTGCTGTGTTCAGAGCTGCTGCAGATCCGTTTGCTGCCAAGGCAGCAGCCAGCTAGCCAGCCACCTCCTGCAGACATCTGATTAATAACAGAGCTGTAATTATCTTTACACAATCCCGATTGCAGCTCTATATTAGCCTCGCTGTTAAATTAAACCGCACAAATAAGTATGCTGGGCAACTTGACTTCCCCAGCAGCCCCACCTTGGTGGCAACCAAGCTCATTAACATATCAAAACACAAACCCTACCTTTCATTTTCATAACAAAAGGGACCCCCTTTTATCTCCCCAGCAGCCCAATCTGTATTTAAATAGCTCTGTGAAAATTGATAACATTATTACTTTATTTCCCCAAGCCTAGCTCTGGGGATATCTCCAATCTGTTTCCTGCAGAAACGGGAAGGCTGGGTTTTATTAGGAAGATGAATCAGCCCTCCCTCCCCCTCTGTGGTTTGGTGTGTGTGTTGGGGGAGAGGGGGGGGAGGAGGGTAGAGGTGGGGGAGGAAATGCCTGCCCTGAAGATGCCAGAAATCAGGCATCCTTTCTGCCCTGTCACTAGGCCAGTCAGACAGACATTGCCTAATGTCTCAATGGTCTTGGGTCAAAAAAAAGCCAACAAAACATTAAAAACAAACAGGCACACCTGACACCCGGGGGATGCATTCCACTCGGGGTGAGGTCGTGGGCTAGGGAATCAGAAGTGGCATCTTAGAGGTTGGGGAGGCCTTAGGGACCACCGCACCCCAGGTCCAGGGTCAGCCGAGTGCATTTCACTTACTTTGCAGAATGTCCCGCATCCAAACAAACACATCTGGATTGTGGGGGAGGGACCCACTGTGTCCATCATCTCCTCCAGTTCTTGCAATCTGCTCATTTCAGGATGAGGAGCAGATTCCAGGAGAGGGGTGGGGGCGGCCCAGGGGCCCACGGGGTGGGACCGGACTCTCTGTATCTCCTGACTCTACCACATCTGACCAGGTCTCACTTGACTCTTGAGCCTCACTTTCCCCATAAGGAACTGTGCAGACTCACAGGTCACAACCTTATTCCTTGGACCTAGCAGGGTGCTCACACAGAGCAGGAGTTCCGCGCATGAGTGACAGCAGGAACGAAAAACTGGAAAGGGGATGCTTAGATCAAAGAGAGAGGTGGTTCCCAAAGCTGGCCCCTAACTGACCTGGGGGGCAATAAGTTAAGGCTGGGGCAGGTGGGGTGGGGAGCCCGGCATCCTTGGAGATTTTGGGGAGCACACAGTTGGGACCCAGTCTTGTGCCTGCCAATGGACCTCTTTCTTCAGTTCACACTGGCTTGGGATTGGCTCATAAATGAGGACAGCCTGGGGGGGAGGGGGGAGGAAACAGGGCAGCACTGAGAGGGAGGTGGGTATAGACCTTTGGTGTCCTGCTGTGCAGCAGGCACTGTGCTAGACCCTGGCATGCGGTGAGGAGATACCAGCCATCCCCTCCTCCCTCCAGCAGCCTCAGTCTGGTGGGGGCCAGAGGCCTCTCCAGGAAGGGCTCTGCGGTGTGGGAGGGAGCCCTGGAGACAGGACTCCGGCTTCTTCCCACTTGAGCCTGTCAGTGGTTCATGCATTTATTCATTGGACAAATATTAATTAAAAGTCTATTGTGTACCGAGCATTACACTAATCACGGAGAGGCACAGGAGGGAAGAAAAGGACACAATAAAGCCTTATGTTTACCATCCTGGAGTCCTGGAGCCCAAGGCAGCTTGGGGGTCACCAGGCAGCTTCCCTTTCTCATGGGGCCCAGAGAGTGGGAGCTGGAAAGCAGACCTGGGGGTTGGGCCCGCTCTCTGGCATCACAGAGGGGGAAACTGAGACCAGGGGGCTGTGTCCTGCCAGTCCCCACCCCACCCGCATACCAGTTAACGGTGTTGAAACCCCTTTTTAAAAAGTGTGTTTCCCTTTCCTATCAGGAAAGCTGCTTTAAAGTGGTGCATTTCTGTCTTTCTCAGGATCCTCGTCCTCCCAGCAGCCCTGTCAGGTGGGACATGGGCTGTGTCCCTCACAGGGGCTCGGCCTGAGGCCAGGAGGCACCCAGGAACTCAGGATGTAGGCCTGGTGTCTGGCACAGAGGACAGGAGTCTGGGGTCTGAGATTCCAGAGTCTGGGCGGGGCAGTTCGGAGGGGAGACACCCAAGACGAACCCACAGGGGAGGGGACAGGGAGGCCTGCACCAGGCACCAGGCCATCCCAGCTGCGGAGTCCGATGGCTGGAAGGGCGGGAGGGGAGAGGGGCTGCCCCGGAGCTCGGCTTACTATGTACGTTTTTAACTTCTCAGAATTTACTCCTATATTGCTCTTTTCTCTTCCCCATTTTGTGTTATCGTCATTTCGTCTACACATGTCACAAACCCAAGGATACCTTGCTATAGTTATTACTTACATAATGCATGTCTATTAAAGAAGATAAAAAATAAAGACAGCAAAGCATGTGTATACTTATAGGATGTGCTCTCTTTGCCTTTTTGCCATTTCTGGTTCTCTTGGTCTGTTCCTGGGGTCATCCCCTTCCCCCAAGACAGCCGTGCTCGCCCCCCTCCTCTGTGCCGTTTAGTCAGATATATCACATTTCTATGTGCTACAGGGCCCCACAGTACAGTTTACACCTGGCGTTTTACTGTGAGCGTGGCACCGTGGGAGGCGGTGTGTGCTCTTGTAGCTGGAGGGTGGGGTGGGGGTGAGGCTGCGGAAGTAGACCGTTCCAGTTCCCTTCTTGCTCTCTTGGATCCACATTGATCCGAACAACCTTGTTTGAAACTGGCCTTCGCACCTTCTCTGCCCGGGCTCTCACGCAGACTGCATCTCATCCCTGCTCCTCCCGGAGGCCCTGCTGGTCACCTGTCACTTGGATGGCCTCCGTGTCCAGTCAGGAGGCCTATTGTTCTGAGCATTGGCCTTCCCCATGGTGGGCACGACAGCCCTGAGCCCCTCCCTCATACCATGAGCTCCAGCCAGCTCCCACCCCGTCTGCCACCCTTAGGCCACCCACTAAGGATTCTTTGCTCGGCTTTCTACATCAGCTCACACGAGTCCCCTGTTCTCAACTCCAACAGGGGACCTGGGATGGAGGCCTCCGGGGATGCCTGAAAATCATCAGAAATAACTGCTGCGGCTGGGGCTGGGCTCCGGAGGTCGTGTCTGACTAGAACAGGAGAAAATTGCACTGTCTGTCACTGTCAGGGATATCAGCAGCAAACACAAACATTTCCAAAGCCAAGATGGATACTCCGACGGCCCGCAGTGCCTGCGGCGCTGCTCAGAGCCTGCCCAGGGTCCTGGGGACTCTTCCATCACCCCAGCATCAGCAATGTCTGATCTTTATGTCCCCGCCAACTCTCCAGGGTGTTGAGGTTTGAATCTGCCATTTATTGAATTCTGCTGCTCGGTAGGGAAGAGGCCAACCCAGCAGGCTCACACATGTACACATGTCAGCGTCCAAAACAGTCTGTCTGCCTCCTCTGTCTGGTCAGATCTCCCTGTCAGCCCCGTGTCACAGACATGATGAGCGTGGATATTCCCACTTCCCCGATGAGGAACATGGTGCCCAGAGGCAGTCAGAGGTATGCAGCTATTAGAGAAGGGAATGAAATATCTAACCCACTACTCGGACCCCCAAATGAAAATGCTTTCTAGCCTATTCGTGCCTCTTGGTCTAACACAGTGGTTCTCAACCTTCCTAACGCCGCGACCCTTTAATACAGTTTCTCATGTTGTGGTGACCCCCAATTTCATTGTGACAAATTGAACGTAATTAAAGCATAGTGATTAATCACAAAAACAATATGTAATTATATATGTGTTTTCTGATGGTCTTAGGCGACCCCTGTGAAAGGGTCGTTCGACCCCCAAAGAGGTCACGACCCACAGGTTGAGAACCGCTGGTAACAGGATAAAGGGAATGTAGGGTCTGGAGTCCCTGGGCAGTGCTGCCTCTGCCCCATGCCCCATGCCCTGACCTGCCTGGCCACAGCTCTCTGCACTTCCAAGACTTCCTGGGCCGGCCTGCGCAGCAGCTGCCTTCCTTGGCAGCCTGCACACGAGGCTGGCTGGACATGCCTGGAGTTAACAGCCAAGAGAGAGACCCATGGAGTATTTGGAGGGGTTCAAATCCAGCCAGCGAGGTGTGTTATCTGACTTCTTCCTCGTGATGACTGTTGAAGGGGAATCAGCCACATTTTCTTAGAGAAGCTAACAGAGGCTTAGCCAGATGGATTTAGTGACCCCCTCCCCCCATGGCTAGGCCCATCTGGTCCCAAAGCGTGTAAGAGGCTAAGTGTAGGAACGCCTGCATTGGGGAGGGTTATGAGCAGACATGCCCTCAAGCCAAGGCTAGGAATAAGGTCTTCTGCTGCTGGTGGCCTGAGAGGGTCCACAGCGTGCCTCGATATTCAAGCCCTTCCTCATGGCCTTAAAAGGCCAATAATCTCAATTCTCTAGACATCTGTTTTTACGTAGTACTAGATGGGATAGTGGTAGCTCAAGCAGTGAGCTACTCATGTGTACCCATAGTTAGATTCTATGTTCTCTATGTTGTTCATCTCATTACTTACTTATTTATTTTTTACTGAGTTCTGTTCTTTTTTTTTTTCTGGAAAGTTAAAATGGGTAGTTGGCGGGGGCGATGAGGGGGGAGGGCAGGGGTCCTTTGCCATACCAACTGGACTGCAGTCTAGAAGTTGGCAAACGCCTACTCAAAAGTTATTTCCAGCTCTAACCGGAATTCTTGTGCAGCTTCTAGATAAAAGGCGCCTTCCCTGACCTGGGTGGAGTGGGCACGGCATGTAGGCGGATGTCGTCCCATTGGTGTAGGAATCCACTCCGAACACCGGCCATTTATTGAGCAAAGGCCCTCTCTGTGCATGGTGAGAGGCGTTTTACATATTGCCTTTCTCCTAATTTTCTCACCCAGTGAGTGAGTCCCTCTCCATGGCCCCATATTAGGCGTGAGGGAACAGGATCGGAGAAGTTAACCTGCTTCATTAGTAGTGGGATAATTTGGGATTTAAACACAGATTAAAAAGCTCTAAAAAACCTCTCTCATCCATTCTGATGTGAGAAAGCAAAGCCATTCCCAAGATAACCCTTCCAGGAAAGAGACAGGGAGGTCCTACAAAGAATGCTGGGGCAGCCCTAGCCAATTTGGCTCAGTGGATAGAGTGTTGTCGGCCTGTGGACGGAAGGGTCCCCAGGTTCAATTCCCGTCAAGGGCACATGCCCAGGTTGCGGGCTCAATCCCCAGTAAGGGGCATGCAGGAGGCAGACAATCAATGATTCTCTTGCATCATTGATGTTTTCTATCTCTCGCTCCCTCTCCCTTCCTCTCTGAAATCAATAAAAATATATATTTTTAAAAGTGCTGGGGCAGCCCTAGCCGGTTTGGCTCAGTGGATAGAGCGTTGGCCTGCAGACTGAAAGGTCCCAGGTTTGATTCCGGTCAAGGGCATGTACCTTGGTTGCGGGCACATCCCCAATAGGGAGTGTGCAGGAGGCAGCTGATTGATATTTCTCTCTCATCGATGTTTCTAACTCTCTGTCCTTCTCCCTTCCTCTCTGTGGAAAATCAATAAAATATATTTTTTTTAAAAAGTGCCTGGGCAGGGAGATATATATTTAGGGAGTTACAGTGTGATTTGAGGACATGGTCCTGGATTAAAGAGAGGAATCTAGAGGCACAGCCTGTCCTTAATAGCCAGGACTGTGACTTAGGAAAACAATCTGATGGGATTGATTAAAATATAAAATGAGCATGTTTTTGATTAACAGTCATATTTTTAGGACTCAACCCAACAGACACAAAGCCTGTGTTTGTTTGTTTGTTTTTAAATATGTATTTTTATTGATTTCAGTGTGGAAGGAGAGGGAGAGAGAGAAACATCAATGATGAGAGAGAATTATTGATCTGTTGCCTCCTCACGTCCCCTACTGGGGTTCAAGCCTGCCACCAGGCATGTGCCCTTGACTGGAATCAAACCCGGGATCCTTCAGTCCACAGGCCAGTGCTCAATCTACTGAGCCAAACCAGCTAGGGCACAAAGCCTGCTTATAAGGGTAAATGTGCAAGGGTGTGTGTGTGTGTGTGTGTGTGTGTGTGTGCAGCATATTTCCTCTTAGCAAAAAAAAAAAAAAAAAAAAAAAAAAAAAATTGCAAACAATTCCAGTGTCTACCAATAGAGGACCAGATGATGGGTTGTGGTGCATTCAAAACCTAGAATATTATGCAACACCAGAAGGACTGCTACAAAAGCCAAAACTTAGCAAAGCATGCACTTCAAATATGTGCAGTTTATTACATCTCGGTTGTATTTCAATGAAGCTGCTTTAAAAAAAATCGAGTTAGATGCACCTATATTGGCCAAAAAGATGTCCCTGATCTACACCTCAGGGACAAGGGCAAGTTTCCATGTACAGTGTGTGGTGTAATTCCATTTTGGATTTGAAAAATTGGGGAGTAATGATGTAAGCATCCACACGTGTGTTTATGTAGGCAGAGGGGAAGTGGGAAAGGTCATTTTCTACTGATCTCGGTGAGGAAGGTACGATTCTCAAGGAAAATAGGAAGACTATTAAATACTTTTATATAGTTCTCTATGATATGGCTTTTTACAGCAAGCTTATATTGCTCTTATAATGAAAAAGAAATTGTAAAATCACACAGAGCCAGTGAGTTTCCACAGAAGTATACACTGTCTCCTGGGCTGATGAGAATCACTTGCCGCAAGGGCAACGGGCACCTGGGGACTCGCTGTTCCTTCGGGCCGGCGAGGGACACTCTCGGCGGGGCCTGTGTTGACCCCGGCTACCGAGCCCATTGCAGTGGGTGGGCGGGTTGAGTCTGGAATAGGAATAGAAAGGTCAGTGGCAATAGAAAATGTATTTCCTTTCCCAAAAGGCTACATGATAAAATAGCGGGTTTTAGTCCATTCTCGGTGGGAAGTATGTGTAGGCTGGGCTTGTAGCACTGCCTCAGGCATCAGACTGACCCCACCGAGACCCCACCTACCTCAGTGACAGCGGGATGATCTTCTCTGTCATAATCTCATCTCTCCTTGTGGGAGGAAAAATAAATTCCTCGGGAGGCCTCCCGGCAGCCCCAGCCCAGCAGATCCAACAAGGGCAGGATTTCGTCCATTCGTTCAGCCCTCAAACACTTACTGAGCACTCTTTCCTACTTTTAATATTTTGCTTGTCTCCGGCACTGAGGATACAAGAATTCCAAGAAATGTCTGGGCTCCACATGGAAACATCAAGTTACAGAACAAGTGGAGACCAGAGGGTGATGCTGACAGCGAGGGTCTTGAAACCATTCATTTATTCTTCTTTCACTCAAGCGGAGGACTTGAGCTAAGAGATGAAAGGAGAATGGGGAACTTTCCAGTGGAAGAAAAATCAGGCCCATTCACCGTGGCTCTGAGAGCAGGAGCAGGATGCAGGGCAGAGTTGGACACAATGGGAAGGAAGCCTTTTTTCATGATTAGCACTGACCTCCCATGGGCAGTCCTGGGGGCACTCCGGCCCAGGTGGGAATTCAGTTCCTGACAGTTAGTGAGGGGAGAGGTAGACAATGAAATGAGATTATATATAGCATATCCATAAGTAGATGTCAGTGATCCACGAGTGAGGGGGCCATCAGGGCTGTGAGCAGCGAGTGAGGGATAACAGACAGAAATGACCCTGCAGGGCCTGTGGTGTTGAGCTGGTGAGAGCAGTGGAAGGCTGGCCTCTGGTGGGAGCACAGGCAGCTCATCCTCTATAGTAGGAGGGCAGGCAGAGAGGGTGGAGACAGACACAGGCTGTGCGGGGGGCCGGGGAGAGGGATGTCTGATGATGGGAGGATGACAGGTTTCTCTTCTGGTAGCTTCTGCTTTCTCAATAAAACAATATTTAAAGGCCTTAACCAAGAATGAAAGGTGGGTGTTGTGCTGGAGGTTTAGGGATGGAGAAAAGGATATGAAACAGTCATCTCAGAGAGTCAGTGAACGAATGGATCTGGGGCATAGGACAGTGCTGGGAGATTGAAGTTGGGAGTCAGGGGACAGAATTAGGGCCAAGAATTACATTCTGTGGGTCTTTTTATTTAAAAATGTCAAAATTATTTTTTTTGAATAAGTAACTTCCAAGTGTCAAGATTCAAAAGATACCAAAGGATAAACAGGGACAGTCTCCTGTTCTCCAGCCAGAGGCCGCCCTGTTTCCAGTTTCTTGTGAGTCAAAGATGCCTGATGCATTTATCAGCATTTCCATGTAGAGCCTGCGTCTCGCCTTTTTCACACAACAAAAGGCATGGAGATCCTGCTCTATCTATAATAATAAAAGCATAACATGCTAATTAGACTGGAAGTCCTTCCGGACAAAAGCTGGGGCTGCGAGGGCCAAGGCGGCCGCTGTGGCAGGCGGGGGCTGAGGCAGAGGCAGAGGCAGAGGCAGCCACCGAGGTGGTGGGGGCCGAGCCCCTTGCACGAATTTTGTGCACCGGGCCTCTAGTAAGTATAAAACGAGAAACATTCCCACCAGAATGCAATCTCTGGAGGGCAGGGATGTTCCACTGTGGTATCTTCAGCACCCAGGACAGCGCCCGGCACAAAGGAGGAGTTCAGTCACTGTTGAATGAACTGAATGAGTCCTTTGGTTCTTCACCTTCCACTGAGCACACCTGCTGCACTTTATTCAGTGGTCCCTTTTACGCTTTCAGGTTATTTCCACACCTTTGATTCTATAATTAGTGCCTCCGTGAATAACGTGGTGCACACAGGCAGCTTCACAGGTGTGTGCGCCTACCTGCAGGATAAATTCCTACAAGCAGAATTGCTGCATCAGGGGTATGTGCTTTTGTGATTTTGATGGATAGGGTCAAATGATGCCCACCCACCCCCATACATTTTCAGTAATTTCCTGATTTGCTTGATGCATTTACCATACATTTTGTGTTTCCCCATTGGTTTTAAGCAACCTTCCAGTGCTCTGTTCACCCAGCCCTTTTCTGTTGGGTACGCGTGTAGAATAGCAGTGTTTCCACCCAGTTTGTGACCATTCCTTGTTCTGTGGGCCACACTAGCATCATTCCTGCCTTGAAGTTAGTCTTCTCAAGGGTCTTGGGCACAGCAAAGAAGCCACAGACTTGCATCCAAGTATTCAAGATTCCTGGAGTGTGAGAGGGGCCGGGCGGGGGCAGGGAGCCTCAGTGGAGACACGTTTTAGGGATGAGCTGGATGTCTAGACACCCTCATCAGCTCAGTCTTTCTCAGGAACTTTCCCCTAAAGTCTCTGAGGGGATTTACTGTTTCATTTACCACGATCCAGATGCTTCCTATCAATCTCTCTGTATATTAAATTCCCAGCTCATTTTAATTACTTATTGATTAGCCCCAGGAGAACTCTAGCATAGATGGAGGCAAAGAGATATTTCTCTCTGAGCCTCAGGTGGAAAAAAAAGGATTTAAACTTTGCAAACTTTTGACCCTCAACTAATTTGCCCCAAACTTCCTTTCCCTGCCCTTTCTGATACTTGATCTCCTTCCAACATTTATTCCCATTCTAAGGAGGGGTTCCGAATGTTTTAATTCCCTCTAACAGTTAGCATGACTGTGGCAATGACTGGCTTGGCAGCAGGAGACCCTCACAGACTTCCACATGCCTACTCCCCAAGGGACATTTGAGGAGGGAGTGGCATGGGGAGCTGTCCTTGTCCTCCCCCAGGAAATCTCTGCAAGACATTTCCCCACACCTGGAGCAATGATGAGGGCGGTGTGGGAATTTAAGCAGGGTGCCTGTGTCCTTGCGCCATGAGTCTTTTTTTCCAGACTCGCATCCGTTCACCCTCACTTTTCTGGAGCACTTGAGCATTCTCTTTGAGGCAGACTGAGTCGGTGTAGGTAGAACAGAGGATCGTATGCACAAGACGAATGCTGGAGATCCAGAGAGTCCTGGCCTCATTGCCATCACTGTGAAAAATGCCACATTCACAAGCAAGTTTAATCCATTTCAGGTCTCAGACCACATCAAACCTCTTCCTAAAAGGGCTCGGGAGGGGGAGCAGGCAGGGAGTTCTCTTTCAGCTTTGGAATTTGACCCTCACTTCCTAATCTCTGAGTTCCCTTCAATCCACAGCCACCACGGAGAGACCTACTGTGTGCAAGATGCCAGGCTAGGCACCGTGGGAGACTGCTGAGTGTTTCTTCCATTATATCCTCAGCCCAGAACAATGCCTGACACACAGGTGGAATTCAGTACATGCTGAATGAATGCTTTGTTCTTCATGGAATTCTGTTGCACAAAGGAGCACAATGCTCCTTTGAGAAAGAAATTCAAGGAGCATCGTTAGGACAGTATGGGGATGTTTGAAATATGGGGAGCTGAGTGCAAATCCTGCCTGGTTTAGGACCGAGCTAGGTTGACGTTTTCCTTGAAGCGTCTTAAGGAAGGATTTATAAAACACAGTAACAAGGTGAGCAAGACTTAGGAGAGAAATGTTTCAGATACCTAGAGGAGCTCATTCCCGCCCCCGCCCCCCCAATAAAGCATTTTAGAATCGTCTGTTTCCATTCAAGTAGTCAAGAAGTTAATGCTAGATTATTCACATCTATTCCTGAAACCGAAGGACTTTGGAATGAACAAATGGACGAATGAGTGTTGTGAGCCGGGCCTGAGTCCGGATGTTTCCAAAACGACAAAGCAGTACAGCGGGTTTTTCAGTTAGGCCTCTCCGCGCACTCCGCCCCATCCCCCCACAATTAGTCCTCCTTAATGAGCCCTCACCGGCATCGCAGGAATGTGTGCCCATTCTGATTCACCTCTCCTGGGCTTGGAGGAATCAAAGGCCTGAGTTCATTAAGCAAATGAATAGGAGAGACACAGTTTCAGAAGAAATATTTAGCCTATCAAAGGAGACAGAAAGGATTTTTAACACATTTTTAAAGTCATCCACCCACAGGTAAACTCTGCTGTGCTAATTAGAAGTTGTTCTTTTGAACTCACGACCTCTGTCCCCACTGGACTTGGATTTGTTTGCATCTTTGTTAGATGACCTGCAGTCACTGCATGCCCCTCAATATAATGCAATAATTAAAATGGGAGAGCTCATATTTCTTTCTAGCAGGAGGCAGTGAGGTGTGGAAAGACCATGGGCTCTTTGTTTAAATGCCAGTTTTTACGACGTTCTAGCAAGAACGCATCCGGCATTTCATCCGTGTTCCTAAAACAGAACCAGCCGCATACATTTCGGTGAACTTTTTTAACCTCTGAGCCTCAGTTTCTATTCCTATCAAACTGGATGAATAATACAGAAGTGTTAGAAATCATTAATACAGCAAACACTCCCATAGCGCCAGGCATTATTCCTGGTGCTTTAGGAATATTAACTCAATGGTTCCTCATAACCCTGTGAGGGTGGGGAAATGAAGGCCAAGGCAGGGTAAGGAGTAAGGAATTTCCCTGGGTCACCTCGCTCAGAGAGCAGATCTAAGTAAGGTTCACCCAGAATCTGGCTCCGGAGTGTGTGGGCGTGTCCGCTCCCCTGTGCTGCCTCTCATATTGACCATTCATAAAGGCCTGGAACCTCACTGGGCATCTACTACTGGACGATCTCACATTGGGTAAGTTTCCTGTTTTCCATTTCTCTGGAGTTTGACACATGAACTTGAATTTGTGCAGTTGACTGTGTTGTTGGAGGTGGACGGGTGGGGCACTGCAGAGACTGGGAGTCCCTGGTGCCAGTTTGGGCCCCTTGTCGGAATGTCGGAATCCCACGTTCAGCACCTTCCTTAGGCACTCATTTGCATCCACAGCATCCTCCCCAGGTGCTACTTTTGTAGATGCTGATGCCCATGGGCACAGACTCTGTGGTTCCCCTTAGCCAGCCTCTCTCCTGACTCCTCCTCTGCCCTCCCAGTGCGCCAGCATCTGCCCTGAACAGGCAGAGCCCATATCTCACTACATCCTCTCCCATGACTCACATCTTCACAGCTATTACTCATCCCCCTAAATCACTTTGTAGGTGTTCCCTGGGCCCTCGAACCCGCTTCCACAGGCTCTCCTCTAGGCAGACCCCATCGCAGCCTGGGGAGCCAGAGTTTAAATTATAGGTACACCCAGAGAAAACCAATTTCTTTCTGTGATAAGGTCTCTCAGGAAAGGTCAGGCAGGTAAATAACTGTAAGGGTGGAAATGATGGTATCTCAACAGCACATGACCTGGTAAGAAGGAGCTGGGGTTCCCGTAAATTATGCTTTCTCTTTGTCCTGTTAAAACAAGGTCACAGAAGGGGGAAGAGTCAAATTGGGGTGTGATGTTGGTTGAAGCCCGAGCCTCAGCTCCCAGATCCTGTGGAGCTCTCTGGAGTGGAGTGTCAAGTGCACTGTAGCATTTGTCCCACCTGGAGACCAGTCATTGGCTTTGGGCCCCTGGGGGTATGGAAACTTCCCGGATGTGGGCTCTTTATGTAGGTAAAGGTAGCTCCGGGGCTCAAGGGGAAGCCCTGAGGATAGTTGCAGGTGGTGCCAATAGGAGCCAAGGGTGCAGAGGGAAAAAAGGTGCACAGTATGGGTAGAGGGCACCTGGGTCGAGTGTCTGCACAGAGCCCAGTGGCTACCTCCATCACAGCCCATATCTCACTACCTTTGAATATTCTGTAAGTTCTTAGGGACCAAAAACTTCAGATCCGAGGGTGCCTAAGATAAGTAAGTGCTCAGTAAATATCTGTGAATGCATGGATGATTATGGACAAAGGCTGACGCACCCCAGGACCGGCCTGTAGCTTATTGCGAAGAAGCGCTCTTCTCTGAAGATGAGAAAGCTCAAGCCAAACGTCCCTATCAACTTAGCATTTGAAAAATCGTTCATGCCCATTTCCGTTCAGGATTATTGTTTTTAAAATGAGAGGTGCAGAGGCCTGGTTTGTGCCCTGGAGGTTCCTGCATACAGAGGTGACCCCCCTGTTGCTCTCTTCCAGGCTTAAAAGTCTGAAGTTGGAACTCCCCTAGAGAATCAGCGACTGCTGCCCAGCCATTTCTTCTTTCTTAGAAACTTGCGAGCCAGTTTCTTCATTAATAAAACGAGAGTTAGACTACATCAAAGGCTCCTGCTCTTTTGTGTAAGAGAGCTATTTATGAACACAGAAATATGTTATGCATGCACCTCTGTGGTTGATTTTGGTATTTATTGTTTGAGAGAATATATGACAAAAGGCTCCTAAGAGATTCAGTGATTCTTTTAAATAAACGTACTTTTTATCCATTAGAATAGTTATGCTGATTTTCCAATTAGTAGCAGGCTGGCAAAGCAAGATGCAGTATTTATATAGTCTATCCAAATTATTGGTGCATTTGAAGATGGTCACAGAGCAGGTGTTCCTTCAGCCTCCTTCCTGTCCTGAGGTTATCATCCATAGTCAGATCATAAAAAGGCCTCACCTTTCTAAATAATTTTTTGTTATTTATTGATTTGAGAGAGAGGAAAGAAAAGAGAGAGAGAAGAAGGAAAAGAGAGAGAGATCAATTTGTTGTTCCACTTATTTATGGATTCATTGGCTGATTCTTGTATGTGCCCTGACTGGAGATCAAACCCACAACCTTGGCGTATTGGGACGATGCTCTAACCAACTGAGCTGCTCGGCTAGGGCTCAAAGTAATTTAACCAGTTAACAGATAACTTCACATTTGGATACCTCTCAGATAATCATTACAGAGTAGGGAGTCCTGGCTTGAAATTGGCCCAGGGACACCTGGGGAACAGGTGGGCCACGCTGTAAGCCTTAAATTTTCTGAGGGGTTTTCAGCTGAAGGTGAAAGAAGAACATCTTTGGAACGAAATCTTGAGGGAAAGAAGAAACGCAGAGGAGTGTAGGATCTGTGCCTGAAACTCCTGCCACAACCCAAGAGAGGGCGGAGATGCAGGTGTGATCCCGAGAAGCTCTTTGATGATGGTACCCTGTGAAAGAGGGGTGTTGTGGGCTGCAGACACTGGTGAACTGAAGACGTAAGACAACACTAGCTACTTGTTTTGGTTCTTGCTGCTACATCACTACCAACCCAGAGGCTTACAACCACGGTTGTATTACCTCCCACAGTTCTGTGCGTTGACTGGGCTCAGCTGGGCAGTTCTGCTGCTGGGCTTCCTTGCAGCAGATGGTCAGTATGGTCAGATGGCAACTAGGGCTGGAGACATCCTGAGGCTCTGTAACAGTGGGCAATTATAACCTACTCTGCCATTCTTTTGACATTGTTTCTGTAAATGCTGACTCTAATATGTAACATAAATAAATAGCATCCTATATAATAAAGAGCTAATATGCTAATTAGACCAAACAGCCTAACGACCTTCCAGATGTCCGTCCGGACGAACTTCGGGACGAAGCAGGGGCTGCAGGGGCCGGCCAGGGCTGCGAGAGCTGAGCCTCTTGCACGGATTTTGTGCATCGGGCCTCTAGTGTTTGTATAAAAAGTCTAGGAACTAACTTCAAAAGGTACAGACTCCAGCCTTCAGGAATCACAGCCCTGGGATATTTGCTGACCTTCAACCATAAAACCTGGATGTCACACACCAGACCATTGCTCGACCAGTTTTGAGATCCTTATTGAAATGGGCTGTGATGGTCTGCACATAGAGAACTTTTCAACCCCCTTCCCTAGATCTCTTTGCTCTGTGCTCCTTCTCCTTCCTTATAAAAACCTCTGCCTACACTGAGATGTGAAGACGGGCTTTGGGATGACAGCTCCCATCTTTGCAGGTAGCTGGCACTTGAATAAACCACTTTGCTTTCACCAGCACCCATCTCACAAATTTGGATTTCATTGCATCAGGCAGCCAAACCTAGGCTTCATAACAGCTCAATGAAAGCCTAGGGCAGCTGGTTCTCTCACACCCTGTAATTTGAGGGCCTTTTCAGGTGGTCTCTTCAGATTTCTTCTATGGAGGCTCTGCGTTCCTTTGAGCAAAAAATGCAAGTGGGAAGCCCACAAGTGGCACAGCTGCCACCTTTTATCAGTTAATCAGTTAAGTGAGTTACAGCTCACATTCAGTGTGGGAGGGTTTACACCAGGGTGTGAGCACTGAGAGCTGTGGCTTAGTGCATTGTCCTGGTGCCCCAGTTGGGGGACTCTGGAGAATGCACCCTGGTCTGTACCTGAGAATGCTCTGGGACTGGAAATTGTGACACTGGTGAGGTGCTGCCCTCATGTGTCTTCATGGAGTTAGCATGGGCATAGGGCAAAAGCTTGTGCAGCAGCCCTGCCATGCTGTGTGTGTGTGTGTGTGTGTGTGTGTGTGTGTGTGTGTGTGTGTATCTTGGAGTGGGGTGAAGTTGCCAGGGTCCTGCCTTAAGAAACTTGCAGTAGAAAAAACAAAACAAAAAAGTGCTTTGTTAATATGAATATGACATAATTGCATTCATAGGCTGAGGAAGCTTGGGTTATGTCACAACACTTGGGTGGGAAGAGAGGAGACGGATGCAAGTATTCTGAGTGTATGCTTGTAGCCCATTAATCATAGAAGGCGTCGTCTGCATCTCATTTGATCTTGACCATGATCTTACACTATTTCTAAGTCTAAAAATGCAGAAACCAAGGTTTGAAGAAATGACTTAACTTCTAGAAGACCACATGGCTAGTGAGCACAGAGCTGGGGTTGAAAATCAAACCAGTCTGACTCTAATGCATTTTTTTTTCTTATCTTTCCATGCTGCCCCTCCTACTTCCCATCAGCAGCTCTGAGTCCACACCCTGTATAAAACTTCTTAATTGGCCCCACACCTGAATATTTAATGTTGTCACTCTTTTAATTGAGGCCTTTATCAAAATGAGATTTTTCCCTCTTCTCTGCACATCATCCCTGCTCCCTAACAATGTGTTTATTCAACACAGGGCATGGAGGTTATTTGTTCTGACAGCCGCCCCACCTGCTGGTCCAGCTGCCCCCCCCCCCCCGAACCCCCCCTCCACCACCACCATGTGACAGGTGGTGGAGAGCAGAGCCGCATCAGCCCACAGTTGAAAGCAGAGGGCACAGCAGGACGATGGCCCCATGCTGGGCCAGTCCAGTGGCATGAGGGCAGAGCCACGATGCAGAAAGGATGCTGTGACAAATGCAGGGTACCAGCTTGCCTTTAAAATCTCAGCAGTGTTTTCTAGACCTGGCAGCCAGCATGTTCAGCTCAATAAACATTAGGGAAGGAGGTTACAGCTGAAACAGATTAAAGGTGCACTTAAGATTCATCTCTCCTTCTTAAAAGAGAAAACAAAGGGGAAAGAGTGGGGGTTTTATTTAAGGCAACATGAATGTGGACTGGGGGAGTATTGGTATTTGCTATCTATGAATCCAAACTCAATGAGTCAACTACCTCTTTAGCACTTAATTGGGTATGTAATAGGCATCTCAGACTTACCATGTTCAAAGACAAATTATTGTTTCCCTCACCTCCCAAACTGCTTCTCCTTGTGTTCCCCGCATCCCAATAATTGGTAGCTACATTCTGTTGGGTACACTGGCCAAAGGCAGTGTGGATTCCACCCTTCTATTCAATCCCCCCCTCCCGCCCCCATTCAATCCATCATCAGACCATGACCTCTCCACCTCCATCGTTTACCCAGGACCCTGCTCCCACTCGGCATCCTTCACCACCGAAGTATTCTGCTCACCCCCTAAGGCCCCACCCACTGGGACCAACATCTGTTATTCACACTAAGGCAAAATCATCCTTTCCAGATGATTTCCACATCTGTGACCTGCTCAGAACCTTCCGATGACTGCCCATCTCTTTCGGAAAGAAATCCAGAACCCCCACCTGTGGCCCTGAGGTCCTGCATGGTCTCGCTGGCCTCTGCCTGACAGACTTCCCTTCCTCTCTTATTTTTGTGGTTCTTTTCAACTGAGTGAGTTCACATGCAGTAGAATGCACAGATCTTAAGCAAATAGCTCAGTTGAGTTTCACCTGGGTATATACACCGCCCAGATCAAGGCATGGAATAATTCCCTCATATTTTCCATCCAGTTAACACTCGCCTCCACCCACAGTAACCGTTAGTCTGACTTTTATCACCATGGATTCACTTATGCCTCTTCTTAAACTTCACTTACATGGAATCCTAGACTATGGATGATTTGGGGTCCAGATTCTTTCTTTCAACATTATTTTTGAGATTTGCCCATGTTCTGATATCAAGACTGTGTTCATTTATATTGTTGTGAAGTATTCTACTGTTTGTACCACATTTCATTTATATGTTTTACTGTTGATGGGCATTGTTTTCAGCGTTGGGCAATATATGTCTCTTTATTTTCTTGCGTATATACCTAGGAATGGAATTTCTGGTAAATAGAATAGGCATGTACATACCTTCTTTAGAATTACTAATTGATTTTCTGACATGATTTTATACTCCTACCAGCAAAGAATGGGAATTTCATTTGCTTCCTATGCTTGCAGATACTTGGAATTTTTCAGCCTTTTTAGCCATGCTTGCTTCAAAATGTTACTTCCCTGAGGAGTCATGAGGCTGACTACCTTTTCATTGGCTTGTTGCCAATTTGGGTATCTCCTTTTATAAGTTACCTGTTGAAATCTGTGGCCCATTTTTCAAACTTCAGTTGTTTGTCTCTTTCTTGTTGATTTATGGGAGTTTGAAAAATATTCCAGACATGAATTTTTTATTAGACATGCATTATAAATATTCCCTTCCTGGCTGTGCTTTGCTTTTTCTCAGTTGTGTCTTTTGCGGTGACCTCATCTCATACCCTCACATTTACTCCCTCAGGCCCTCCTCTGGCCTTCTTGCTGGGCCTGCCACAAGCCAGACATGAACTGAATATCTGGATGGTTTACTCCTTTCCTCTCCCTGGGTCTCTGCTCAAATGGTATCTTCCCAGAGGACCTTCCCTAACTGCTGCATCCAAAATATCTTTCCCCAGCTTCTTAGCCTGCCTTATTTTTCCTCATAGTATTTACAACCTAATATATATTGAATTGTTTGTCTGTACCCTTCCCCACCTGACATTAACTCTGTGAGAACAGGAACTGGGTCCATTTTCTTCCTTCTGAGCCCCCAGCACTGAGAGGGTGCTGAGCACTTGTTGGATAGTCAAAAAAAGTGGTTAAATGCATAAAAATTTGAGTAGATTTATTAGTCAGAATAGAGATGAGTGAGGTGGTGTAGTAATAAATAACACCAAAATCTTCGTATATAAAACTTCCAAAGGTTCTCACTGAGGCCGTGGCTCTAATGTGGATAAGAGGGGAATTCTGTTCATTATAGTTGTTCATTGATGGAGAAGCCACCATTTTATGATGCCACCTTCTCACATACTGGCTTTTGGGTGGGCCATGGCGAGGGAAGAGAACATGGAGAACAGAGTGCTGCCCCTTCAGTTATTTCGCCCAGAAGTGGCACACATCACTTCTGCTCACATTTCATTGTCCAAAACAAGGCACATGGCTGGCATGTGTTTCTGGAAATCCTAGTGAGCACCGGTAATGTCTACCACAATGAATGAAAGCATGAATGAATGCCCACATACTCGGATGAATGGATGAACAAATTAATTCAGGGAATAAAGGTGGAGATATGGGGGGGTCAGGTATGCAGGAGAGGTTTGGAGCCAATTTCTTAATCTTCTCTCATGATGTTGCATGGGACCAATATTGTCTTCTGTTGAAAAACAGCTGGTGGAAGAATGCCTTTAACAGTGCTCTAAGGAGCAGAGGAATAGCAATGAATAGTTGCTGTGTTTTTATTATGTTCCAGGACCATATGCCTAGTGCTTTACATGAATTACTAACGTAGATAATATTTGCCTCATTTAACAGTTGGAGCACTGAAGATGCAGAGAGGTGAAATAGATGGTCCAATGTCTTGCAGCTAGCTAGGCAGAGTTTGACTCTCAAACACATACTCGTTCCACAGTGTACCAAGTTACAGACATGGTGCCTGTGGGCGTTCCTCTGTGATCTCCTGTCTCTCCATTTGGGTCATAGCTGGAGTCACAAGCAGCATTTCGCTGTTGGACTTTGCTGAGTGCTTACAGTGACCCTCAAGTTATTCCGAACCAGGCCAACCTGGCCAGTAGAGTCACTTCACCGATGCTATAACCTAACAACTTCTACCCGTTCATTCCTGTTTCTTCATTGTTTTTTTAATTCCATTTGGCCAGTCTTGAGTACTCCCGATATGCCCATTCCTCCAGTTACTAAGACTGAACCTTTATACAGTACAAGTACATCAAGCTGAATGTTCATGAATCTCTGAGTAGATGCATGGCACTGGGTAGGACAGAGGCAGCTGCGACTCAGTTAGGAAGATTGCACACCCTCCCAGCTCAGAGGGCCCTCTGAGCCTTGGGCAGGGGGAAGTGCTCCTTCTTCCTAATCGGGAGTTGGACGCAGCATCTCACAAGCCTTTAAAGGGGCCTCTGGATCAGGAGGGGTGCACAGCCTGAGGGACTCCAGGAATCCAGACAGGGCAGCTCAGCTCCAGCGTTGACGGGGCAACTGAGTCTTCCCAGAGTAGAGAGCCAGCATTACATCCTGCTCCAATAGCTGTCATTTTAATTAGGACTTTCAGTACTCTTGATATGTGGGGAGGTGTCCCAGATAGACCCAGATAGGGCCCTCCAGGCCAGAAATGTTAGCAGCCACTACACACTCGCCACCACGGTGCACTAAAACCCTTTGCCCTATCCGCCCCCCCGCCCCCCAGCCTTGCCCTCCTTAAAGCAGGTCCCTACTGTATTTGCCTTTGCTCCCTACCTTTGTTTTGAGCAGGAAGAGAAGCACATCCCTCCACCCCCAACCATAATAGTCATTTTACAACCATTTGGTGCAAGGGCTGAGAGCTGTCAGAGCAGTAATGCATTGCATCAAATTAACATTATTTTCCTGAAATGGTAATTACACCCGTTTTGTGTGCCTCTGAATACATATTTTTTTTGAAGTGCGCATGAGGTGCTGACATCAAAGTCTCGCTTTAAATCATTGTTATTAGTGCATCTGTCCAAATGATTCAAGGGAAATGGCTGTCAGAGGTTGCGAAGTTTAGAGGAATTTAGAGGTGAGTCACGGAGCTTCTTTCGAAAAGTTGGAATGCCGGCACCTCCATTAAGTGTTTGTTCCTCACACCCTAGAAAGATTTCCCGCCAGAGGTCCCATTAAGCTCAAGTCAATATGTCTTTATTGAACATCGACTGCATGGAAGTTCCTTGTTTGGTTACTGATTCAGAACAAGACATGGTTGCTGCCTTCAGTTTCAGAGGAAGGACGGACAGATGACTTAAAGAGGAAGAATCATGACATGACGTTTGGATGCAGAAGACAGAGAATGATTCTGAGTGTGTGTGTTTGAGGTAGGAGATGCAGCCATGAATGGCATCTTCAGATGGTGGCATCTGAGCTGGACCTTGGAGGATGGCAAAGACGGAGCATTGCTGACAATAAGGACAAGTTTTGGGAGAGGTAAGTAAAGCCTGAGATTGGAAATGGGGAGAACCCAGCTTTCAGTGCCCAGGATCATAGGGAAGGATCAGGTGCTTAAGACGTTGTCTCCATCATAGGCCCCTCAGAAGTGTCAATCAGTCACAGATGGCTGGAGCACAAGGATCGAGGTGGAGCAGTAGTTGCGCTCCTATGGGGGGCATCATAGCCATTGAAGGTTAGAGTCTTTAAAGAACCCTAGACGCCGTTGAAGGATTTAAGGAGTGCAGGAATAGGAACAGATTTGTTTGCGAAAGTTCACTCTGGCTGCTAAGTAGGTAATAGATTGGAAGCAGGGGAACGGCAGGAAGAACAAGGTAGAAGGCTGTTACTACAGTCTAAGTATGTGATTTAACCCTTTGTACGCCATAAACGTATATACTAGACATGGGGATGGTTTCCATTTTGGGTGCATGGCAGTTAACATTAAGCCTGGACTGAGATGGTGGAGAAGGGATGGAGACAAGTATGGCTTTGATGGGTGTTTGGAAGGAAAATTGGGCCACACTTCATGATCGATTGATTACTTGTATGTGGTAAAGGAGGAAGAGGTGCTAGTCATGATTCTTGGGTTTCCAGCTTGAACAATGGAGCAGATGCTATAAAAGGATGTGGAGACATAGCATAGAGGGCCAGGGCTGGGGAGAAGCTGATGCGTTCTATCAGGGAATGTTGAGTTCTAACCTGGATGATATCTCTGTCATTTTAACAAGCTGGTTGGGTTCTTCTTGTGACCCCGACCGGGAGGAACACGATCTTGTGTCCGATATGGCTGTTTGGATGGCAAGGCAGTGACATCACTGGAGTTAGTTCCTGAAAGGGATGGAGGAGATGTCCTTGAAAAGATACAGCGACATCCCACAGAAATCTAGGAACTAGCTCAGATTTGGACAGGCCTCCTGGAAACCAGAATGAGAAGGATACCAGGTCAGGACCATTCTTGCCCTCTTGCTCCAGGTCTGAGGATTTTCTGCAGTTCCGATGCCCCAACATAAATGGTGAGAGGCTAACAGTGAGCATCTGGGTGGTCCCAGAGCTTGGTTGTAACCCAGGACCCGGAGTTGCTCCCCCAGCTCCTTGCGCTTATCTCAATAACAAGGAGACCAATTCCCACCCACTGCATTGCAGACTGTGCCCTGCACAACTCCGGGGACCGCATTCCCATGGGAATTTAGTCCTTGCAAATCTGGGCCTTGTCTTCATTCTTATCTCTTCTTTAAAATATAAACACTCAGAAAAGCAATCATAGTATAATGAATGCCAGTGAATCAACTTTTGGTGGTTTTCTTTATTAATTTTCAACAGCGTATGTATATAACAAGCAGGATAGTACAGGCACAGTTAAAATTCTTCTTGTTCCCTCTCATTTTCCTCCCTCCATGCCTTAGGCAACCAAGAGCCTCGAATTTGGCTGATTGTCTTCCTGTTCATGGTTCTTTAACTTTGCGCCTGTATATGTCCATAAACACAATGCAGTATTGTTTGGTGTGTTTTTATTTAACAGAAACGGCATCGCTCAGTATGTGATGTTTTATCATTGGCGTTTCTCCCCCCCACCCCACACTTGGCATTGTTTTCAAGATCTATTTTTATACATTCATATAGATCTGGTTGGCTTAACTGCTGTGTAACGTTCCATTTTAGGAATATACCACCAGGAGCTTATCCATTCCCCTCCTGAAGGATGTTGTGTTGCTTCCAAATCTTGGCTGTTACACACACCACCACAGTGAATACTCTTTTATGTGCTTCACTGTGTGCTTTTATGTAAGTTTCTCTGAGGTGAATGGGGTATACAGGGTATAGGCAAGAGTGGAATTGTTGTGAATTGGTGGTCTAGTGAGGGTGCTCATTTTTAAATTTTATTAGGTATTGCCAAGTACCCCCTGGTGGAGATTGGGGGTGAAGGAGTCAGTGTAAGAATCACCTCAGACAACAGCTCACCATGCAGAAATTTTTATACACTTCCACGCCAGCCACTCTTCTCCTTTTATTAAAATATATTTTTATTGATTTTAGAGAAAGGTAGGGAGAGGGTGAGAGGCATAGAAACATCAATGATGAGAGAGAATCATTGATTGGATGCATCCTGCACACCCCCTACTGGGAATTGAGCCTATAACCTGGGCATGTACCCTGAGGAGGAATTGAACCATGACCTCCTGGTTCATGGGTTGATGCTCAACCACTGAGACACACCGGCTGGGCCTCACGAACTACTTCTTGCCCAAAAGGCGTGGATCCCTAGTGAGAACCACAGCTGTAGGGAGACATGTTCTTGGAAGCGACTGTGTCACAGGCTTGAGTGTATTGAAGGAGAAAGGGGATTGGAAACAACTGACTTGAAGATCACAAAGACATAACCCGTTTGCTTTGATGTCTTTACCTTGGCGACCAAATCCCTCACAATCTCCTTCTCAGCAGAAATAGTGTTCGGATCCTAGAGGATTATGGGGGAGAAGTGTATTAACTATTAACTGCTTTGCTACTAAAACTCCCTGGCTCAGCCTTCGGGGCAGGATCAGCCTAAAGCTGCCCTGATCCTCTCAGAGGCACAGCCGTGGGCCGTGGGTAACCGAATCATTCTGTGCACTTGCAGCCGTGCACTGGGGCCAAGTTTAGGGTGGAGAGAGTGAGGGGACAGAAAAGGGAGTGTGAAATGAGGCCATCGATTGCTTCGGGAGTGGAAGGGACAGAATTAGACCCTGGAGCAGACAGCTGTGCTGGGTTAAATGGTGTCCCCCAGGGGGTAGGAGGGTGGAAAGGGTAAAGGGGCCACATATATGGTGATGGGAGATGACGACTTTGGGTGGTGGGCACACAATGCAATATACAGATCATGCATCATAAAAATGTACACTTGAAACTTATATGATCCCATTAATCAAAGTCACCCCAATACATTTAATAAAAAATAGTGCCTCCTCCACCCCCAAGTTCATATCTACCTGGAACCTGTGAATGTGACCTTATTTAGAAATAGGGTCTTTGCAGATGCAATCAAATTAAGGTGAAATCATATTGGAGTAGAGTGGCTCCTAAATCCAATATGTGTCCAGTTAAGAGGAGGGAAATTTGGACACAGAGAAACAAGCCACACACCCAGAGGAGACCATGTTCCCTCTCCCTGGGTCGAAAACCCCTGTTCCAGGCAGTTTGCCATGTGACTTTCACTGGGGCCTTGTCATCGCCATGGTGGCAAAAAATGGAATCATTTTCTTCTGCTATCATTGCTTGTCTTTATGTAAAGTTGCCTGCATCATCTGCACCGTTGCAGGTTCTTCCATCTGGATGGCACTTTTTGGAACGTGTTCTTTAATAAGTACCACCCCTGTGTGGGATATAAGCCCAAAACAGACAGAAAAGACGGTGACACACAGGGAGTCTGTGGAGCTTGGAGGCAGAGATAATTCCTGGCATATGTGGAGACAGATGTTAGGAAAGTGGAACAAAGATAACAAGGTCAACACGCAAAGAAAGAAGGGGCTATGAATACTGCAGTGGCAGCATGTGTGGCCCCGCAAAGTCCTGAACTCTCTTATAAATAGAGGCACCCAACGGAAGATCAACATCAAACAGACAGAGAAGTAGGTGTTCAGAAGGGTGAGTGGCTTGAACTTACTCCGTCTCTCTGCATATTAAGGACTTCCCCCTCATGCGGAGTCCATTGCATTAGCAGCTGAGACGTGAACACAACCACGGGTAGGTGGGGCGGCAGATGGTGGTGGACAGTCTCTGATTCTGCCGCCACGTAGGAGACATCAGAGGAGTCAGTATGGAGTGAGAACAAACGTGCTTGTCCATTAGGTCCAGGGTGTGAGAGAAAAGGCACGGCATCGGGGTAGCAGTTCTGGGGCCAGCAATTCAGAAGGGGAGGTCTTGGCTTCAGAGCTGGAAGAGAAGACGAGGGAGGAGACAGATATTTATAAAATGGGGATGATAGAACTCAGGGGTCTTGTTGCTCTACTCCAAGCACCCACTAACATGAGCATAAAAAAGGGGGAGGGTCATGCCCTCATGAAGACAAACTAGGAAAGGAAAAAAACAAAACAGAGACATCAAGAGAACTTGGAAAACTAGAAAACAGATGGATAGGTAAAATTTAACTTTGCAAAGCAGAGAAAGCTAAAGTGGGTCATCAAGAAGCCAACCAATTTCTCTGCTAGAAACACTTGGGACTTTAAGGCAACAGGTGTTTCTAAAAGAGAAGGTGGGTGGGCTGGAAAGTAAAGATGGGGTGCAACTTGATAAAGGGCAGTTGCACCCCCTCGATTCCCTACTCTACCCTCAGCACCCAGGCATTTCTCCCCCATCCTCACCCCCAGGAGACTGGGGGTCTTCTCTTTGGAGAAGTGAGGTCCCAGGGGAAATTAGAACTCAGCAATACCATGCATAGCTTGGGCACAATGGGAGGCATAGACTGTGGTACTGACAACTGGGAATTCAGGAATATAAAACTCCTAGTCCCTATAACAGAAGATTATAGGGTAGACAAGTTGACCTGCAAGGAGAAGAGTCTTATAGATACTGATGGTTAAGGTCCCTTACCCAAATGCCCAGATGAGGAAACTGAGGTAGTTGCCCAGGGTACCAAAGCTAGTCTACTTCAGAGCTCAGAGAGAAATTCACATCTCCCCAATCCCTAAATTCACTTTGTAGGATGCCATGGGGGAGTGGAATGAAAGTTAGGAGAGGCTGCCTTCCTGAATGAGCCCCGATGCTCACCATGCCCACGGGAACACCTGCCCAGCTGGCTCAGCCCCACCAGCTTCCCCTCTCTGCAGACATCCAGCTGTCGCCTAGACACATCGGCCCCTGGTCGGGAGTATCGGCAGTGAAATGCACACGTATTATGATGACTGTTATACTAACACAGGTTGATGTGGGGAGGCAGGCTAGACTATTCCTGGTGAAGGAACACGGATGGAAGGCGATGGATGGCCATCTTAATCCTAAGGCTTTCTAGCCAATTAAGTGACTTGCAAAGACCTCACTCTGACAATCAGTCCCTCGTGATCAAGCTGGTTAAAATGCATTATGCAGGGCAGTGCTGCAAAGAATCTCTCAGCACAGGACAATGCGGACCATGACCAGGAGGGGTCTCTACTGTGTCAAGGTGCTGAAGAATGCATCAAACTCTTTCTAGCCCTGGCTGGTTTGGGTCAGTGGATAGAGTGTCGGCCTGGGGACTGAAGGGTCCCAGGTTTGATTCCAGTCAAGGGCACATGCCTGGGTTGTGGGCTCGGTCCCCATTAGGGGCGTACAGGAGGCAGCCAATCAATGATTCTCATCATTGATGTTTCAATCTCTCTCTCCCTCTTCCTTCCTCTCTGAAATAAAAAAAAATTAAAATAAACAAATAAATAAAAAATAAAGTGTATCAGCTTTAAACACAAAACAAAACAACTCTTTCTAACCAGGGTAGATTCTGCAGAGTTTGGCCTGTTGCTTGGGAGATGGACCAGTCCTACTGCCTCTCATCGTTGTATCCTATAGAAGGCAACATTCCTTCCTTCCTTAATACCTTCCTCCCTTCCTACTTCCTTCTTCCTTTCTTGGTGGCAGTCAGGTAGGAATATAAACAGTATGATCCAAGGCTTGGCCAATCAGATACTTTGTGCAGAATTCATGTATTTCATTCTGCTCCAGCATGGGGAATCCTTAGACCCCACTTCTCAGGGTATCCCAGCTCTCCGTCTCAGCCCCAGGTGCCTATCTGAGGAGTCCCAGGTTCTTTGCTGTCCCTGATATGCTGTGATTTTATTGTGAAGTCAGAGCAGACTGACCTCTTTGGGAACCAGACATCAAAATGATAGCTCTACACTGTGACATCAGCAACTTTATAACTCTCTCTCTCTCTCTCTCTCTCTCTCTCTCTCTCTCACACACACACACGCACACACACACACACACACAATTATCTTTTAAAATGATTACTGTGGCATTATTAATTTAAAGCAAGTTTGAGACGCTCCCAAAACTCTGTGCTTAGTTGCTTAGTCTCGGCTTGTGAACTCCAGAGAGGGAGGGAAAAGTAGCACGGAGAGGAACGGGCACTGTTCCTAACTGTTTCCTAACAGCGTTAGAGGCAAAGACTCCGCTGTGTGCCTTCCCCTTAAGAAGGAAGGTGATTTGCAAGCCAGAGTCTCTGCCAAAGCACACAGTCGATCCAGTGTAAAGGTAAACTGACGTCACCTTCCCATTTATAAGGTCTCCTATTCTTCATGTATGCACATTTCTTCTTACAAAGCAGACATGGGGTGGCCAGGGAAATCCCAAAATGAGGAGAGTGTGGTGTACAAGGAAAGGGGGTCTCATCAGACAAGGATGGCAAAGGGGGGGGTTCCCAAGAAAGTGGCAGGCAGAAGTCCCGGGGTGTGAACTGGGCAGCATTCGTGACCCGAATAACACTTTAGAATGACCAAGAATGGGGTCTCCAGGGTACATACTAGTGCTATGATTATTACTACTGCTAATTGATAGGCGATAGCTTATCATCTGAAAAACGAACTTAAGAAAGCTGAGGAAGTATTGGGATAAAATCAGGTTCCTGTATAGGAAATGCAGCATTTTTGTTTCAAAAAGGCAGTTATTAACCCAAGAAAACCAAAATTGTATGAGAAGGGAAATAAATCACAGTGAAATTCTCTGGTTAGCAGTGAACAGAATTTATATAGCTGTAATATTATAAGTACTGACTTGATTTAATAAAATAATTGAAATAAAATGATGCTCAGGGCATGAGAGAAGGGGCAGAGGGAGCGGTGGGTGTGAGTTAAATAATCCTCTCTCTCAAATGGAAGTTCACGTCTAACTGTGAATCCAGAAAAAGCTCTGTAAGCATATGAATTAAAAATATGGAGGTAAAACTGGAAAAAGCAGCCAGAAGAGTTGGGAGAGGTTGCTAAGGGGGTAGTGTCGCTGAGGGGTGGTGCTAAGATGAGCAGGGAGCGAATATATTTATTAATAGCTTTTTAGTCATTTTTAATTTTTTAAAAATGTATGCATGCATTGCTTTGAAAAGATTGCTTCTTTAAAAAAATCATGAAATAATGTAAAGAATTTACATATTTTATGAAGCTTGAATACTTTTTATTTTTAATTGATTTCAGAGGAAGGGAGAGAGAGAGAGAGAGAGAGAGAGAGAGAGAGAGAGAATAACATCAGTGATGAGAGAGAATCATTGATTGGCTGCCTGCTGCACACCCCCTACTGGGGACTGAGCCAGAAACCTAGGCATGTGCCCTGAGTGGAATTGAACCATGATCTCCTGGTTCACAGGTCATTGCTAAACCACTGAGCCACACCAACCATGCAGGAAACTTGAGTTCTTAATGAGATGTGCTCTTAGCAGCCTGGCAAGCTGAGCTATACCAAGGACCTACTTCCCAAGGATTTCTTGAAACAGTGTTTCCACTGGACAGTTAAGCAGATGGAAAGTTTTGTTTGTTTTTGAGATATATATATATATATATATATATATATATATATATATATCATTGATCGGCTGCCTCTGGCACGTCCCCTAGTGGGGATCAAGCCTGCAACCCAGGCATGTGTCCTTGACTGGAATCGAACCTGGGACCCTTCATCTGTAGGCCAATGCTCTATCCACTGAGCAAACCTGCTGGGGCTGTTTCAGATATATTTTACATAAACACACAAACACTAAATAAACCCTTATAAAGTTAACGATATCTGTCCCTCATTTCATTCCTATAAATCCCATCCCTCAAATAAATTAGGAGTATACATTGAATGTTAGTCTATGTTTTTTAAAAAAATATTTTACTATACATATACGCACACATGTACCTGTAAAAATATATTCATTTTCTTTTCATGTTTCGAAAGATTCACTTAAATGCTATCATAGTGTGTGTTATTATTCTGCCACTTTCTTTATTCATTCAGTATGTGGAGACCCATCCATGTTGCTGTATGGAGCTAGTTCATTCATTTTATTTCATCATATGAACACAACAGAAGTTATTTTCTTTCCATCTCTTTTACTCTCACGACAATACAGCAGCGAGTCTTTATACAAGCCTCCTGCTAAACAGTTGCGAGACATTTTTCCGGCGTGTGTACCTTCCAACAGAATTGCTGGGGAACTGAGTGGGCACATTTCCCATTTTACGAGGTCACTGGGTCAACACTATTTAGAGGTGATAAATGTTGATGGAAACAAATAAAATTAAATAACTTGTGCTTCCCGTGGACTCAAGCTCCCGGCTGGCCGGCTTGTCCAGACTGGGCCCCAGCTGGGGGGTGGGACCACATCTGAAATACCACCTCTGTCGTTGTCAGGGCAACGTTCAAGGTCCTCTCCCCAGAGGCGGCACTTTAGGGAGACCTGTTTATTCACATTCTTTTTAACAAGCTGGCATCTGACATTTAAAGGGCTGCTGAGGCTCTTTCCCTAGTTGGCATACCGCTGAGATGGAGGGCGGCTGAACAAGGTGGCGTGTGGAACACGATGCAGACACGCAGGGCATGCGTAGGACACGCGTGCACAGTCTCCTTCTCATCCGTTCCTCCGTGTTTGTTAAGAATGTGTCAGACGTGGCCTGAGACTCTGCAGTGGGAAATACCGTAAGGGAGGCACAGCTCCCTCTGACTGGGCATGGCAGGGTGACTTGGGAAGTTGGCTCCATCTACATTCTTTTCCAAAGAAACAGCCGCTGGTCTTGGGCAACCAGCCTTGTTCTAAGTCACCACATCAACTTTCCTGTCAGCTCTGCTTCGTGAGAGCTGTGTCCACGGCTGGACCAGGAAGGGCCGCTCGAGGCAAGGCCTGCTGATCCTGAAGCCACTCAGTACGTATGGGTCACACTCCACGCTGTCGAGGAGGCGAGCGGCACCAACCAGCTTTGCCCAGGCTGCTGCCGTCTGCCATGAGGAGAATCCGTGCTCAGGCCGGCTTACGTGGTAAAGAAGGGTTTCTTGCGATGGGCAGTTCTGGGGTAGAGCAGGTTCTGGGTGTGGTTCGGGTTCGGCCTTGTGTCCCCATCATTCATGGTGCCAACATTGTCCCCAACTTGCTTTCCTCATGGTCAGAAGAAGGACCATGAGTGCCGTCTGGTCTATGTCTTGTGGGACTCACCATGGGATGAATACTGGTTCTTTAGTCTGATTGGACCAGCTGAAGTCATGTGCCCACTCTGCACCAATAACATTCACTGGGAGAATGCCATGCACTGATTGGTTAAGCGGGGGTTCTGTGCCCTTTGGTAGAAGAGGGATGGGGTCACTTTAATTATTTAAACCAGTGACAGACTCCTAGAGCCGGAGCTCAGCCCCACCCAGTTACATGAGCCCCGTTAGGGAGGAGGAGTAGAGGAAAGGGTACCAGTAAGGAAACCCACTTCTGTAGCAACCGTATATCGGAGTCGTCAGGAGTTTAGAGAGTACCGGGCCTGGTTTACTCCATAGCTGTTAGTTCCATCCTCTCTGCTTTCCGTCCATCTGCCACAGTCAGGATTCCAGGGAAAACACGCGCCGGCAAATGGAGACCAGATTTTACACTCATTTGGGTTTCTCTTAAAGCAACGTCTCCGCCAGCTTCCTTCCCGGGTGCCAAGGGGAAACAGCGTCTCCTTACAGTCCGAGCTCCTTCTTGCCATTGCAACGGTTTTGCTCGCCTGTGCAGCCAGACCCATCCTGACGACGGGTGGGGGCAGGCAGAGGTTCCAGCCCCACCTCCCGGTGTGATCTCTGACAGATGGAGACAGCTGTGCTCGTCAGGCCCCAACAACGAAGAGTCCTCAGCCCTATTAGGTCATTACCAGCTTTCCGACTGCCCATAGCCGCCTCGTGCTTCCTGCAGAGACAGCTGGGAAAGGGCAGGCTACTCAGAGGGACTTCCAAAAGACCTCTTTATCTAGCTAATAGCTGGGGATGATGGCCCCATGGCAATATGGCCGTGTGTGTGTGTGTGTGTGTGTGTGTGTGTGTGTGTGGTGGTGGTGGTGGTGGGGGTGATTCTCATATCAGAGCAAATACTGTCACATAAATGCATTCAGACTTAGACATAACAGCCTCTGACAGCGCGGGAGGATAAAGGAAGCAAGTTATCCATTCAGTTGTCCAATCCAGAAACATTTTGTTATCATGTAAGTAACTGTAACCAATAGGACAGTTGGAGTGAGCAGGATGCGACAGACCGTGGCTTCTGTGTCATTTCCAGGACTCGGCTCTAAGGCCAACCTTTAAACCCCCGCTAAGTTAAATACCTCCCACGTGAGGGGCTGTAATAATATTATGAGGATGACTTTTATTCTGTTGGAATCTGTGTTTTAAGGAAATTATTCAAGACCTCATTATTTTTACTGTTAATGGTAAAATCGGACTTGCAATGCTCCTTGGAATTGATCCAACAGGCCAGTGGGCCACGCAGCCGCCGTGTGCTGTTAGGATCTTCCATGTAGGCACACACACATGCACAGCACCAACCAGAAGCCCCAGAGCTGGAGCACGGCTCAGCTGGGCAAGAGGAAACGGTTGGAACTCAGAGGCTGCCTCGCCTTTGATAGAGGTGGATGGCGGCCTTTCCCAATTAGCCCTCGTGCCTGCCAAGGCCCCCGCGGTCTCCCTCCCTGCGCCCTTGGGGGCTGCGCAGGCTGTAAATTGAACCGAATTGGAAGGAAGGAATGTTGATGGAACTGTGATCGAGGCTGAGAAAGTGCCATGATTAGGCTCCTCTGGGCCTCCTGGGGGCGCTCTAATGGTTTGGGTCCTCATATCCTATGGACTCTCTTGAAGCGGCAAAATTGCAGGTAATTGCTTTTGGGAAGAGCCCAGTGGCAGATAGCGTCTCCTCTGACCAGATTTATTTTAATTTTCAATAAACAGAGTAATCACATCTTCGCTCGGCTCTCCGGGCCATTAGGGAGGCTCAGGCTGTGAGCGTCCCTGGGCACAGGACCTGCAACCAAGTGCAGTGAACTCTGCCCAACAGACAGTTCTCCTCAGTTGCTGTTTGGCTGCAGAGGAAATGACCCCTAAGCTCTCTGGATTTCTCTTTTGGCACCTGCCACCCATGCTGGAGGGGAAAGCTCTGTGCAGAGAGCTGAGCAGGCTCAGGCCGCACGGGGAAGGAGAGGTTGCCCTGCGAGCCCGTCCTCTCCCCTTCCGTAAGCCCGAGGGCTGTCGTCCACTGTGGCTGGTGAGGGAGGGTCGCACCTTCCCAGGTACTAATGCAGAGACAGCAGGGCTCAGTGGTTGGAAGACAATGTCCTGATGCCCAGAAGCATGGTCCCTGGTGGGAACCAGGTCAACAAGGTCGTCAGGTGGGAAAACGGCCTTGACCAGCCTCACGCAGAGACTCGCTCTCAAAGCACCGCGTGTGAGAAGTCCCACGGCTGCCCGTGTGCCGCCGCCCTGGTGGAGAGCCACAGTCGTTCCGTGAGGACGGGCGCGGTAACACGGCCTCCCGATTGCCTGGTCCTTCCTTGACGTATTCACGGAGAGATGTGGGCATCGTATCAGACACTGTGGCCCTTTTACAGCTGTTGACCATCTTCAGTGCTGTCGCCAGGCCTCCGTCTGCCATCTGACCAACCGGGCTACCCCACCCGTGAACTCTGCTATGTGGAAGCCCGAGGCAAACAGGAACAGATGGCTAGAACGGGCACAGTAAACACCAAGGGACTGACAGACTCTCTTCAGATGACAAGATCACCAAGCCGGCAGGTCTCCTTCCTCTTGGATCTCACGCAGCCCTCCCAGGCTGCTTACGCTCGTTTCTTTCTTGCTTTCCGAGAGACAGCCAGCGCTTTGGGGTCTTGGACTTTGGGTTTCACAGCTCATCACCCCTGATGGAAACATGGTCTTCAGGCCTCCCTTATCAGGGAGGAGCTGTCAGGATAATGTAGAGCTCAGGCAGGAGAAGCACTTTGGGAGAGTGGGTTTCCAGGGGACAGGGTGGGGAAGGCTGGAGACTGTGGTGAGGACTGTGGACAGGCAGCCAGTGATGGATGGAGACGGGGGAGGTGGGCTGGGGGAGAGCCATTCATCTCCATGCACACTGTGGGAGGGGCTGTGGGAGATGGGAAACTCACTTGGGACCGAGGCAGGAATTAAGGGTTGTTTTTTATTTTCCAACCTAGACGATGACAGGTGCTATGTTCTGGCTTTAGGAGGGGAGAAAGCCTGACCTTCGTATGTGTGTACACCATGCCTCGCTCCTCAGAGAAAGAGTGGAGAAAGCAGAGGTGAGGGCACGTTCAAGGTCATGCAGCTGGTAGACTGTCTTGGCTCAAGGGCCCGCCTTGGTGCTGGGGCGAAGGCTGGAGGAGGCAGACAACCTGGTGGGCTGTATTCCGACTTTGATACGACAGCTCCAATCATATTTATCTCATGCCCTAGACTTCCACAGAGTATCTGGCTTCATAACAGGATCCAGCTGGTATACAATTTTCCAGCTTCATACAGTTGGAAACGAGACAGCATTCTCAAGAGACATCGGTGTTCCCGACTTGGATCCGTTTGTTCTTCCTGTGAAATGTGATCATGGGCATCTTTTCAGCAATTAGAAAGACATGAATATAATTTCCTCCATTTTAAGATTTTGTTCCCTTGGAACCATTGGGATCTGCTACTTCCTGTCAAAACCAGAATCTAGAAAAGATAATGACCAATTTAGCAGGCAATTATACATTTATTCTATTCCCTTCAGCTTGACATATCGGTATTTCATGGTGTTCTGCAAAGAGGAACTGTCATTTCTAGCTGCTCTGCTACCTGAGAACATTTTAAAACGTGGTTTCTGGTAGCACTGGAGAAGCCAGCCCTGTAGCCAGCGCTCAAAAGAGGAGCTCCCAGAGGGGTAGGGCTGGGGAGGTGGGCTCCTGACACCCATGGCAGCCGCCAGCTGGGGCAGCTTTGCTGACATCCCTGCATTTTGCTTTTGAAGATGCCAAGCCAAAGAATCTGTAGACCAGGTTAATCTAGCCTAGAGCTTTTAATGGATAGCCTCTTAGAAGGCTGTACGCAGAAAGAGTATGGACAATTATTGGCAGAAACATTCTAAGAACAATTAGTTAGATTGGTGGAGAGGACTAAATGTCTATATGCAAATGACTGAATATTCAAATATGTTTTCCATCAAGATGACTGGTATGGGTTGAACTGCATCATCTCAGCCTGTCAATATCCAATGTTGTGGTTGGACCCGCCCTTGTGGTTCTTTGGTATTATGATTGCAAGACACTGTTCAGCAATAATTAGGAACCTTGAAAAACGTAAAGGTTTATTCCTTATAGGACCTAAAAATCATACAGTACACCTGGGGCCACAGCAGGGGAGGGAGGTGGGGAGGGAGGGAGAGAGAGAGAGAGAGAGAGAGAGAGAGAGAGAGAGAGAGAGAGAGAGAGAGAAAGAGAGAGGAGAGAGAGAGAAAGAGAGAGAGAGAGGAACTGGCCTGGGATTCTGCTTTTATTGGGGTCCAGGATGAGTCCTAGGGTTGACAAGGCTCACCCTTGATTGGTGAATTTAAAATGTAAGACTGAGAATTTACAGCACTGGAAGAAGAAAAAGAAATAAGTGGTCCAAATGGCCAGTTATTGAAATCAACCAAGATCTCTAAACAAGGAGCCTGTGGCGGGAGGTGGCCTGTCTCCTTACCTAGTCCTGTGGCTGGCAAAAGCTTAAGTCAGGCACTTGCATCACAAAAAGGAACAAGAAGAAAGGTCAGGGTTTACACTACAATTCCCACTCCCCAGATTCATACATTAAAGTCCTGACTCCGAGTCCCTTAGAATATAATTTTATTTGGAAGTAGAGTCCTTGTAGATGTAGTTAGCTAAGATGAGGTCATATGGGAATAGGATGGGCCCTAATCTGATATGACTGGTGTCCTTATAAAAAGGGGACATTTGGAGACAGAGACACTCATACAGGGAGAATGCCATGTGAAGATTGGAGTTACGTAGCCCCAAGCCAAGGAGCTACCGGAAATTAGGACAGAAGTCTGGAGCAGATTTTTTCCAGCACCTTCAGAGGTCCCATGGGCCTGCAGACACCTTGATCTCGGACTTCCAGCCTCTAGAGCAGTGATGGCGAACCTTTGAGCTCGGCGTGTCAGCATTTTGAAAAACCCTAACTTAACTCTGGTGCCGTGTCACACATAGAAATTTTTTGATATTTGCAACCATAGTAAAACAAAGACTTATATTTTTGATATTTATTTTATATATTTAAATGCCATTTAACAAAGAAAAATCAACCCAAAAAATGAGTTCGCGTGTCACCTCTGACCCGCGTGTCATAGGTTCGCCATCACTGCAAATGTGGGACAATACATTTCTCTGGTTTGAGCCACTCAATCTGTGGGTCTTTGTTACTGCAGCCCTAGCAAATTCATACGCTGACTATCAATCTCTTGCCGGGGATGGGGCTCTGGGTAGACATTCAAGGTCTTTGGCATGTGTGTGGTTTACTCTGTCACCCTAGTACTAGGAAGCACTATTCCCCAAAGTTAAATCATCTCAGAAAGACCTTGACAGGCTACAGAGGCTGGGAGTTGGCTATGATTCGAAAACTTGTGGTATTTCTATTTTTTTCTTTAAATATCCTAAGTAAGGAAGGAAGACTTACCTCTTAATTCCAGCTCTTGATTAAACAGCGAAGGTTTGCACTGGCTCAGCAGAACATGGAGTCATCTGTTAACGTGCAGTCATGCTAAATTCATAAATCTCATTTGGTTCTGGCACGAGGCCAGGAGCAAATGGAAGAGATTCACTTTTTCGAAATATCAGGGCTGAAAATGAAAATTATTCTGTTATTGTTTTTTTTAATTGATTGACTTAATTCGATTTCCAGAGGCCACACGCAGATCTCTTGCATCGGGGAGAGAGAATAGGAAACGGTTGATGCTTATCCCCTTCCAGCTGCTCATTGCAGAAATTCAATCATGGAAGCTGTCGCTGAGGTGATCATATGTCACGGTGGCTTCTGACTAAGGAATCACAGAGTTCTGCAGAGGGCTCCTTGCGTACGCGCCGCCTTTTATGGGTGGGAAAGTGGGAGTTGGAAAGTCAATGCAGGTCAGAATTACTTGCAGAAGCTCCGCCGTGTTCCAGCCACCGAGATAGCACTAGGACAGTGGTTCTCAACCTTCTGGCCCTTTAAATGCAGTTCCTCATGTTGTGACCCAACCATAAAATTATTTTCGTTGCTACTTCATAACTGTAATGTTGCTACTGTTATGAATCATAATGTAAATATCTGATATGCAGGATGGTCTTAGGCGACCCCTGTGAAAGGGTTGTTCAACCGCCAAAGGGGTCGCGACCCACAGGTTGAGAACCGCTGCACTAGGGGGTCAGAGGGGTCGCGACCCACAGGTTGAGAACCGCTGCACTAGGGGGTCAGCAAGAGTCCTGCCTCCTACCCTCAGGGACCATGTGCTCAGATGGGGAACAGAAGCCCATGGATGGGGCACCAGAGCAGGCTTGGGGGCCTTTGGTATGGTGATCAGCGATGGTTTTCTGGAGGGGAGACACTTCAGCTGAATCTGGAAAAATGACAATGGCTGGTCAGGAGAAGGACAGGTGTTTCAGGAATCGGGGACAACATGTGTCACAGTCATGAAAAGGGGGTCAAGACAAGATGGAAGGGGCCTTGTACCCTTCCCTCTAAGGAAGCCAGACTGGCCTATGTGCTCTTTCTGCTATACCGCATCAGACCAGCAGAGGGAAGACGAGAGCAACATTGCTCTGTTTCCTGGCCTGCCAGGAAAGGCACTGGAGTTCCCATGGGAGGCACAGCACAGGGAGTGTCACACATCCATTCATAACACATCTACTTAGCACAGTGGTTCTCAACCTTCCTAACGCCGTGACCCTTTAATACAGTTCCTCATGTTGTGGTGACCCCCATTTCATTGTTACAAATTGAACATAATTAAAGCATAGCGATTAATCACAAAAACAATATGTAATTATATATGTGTTTTCCGATGGTCTTAGGCGACCCCTGTGAAAGGGCCGTTCGACCCCCAAAGGGGTCGCGACCCACAGGTTGAGAACCGTTGATTAGCAGTTTCTGGCATAGCTACTACTGTCACCATTATTAATTAATTCACACAGCCATTCATTCATTTATTCAATCATTCCACCAAACATCTGCGCCCCTTCTCACATCCTCTATCATCCTGAGATTCTCTTCCTTCCTCCGACCTCCACCCCCTCCACCCCCTCCACCCCCTCCACCCCCTCCACCCCCTCCACCCCCTCCACCCCCTCCACCCCCTCCACCCCGCACCTGAACCTGAGCCTCTCAAACCCTAGAGCAGCGGTCGCCAATCTTTTGGACCTCAGGGACCACCAGTTGGTGACCGCTGCTCTAGAAAACTTTGTTCAAATGCTGCCTCTCCCTCTCCCCCCCCCCCCCCCCCCCCCCCCCCCCCCCCCCTCTTCCCCTCTCTCTCTAAAACTCAATAAACAGGTTCTCTGGTGAGGATTTAAAAACATTGGAAAAATCACTATAAAACAAAACCCTCCCTCCCCCCCCAAAAAATGAGTCAAGTCCACCCTGACCCAAGTCAATGCAGAACTGTCAATGGCTCTGGGTTTAGGCCCAAACCTTGCACAGCTCCCAGGAAATGTTTAGGAATTACAGTTTGTTAACGTGAAGACTTTATATAAAAAATAAAAGCCCAGGGGAGGAAATAAAGTAACTGCCACCACACAAGTGAGATCCAGTTTTTTTTTTGTTTTTTTTTTTTTTTTTAAGATATAATCTATATATATAAAAGCCAAGAGACCAGAATGACTAGAATGACTGGAACAACCAGTTGCTATGATGTGCACTGTGGCCGGCCAACTGGCCTGATGGGGGTGGGGCCAGTGGCCAACCTCCCGAGGCCCCTCCCCCGGCCAGCCTCACACTAATCGGCCCTCCCACCCCTATTGGGGGAAGGGCCAGCTGGACCCCACCCATGAACGAATTTGTGCACTGGGCCTCTAGTGGTATAATAAACCCTCATGTGTTCTGTTCACCTACTTGCATAATTTTAAAGGATTGGCTTATCTTTTTTTTTTTTTTTTTTTTATTGCTTAAAGTATTACAAAGGGTATTACATATGTGTCCATTTTATCCCCCCGCCCTAGACAGTCCCCTAGCCTCCCCTATCCCCCCATGTCTTATGTCCACTGGTTATGCTTCTATGCATGCATACAAGTCCTTTAGTTGATCTCTTACCCCCCTACCTCCTGCCCCGCAACCCTCCCCGGCCTTCCTGCTGCAGTTTGACAATCTGTTTGAGGCAGCTCTGCCTCTGTATCTATTATTGTTCAAAAGTTTATAATGGTCTCTATTATCCATGAATGAGTGAGATCATGTGGTAGAGATCCAGTTTTTAATGTGGCTCTCGGACTTGGTGGGAAGGTGGGCGTGTGCGACTGTCTGCTCAGCCACAGGCCAGCGACGGGGGCAGACACCGCCCCTTCCCTCCCTGCACAGTTGCCTCTGATTCAGGAAGCGGCTCAGATGGGAAGAGCCGCCTGTCCATGACTGTCCCAGTGGCAGCGGCATTAATGGAGTGTGTGACACGGGCCTTTGGGGAGAAGGTATTTGAAAGACGACTGCCTCGGGTTAAGAGCCAGGTGGTTTATTTTTCATCTGTGCAGGAGTCGCAGATCCTTCCTGTATTCTGAAAGAAAATTTTGACTCTTCAAACCCTGAAATGACTAGATGGGGGGAGTGGGGGTGGGAGGGAGAGGGGAGTGAACTAAAGTGGTTCTAATTTGCAACAAGAATGCAATTTCAATGGACTTCATGTAAGGAGGAGCAAAACAAGTAATGATCACAGAGAGAGATTGGAATTAAGTCAATAAATAAGACACAAGGTCCCCAGCCCGACTTCTTTCATTAGGTTTAAGGGATGAGAATGAAAACGGCAGGTGGTTCCATTACCAGGTTCCTAATAACAGCATGGAGGGTGCGTCCCAAGGCTCAGGACCGGGACCAGGTGGTCATGGGCGGCGCTGAGATCTAATCTGGAGTCCCGCTGCCCCTCCCCAACGCCCCCAGCCTCAGGGTTTGATTCCTAGAGATGCACGTGTTCATTGAAGCCCTCCCAAGAGCTTTGGCTGCCGCCAGCGAGATGCTCTCCTCCTCTGAGCAGCCTGGATCCTTAGGTTTCCATGATACGGATTCTTAACAACTTGTTCACATAGTGCAGCAAAGTAATGCCCCTTCCCATCCTCCGTCCTCATTGCCCGTCCTTTATCGCACTCAGCTCTCGGCTTTCGTTAATTCCATGCCTCATGTCAGACGGCTCACACCATCCAGGGGGACACGGTCGTGGGGGACAGTGCAGAGTTAACCCAGGTGACGTGCTTGGAACCGGCCCTGGCACACGGTCTACACTCCATGCGTGTTCGTCTTTCCTACCCTGGTGGTGGTTTTTCTGATTTTGCCCCCAGGGTGGCCCATACTGTGCTGGTGTGTGGATGAGTTACTGGAGAGGAGGGCGCTTAGCACGCGGGCCACGTGAGACTCAGAAAGGGGCTTGGGAAAGGCTTGAGATGTGAGCGAATGGGACATGCTCTAGGAGCAGGAAGTGTGACCATTTATATTCCAAAGAGCCCGTATGTCCATGGAGTAACCGATGAAGGAGCTGCAGATACAGACAAGAGGCAAGGTACCACCTCAGAATTTGGAGTTTTGTCCCACAGGTTCTTAAACTTTATCATCTATAATAATAAAAGTGTAATATGCTAATTAGACCAGACAGCTGAATGAACTTCTGGACAAAGCCATGGCGGCAGAGGCTGAGGCAGAGGCGGTTAGGGGTGATCAGGCAGGCAGGCAAGCAGTCAGGGGCGATGCGGCAGTCAGGCATATGGTTAGGGGTGATGAGGCAGGCAGACAGAGTGGTTAGGAGCGATCAGGCAGACAGGTGAGCAGTTAGGGACATCAGTCAGGCAGGCGAGTGGTTAGGGGCCATCAGACAGGCAGGCAGGAGAGCAGTTAGGAGCCAGCGGTCCTGGATTGTGAGAGGGTTCAGGCTGGGCTAAGCCCCTCCCCTGCCCATGCACGAATTTCTTGCACCCGGCCTCTAGTATCTTAAAAGCAGAGATAAAGGAACAAGCCCGAAGAAGCTTTCTTTCATCAGATTGACATTTGGAAGGGGTCTCATATGTTATCTTTAAAACCTAGTGAAGCTTGTGGTCTACTCTGTAATAGAATCCAATACAAAACCAAAAATGAGAGGGCCCTGGGAAGATGCTCCTTGTTCACCTGTGGGGGCGGGGGGTTCCTGCCATACACCCCAGGGACCTACCTACCCAGTAGGAGAGGCACCTCTGTAGGTGATGGATGGACAGGTGGGAAGAGGTGTGCCTCTCTGTCTCAGAAAGATGGATTGTCAGCCAGAAGGAGCCAGGCAACTGGCTGGGACACTCATCCAAAAACAGCTGCCTCTGTGAAGGGGGTGGCAGGGCGCGGAGCTCAGGCTGGCGCTGCCCACACGGCTCTAGAAAGAGACATAGAAGTCAGTTGGGCGAGTGAAGGTCATTGGGTTGGTGGAAGATGGAGTGGAAGGGCATTTCAGGCAGGAGGACTAGCAGATCCAACAGCCCATCCTGCATTAAAGTGTGGGCAGTGCTGTGAAATCTGCAAGTGCTTCCCCCTGGCTGGAATGGAGCCAGGTGGGCAGATGGGAGTCCTGGAGGGATTTGTCCTAACAGGAGTTCAGTGCTCCTTGGGCTGAGGGAGCCTGCAGAGGCACTATTGCTGGGAAGATCCACTGGGCTGGGCACTGGTGGGTGGGGGCACCCCTGAGGGTCACGGAGGATCCAGCAGCTGCCGATGTGTGAGCAGTTGACATCTTACTGGTCTCTTTAGAGGTGGGCAGAGCCTGATGATATGAGTAAGGGAGGGTGGAGATTACATTTGTTGAGTCAATCACTGTCCTGAGAATATCATGAATGTTTTCTCCTTTGATTGTCATAACAACCTCTGGTCCATGCTAGGAAACGTGGGCTCAGAAGTGTTAACTAACTCCCCATGGTCACTTGGGAAGAGCCTGGATTCTCAGCGAGGTCTGTCTGAATTCAAAACCACGGGAGCAAGGTTCCCACCCCCACTCCCCTTGGAGTTCTTGAATATTTAATTCTGCCTCTTCCATTCATTGTGCAGTTAGATGGAGAAAAATGTATTCACCCACATTCCTCCTGGGAGTGACCCCTGAACTTGTCTGGAGAATATACTTGGGTCAGCTGTTTAGGGGTGGAAGGTGACGAGAGATTCTGAGAACAGATTCCAGCAACAAAAGACGGTCTCCTAACCACAGTACCTGAGTCAAGACGGGTCCTGGCATTGCTTTTGAACCCTGGTTGTCCTTAACAATGGTTCATGTGTTCACCATCTGGGCTCAGTATCTCCTGTAGCCTCAGGGAGAAAGGCCAGCTCTGAAGAACCTGAACCCAGCCCCTAAGCGCTTGACAGTGCCAGCCTGTCGCTTATGCGTCCAACAAGGGCATGCCACCCATGCCCAGCTGGGCACTTCTCTGTGCTGGGTGATGAGTAAAGAGGTACAGTCTGCTCCCTGTGGCTTTTAGCACAGTGCCATTATCTACAGACTTTCTGTCAGACACTCCTATCAGCACCTCTCTTTGAGCACAGCTCCCCCCATGCGTACATGTATCTAATTTATAATGGAATATACACTATAAATTACATGCATTCGCCACTGTCATGGACTGAATGTTTGTGTTCGTCCAAAGTTCATATATTGAAGCCCCAGCCCCTGATGCGATGGTGTTAGGAGGTGGGATTCAGCCCTGAGGACCGAGCCCCCACCATGGGATTAGTGCTTTATAAAGAGACAGGAGACCGATGGTCTCTCTCTGGACCCTGTGAGGACATAGGGTAAAGGCTGCCCTCCAGGAACCAGGAAGAGGGGCCTCACCAGACACCAAGTCTATCCGCACCTTGACCGTGGACTTCCCAAACCCCAGAACTGTGAGCAATAAATGCTTATTGTTTAAGCCATCCAGTCTATGATATTCTGTAATAACAGCCCGAACTTCGACAACCACTGTTCCAATTGTTTGTGAAAATAATAAAACGTGCACAACATAGAAATGTTGAAATAATGAGAAGTAGGGGAAATAAACACAATTAATGCAACATTTTTATTAGCAAAACATCATGAGTGATACTGGATGTACTTACATGTGTCAGAGAGTTGTTTTGGCAACTACAAGCCTTGTGGGCTGACTTCTTGTCAGACCTGATTAGATCAAGTTGTTTTTAGCCTAGAAATCAGGCTGACCATGAGCTCTCAACAGGAGGACCCTGCCACTCACGTCTTTAGTGTCATTTTCAACCCAGGGTTTCCCCCCAGGAATTTTTTGAAACTGCTTGTCCGTTTTGCAAGGGTTGGTTTCATTAAAACTCAGTAATACATTGTGAGAATTCTCTTAGCTGGGTACCCAGGAACAGCCTATCACAACATGTGTGCAAGTGAAGGGGCATGGCTTTGTCCACTCTCCACTGCTTGGACACTCTCCCACTCTTCCCGGGACCTTCCTGGACCCTCGTGACGTGTGGCCACCTGACACCGGGCCGAGTCAGGGTGTCAGTTATGTAGATGAAATATGAGTAAGGCTCAGTTCATATTTTTAGATAACAATAAAGATCAGCGGGAGTTCTAATTTTATCTTCCCAGCACTCACTGGGTCACCTTGTAGACCCTAGTTTGGAAACTACCCACCTGCTGGGCGGGGAGTATCCAGATGAGCCAAAGAATCACACAGTGAATGTGTAAGTGTCAGCCTTGATGTGTGCAGCGGAGAAACATCCAGGCTAATGAGAGAGAGAGCATAGAATAGGGGCCTTGACTTTGTCTACGGGATCCGGGACCTCTTCCTGGAGAGAGCCCACTGAGATGAGCTCCAGAAGCAAAAACTGTTCCCCAAATGAAGTGCCGGAGAAGAGACGTCCAGCTGAAGGGAACAGCACTTGCAAAGGCCCTGAGGTCTGAGGAAGTAGATCCAGGAGGGGAACTGCACAGAGGCTGGTGCGGCCGGTGCACTGAAGGTGAGGGGGACAGTGTCAAGAGACAAACCCTCACATCTTTTAGACACTGGGGACTCTGATAGGACACAGGTTAAAGGAGGTGCTGAGAAAATACCCCGGGATGAAAGGAGGCAGAGAGGTCAAGGTCTGGCACAGTCACGGTGAGAACGGATTGCTCACTTGGTCATGGGGTGAGGGGAGGGTTGGAGCGGCTGATGGTGAGTGGGGCCCTGGGACTTGGAGGAGGGCTGTGCTCAGCCCATTGAGATTCAGCTGAGAACATCCCAGAGACGAGAGAGAGGAGTCATGATGGTGGGCAGTGAAGTGTGCAGGGAAGGGCCGAGGAACCGTGGACAACAGTCACAGCTGCCGATGAAGGCTCAGATACGCTGTCCACGGGCGGGTCTCTCCCCCGTTTTGAAATTACAGTCTGTGTCCCCACGCCACCACTGCCGTGTTAAATTATACATTCATTTCCTCCCCGCGTGGTACAGTTCCCCTTGGCTCCAGGCACAGAGAAGACTTTCAAAGTGAACTGCAAATTATCTTGTAACCTGCATTTAATGGGTGCCACCTTACACTTAAGATCTGAAGAGACGGCTCTACAGACACACATGAGCATGCACACACATCTCGCAAAGGCTGAAGGGAGGAAAACGGGGGGGAATGACTTCACCAGCTTCGGTTGTATTCACTGAGCAAAACGCACTTCTTTACTCTGAGTCAGTATCTTAGGACCCACTGGAGGCTGTTTACAAAGTTCACTCTGAGAAATAATATTTACTCTGAGGAATAGGTGTGTTCTTGGGAGGTGGCCTTGGACTTAGACAGACCCATGTTTGAATCTGGGATCACAGTCACCTGCTATGGGCACCTGGGAAGCTTGCGTCAGCTCTCAAAGCCTGAATTCCCTCTTTTTTGAAATGCAGGAAATGTATTCACACCGCGGGATTACGGTAAAGATTGAATGAGCGAGTGAACATTAAATGACTGAGGTCTCTGGTACATGCTAGGGTCCCCATCCGTGTGTGTGTGTACATACACATGCCTGTGTAAAGCTGGTCCATGATGTTGTCTAAGGGGAGTTAGCAAAGAGGTCACCATTGGCGGGTCTGCACCATTTATATCTCACTCCTAGCCTGGCATTTATGCGCGGGACTAGTAGAAGCCGGCGAGGGTTCTGTAGGTTTCAGCCTGGGCTTCGCTGACACAGTCCTTGTCATTCTTTTTTTTTGAAAAAAATATGTTTTTATTGATTTCAGAGTGAGGAAAGGAGAGGGAGAGAGAGATAGACACATCAATGATGAAAATCATCAATCGGCTGCCTCCTGCACGTCCCCTACTGGGGATCGAGCCCAAAACCTAGGCATGTGTCCTGACCTGGAATAGAACCGTGACCTCCTGGAGTTCAAAGGTTAATGCTCAACCACTGAGCCACGCAGGCTGGGCAGTCTTTGTCACTTTTGCTTCCCTGGACTGGCTTGCTGTCCTAAGCGGGGGGCAGGTCTCCCAAGCGGCATGAGCTAATTATGTCCCCGAGGAGTTGTTGGAAGAAGACAGCCAAGCCCCACGCTTTCCCGGGGCTCCGATTAGCTCAGGCGCACCTCTCCGCATTGTGATTGTGCCCTTTATTAGATCGCTGTTGGGTTCCAGCTAAGTTTAATTCAGCGTCTCTAAACGTCCTGGGGATGAGGATTATGCAGCAGGCCTTTTCTAGAAACTGCCGGAGGTATCTGAGGCCACCAGCTTAGGAGCTCGACAAACCATGGTGCTCGCTGAATGTGAGCTTTCCGGGGAGCTGGCCCAGAACCTGCTGCCAGATTCTTTGCAGAATCCTCCCTCTTCCACTCCCCAAGCACCTCATTTAGTTAAGTGGTTTTGCCTCCTTCAGGTTGCTGTGTAATTGGGGTGATTACTCATTCCCAGCACAAGACAGAATTGGGAGGGAGAGGCTGGCCCGGGACCCCAAACACTGTGTCACTGCCGAACCTCATGCCTTCTCTTGCTCGGAGTGCCTGGCTTCTCCGGAGGGTTGAGGAGCTGGCATGGGGTCAGCCGGTCCCAGCTGCCTCATGGCCACTGCTCAGGAGGAACAGGTCCATTGGCATAATGGTGCCAGGCTTGGGAGGAAAGGCCGTGGGGACTTTGCTTTGCTTAGCGTGACCCACAGCCTCGCCTGTCTGGGGGCAGCACCTTCTGAGCAGAGCAGCCTGGGCGGGGAGTTCAGTCCAGCATGTCTTGCCGACCAGCAGGATTTATCCACCATCGGCGTTCACAGAGAGATGGTCTAGCGGATGGTCTAACTCATTAGTCAACAGAGCCAAATATCAACAGTACTTCTTCAAAATAGACTCGCCCAGGCCGAAAACTTACTTCTGCGCATGGCCCACGAAGTTTCAATCTCACTGTACGCGCGCCTGCATGTGGTACTTTGTGGAACAGCCACACTCAAGGGGCCAAAGAGCCGCATGTGGCCCGCGAGCCGCAGCTTGCCGACCACTGGTCTAGGCCCTCCATGCGGAGTCCGTATTCAGTGGCACTGGGAAAACGTGACTCCCACTGTAAACTGCACAGATACAACCCCGGTGATGCACACAGTCACGCGGGAGGATGTTCACTTGGGTCCCACCAGACCACCCTGGCTTAGCCAGTCCCGCATTCCCATAGGCCTTTGCAGATCTGAGGCCCAGGCAGTCCCCTGGTTTGCCTTTCACTTATTTATTTCATGAATGTAACTGGGCGCCTCTTATAAACCAGGTATGGTTGGAGGCAATGGGGGTACCACAGGGAACAACAGTGTCCTCATCTGTTAATAACCCAGGCCGGGGATGAGGGTGGGTCTGGCCCGGACAGCGCAGTGGAGTAAACCAGAAGTGGTTAGATCATGTCATAGCGCTGCCTGTGCTCAGAGAGACTGAGTGAGCTGCCCAAGGTCACACAGCAGAGCTGGGAAACAAGGCCCATGGATCTGGTTCTCAAGTCTGGTCCCTCAAAACAGCACGCAGCTGCCACTAGATGGAGCCTTTTTCTCTGCGCTCTTCTGCTCACAATCTGCTTCATGTGGGAGGATGTTCCCTTTGGTTCCACCAGACCACCCTGGCTTAGCGAGTCCCTCCTTCCCATAGGCCTTTGCAGAGTTGAGGCCCCAGGCAGTCATCTGGTTTGCATCCTGCTAACACTCCATTCAGCTCATCATCTGCTCACCAGCAAAAGGAAGGAGGTAGTTAGGAAACACAGCACCAGGTGATTCGTGATGGTGAGTGGCCTCACATGTTGAGCCCAGAGATGACACCCTGAGGCCACTACCTGCTAATGGCTGCAGCGTGTGGTGGGGGCTATGCCCTCTCCCCCAGTACCAGGAGTCCAGCAGGGGTTGTTGGGTCAGGAAGGCGTGCATGGCAGCAAACCTTGGCCGTCCATGGCCGCCTCGATAAAAGTGGAGTATCCCTCAGCCCTCCGGCTCGGCAGCCAACAAAGCACACTGATCTAATTGGGCACTTTCAGGCCATTAAGTAGATCGATCAGCGACAATTATCTTTGGCTTTTAATTTTGCTCCTTTTCTGTCTGTCATTCTCCAGGCTGTAGAGGTCCTGAGAAGGATACACACTTACATATGTGAGTACAACACACACACGCACATGGAGCCCGCCTTGAGTGTGTGTGTCCAACACGAGGGGGACAGAGGCCATCAGACTGAGTCAGCCCCTCTTCTTCAGGTCCTGGGCTACTCTGCAGGCTGTGGTGGGGAGAACAGAAGTGGGAGCCATACAGGATGCTGAGTAGCCCTCCGCCTACTCTCGGGGTGAGGCAGAATGGAGATGTTATATTATATCTGGGAGGGGCTCCATGGTCTCTTTTAATGCCCATTTAATATATGGAGGAGCCCAGCTGTTGTGGCTTAGTGGTTGAACGTCGACCTATGAACCAGAAGGTCATGATTCAATTCCCTGTCAGGTCGTATGCTCAGGTTGTGGGCTCGATCCCCAGTAGGGGGCGTGCAGGAGGCAGCCGATCAATGATTCTCTGTTATCATTGATGTTTCTGTCTCTCTCTCTCCCTCTCCCTTCCTCTCTGAAATTAATAAAAATATATATTAAAAGCATATATATGGAGGAGCCCAAGGGCCCTCTGAATAAGCACGCAGAAAGTGACCGTTCATAGGACATCTCTTTTATGCCAAGCAGTGGGCGTGGCCCTCATCATACACTATCTCTTTCTATGCTCCTTACATCACCATAAAGCAGGGCTTACTCCCCCAATTTTCAGATTAGGAAGCAGAGGTAGGAAGGAGTTGTGGCCACCCCAGGCAGATAGCTTCTGATGTATATCAGGCTCCAGAGAACTCCACGCCTTGGCTGCTAAAATCTTTCATGCTGCTTGGGATCCCTATTCATGGACAGAAGAACTGACTTGGAAGATAGTATTTCTTTAAAATTAGGGGTCTAAATCCCTGGTGAGATGGAGGTCTGAACGAAGAGGACTTAGGTGCATCTGAATGAGCGAGGAAATTAATGTCACTGTGGGACCCCATGCAAATGGTGCGGGCTTTGGCATCAGGTGGATGTGGGTTTGAATCCCAGCTCTGCCACCCATTGTTCACCACTGATGCATTTACTCAGTCCCCTTGAGCCTCAGTCTTCTTGTCTGTAAAATGGGGATTGTAATACCTCATTGGCTTATTGTGAGAATTATAAATACATAATAGAAAGTGCTGGCATGAACCAGACACATATGATACATAATAACATTACACAATTAATTGAGCAAGGCTGTTCTACTCCTGAGAGGACTGAGTTGCATTTTAACAAGCAGAGATACAGCGGTTCTCAACCTGTGGGTCGCGACCCCTTTGGCGGTTGAATGACCCTTTCACAGGGGTCGCCTAAGACCATCCTGCATATCAGATATTTACATTATGATTCATAACAGTAGCAACATTACAGTTATGAAGTAGCAACGAAAATAATTTTATGGTTGGGTCACAATATGAGGAACTGTATTTAAAGAGCCAGAAGATTGAGAACCACTGGAATCATTAGAATGAAGTGGCCCTAATGCCCAGTGGAGGGTGGTCACAGAGGGGATGACCACAAACAGTACTTATGGGTTGACTTTGTCCAACTCAACAGGATCTGGCCCATAGAGCTCAGGTGTCAGGTGTCTAGGTAAGGGGTAAAGTTCCTATCTAGGCAGCAGGACATCCCAGTTGTTGGCTCCGGGCTTCAGAAGAGCTGGGTAAGAAAACCGGAAACTAGGATTGTCTGCTTCCCAAGTTTGCCTAAGCCTGCGGCCCCAGGCAAGCAGTTACCTGGCCTGTTTTGTTTTAATGTTGTTTTCTGAGAGGACCAGAAAGACTTGGGCCAAGGACTGTGACTCCTAGCATGGTCTCTGTCCTAAATGGAACCAGGCATTCTGCGCAGAAGGGATGGGGGAAAGCAGTTGGGGAAAGCAGTCCGGCCCTGTGCTTCCTCCATGTTCCCTCCCATTGCCTCTTCCTGCCTAGTGTGGGGGCCGGAGCACTGAACTGGGAATAAGTTCCAGATTTGCCACTTATTTGCACGTTATAAGGGATACAGTCACTATACATCCTCAGACCCCATTTTCATCTGTCAAATGAGAATATTTACTCTGCCTCTGCTGCTGAGTATTTAGGGGATGATGAGGGGGAATGCTGTGCTGATAAGCTGGAGCATGCAGAACGCATAAGAGCTGGTTGGAGCACACCTCGGTTTGCATCAGGCAGCACCAGCTGAAAGTGGGCAGGGAGAGGTTTTGAGATGGAAGTTGGGAAGCAAAGCCAGGAGATTATTTGATTAGCGACGGCTTAAGTGGTTGCATTATGGGGAAAACCCAGGTGGCTGTTTGTGGTTGGTTGTCCGTAAGTTTCATTTTCTCAGATTGGAGTGCAATGAGTTTGGCTTAGGTTTTGTTTTGCTTAAGTCGGCTACCAAGGTGTTAGAGCCATCTCACTGTAATTGATTGCTTTAACAATGCTTTTTGCAAACTAAAAGACCTGTAATGTATGCGGTGGATTATAATACTATTTCACACAGCTAGTTCTGAAAACCAAAGCAAAATAATAATGATGAAGATTATCCTTATTATTAATCCTTGAAATTTTTCTTTGTTCATCTACCTTCCACCTACCTTCTTACCTACCTACCTACATACCTATTTTCCAACCTCTTAACCTTTTTAATTTCCTACGTTCCTACCTATTTTTATACCTACCTTCTCACATATCTAGCTGCCTGCCTGCCTGCCTGCCTTCCTCCTTCCCTCCCTCCCTTCCTTCCTTCTGTTTACCTTTCTAAATCTCTAGTTAAAAGCATTTACATATTTGCTAAGCCAATGGACACATAGCACACAGTACAGTAGTCCCCCGTAATCCTATCCATGGGGAATAAATTGCAAGACTCCTTCCCAGTGGATGCCTGAAATTGAGGATAGTACTGAACCCTATATATACTAAGCATTTTCCTATGCACACATACCTATATAGATACAGTTTAATTTATAAATTAGACACAGGAAGAGATGACAACAATACTATATAATAAGAGAGGAATATGCTAATTAGCTGTTACGCCAGGGAGTACGGACCAAGAGTGTCACAACCAGATCACAGATCAGCAGGAGGGTGGGCCAGTGAGGTACAAGTGGGCTTCGGAGAGCTACAGGAGGGGGCAGGGCAGCAAGCTATGCGGGGGAGAGGGAAAGGGTGGGGTGGGGGGAGGGGTGGGAGCTACAGGAAGATGGCAGCGACCTACTGGCACACGGATTCATGCGCATGGCTACTAGTAACTAATAAAATAGAACAATTATAACAAATATACTGTAATAAAAGTTATGTGAATGTGGGCTCTCTCTTTCTCAAAATATCTTATTTTACTGTGCTCACCTTTTTACTTAAAGGAAGCACTTTCCGGCTTCTCTCTGGCATATACGAATGGCCAGCATCACTATTCTTGCACTCTGGGGCCATTATAAAGTAAAATAAAGGTTACTTGAACAGAGGGACGGTGATACTGCAATAGCCAATCTGATAACCCAGACAGCAACTAAGGAACTGGCAGGTGGTAGTATGTACAGTGTGGACAGCTGGACAAAGGGGTGAGTCATGTCTCAGGTGGGCAAGAGCTTAATGGTACGACTTCTCATGCTACTCAGAAAACGGTGCACTATTTAAAACTTATGAATTCTGATTTATGAGATTTTCCATTTGATGTTTTCTTTTTTATTATTATTATTAGTTAAGGTATTACAAATGTGTCCTCATCCCCCCCATTAACCCCCAACCTCCTCCTCCCCCCCCCGCCCCCCACACTCATGCTCCCATCCCCCTGTTGTCCATGTCCATTGGTTTGGCTTATATACATGTATACAAGTCCTTTGGTTGATCTCTTCCCCTTACCCCCACCCTCCCCTACTTTCCTTCTGGGGATTGATAGCCTGATCGCTGTTTCTCAGCCTTTGGGTCTGTCCCTTTTCATCAGTCTATGTTGTTCTCTATAATCCACAAATGAGTGAGATCATGTAGTATTTATCTTTCTCTGACTGGCTTATTTCACGTAGCATAATGCTCTCCAGTTCCATCCATGCTGTTGCAACATTTGATGTTTTCAGGCCACAGTGGACCTCAGGACCTCATTCTGAAACCACAGAAAGCTAAACTTCAGAGAAGGGGGGAACTACTGTGTTCTCTACAAAATCATGCTTGTTAATTTACAAAGGTTCACCCTCATTGGCGACAGATAGGAGGTGTCTGTTTATTAGAATTGCATGTATTGCTGAGAAATTGCTTACTTAATATTTTTTAAATTAAGCTTAGAATTTCTTCAGCATTTAATATTAAATTTACCTCACCTCGTTTGAACATAATATGACTCATTACAGTATTCTTGATGATTGAATGCATTTCCAAGGGTTCATTTATGCCATCAAAAGAGGTTATGCTTCTGTGAGCAACTCATTCAGTTAATCAGAGGTTTAAAAGTTGTAAGGAGTGTATTATGGCAGAATCATGGGAAAACATCCTGAGAAATAACAGAGGAAATGCTAATGAAGCATCAGAGGAGAGATCACATAGACAATGCATCCGAAATGAACATCAAGTCTGACAAAGACTGACAGAGAACGCTGATGAAAGGCGAGGACAATTGGAAACGAAAAGGAGTGAAACACGGTGCAAAGCCGATCAAGCAAAAGTACTGGGTTCAAATAGTCAACCGGCCTTAATACTCACGGTTGGGGGACGTGATGTAGGAAACATGCAGCGCTGTGGTGAGCTAGCAAAGCAAGGCATTGGAGGCACATGTTAGCACAAAGCCTGAGACCAATACAGCCATGTGGGAAAGGTTTAACTGAGCCCACAGTCTGGGATACCTATGCTGTGATTCGAGTTACAACCGAAAGCCAGGGAACCTGCCCATGAGGAAAACTCAGCATTGGTGCTCCCGTCAGTAGAGACCCATGTGTGGCTCTTACCTAAGTGCCTTCAGGGGACTGACAACTATTGAATCGACAAGAATCAGGGTTTTCATTGCAGTGACAAGGACGTATATAATTAAATGGGTAAGATAGCCCTAACCGGTTTGGCTCAGTGGATAGAGCGTCGGCCTGCGGACTGAAGGGTTCCAGGTTCAATTCCGGCCAAGGGCATGTGCCTTGGTTGGGAACACATCCCCAGTGAGGGGTGTGCAGGAGGCAGCTCATCAGTGTTTCTCTCTCATCGATGTTTCTAACTCTATCCCTCTCCCTTCCTCTCTGTAAAAAATCAATAAAATATTTTTAAAAAAATAAATGGTTAAGAGACATTATAATTGTATTAATAATTGTCAAGATCCTTATATCAACTGATGTCACATTGGGTACAACTTTTTTTTTTTTTTTACTACTTTTAATAATAACAGCTGCTATTTATTGAGTGACTTTTTTTTGTTCTTTATAGAATCACTAGAGGCCCAGTGCATGAAATTTGTGCACAGGTAGGGTCCCTAGGCCTGGATGGCGATCAGGGCCAATCTGCAGGGCAACCAGCAGGGCGCTCAGGCCCCCCTCCTACCCCCCACCCCGCTGGCCCCCGTGTTGGCTGACCTGGAGCCTGCAGGTTGGGGGCAGCTCCTGCGTTGAGCATCTGTCCCCTGGTGGTCAGTGCACATCATAGAGACCCTTCGTTCCACCAGTCATTCCACAGTTCGGCCAATTTTCATATTAGGCTTTTATTATATAGGACTAGAGGCCCGGTGCACAAAAATTTGTGCACTCGGGGGGGAGGAAGGAGCCCTCAACCCGGCCTGTGCCCTCTTGCAGTCTGGGACCCCTTAGGAGATAATGATCTGTTGGCTTAGGCCTGCTCCCGGGTGGCAGAGGGCAGGCCTAATCCCTAGGTGCTGCCCCTGGTCGGGCTCAGAGCAGGGCCAACTGGGGAGTTGGGGCACCGCCCCCTGTCATGCACAGAGCAGGGCGGATTGGGAGGTTGCAATGCCACCCTCAGTCACGCTCAGGGTAGGGCCGATTGGGGGGTTGGGGCACCGCCCCCTGTACACTCAAGGCAGGGTCGATGGGGAGGTTGCGGCGCCACCCCCTGTCACGCACAGAGCAGGGCCAATCAGGGGGTTGGGGCGCTGCCCTCTGTCACACATAGAGCAGGGTGGATCAGGGGGTTGGGGTGCCTCCCTCTATCACCCACAGAGGGCCAATAAGGTGGTTGGGGCGCCGCCATTCTCACACTCAGGGCAGGGCCGATGGGGAGGTTATGGCTCTACCCCATCACACACAGAGCAGGGCCCGTGGGGTGGGGGGGTTGGAGCGCTGCACCCTGTCACACACAGAGCCTCAGGGCAATCAGGGGGTTGGGGAGCTCCCCCCTATCAGGCACAGAGCAGGGCTGATCAGGGGGTTGGGGCGCTTTCCCCTGTCAGGAACAGAGCAGGGCCGATAGGGAGGTTGTGGCCCCGCCCCCTGTCACACACAGAGCTGCAGGGTGATCAGGGGGTTTGGGCGCTGCCCCCTGTCACGCTGATCCTGGTGCCGGGAGGCTTCGCGGCTCCTCTGATCCCGGTGCTGGGAGGCATATTACCCTTTTACTATATAGGATAGAGGCCTGGTGCATGGGTGGGGGCTGGCTGGTTTGCCCTGAAGGGTGCCCTGGATCAGGTTGGGGGTCCCCACTGGGGTGCCTGGCCAGCCTGGATGAGGGGATGATGGCTGTTTGCAGCTGGTCACATACCGTTCAGGGTGGGGGTCCCCACTGGGGTGCCTGGCCAGTCTGGGTGAGGGGCTGAGGGCTGTTTTCAGGCTGGGACTGAAGCTCCCAACTGCTCCTTTTTTTCTTTTTCTTTTTTTATTCTGGGCCAGCTTTAGCCTGGCTCCAGCTCTGAGGCTTCAGCTGCTGAAAGCAGGTATCTGGTTTGTTTAGGTTCTATAATCGAAACTCTGTATCAACTCCAGCTCTGAGATCCCTGCCGGCTGAAAGCTGGTTTCTGGGGTTTTGTTTATCTTCTATATTTGTTACAATGTTTCTTAAACTGCAAGCTCAGAGGCCGGCAAGGCAGGCGGGGAACGTTGCAGTCCTCCGTCACTGAAGCAAGCAAGCCTCATGTTCAGTTTAAGCTGCCTGGCTGCTGGCCGCCATCTTGGCTGGCAGTTAATTTGCATATCTCGCTGATTAGCCAATGGGAAGGGTAGCAGTCGTACGCCAATTATCATGTTTCTCTTTTATTAGATAGGATTATTACCATTGCCACCATTTATGAGCATCTACTGTGTGTAGGCCCTGGGCTGAAGCTTTGCACTCATTATTTCTCATGTTTAGGGCAGCGGTGAATGAGAGGAGCTCTGATCAGTGCTTTACAGTGAGAGAAGTGAGGCACTAATTATTTAAATAACTTAATATTGTCATGGTTCGTAAGCAAGGGAGCTGGTATAGAAACTCAAGATTGTCTGGTTCAAAGTCCTTTCTCTCCTGGCCCAGTAGCCCACATGTTCTAAATCACAGGTCCACTCTTATTCTTATTGAAACCTCTTTCCTCAGAGTTCATTAACACCGTTCTCTGCCCCTTACTTTCCCCATGCAGGCGGCTATAACAGATACCAGAGACTGGGTGGCTTAAGGAATGAACATATATTTCTCACAGTTCTGGAGGCTGGGAAGTCCAACATTCAGTGTCTGGTTCAGAGACAGTAGTCCCTCCACTGTGTCCTCACATGGAGAAATAGCCCCATCTCCTAATACCATCCTCGCCTTAGTGTTTCAATATACTGTATGAATTTGGGGAGGACATAGACATTTAGCCCATAGCAGTCATGATGGCAGTGTTGAAAATAGTAGACTGAGCGAAATCTGCTATTTTACCCTGAAGTTGACTAAATAGGTAGCAGTGACCAGCATGCAAATGAAAAAGAAGTAGAATAGAATAACTCATGGAAAATATCACAGGCTGTCATGTACTAAAGATAAAAATTAATTTTTTCAGTTATGCATATGCCATATTTCACTCAATCAAAGTCATAATCTATTGGAAGACACGAAATTTTATTATGTACCATTCAGCAAGAAAGAAATGCTGCCAATTAATGGCAAGATGTCACAGTTTGAAAGATGCATGTATATTTCTGAAAGATTAAAATGTGAAAAAATCTGTGTCAGAGAATGATGGAGTGCAGTGTATGCATTTCATTACTGGGTCACTCTGTGACACATATTTCCTACTGTGAGTCACCACTGAGGAGCTTGAAAACCCCCATTCTTTGTGGTGGGGAAGGTGACTGGGGCATCCACACAGTGGCGGATTAGTGTGCTCAGCCACAGGCAGTCTGGGCTGAGTTCCGGCTGTAGGTGCCCTGTGACCCACCCTTGAACTGCCACACTCCAACAAGGCTCGAGGCGACCCCACCCCATGCCAGGGCCAAGCGTTAATGGAGGTGCGTGGCATTTCAAGATTGCGACTCAGAGGTGTCCTTTTCCCAGGTTCATGTTATATGGAGATAAGGTCCTGACCAGACAGCATTAGGTAATTAACAGAGGCGTCTGGGAGAAAATCAAACTGGAATTGCTATCTGGAGGCTGGAGAAAAACCGAGAGGCCAGCCCAGAGTACAGCCTAGGAAATTTTGACTTCTTTCTTTTCTTTGTTTTAAATATGTTTTTATTGATTTCAGAGAGAGAAAAGAAGAGGGAGAGAGAGAAAAACATCAGTGATGAGAGAGAATCATCAAGCAGCTGCCCCCTGCACACCCCCTACTGGGGATGGAGCCAGAAACCCTGGCGTATGCCTGAACCGGGAATCCAACCAGTGACCTCTTGGTTCATAGGTCAATGCTCAACCACTGAGCCACACCAGCCAGGCATGAAGTTCTGACTTCTGACAGAAAGGTCTGATGGGTGGAAAGTGAGGGGATAAAAGCATTAGAACTGTGGGTTCAATCTGATCTCGGTCTGTACTTTTGGTTCATTCAACCAGCATTTGCTGAGCACCCAAAAAGGCCAGACATGGTGCAAAGGCTACTGGAGATCACAGATAGCAGGTCAGATTGGAACTGACTTCTGAGTCTCTCTGTTGGGGCGGGGGGTGGAGGGGGGGAGTTCCCTGCAGCTGGGGTATATTGGAGCCTGGTAGAGCTTGGTCTCAAGTCCCAAGTGTCATTGTGTGGAGACCAGCTAGGCAGCTGTCACTGCTGGGGCCCTTCCTGGTGCCCCAGGAGCCCCAGTAACTGCACTGCCTACTTTCTGCTGGAAATAGTTTACAGACCATGATAGGTTAAGGCTTCTGCTATGAACCCCAATCACAGTATATCTGGTTGCTCTACCTAAGGTCTCATGCTCTCTATTAATAAACATTGCTAAACTTATTGGCTCTGTGGGAAGATATGTGTGATCTTCTTAGAGTTCACTTAATTCTTTCCACGGTCCTGTGTGATAAGGCCGGTTATATGCCCATCTTACAGATGAAGATACTGAGGCTTCCTCTATCTCCTGCCAGTCCCTTCTGCACATGCCACTTAACTGTGCTAATGGCATTTCTGCCTGGCTTTTGAATTGTCCTGTCACCAGGAATTCCTCACTGTTCTGCTCCAAGGGCCCAACCAAGAAGGGGCAGGGATTTGACAACCTCAGAGGCGGGGGTGGAGGGGTGGGGGCGGGGGGAAGCCTCCATCTTTTTAGCTGCTGGAGTGATTGCATTCAACTGCAAACATAGGAGCTTGTGGAATAGTAAAGAGGGCACGCCCTGCACCACATGGGTGTACATATATGCTCTGAGTAGGAAGTACAGTGTGGACAAAGGGGCTGGGAGACTAGTTCAAGTCCTGGGTCGGCCACAGCCTGCTGTGTAGCCTTGAGTGAGTCCCTGAATGTTCCTGCATTCAGTTTCCTCATCTGTGAGATCCCTAAGGCCTTTCTAGCACCGACATTCACCAAGACAGGGAGCGTTATTGTTCAGGGGTGTGAGCATGTGTGGGATAAGAGCGGAGTCTGTGTTATATGCCGGGCAGGCTGATGTCCTACAAAACAGAGAGAGGTGCTTTGCCCCTCCACTCCGCCTCCCCCTCCCCGCACACTTTCTTAATGTGCTCAGAATTTCTCCCTGAGCCCTGTCCATGTGCAGGTGCTGGGCAGAGGGGCAGAAATATCTACAAGCTGGGCTGCAAATGCGGCTGGAGGCAGGAGATATGTATGTTCCCTTTCCTCTTCCCATCATGCGAAGAGCTGTCTAATGGGAAGAGGAAAGAGGACAGGAGCATCCTTCCCTGTGGGGGAAACAGGTGGCCCAGCTTTATCAGGCTAATTCCAGCATTCGAACAATGCAGCAGGAAAAAGCGAGTTACTGCATCGCCTCGCCTGCCATTCCTTTAGCTGGGACAGAGCTTTCCTGTGTCTGAAGTGTAGCGTGGTGCAAGGGCAGAATGAAACGTGCCTCCTGAAAACCACGTTCTGTAGGGGTCGCCCTCATGGAGCTGCCCACTCCTAGCAGCTAAAACGGACTCTTGCAGGCAGATGAGGGCAGCAGTCTCTTCACACAGCGGCACCTACCCGGGCTCTAGAGATAAGCAAGGCGCCCGTGGAGAAGGACTGACCCAACCCTCCAGCATGGGAACTACATGCAATTCACTGTGTCCACACGGACACGCGTAGATACAGTCAGCTCCCAACACTGCCCAGTGGGGCCCTGAGAGGCCCTTGCCATTTCTCTTCACTGAGAACGTGGTAAAAACTCTCCAAAGGGCGGTCCCTGGAGAAGTCCCCGTGCCAGCTTGACCTGAGTTTCCCCTCTGGGCTCTGCGGATCCTTGTGCGTGTCTCATGCCGTCTACGGTCCCTCCTCTCCGTGTGGGATTGACGCGCCATCCAGGCAGATCGTGGTCTGTTTTGTAGCTCCAGAGTCTGGCAACCAAACAACAAGTGAACACATTTCATATCTTGACTTGCCTTTTGATGAAATGCAAAAGGCAAGTGTGCATTCTTTATTCAAGGGAAATCTCTTGAAAAGTCTCCTCACTCCTGTTGCTCTTCTTCTGAGTAATCTCTTCCTAGCATCATGCAACCCCCTCTCTCTCCCTCATCCTCGGCCCCCCATGGCAGCCCCTCCCCCTCCCTTACATCTCTATTGTGCAGATCTAAAACCTCTCTGATTTCCTTAGCATTCTCTCCATTGAGAGAACTCTTCACAAGGAAAAACAGACCAAGATACGATCCAGCAAGCAAAGCCATGTCTCCCGCAGGCGGAGGCGGGGGGGGGGGGGGGGGGGGGGGGGGGGGGAGGGGGAGGAGCTAGGGAATACTCGCACATGAGTGATCTCCGTCCCCATCACAGCCACTTCCCTGCCCAGCCCTTTGCTACTATCGCAGACCAGTCGCCCTCTCCACTAATGCAATTGCTCAGAGGGCACTTTACGTATAATCAGGATGCATTGATCTTTTTCGGAGGCTTTTATTCCCTCCACTAAGCTCTGCCCAAAGCTGGCTGCCGGCTCCATTTGTTAAACAAGGGAGAGCTGTGTTCCGGGTGGCTCTTCTCTGGACCTGAGCTTCCTCTCTGCGCTCAGCACGGGGCGTAGGGGGGGATTTCCTGCCACCGCTTTTGGGTGTGACCTGAAAATGGGTCCCCTCCCTCCCATGGGGAGAAACGTGGCTGTCCTGGCACTTCCTGTGTCACCCCATTGACCAGCCCCCGTGTCCCACCAAGGAGACACCCGCTCAGAGCAGGTCCTCCCTGGGAATGTCACGGTCAGTAGTCAGTTGGCTACTCGGGGTACCAGAGAGGGAGCCCTTGGACTTAAAATCACCTGATGGGTATAGGATACACTTCAGAGACGTAGGGCAGCTTTTAAAAGAGGGAAGAAGGTTCTCCAGGGGATGGGACTGTGAGTCCTGGAAAAGGGCCCAGGAAAGGCGGTGGCTTTGAAGGGAAACTGCCTGATGTCACCGTGTTATGGCGTGCAGACCCCGGGGACGGGGATAAGTCAGAGCCTTGTCTGGGCACCTTTTTTAATAGTAATTTTTTACACGCAAGCGGCTTGTTCGTTTACCAAGTGCTTCCACACACACGACTTCATCCCATGAGGACCGGCCCTCCTGAAGATGCTCCTGAGGAGGGAGGCATACTGGACACCTGTGTCCTGGCCCCACTCCCCGCCTGCTGCCACTCAGCCCCACACCTTCCTTCGGACACCCTTCCTCACAGCCCGGGTGGGGTCTCCTCGCTGTGTCCTCCCAAGCCCCCTACTCCTCCCTTTCTTACTAATGCCAGAGGCGAGTCCTAGGGGGGACTCAGCCCCGAGGGGAGAGGGTTCTTGGCTTCCCGCAGGAAAGAATTCAAGCGCAAGCCAGACAAGAGGTTAGAGCAGAAGCAAGTTTATTTAGCAAAGAGGATAAGCAAGAAAAGCCTCTCACACACAGAGTGGCCGACTCTCCTCTCAAGAGAAGGAAGAGAGCCCAGCCGTCTCTAGACAGTTCATAGTTTCTATGGGAAATGGCTGGTTTGGGGAAAGGGAGAGTGGGGGAAAACGTTGGGATGAGCTTTAACCTTTACAAGGCATATTTTGTGGTCTGCTTTCCTTATATGGTACTAGAGGCCCGATGCATGAAATCCATGCAAGAGTAGGCCTTCCTTCCCCCCGCTGCTGGCAAAGGCTTCCCTTGCAGCCCCGGCTTTGCCCAGAAGGTCATCTGATTAATTAGCATATTACACTTTTAATATTATAGATCATTTATCCATCTATAATATTAAAAGTGTAATATGCTAATTAATCAGATGACCTTCTGGGCAAAATGATAAGGTACAGAGAGTGTCTGTTGATGGGCCTCTTTGTTCTGGAGGCCCATCGTGGTCTGCTTGCATCTCTGGTCAGACGAGTTCAGTGTCAGGCAGCATGGAACAGGCCCCTGACTTAACTTTGTTTGACTTCAGTTAATTTGTAGAGTCCTCACGCCCCTTTTCTAAACCACTACCACTCACAGACTCTGGTGACCCCTCTTTCATCCTGTTAGCTTGGAGAAGGGAAGTGAGCAGGAAAGGGTCATGGTCATGCTTGTTAACCCCTGGGACAGCTGGAGCTCAGTCTTGCTGGGGGCCTCAGAGTTTTTGTAACTGGGAAGCTGGAAGGTACCCATTAACCGCCCACCCATCCCTAGCTGAGGGCGGTGCCTGGGCTGCTGACCCCTGGTACTTTTGGCTTTGGATGAAATGTGCTTCTGCAGCTGGTTGGGGGCAGGAGCAGCCCTTAGGCCAGTGATGGTGAACCTATGACATGCGTGTCAGAGATGACACGTGAACTCATATTTTTGGTTGATTTTTCTTTGTTAAATGGCATTTAAATATATAAAATAAATGTCAAAATAAATATCAAAATATAAAATATATCAAAATAAAATAAATATCAAAAATATAAGTCTTTGTTTTACTATGGTTGCAAATATCAAAAAATTTCTATATGTGACACGGCATCAGAGTTAAGTTAGGGTTTTTCAAAATGCTAACACGCCGAGCTCAAAAGGTTCGCCATCACTGCCTTAGGCAGTCCCAGTGGTTCTATGAGGGTGGGACATGGGCATGATCTGCTACACCCATCTCCCTATTCAACCAGGCTTAGAGCACAGGCGCTACGTCCCAACACTGTGTTCAGCACCACATGTCTCAATAAACACTGAATAAATGTGGATTTGTTGCTCGGCTGGTGTAGCTCAGTGGTTGATCATCGACCTCTGAACCAGGAGGTCACGATTTGATTCCCTGTCAGGGCACATGTCTGGGTGTCAGGCTCGATCCCCAGTAGCAGGCGCGCAGGAGGCAGCTGATCTATGATTCTCTCTCATCATTGATGTTTCTATCTCCCTTCCTCTCCCTTCCTCTCTGAAATCAATAAAAACATTTATTTTTAAAAGTAAAGGAAATAAATAGGATATGTGCATGCAAGTGAGGCATGTGTGTCAGCAAATAGTGTGCATGTGTAGCTCTTCTCCTCCACCCAGCATCCTTGGCTCCTTGGCAGACAGCACTCATCAATCAAAGCTTCTTAGTGATGCTGACAAAGGCTCTTAATGGCCACTAGTGTGGGATGTGACAAGATCACTTACCAGCCCAAACCTCTTCCACTGGAATCTGTGGACAAAGATCTGTGAAAAAATACTTTCCCCATCGACTCCAGCAAAAATGTCTTCGATACGAGTCCCTTCCTGAGCCTAAAGATCTTCCCAGCTCTCTTCTCCTCTCTCCAAACCCACCCTTCGTATGTGGAAGTGAGGTGGGGTGGAGGAGCCGCAGAGGCAGCTGCAGGGGCTAGAGGAAGCCAACTGAGAAAGAAAAGAATGGGCAGAGCTGGGGGATGGACACGTAGGCCCTGAGCTGCTTGCAGAGAAAGGGCACATGGGGTGCCAGCTGGTCGCTTTGGGAGGGTCAGTGGGGAACAGACAGATAGACTGAGGGTAGAAAAAATAATCCAGGGAAAGCCTGTTCCTTGCTGCCCGGGCAGCTTTTAATCGGTGGTCCAGCCCCTACTTCTGTTTGTGCACCATTTAGCCTCTAGTACGAAGAAGAAAAGGGAGCTTTAAAAAGAGAGCAGAACAGGAGGGGGGAGGTGAAAGGGAGGACGAAGAGGAGGAGGAGAGGAAGAGGGGGAGAGGGAAAGAGGAAAAAGATGAAAAGGAAAGGAAGGAAGAGGTGGATGAGGAGGAGGGGAGAAAGCAGGTTTGCAAGTTCAGAAAGAGCTGTGGTCAGCCTGCTGGAGGGACTGGGGCTGCACCTGTGTCTTCTCTCTTGCAAAGCTGGAGAGAATTGGACAGGTGTGGGGTGTGGGGTGTGTGTGTGTGTGTGTGTGTGTGTGTGTGTGCGTGTGCATGCATGCACCCTGCATTATTGCTATGTGTCTGTAGCTTTGTGAGCATGGGATTTGAGTAAATTATTTGTCTCAGTCACATAGTGCACGGGTGTGGGCCTGTGTAAGTGTATATCGGGTTGTGTGTGTGTGTGTCTGGGCACAGACCCTAAGACCTGTTTGTTCCCTAGAAAAGAGAAAAGTGAGTCAGTGAGAAATCATCAGTTAACGTCCTCTCAGCTGCAGAAAGTAGCCCAGAAAGACATTCCCACAAACCTGGGCTCTGAGAGAGAAACCAGGGCAGCCCAGCCATGTGGGGATGGAGGAAGGAGGGGTGGGCATCTTCCCAAGGTTGCCATGAGCCAGCCAGGGCGGGTTCTGTTAGCTTTCTAGGACACGGAGGTGGCCTAATATTGAGGACCGGAGCCAGATGGCCTGACACCTGGTGGGTTCATGAGAGGGATGGAGGCAGCCCTCCTCCCCCTGGAGGCTCCTCCTGCTGGCTCGGGGCAGGGCGGGGGTGGATGAGCAAGAGTAGGCATGAGCATTCCGTTTCTTTGTAGTGGTCATTTCTTTTTCAAATCAAGGCTATCCTTACGAACATTATAGCATTTCAGGGAATGTGCAACTTACGTACAACCTGAAATTCTCCCACGCTCCTGTTAGCATTTTGTCATCTTTCCCTCCACATGTTTCCTTTGCATTATTAGCATGATTGAGCCATGCCCATATGCACACAATGTACCTGCATACATTCACACGTAGACATATCATTATCACTTTTTATACAAACCAAGTGGGTTCTGCAACTTGCTTGCTTCTCTAAATGACATTTTGTGAACGCCAGCTCCTGCCGATTGAAATAAGACTGCGTAAGTCATTGAATGGGCTCCATACTACTGTTTGTGTGGGTGGGCTCAGTCAGTTCACCCAGCATCTCTGGTTTTCTAGGTTGCGAGGCTGCATTGGACGCCCTTGTGAATGCCCTTGTGTGGCTCTCAGTGAGAGGGTGGGGAGGAGGGTGTGTTCTAATGAGGCCCTGCCAGGAAGTGAGGGCTGGAGGATCAGGAGCCTCCGGTGCCCGGCACTCAGTCCTCGCTCCCCACTGAATATGCAGGGCAGTTTCTGGTTCTCTACCTCGGGTGCCTTCTCCGTCCAGAAAGATGCTAAAAATAATTTCACTTCCTCCTCATCACTCTATTAAATTGTCTTCCTTAAGGATTCTCAGCCTATCCACGAGGGTTTAAAAATATCCAACAACTCACCTGCATAGCAGAAGATTGAATGCTGCCTCCACTTCAGGCTTTACCAGTGCCGCTAGGATGCGCTCCCGTCCCCTAATACAGACAGTAGTTCTAAGGAAAATAGACCTGCCAGCCGGAGAGAAGAGTGACCTGGTTAGAGTCCCAGCTCCTCCGCCTCCCAGCTGGGAGACAATGGTCAAGTGAGTTGCTCTAACCTACACTCCAGTTTCTGCAAATGAGGCTAAGAATGATTAGAGTGGTCAATGAAACCTTTTTTTTAAAGAGTTGGTTGAACATAGTCCCAGTCCCATGCACAGAGAGGTTACTGGTTCAATTCAGGTCAGGGCACCTGCACAGGTTGGTGGCTCAGTCCCCAGTAGGGGGCATGCAGGAGTCAGCTGGTCTCTCATCCATGTTTCTCTCTCCATCTCCCTTCCTTCCTCTCTAAAATCAATAAAAACATATATTTTTAAAAAGGAGTTCTTTAAAGCAGTTAGCACAATGTCAGAGATGTAGCAAGTGCTCACTGAATCTTAGCTATGATATTACTATTAGCACTGCCCTACAAATACAACAGTGGTAGAGAGGTCAACCCACCCCTTCTGTGGTCTTCCTTCTCTCACTGCTTACCGCATGCTTGCAACATTGCTAATGTGAAGGAATTGTGGCTTGGGAATGTATGAAATTCCCCATAATTCTCCATCCAGGTGCGTTTGTCTGTTCCCTTGTTTGCCTGTCGATTGCCTGTCTGCCTCCTCCACTGAACCAGAGCCCCGATGGCACAAGGATGGTGAAGCGTCCTCGCTCCGAATATCCAGCATCAGGCACCATAGGCTGGCACGTGGCAGGAATGTAGGAAGCGCGTCTTGAATGAACGTGTGGTCATTCTTAAAAAGGCCATTAATATTAATAACTTAGGTGAAGGCCGTGGCAAAGCATGGGGCTAGATATGGCCATGCTCATGGCAGCTGACAGCAGGCCAGGAGGGGAAGGGATCAAAAACTGGTCAGCCCCAGTCGGGAGGGCGTGACCTGCCAGACAGAGCCAATCAATCTGAAGCCTGGAGGACAGGCCGCAGGAGACCGTCCCAGGACACTGGACTTGTGGGCAGCCCATTCAGGTGATTAGAGCTGTGAGGGCATGGGAGGCCCAGCAGTGGGGAAGGCAGGGCGGTTCTGTGCTGAGACCCACTCTGGCTTCTTTGCCGTGGGCACTGTTCTTATCCCCACTTACTAATGAGGAAACAGACACAGAAGAGTCTCCAGCTGGCATCACACCTGGGCAGGTCTTGCTCCAGCGCTGTGCGGCCATCGCTCGCAGGCGTTCTCTCCACTTACTTTCCCATTCAGTTCCTTTCCCTGTTTCTCCTCAGAACAACAGAGACAGGCTGAATTCCAAAACAACTCTTCCCTCCCTCCCAAACCCCTGAGAACCCTACATGCTAAAGGCTGAACAAAGGCACCAAGGAAATAATTATAGAAAACACCAGCCACAAAAGATGGCCAGGTGTCCAAGTGCAGATGTCTGATCCTCCTGTAATTATTTCTTGATCCAGAAGTTGGCCTCACTTCGCCTGTGTGCTGACTGTCTTGGCCCCCGGCTCCCCTCTCCTGCCATCATGAGGCAGTGCCATCCATTCCCATTCACAGGAACTGGGCCACCTCCCACCTGCCCTCTACCCGCCCTGGACTCATCTCCAACGGCACTGCAGTCTGGGAGTTACACTTCCTCCACACCTGCTCACTCATTCATTTAACAGATAGGTATCAGCAGACAAGAATGTAATGCCTGGTCTCACCCTTTCAGGGAGGGTAGACCTTCCACATCCGTGCTTGGTTTTATAGTTATCTGTTGCACCTCCGAGCTGCCCGACCACGTTTCCTCAGTAAACATGGGTTATGGTGACTTTTTATCATCATCATCATTATTATAACTCGTAGCATCATCTCCTCCCTCGTTCTATAGGCAATGCTGGTATTAGTACAATCCCAAAATTGTCACTTGATCTGCATTAGCTTCCTAACCCATCGACTTTTTTAGAGACGTTTTATAAAAGCAGAGTAGCCTTCCGATTCCTATCAGATGCCTCCAATTCAGAGAGCTGTACCTTGGAATTGACGGAAAACCCTGCACTGGAGTGGAATCTCCCAGTCAGAAATGCCCAAGTGCCTTCAGTTAAAGCCAAATCATTCTTCTCTAATATGGGTCCAGGGAGACTCCAGGCATTCAATCAAACTAAGAATGTAAGGAAGGCTGACCGGGCCCTGGCTGGTTTGCTTCCGTGGTTAGAGCGTCGGCCTTGATGGGTCTGGATAAGATTCACAGTCAAGGGCATGCACCTAGGTGGCAGGCCTGATCCCAGCCCGGGTTGGGGCCTGTGCAGGAGACAACCGATTAGTGTCTCTCTCACATCGATGTTTTTTTCTCTCTCTCTCCCCTCCCTCCCTTCCACTCTCTCTAAGAATCAATAGGGGAAAAAATCCTCAAGTGAGGATTAAAGGGGAAAAAAAGAAAGAAAAGCTGCCAGAGAGCAGGGAGGAAGGCAGGATGAGGGTTGGGCTTACTCTTCAGCTGTAGAAGCTAGTTTTGAGGATGTGGGCCAGGAGGGCCAGTGTACTGGTCTAACGGAATAGCAGATACAAATGCAGTTTGGATGGATGTTGGCAGCACAGGGCCCGGTCCAGTGGACAGGATCATAAGGAGGGTTGGGCCAAGGCAGCTGTGACTTCTGGGAGGGATGGAGGCTGCAGCTGCAAGGGTGGGGAGAAGGCCTGCTTCATGTGCCCAGATTGTACACTGTGTGTGTGTGTGTGTGTGTGAGGTACCACCTTGAATTCAAACCAGCCTTTTGCTAGAAGGGAAGGTTGGTGTTGATAAATTTCTTAATCTCTTTTGATTCAAGTTTTTCCTTCTATTAAAAGGAGGTGATAATTCTATCAACCTCAGAGGACCATTACAGGGATTAAGTATAATAAGTATAACACTGAACCAGGCCTGGACTCAGGCTTCAACATTGACAAAGTGGTTATGATCATTGTGAGCTCACGCTCAGGGATGCCAATGTGAATGGAACAGAGGCCAACAGATGGGGACCCACTCCAGCAGCAATCAGAGGGCGTTTGGGGGAATGAGGGCTGAGTTAGGGGCACACAGGAGCTGGGCAGACCTCAGGCATCTAGGGCCACCCTCATCAAACGCGGTGGTGGGGGCTGGTGCAGGAGGTTAATGGTTGACGTCCTTCTGTTGCCCAATCAGTGTTGTCTGAGCCCCATAGCCCGGGAGGCCTCTGCTCAGACTGAGAGCTCACTGGATGCTGAGCATGAGCCAGACAAGGGCCATTAGAGCCGACTCAGCCGCGAAGACTGAACGGCTTATCTCATCTCCCCAGTGCAACCAAACCAAATCCATGAAAAATATTAGGTTTTCAAATGAAAAAGACAAACCATGTAGAGCAAACCAGCTGCTGGCAGCAGGCAGCTAATTGGCCTGTGTCTGTCAAAAAGCATTGAACTTCACAGGAATCAGGAGGCACTGACCAGAGTCTTGCCTTCCAGGGTTGAGGGGACTTACCCAGAGTGCATTGCACCTGACACACCCATCTGCCCACTTACCACCACCCCAGGCCCATTCATTTTTCCTGTTGGGAAGATGAAACATTTCATCAGAAGATACAGCAGCAGAAGGGAGTTGGAGTTGCGTTCTTCAGCCAAACCACAGGCCTCCCCCTGTGCCCTGTAAGCCATACGTTCATTTGAAAAGCATTTCTTTAGTGGCTTCTTGTGCTGGGCAATTAAGACAGAGCAGTAGATAGAGCTCCCTCAACCCTGTCTCCACAGCATCCTTTTGGAGGTGGAATTTCAAGGGACATCCATAGCACAGGCTTCAATGATGGAGGTTTGTAGCCACTGAAATGTAGCTCCTGGGAAGGCATACCTGTGTCTCCATGAGGGAATCAGGGAATCTTTAGCTGATCCCCTGCGGTTGAGGAGGCTCATTCCAGGGACTGGCGAGGGAGGACGCTCCAGGAGGGGAGCATAGCCTGTTCAAAGGCCCAGGGGCATGTGTGGGAGAACAGTCTCATTCAGGTTGCTGGAGCCTGGGGTACGTCTGTGTATGTGCTGTTGGGGGAGGGAGGTCCAGAAATGAGGCTGGACTGGTGCGGAGCATCCTGGGCCTGAAGCACCAAGTGCACAAGTTGTGGTATATAACTTTGTTGTATTCTACTTGTTACAAAGACTGGCCGAGGTGCAGTGTGGGAAGGGTCTAAAGTCTAAGCAAAGGTGTGAATAGCAGAGTGTAGAGCTCATTGGGAGTCATGTTGGAGGCTAGCTACCACACCTTCTCACAACATATTCTATGAAGGTAGGACTTGAGTTATGTCCATTTCATAGTGCCTAAGTTCTTGGCATATAGAATGTTCCAAGTGAAGGTAAATGAATGGATGAATAGATGGCCAGATCAATAAACAGACAGATAGATGATGAGTGGATAGATGGGTCAATGGATGGATGAATGGGTAGATGGATGAGCAGATGAATGAGTGGATTAGTTGAGAGATGAAAATGACTTCCCTTTGATTACTTAAATCCAAAATGCTTGGCACTATGATAAGCAACCATCTTCATGGTTTGGTCTTTGACTAAAAGAATTTAAGTCTAGATGGGGTCATCCAGTGCCCTACTCCATTCTACAGATTAAAAATCAGAGGCCAAGAGAGATGATGTGAGCTACTAATGACCAAATAATAACTTAGTAGAAAAACTGGGACTCAGACCTGAAGCTCCTTTTCCAATACTTCTTCTCCATCTCCCACATGAAAGGTACTACGAATGCTTGCCCCAGAATTCCTACCGACACCCGATGGAAGAGAGGCTTCAGATAGACGTAGGGAGAAAACACGTGATGGTGAAGTTTAAGACCTGCTGGACTTCACTGACCCAGATACCATCCCTGCTTTTCCTTAACACCCACCTACTTCTAATCAGTGAGTGTATCTGTCATCTTACCAGATTCTACCCTCACCATGGGACTTCACCACAGACATGGGTATCCCCCACTCTCCCTTCCCAGCATGTCCCAGTGTGCTTTGCTACTTTTGGCTGCATCTACCTCCAGACCCACTCCTTGTCAAGCCAGGAGCTTCTTAAGTGGACCTTTTCCTCTGCTGACACCTCCCTGTGGATGCACCATAAAGGTTGACATTTCTCCAGAGCTGGATGTTTGTGAAAAAAATGTTTTAGATGAATGCCAGGCCAGGCCTTAGGAAATGTCACGACGACTTTCCAAAGAGACCTGCCAGGAGTTCGGGCAAGTAAAAATAGCCACCGCGTGGTGCGGGATGTGGAGAGTAAAGACCACAGAGAAAAGAGTTTAAAATAATCATTTCTAAGTGGTTCTGGGCCTGAAGAATGTGTCAGACTGGCAGGCAGGAAAGCAGGAGGTGCATGTCTGACTCGGGAGGGAGAAGGCAGAGGAGGGCAGCGGACGGGAAGGTGAGGGGGCATGCAGCCCCCAGAGCACACTGTAAACTTTGGAAAATCCCTTTAAAATGATGAGCCTCAGTTTATCCACCTGGAGTATAGAAAAAGAGGGAGAGATATACTTAAGGAAAAAATATATATATGCCTATCTATAGAGAAGCAAGAGAGAAACACTGAGAGACAAAAGGAGATTGGGAGAAATGGATGAAAACATTGCTAGTGCTCAATTAAGAAAAATATAAGGACCACGGACAGTTCTAGTTGGACCTCCTAGGTTCTTCACAGCTGTGCACCCTTGGTTGGACATATTTCTTTCCCACCCTAACATATTACAAGAGGCATCCTGGATCGGTACATAGGGTTGGAGTCACCCTATTCTGGGAGCCAGCCCTGGGCTCATTCTTTGCCAGAAGCATAGCCCTGAGCAGGTTATTTCTCCAAGCTTAGATCGCCTTTATCTGCAAAATGGGGAGCATTCCTGTCCTTAAGCTTGTTGTGAGGAATCAGCGAATAAAGAAACCAGGCGCTCACCAAAGAATCCGCTACTTGGTAGGCGCTGAATAAATGTCTAAATGCCTAATGCCAGCGATCACTACCGATGTGAAGGGCCCCAACTTTTCTTGGCTTTCAGTTTCCGGAAGGAAAAGCCTGCCTCTCGTTGAAGCTGATAACCGAGTTCAAGGGGATGTGTTCTCTGTGGGGTTGTTAATGTGAAAACAACGGCAGACTTTGACAATTTTCAGTTTGTGCCGACAGTACGGTCCATGTGTGAGGAGCCACATTTTGGAAGGAAGGGAGGAAGCAAACATTTTCTGAACATCTGCTATTTGCCAAACCTTGTACTAACTGTTTTTACAGATGCTATTTTATGTAATTCTTAAGAAAGAATTGTACCACCCTGCCTTTTTGTTGTTGTTTTAAACAAGGAAGGGACTTAAAACATCAGAGAGGTACAGGCACTTGCCCAAAGTCACACAGTTTACTCGTTATTTTGAATCCAGACTGTTTGACAGCAAAACCCATGTTCTTTCTCCTGAGAAACATTGCCGCTCTAAAACTGCATCTAGTACATGGCAGAAAGGTTGAATTCAGCCACAGTTTGCACTCGATTTTCAAACTGCTTATGTCTCCTTCTCTTCCCCTCTCTCTTTGCTTCTTTTTCTTACCTGCAATTAGTTTGTTTATTCCGTGGGAAATCTTGACTCAGTCCTAAGGCCCAGTCCTGACGGAAGTTTCATTATGCTTTCCTTCGCCCCACTTCTCCATTTGGAAGAATTCCACTTCATCCTTCAAGGCTTACCTCAAATGTCAGCTGCTCCACAGGGCCTTTCAGTAATCCCTTCAGCAAGGGAGAGATACCCTCCTCCATGCTCCCATGGTGCTTTGCACACATCACCTTCAGTGAAAATTGCCTTCTATCTTTTTTTTTTAATTTCAGACACCTAACATGATGCCAGGCACCTAGTAGGAGCCACAGTAGTATTTATTGAAAGAAGGAAGGGGGGGAGAGATATCAACCGAAGGACTTATATGCATGCATATAAGCATAACCAATGGACATAAGACACTGGGGGGTAGGGGAGGCCAGGGGATTGTCAAGGGCGGGGGGGGGGGGGGGGAAGGAGACATATGTAATACGCTGTGTAATACTTTAAGTAATAAAAAAAATAAAAATAAAAAAATTATAAAAAAAGAAAGAAGGAAGGGAGAAAAATGCTTCCGAAACAATAAGATGTATCAGTGATTACAGTGATCAGAATACCAACAGCCAGTGTTCACTGAGACACATGCTGGTCCAAGCTCTGTTCTAGGTTCTTTAAAAAAAAATTTTTTTTTGTTAATCCTCACCTGAGTATATTTTGCCATTGATCTTTTAGGGAGAGTGGAAGAGAGGGAAAGACAGAGAGAAACACATAGATTAGTTGCCTCCTGCACGCGCCTTGACCAGGGCCCAGGGTGAGGAAGAGCCTGCAACCAAGGTACGTGCCCTTGGCCAGAATCGAATGCAGGACCATTTGGTCTGCAGGATGACGCTCTATCCACCCCGCTAGGGCTGTTCTAGGTTCTTAACATGAGATCATTATCTCATTTAACGCTCACAGCACCCCTGCGGTCAGCACCACTAGCATCCGGATTTAACAGGCTAGATTACTTGTTTACAGTCACACAGCTAATGAGTAGATTTTTAGTGGAAGATTTAGAAGATAAATCTAGAAGATTTCAAAGAAATCTAATTAGTAACAGATGATTAGAGGGAGTTTGAACCCTAGCAGACCGGTGATGGCGCCTTCAAGGCCTGCATTTCTGTGCTCTTCAGAGGACAGCAGCAGAGGAACGTGGGTCCTGTGTCTGACTCACTGACCCCACCGCTCAGCTTTGCCAGGTGTCTGCTGGGTGAGCCTGCTAAGCATCTCTTCCTCGGCTGGACAAGGGAGCCAACCCCACCGACCCGGAAGGGTCATAGAGAGGATCACATGCCTATGACAGGGCCCAGCACATACTGAGCTTTCAACAAGCAATGGACCTCCCACACCTCCTGTTCCTCCGACGCTGCGTCTGTTTGGGGAAGAGGAATCTGCCATAGACATCTGCAGCATTCCACGCATTTACTTATCTAACAGATATTTACTGACCAGCTACTATGGGCCAGGCGCTGTTGTGGGGATACAGCAGCAAACCAAATAGAGGAAGCCCATGCTCTCCTAGCACTTACCTTGTTATATTGCTTACATTCCTACTACAGCTAGTAAACAAACACATGATCAAGCTAAGACCCAAAGAATGTAAAACAAGACAATGCAAGGCATGTCTCAGCGATACTGCAGGTTTGGTTCCAGACCACCACAGTGAAGACAGTATTACAATCAAGCGAGCCGTCTCTTTTTGCTGGTAGAGGGTCTTGCGTTCAATTTGTAAAAACAACAACCACGCAACAGCAATAAAGCGGAGTGCAATAAAATGCGGTGTGCCTGTACTGAGGAATGGCTGGGGTGATGCTGCACTAGGGAGAGGAGCCAAGGAAGGGCTCTGAGGGGGGTGGCATTTTGGCCCCGCCCTGAATGAGAAGGTCTAGCCTTGGGAAGATCTGAGGAAGGTGCCTTCCTGGAGGAGGCAACAGCAAGGAGAAAGACCCTGAGGCAGGATCCGTGTGTGCGCTCCCAGTAAAGGAGGACTGACCGCGGTCCATGAGTGATGGTGGAAGGGGGTGGGGTCAGAGGCTGGGGATGCCAGGCATGCCAGGTCTTGGAGCGCCTGGAATGGGCATGGATTTGACTCACAGGATGGATGGAAGGTGAGAATCAATTGAAGGGGCAATTATACTAAGTCTTACTTTCTAACTCCACCCAAACAGATGTTGTCCATTAAAAATCATCTTATCCAGATCCCCTGTCGCTCAGCGGTTGAGCATCAACCCGTGAAGTGGGAGGTCAAGGCCCATGCCTGGGTTGCAGGCTCGATCCCCAGGGGAGGGCATGCAGGAGGCAGCCAGTCAGTGATGTTCCTCTCTCATCAGTGTTTCTATCTCTCTATCCCTCTCCTTTCTCTGCCCTCTAAAAATAAAAACACACTTTTTAAAAAAATCATCTTACCCACTTCATAAGAAACAAGAAGGCTTCAGATGCATCTATCGCCTTAAAATGTTATCTGCATTATTTTCTGAGACTTATTCAAATCAATCTCTCTACAGAAAAATAGCAGAGTTGCTAATTTTAGGGGAAAGCCCTGAAATAAGGATGATGTCATTTCCCACAGGCTGTCGCTAGATTCCATTTGAGACTTTATCAGCTTCCAAAAACACTGCACAAAGCAATACCAAGCCACGATGGTTAATGCAGACAAATAGACCTTCTGGACAGATTTCGACGTGATACAGGAGTTCACCACAATTGCCTCCATCTATAAACAACGACAAAATGAAGGGAGACCTGGGGGAACGTGGCCATCGGCTCTGTTCACTGGCGGCCTCCTGAGCGGATGGTGACTTTGGCTACACTGAGAGAGGTTTAGTGTGGAGAATGCAGGCGGCGGTCTTTCCATTCTCCTCTGCTGGGCTCCAGCCCTACTCAGGCGCTTTGCAGTCTCCCGCAAGTTGTTTCGTTTCTCTGGCAAACTAAATTAAAGGTATTACGTTTTACGAAATTTCACTGAAATTTTTCTTCTGGGGGATTTTAAAGCAGATCCAAAGAACATTCTCTTTCCATGTTTTTTGGCTGTACAGATATACACACTTTTATAGGAGAAACACATCATTTTTGGGCAATAAAATCACATAACAATGGCAGCATTTCCAAACATCCATTTTGCCAAATGCTCTTTCCAAAGCGTGACTTTTTTTTTGGAGACTCGATGGCTCTCTTGCGTGTCGTTAAAATGTCACCTCTATCATGAAGGAGCAGATTAAGTGTGCATTAGTTGTGTTTTTTTCAGGAAATATTTGCTGGGTAAGAGACTCCTGACTGCCATTGTCATTACCGAAAAGGTCATCAAATTTGGAATGCTTGTCTTTTTTAAAAGAGTAATAGGCAGCTCTGCTTTAAGTCTGTCACCTGTTTTAAGGACCCGCTAAGACATAATTAAAGAAACTCTGAGCTACAGGCAATGTTAAGCACTTTCTCTCTCATTACAAAGCATCCTAATGATTGACTGTATTTTTAAGCTCCTGTTTTTATAAATGTAATCATGCTGATGGCATCTGTGGCCTTTTGTTTATTGCTTGCTTCCATTTCTCAGCGCAATCACTCACCTAGGAATGAATCACTGGGTGAATTTCACGTGGTGTTCTCTCCCCAGCCTTATCCCTGAATTCTTATTTATTGCAATCAACGCAACTGCAACATCAGGGGTTATACTTTCACAGTTTGTTCTATTAAAATATTGTGTTTTACAGGAGAAGTCATGTATTATTGAGAATATAAGTTTTCTGAGACATCATTTTTAGGAGCTTTAAAAAAGTAGCACTTCATATGCTGAATTATTATTGAGTACAAATAAAACATTATTTATACCCTGGCCAGTGTGGCTAAATGATTAGGGTGTTAACCTGAGCACTGAAGGTGTCTCGGGTTTGATTCCCGGTCAAAGGCGTGTACCTTGGTTGCGACCTCCAGTCTGGTTGGGGTGTGTGTGGGAGGCAACCAATTGATGTGTCTCTCTCACATCAATGTTTCTCTCTCTCCCTTTCTCTCTCTCTCTTCCCATCCACCTTCCCTTCCACTTTCTCTCTCTCAAAAAAAAAATTCAATGGGGAAAAATATCCTAAGGTGAGAATTAACCAAAAAAAATTACTTATTATTAAAGCCAATTCACAATTGTTATTTAAAGTATTCTTTAAATGGAACTTAAACTACAGGTCTAGTTACAAACAAGTTTGACAAATCTGTACTTTCATTCAAGTATATGGCTACTCACCTACCCTGCACACACATTTTTCCCCACTTATAGGTTATCTGTTCAGCTAATTGTAACTGATCTCTCTTTAAAAAAATAAAATAATAAACTTATTGACATTTTAGGCATTAATAGAAGAAGTATTAGGGTTATAGACTTCTTAAGATCCACGAAAGTATAACATAATACATTCATTATGTGGCATAACATAATTAACAGACCTTTTCAAACATTCGTGGCATCGGTATTTCCTGCAGAGCTTCTTTTTTTATTGTGGGAATATATTCATAACATACAATTTACCATTTAATCATCTTAAAGTGTACAGGTCAGTGATAGTAAGTACATTCACAGTGTTGTACAGCCATCACCACCATCCATCTTCACAGCTTCTTCAGCTTCCCAAACTGGAACTCTGTCCCCATGACACAATAACCCATTAAATATGCTCTCTGCAACAGTCCGCCCTGGAGTGAGCTTTTGGGACATACACTTGGTTCTATTAAGGTAGTTGCAGAGTTGGCTGAAAATACAGAGAATAGAGTAACCACCTATGTAGGAAATCACAGTCCATCATGTGGGATCCAAAGTCTGGGAGGGCAGTGGCCTCCCTCCCCAGGGGTGAGTAACTAGCTGTGATTTCCGTATAGTCAGCCGTGGGGCTGACCAAGAGGTTGTTGGCCTCTCTCACAGGCAACATGAGAATGCATTTTCTCACAAAGCAACTCTGTAAAGGAGATTTTAAAAAATGTTAATTTCCTCCCTGTATAAATATCAGTACAGTTTAGAACATGCTTTTGCATCCATCAACCCCTTTGACTCTCAAAAAAAACCACAAACCTCTTATGAAATAAGCAGAACCAATATTGTCTGTCCTGCTTCATAGATGAGAAAGGTAAATGGCTTTTGCGGTGTCCTATGAATTGTCAACGGCGGAGGTGGAATTTAAACAGAGCAACTTAAATTCTAAGTGCAAGGTGATCTCTACTTACTGTTTTGTAGGGATGAGCTGATGTATTTGCCAATGTCAGGTCAGGAAAATTGAAGCCACTTAAGGTGTTTAAATAGGAATGTATTTAGTGTAGGGAACTAGAGGCCTATCCAGTCCTTGCTGGCTGGGAGAAAGAGGTCGGAGAGGATCGCTGTGTTTCAGAAAATGTGGGAAAGTAGAAGTTACAAAGAAGCTACTACAGATCTCTGCCTGCAAAAGGATGTCTGCAAGCCCCATGTCCTGTCTGTGGAAGACCAGGCTGTGCCCACAGAGCTGCCGCTGGAGAATTGAATCTCCTCCTCTTCCATCTCAGACATCCCAGGCAAGGGGCCTCTTCTAGGCAGATTCTTCCTGATCTCTGCTGGCAAGGGAGTCTGGGAAGCGTAGTTTCCAGGCTTCCAGCCCCATGAAGTTCAGGGATTGCATAGAAAAGCAGGGATGATACTATTAACAAATAGTGATTCCAGCAGCTCAGTTATTAGCTGGAATCACAGCTAAAATGAAAAGAGTAAAAATCAGTAACTGTGTCTTAACCCTAGATATGGGTTTCTTTCTTTTGTCTCCTGCCACTTGGTACTGGGATCCATGTGCTTTCCCACCTAGAGACCTCGTGAGGAAGCTGGGAAGAATTCAGTGCCCTCCGAAAGGGGAAATGGACGAGGGATAGAAGGGTGGATGAGTAGGAGAAGGGGACATTGGGATGAGCAGAAACCTGAGCCCGCTCCAGGTAAGAGGCAAAGTAGAATTGCAGAGAGGAGCCCAGGCTCTCAGTTGGGTTGACTAGTTTTCATTCCTGCTTCACTACCTACTGGCTGCGTGACCTTCCCTTCGGGGTACGAGTTTCTTTAATTGCAGAAGGAGTAATGGTACAATGATATGTACATCACAGGGTCCTTGGGAGCACTTAGCACAGTCTCCACCTGGCACACACTACGACGAGCTCAATGAACACTAGGGGTTCCTGGAATGAGCTCAGGGAGTCGGGCTGGCCACCAAGGTAGTCCTTCTCGAGTGATAGAACTCGCTCTGCATGACGATTTCTCCACTGCAGCATCTTATAGCTGGGACTCGATACAGGGGTTTTAACCGTGAGTGCTTAAACCTTATTATTTTTGCTGTTATTATTTTCCTTAATATTATTATTTTATAGTGAAATAGCATGACATAGTCACATACGCTTTCCTTTGTTTTATTTTTATTCTTTATAATTTTACAACAACCCATAAGGTAGGCAAGTACCTCATATCTTGCAGGCGAGGGCACCAAAACCCTGGAAGGTGAAGTCACTGGTCGAACTTGAGTTCTGAGCAGCAGCTCCAGATTAGCAATAGGACTACTTATGGATGTCCTTGACTTGCAGTTCTGTCCTCAGACCGCCCCGCTCCCCCTCCCCCTTTTCTCCGTGGTTCTCTCTGGCCTTGAAGTTTCTGACAAAACTCACTTTAGAACAGACCACGGTTGCCTTTCTGATATATTTAGCCAGCTCTGTCTGGTTATCCCTGGGCAAAGAATAAAGGAAAGTTTATCCTATATCCTGCCTCTAAAAGGGCAGTTACTGGTTTTGTTCTCTGTGTAACCAGGGACACACTCCCAGCCTCTCTGAGCATGGGTTTCCCCACATTTTAATTGAGAACAGATGACTGCAGGAGCACCTGACTTGGTGCCTGGCACGTAGTTAAGTGTGGAGCCACCAGGCCTTCCCCTTCCTTCCCACTTTCCATGCTTCCCTAGGCTCCTTCTTCTCCATCTTTCTCTGTCCCTGGCAGTTTCAACTTACTGCCCTTCACCTTCCAGCTGCTGCTCCCAACATCCTTCAACATTGATGCTCCTGAAAAGAACTAAGATAAAATGAAGATGTTTTGGAGGCATCTAACCACTAATGTAGCCTTGACCTTTTCAAATGGAAACGCGGGACGCAAAGTCCTAATTTCATTGTACGCCGATTGAAACATGAAGGTATTGACCCCGAGTCTTGTTTGAGCTGGGGACACAGGGCCCGGAGTGATGGGCTGCTTCTGAGGTCCGGAGGAGATGCTTCTGACCTGTGACCCAGCTCTGTGGCCCTCCCCGACCTGGCGCACACCCGCCTCCTCCTCCCCACTCCCAGTCGGCACCATTCATTTAATTTGAATCCTCATCCAACAGAATAGAAGGTTTGGAGCCTGATGGCAGGCGTTCCTGTCTTGGCTCTGACCATTACTATCTAGCCAGGTAGCTTTGAACAAGACTCTTAGGTTCCCTGAACCTCAGTTTCTCATAGAGACACTAATAAAATTAATTACTTGGGCTCTCTGAACACGTTGCTAAATAAATAGAACAATCATGGTGCTTGAGCATTGCTGTGGGCCAGGACCTATGGGAAGTCAGTGTTGTAAAGTCCGATTTATGGGAGGAGCCCATTGCTGAGAGCTCTGGCACCTGCTGCGGGAGGGACCAGCTAAGGAGTGGCAGAGCTAGAGTGGATGTCAGCACCCTTCCTCTTCCTACCAGACCACACCAACTCCCTCAAAGTTTTTTATTTACTCATTAGACAGTGCTCAGTACATGCCGGGCACTCTTCCAGGCACCTAACGAATATTCACTCATGTACTCCCCATGTGCAATGATATAGGTAATATACTGCTGTTATCCCCATTTTACAGATGAGGAAACCGAGACACAGGAAGGAAAGTGACTTGCTCAAGTCACACTTGTAAGGGAAGTCAGTATTTGACACCCGGGGATCCGGCTCCGAAGTCCAGGCTTGTGAACACTAAGCTCTGCCACATTCGGCTCCGATGCCCTGGGTGGGGACAGCGTATACACCAGGAGACGCTGCTGACCCGTGCCTCTTACAGTCAGCCTCCACTCCCGTTCCCAAGTCCCTTCTCGTTTGGAAGAAGAAAGCGGAACTGGATCTCTGGGGTCCAGAGAAGGTAGGGCTGATACGGGAAACTGGGGCAGCCCGGATGCCTGCACAGTATGGATTCCCCGGCTGAGGCAAGTCTTGCTGACAGCAGTGGTGATGAGACTCCCGGGGCCAAGCCCTGCTAATGTATTTTGTCCCTTTTAAGAGCGCCTCTAATTGCATGGATGGGTCAAGGGCCATGGTCTAAAATGTGTGGCAGTGTACACTACTAATCTTCCATAAACTCAGGCAGTACAGGCTGGGGAATGGTAGGGCTGGAAGGGATCTTTGAGAGCATTTTCTGTAGCCCACTACTTCCTTCACCCTCTGAACCTGATGGCAGGATGGGCCACGTGACTCAACCCAGGTTATGCTCCAGGGAGTGGCAACGTTCTAGGACCATTCATTTACCAGGATAAAGGATTCGCAGTTTGGTTTCCTTGTTATTGTAAAGGCTTTCTTAGTCCCTGGAAATCTAACAGATGAAGGCTCAGGTGGATCTTTCTGTTGATTTTCAGAAGCGAGGGTACATGTGTTATAATCAGTAGGTACAACGTCTCACTCACCCTGTCTCCCTCTTAGCCACAGCTCCTGGGAACTCAGTGAAATTAGCAGGTCCGTGTTCTTTGTGGTATTGGAACCAAGGCTTAATTAGCAGCAGGAGCTTCCAGTTTCAAAGGTTTATCAGGCGAGTATTCTGGTTTTAGCTTCATTCCATGTCTAGTTTGCTATTTTTTCTCCTGAAATTATTTTTCTTCTTAAAAAAGTCTATTGAGCCCTGACAAGTAACTCAGTTACTTGTTAGAGCATCGTCCCCATACGCCAAGGTTTCAGGTTTGATCCCTAGTCAGGCCACACACCAGTGTCAACCAAGGAATGCATGAATAAGTGGAATGGCAAGTCGATGTCCGTCTCTCTCTCTCTCTCTCTCTCTCTCTCTCTCTCTCTCTCTCTCTCTCTCTCTCTCTCTCTCCCTCTCTCCCTCCCTCCCTCCTCTCTCTCTCTGTCTTTCTCAAAATCAATTAAAAAACAGTTTATTGAATCATACATTCTGGGGTGGGGGGAGAAAACTAGTATATTTTTAAAAATAACAAGACCCAGCTTTGGTGAAAGAGCAAGGAAATAAGGCTCCTCATATACTGCTGAGACAAATCCAGGTTGTCACAACTTTACAGAAAAGTTGGCAATGCACATGAAAAGCTTTGAAGTTCACTATATTATTAGCTGAACATTTCCCAATGCTAGAAATTGCCCACAATGTTTCCCATAAAAGGTTGATTTTTGCAGTCTTATTTATGATGGGAAAGCTGGGAAAATCCCAAAGGTTTAACAGAAGGGGCTTTAGATAAATGAAGTATGGGACACCCATATAAGGGAAAGCAATCTTTAATAATAATAATAATAATAATGATAAATAAGTGGGGAAGAAACAAGTCCTCAGACCTTCAGGCCCTATGCTGAGGTGCAGTGTCCCCTTTGGAAGCAACTTGCTTTCTCTGGGCATATCTCCTCCCGGCTAGAGAGTCCCCCAGGATCTGTCAGTTGCAGGGTGGTGAACTCAAGTCATTTGCTTCTTCATTTATTCATTCATTCTCTCCCTCATGTATTCAGAGTTATTTTCCGAGTGCCTAGTAATATGCCAGGCACTGGGCTATGAAAATAAAAAGGTGACTGTCTTCAAGGAATTCACAGGCTAATGGGAGAAGCAGCACAGACCATGTTAATACTGTGTGAAGCATTACAGTAGAAGAATTTCCAGGTTCAGGGATAGGGGCATCTTTAAGGGCTTAGCCTTGAACTCATGGGGGAGAGTGGAGACTTGCACACCCACTGATGGGCTTGTCTCTGCATCACAACGCCCACCCTGGCCTCACTCCTGAAAGGACCCAGACAGAGCTGTGTGGAGGGATTGGATGCTTGCTGACCCCCTCACCCCCAGCTCTAAACCTCAGTCATTCTAAGAGAAGATTGGCGCCAGCTGGCCAGATATGGGAGCCGGGTTCTGAAAAATGCTCAATAGAAGGGAAATAAATTGGAAACTGCTGCTCCCATTGTCCTCCTGGCATCTGAAGAGCCGCCCTTTATTCCCCCGTCTCGTAGCCAAATGAGCTTCTGCCTCCAGTCAGGGCCCTTGGGTCCACTGCCCAGTGGCAGATACTTCTGCGCAGAACAGCTCACTGGCGGAGCTGAGATGACTAATAACAGCTCCTGACAGCCTTTCATGGTTTTCCCTAAATGTTCCTTCCTGCACACAGAAAAATTTAATAAAAATATGGATTAAAGCGGAGACCGAGACCAGGAAAATCAATGGTCTCTCGGCTGTGTTATTGTAATACGTTCTGTGCCTGTGCCACTGAGCAGGGGAGAGGGGGTCAGTGGGTTCAGAGATCTGCCAGTGAGGGAGAGGCAGAGAGGAACTTCCTGGGAAGGGGCACTGTGCCTAAGACAGGAGTGGGAGCGCGTGGATATCTCTAGGCTGCTCTTGGCAAGGATGGGGCATGAGCCAGGGCGTGCTGTGTCCTAGGTTTGCAGGGGGTCTAGAATCTCCTTAGCTGATGTGATGGATAATCTGCTCTGTGTAACGACTTTATTTATTATATGTAAATTAATTAATTGTTCCCATGCAAAGCAATAGTATACATAGTCCCCCACCCCTGAATTACTACGTTTAGTTAACAACAAAACAAATTGGTTTCCAAAACATGCAGTACCAGCTTAGCAGCCAGAAGCATGTTAATTACACAGGACTTTCTCTTCTATTCATTACAGTGGTGCCCAAAGTGCCTCTAATTGGGTTTGCTGTGCTCCCTGTCTGTCCATTTTGTTCCTGATTGCCTTGAAAGCAGTTAAACACTGCTGTCTTGAGATCTTCTCTGTCATTCAGACTTTATGTCATTCAGGCCCCAGATCTCCACCCCCAACCCTTTTGGCATGTTGCTGAGGGATTCTAAATGGACCCTGTGCAGGGGTCACTCCGCGAGAAAGCTGCCATTCTCAGGGACAGGGATGAGGCGGGTCCTCTCCCCTGGGCCCCGATTCTCCACGTACGGATGGCAGCGGGGGCTCTTGCCAAACCTGCGGGCACAGCAGGTACCAGCTGCCCAATGTGAGATGGTAAACATGGCGTAGATCTGTGCAAGCTGCAGGACCGATTATGGAACATACGGCTACATCAGCCTCCAACTGTCTGTGTCAGGTTTCTGCATCTACCTGGGCTCCCCCAGGCGTGTGTGTGTGTGTGTGTGTCTGTGTGTGTGTGTGTCTGTGTGTGTGTCTCTGTGTGTGTGTGTGTCTCTGTGTGTGTGTCTCTGTGTGTGTGTCTCTGTGTGTGTGTGTCTCTGTGTGTGTGTGTCTGTGTGTGTGTCTGTGTGTGTGTCTCTGTGTGTGTGTGTCTGTGTGTGTGTCTGTGTGTGTGTCTCTGTGTGTGTGTGTCTCTGTGTGTGTGTCTGTGTGTGTGTGTGTGTGTGTGTCTCTGTGTGTGTGTCTGTGTGTGTGTCTGTGTGTGTGTCTGTGTGTGTGTCTGTGTGTGTGTCTCTCTGTGTGTGTCTGTGTGTGTGTGTCTGTGTGTGTGTGTGTCTGTGTGTGTGTCTGTGTGTGTCTGTGTGTGTGTCTGTGTGTGTGTCTGTGTGTGTGTCTCTCTGTGTGTGTCTGTGTGTGTGTGTCTGTGTGTGTGTGTGTAGCAGTTGTAGGACTAGAACAGACACTGCCCAAGAGACATGAGATGAGGGTTCAGGCTGGGCAGTGCTTCCAACAAGTTCTCTGGCTTTGGAAAAATAATTATTCTCCTCTTGACTCTCGTTTTCCATCCACAGGATATACAGGTTTTTGAGGGGGATTCTTTTCACACTAGAGTCTCTTGGAAAAGTCAGACGTCAAAGGCTTGGGGTGGGGTCCCGGGGTCTTTTTATAAAGTTACAAGTAAGTCCTAGGTGGGCCTCCCTCCAGCCCTCTGGCTCCTCCTGCCTCTCACAGCTGGCTCTGTGTCCACCCTCCTGGAGTTTCAAGCCTGCACTTGCCCCAGCCACACACCCAGGGTTGAAACTCCCCCCTCATCTTTTTCTCTGAGGACTCCCAGGCGCTCTGCGCCCGGGGGGAGGAGGCTCTGCGCAAGGGATCCTGTATTCTGTTGTAACATCATTTTATTCTAACCCTGCCTTCCCCCACCTGTCGGTCACACTGTGATGTGCACATTACCTGAGCTGCTGAGGTTGGGCCCAATAAGACAGCAGACTGGATTCCAGATCCGTCCAGAGAGGACAGTAAGACACTTCGGAGGAAATCCGACTGAGCACCAAAGAGGGGGCAAAGCAAGTGTGATCCCCAAGGGCTAGACAAGACCCCGGTGTCTGGCTACAAACCCACTTTGTCATTCCTGCTGTCCATGCCCATCCTACCACTTCCCCACCTGTGCCCACTCTCCTCTCCTTCCCCCTCTCAACAGAACCCAGGAAGCTCCTATGGGAGGAAGCCTCATGATACAAATAAGCAAAGTTTTGGAGTCAGGCCAATCTGGATTCTAATCCTGACTGTTTATATCCCTGGGTGCTGTTTGCACCCGTAGGGGCACCCCCCTGTTCAGCTCTGGGCACTGTTCCCCTCCAGCCCATTCCCTTCAGACATCTCTTTATGCCTGCAGGGCCAGCCTTCCTTCCAGCCTGTGGTGGAGACCACTTCATCCACCTGGCCACACAGCTAGACTACATTTCCCAGACACCCTGAGTTAGGTTGGGTCATGTGATGAAGTTCTGGCCAATGGAACATGGGCAAAGGGATGTAGGACACTTGCAGGTCTGGCCATAAAAAACCTCCCTTGTGATCCTCTTCTTCACAGAGTCTCTGCTGATGAGTCCAGGGCAGCATTGGAAGCCACCTGAGCTTGGCAGAGCATCCATCAGCCTGGGTCCCTGAGCACTCCCCCGTTTCCCCAACCCCCATAATGATGATTGGATTTTCTGTGGAGTCAGGAGTAGACTTTTATTGAGCTAAATCACTGAGATTTGGGAGCTTTACCTTTTATAGCCCCGAACATTATTTAATTAGTATACAACCACACAGCCAGGTCATTCCTGTCTCCCAGGGGACAGATCTGGAATCCAGTCTGCTGTCTTTTTGGGCCCAACCTCAGCAGTTAACCAGGGTGGCATCTGGGTGTAGCCATGGGAGTGGTGCCAGCTCTTCACTTTTCTATGCATTTCCTTTCTCCCTTGTCCACTTACCCTCCTCCTGCTTCTCTGAGTGCTGGGCCAGCGCAGCCAAGTTCCCAGCAAAGGAAAGAAGACTGTGCAGGCCTCAGAGGATACATTTCTCAGGGGCTGCAACCGGCCCCATGCAGGCACCTCTCCCCCCCCCCCCCCCCCCAGTAAATGATGCCTTTGTGTGAGGATCTCGCTCCTTCCATGCAGTGCGCAGTCACGTGTGCAACTATGCTGGCATCTCGGTCAGGCTCAGAGGCCAAGGGAAGGAGGACAGGGAGGTGTCCAGCAGGGACACCCATACAAGGAAACTGACACCGCCCCCACCGCTGCCACCTTGCTAAATAAACTCCAGGTGCACACTGACCCAGGGCACTGTGGATATCTGTTATCCCTGTTGCCATGACAACCAGTCACAGTACATGTTGACAAGAGTGACTTTATTCCTGCTGGGAGGGCAAAGAAAAGCATGGCCCATGGAGGACCTCAGGGTCCTAGTGTAGAGCCAGGGGAAGGTCCAGTGTGGGGACTTGCAGGGTCCCTCTGTAACCTGGGAGGTGCTGGGAAAGGATGCAGGCCTGTGTCTCAGAGCCCCTGGGAGGGTTCTAGGTGTGCTCTCGAGGGGGAAGCCTTGGGGAGAAAGGGGCATGGTAGATGTTACAGTGAGGCAGCGGGGGGCGGGGGGGGGGGGGGCGGGAGGTGGTAAAGCTTCATTGGACAGGCGTCTTCTGAACCCTGTCTGGTCCTATGGCTGGGTCTGCGGCCGGGAGTCAGATACACCTGATCCTGTTCTGCCCACGTGGAGGTGGCACTCTCATGGGGCCCCCATGATGCCCCGGCTGTGTGTACCCCATATGACACCCAGTTATTCTGTGTTGTTCTGGAGAATCTCCAATGTTAGGAAGCCTTGCAAGGCTTTGAAGCAGGGCGGGCCCTCCTGTTGGCTCCAGCCTCTCCTGCTCAGTGAGCCTCCCCGCACCCCTCTGTGTCCTTCTCGGCTGGCTGTGGACTGCGCAGCCTCAGCTGTGTGGGTATTGAGGGGGGTCTCCTGGGGAGTCTGGGGAATGGCCTTCCCCGCCCCTCCTCACTGACGTGTGTGCCCCGGACTCCGGAGCAGCTGTGCCATGGATGACCACAGCGTCCTCCAGTTCTGGACCTAATCTCACCGGGGTTTCCCTCACATGTCCAAAAAAGCATTTTTCCAAAAGCAAGTTTATAGTCATGTCTTATTGACCTGTTCCCGAGCTGTGTGAGGCAAGCCGGGCAGATGTCAAGCTTCAGGTTTGCCGATAAGGATGTTGTCCCAGGCTGATCTCTTCCTCTGTGAGACAAGAGGGTTTTAGATGCTCTCTAATGTCCCTTCAGCTCTGACTTCCTGTGACTCTAATATGCACACACATGCAGGAGAGACCCCCTACACACACACACTCACACACACGTACACACACAGGCACTGGAGCTGATGGGCATATGCGCGCACACAGACGTGGCTCCATGTTGACTGTGATGTGCACACACACACAGTCCAAGTGGTGCTGTTTCTCCCCAGCAAAATGCACACTGATTTTGCCCTGAAACTGGGCTGAACAATCTCAGCCCTTCCCCTGCGTTCACACTCAGTGGGAACCTACTGGGTCTAACTCCTGAAGATACAGAAGACGGCTCAAGCTACGTCCTTGAGCAGTGGTCGGCAAACTCATTAGTCAACAGAGCCAAATATCAACAGTACGATTGAAATTTATTTTGAGAGCCAAATTTTTTAAACTTAAACTGTATAGGTAGGTACATTGTTATTAACTTAATTAGGGTACTCCTAAGGCTTAGGAAGAGCCACGCTCAAGGGGCCAAAGAGCCGCATGTGGCTCGCGAGCCGCAGTTTGCCGACCTCGGACCTAGAGGATAGGGAGTAGCCGGCAAACGCTCCGTGGCAGAAGCCAGACTCCCCAGTGAGGGCCTGTGGTCATTGCTGTCGGCAAGGCCCCAGGGCTGAGAGGCGATGATCTAACCGGGGAGAAGAAGCCAGAGGTCTAAGCATGAGCTCAGAGTGTGGGGACTCGGTGAGATGTGCTCTCATCACTAGAAGAAAAAGCAGATCCCCAGGTAATCTGGATGAAGTCTCCAGTGACCTGCCAAGAACCTGAAATTCCATGAACAGTATCTCTCTTTCTCTGAGGTCTGCAAAGGCCTCTCTTGAGATGAAAACGGTCCCCAGGGGAGTGGCACAGTCAGTCGCCTTGGATTCTTCTTTCCTAACCCTTTGGCATGGTTTCGTTAATCAGTGTGTTTTTTAAAGCCACATCACAGGATCTTGAAGTAGTGGGATGTAGGCTAAATATATTTGGATAAAGAAACGCTATGGATAAAGGCTATTTTGAAGGCATTGTATATGTATTGAATTTTGAAGAAAGAAGGAAAAATCTATGAAAGTAAAACAGAGATGACAGGCAGCATCAAGAAAGAGCCAAGCCCGGACACCAGGTCCCAAAACCATCCTTCCCTGTCACCTGTAGCATCACCTGAGGAAGATGCCTTCTCTCTGGGCTCGGTGCCTCACCCACAAACTGAGGGGCTGGGCCACAGGACCTCGAAAGGTCCCTCCTACTCTGATTCTGCGCAGTGTTCGGACCAGCTTTACCCCCATGACTACTGTCATCCCAGCAACAGGAGTTCTTTGTGTAGAACTTTCTAGTTTGTAAAACTTGTTTGTCCTCATCACCCCACCTGCTTCTTACAGAAACAAAACTCAGGTCCCGTATGGAGCGCTGATGTACACAGCAGGGACGTGTCACCTCTCTGGGGGCCCGGGATTGCTATCTCTGCTTGCACCCGGCATATTGTTAGATGCAACACGGGTGGACAGACTGGAATTGATGAGCTGACACCCTTGGGGATTCTAGGAGAAAGACTTGGAGTCAGCAGTAAGTGAGAAACCCCCCTGGCTGTTCACGGAGGCGTTTCTTCCAGCCTTCCACCACCTTTCCTTGCCTTCAGGTCCCTCTGGGCATCCTCTACATTTTGGGAGATGTTCTTGGCAATGCTGGTGACCACAAGAGGCATGTTGCCTGGTTGGCTGGGGACAGTCAACAGGGTTCCTCTGGGTGGTTGGCGGGAATAAGGCTCCCAGACAATGGAAAAGTCTGGCTTGTCTAGCTGTTTTGCCATAAGCCTTTGACTGTTGATCTGAGCCTTTAACCAGCAGTGACATCATTCTTTCATTTGACAAATGCTGTAGCGCACTGACTGTGGCCAAGAGTGAGCCCAGGAGTCCTGAGTCTTTTTGAGGGCTCATACATGATCTGTGTGACCTTGGGTAGGTTGCTGAACCTCCCTGGGCTTTATTTCCTCACCTGCCAGATGAAGCCATGGTTGCCTGCCCTGGCCCCACCCCAGGCTGCTGTATAGCTCCAGTGAGACCAGGGGTGTGAGAGAGCTGTCAAGGGGGTAAGTCACTCCATTGGTACAAAAGATGCCTGGCCACTGGATTTGATATTAATAGGGAGGAGGATAAGAGGAGCAGGTAGAGAGAGAGGAGAGAAGAAGGTACAAAAAGGAGGGAGGAAGGACGGGAGGAAAAGAGGGAGGAGGAAGAGGAGGAGAAGAAAAAGGAGGATGAGAAGGACAAAATAGAAGACATTGAGGAAGAGAGGAAAGGGGGAAGGATGGAAAGGAGAGGAGAAGCGGGGGTAGGCTCCTTTAAATCTGCCTCCTGCAGGTCAGGGTCCTAATTGCCTGATGAAGACACTGCTGGGTCTTCCTATTAGATACAGCAATTCTGCTCGAGGCTGATGCTTTAATGAACCCTCACCAGAGAGGTGTGTGGGGGAGAGGGGAGCATAAAGGAACAGACAAGTGATCACTCTCCGCATGCTCCCATGCTCTTACCTCCCCTCCCCTACTGTTTCAAAGTTGTTTTGTTTTGTTTTGTTTTCTGTGCGATTTCCAGAGCTTGGAAAGAATTTGTACATTCAATTAATCCCTCTTTAATTCTCCACCATCACTTTCCTGGAAGCTTAAATAAGAGAAACTCTGCAAAGGAAGTAAGTCATGTCACAGAGTCATTTCTTGCCTGTGTGTCGATGATCAGGGGAAGAAAGGGAGAAGAGAGAGGGGAGGGGAAGGGAGGGGAGGGGAGGGGAGGAGACACCTCAAACCCTACCAAGAGGAGGGAGAAGCTCAGAGCTCCAAGATTAGGCACTCAGGACTACATTTAGAACCAATTTATAGACAAGTTGGAGGGAGTTCAGAGACAAGCCACCCAAACAATTAGAGGCAGGCAGCTTAATTGGCCCAGCTTGGCGAAGCAACTGCTAAGCAGGGAGCACTGGGGAGTCTGCAGCCAGAGGAGGCAGCATCAACACCAGTGAGGGGGAGGCACTGTGTAGCTTGTACGCAGAAGGGGATCCAGAGAAGAAATGGGGCCCAGAGAAGACAGGATCCAGCTCCGCCAGGCCTGGAGCTTGGGTTTTCTCTGGCCACGTGGCGAACCCTCCTCACAGGCCATTCCTCCCCAGGCATCACGACAGCAGGGCACTCACTGTTTAATGCAATCTTACAGCCGCCCTGCAAGGCAGATGCGTTCATGCCACTTTTGCAGATGAAGAAACAGAAGCTCAGGGATGTTATGTAACTTGCCCAAGATCTCGCGGTAGTAAAAATAAAGATTGAAACTCAGATCGGGTTGGCTTTTAAGCGCAGGCTCATTTCTGTGACACAGCAGCACCTCCTGGGAGCTGTGAGGGAAGGGAAGAGACAGGGAGAGGAGCCCCTATGGCTGAGGCTCCCAAGGGCTCCTTATCCAGCTGAAGGCTACCTGGGCGGGAAGCCAAAAGATGACCAAGTCATACGGCATGCTCTGTGCAGTGCCTTAGACCAGCAGGGCCCCATGTCCTTAGGCCCCTGTGTCCTGAGGACCCCGCTCCTCTTTCCAGGTGCTCTGGGCCTCTTTGCTCTCTGAGGTCCCACTGGAGTGTCGCAGGGAGGGTACCGGACTTCTGGCCAGACAGATGTAGCTTGCAATTCTCCCTTTTACAAAAAAAAAAAAAAAAAAAAAAGTCTGGCCTCAGGCAAGTTACTTAACTTGTCCAGGCCTGGGCTTACTAATGGCTTAAACAGAGATCACCACATCTGCCTTATAAGGCTGTCGTGGGAGCACATGGGGCAGTGAGCATGCAGGTGCTCTGTGAATCGCCAGGTGCCGAATGCAAGAGAATGTTATCAGCAACAGTATCCTAATGGCGTTCTAACTCACTATAGACACCACTGAGCATCTCTGGGCTTCTCTTACTTCAGGCTCCCACCTGGCACACCCATTCCCCAATCCACACACGCCCTGGTCTGCAGTGGGGCTGGCCTAGAATTAGAGCTGACCCAGAGGTGGCTCTGGAGGCAGGCAGCTGGTGAACACCAAGGGGAAGGCTGGGTCAGCCATCTGCCTGGGCAAGCAGAGGTGACCGACGTCAGAATGTGACCAGACGCCAGCACTGCAAATGCACAGCAGATGGCCCATGGCCGCCTGGAGTCAGAGATTCATGGAACCGGTCATGTAAACCCGGCGGGAAAAGGGATGTCAGACCCGGCAAGATGTCTTGTACCTGATGGGACAGAGCCCAGAAATGGAGCGGAGGGAGGGATGGGAATGTAAATTGAAAGTAATAGCTCCAGGCGCTTCTTGGCACTTAGAGGCACCTTCAGACCTCCTTGATTATTGGGGCATTGGCAGGCCTAGGAGATAGGCTCTCCTGTGGCCGTGGTTGCCCAGGTCCTGTTGACGCCATGACGAGGAGCAGCAGAGGCAGCAGGCAGGGAGGTGCCCTGGGGAGAGCCCAGGCTGGACTCAAGTCCTGGAAGAATCGGGCCTCACTGTCTGGACCTGGAAATTACTCCTGGCCCTTCAGTTACCTCTGCTGGACACAAATTATAGAAGAGCCAACACTTAGCGAGTGCCTGCTATGTGCCTGGCTCTGGTCTAAGGCTTCACATGGCTGACTCTTTGGGTCCTTAAAGCATCCCTCTGGGGAGATGTCATTATTATGCATTATTATCGCTATTTCCCAGAGGCCCCAAGAGGAAACCAGCCCAAATGGAGCCTCCCAACTCTTAGCCACTGCATGCTGCATCAATCCTGGCCCTAGCCGGTGTGACTTGGCTGGGCATGGTCCCATGCACAGAAGGGTTGCTGGTTTGATTTCTGGTCAGGGCTCATGCCCAGGTTGCAGGCTCAGTACCCAGTGGGATGTGTGCAGGAGGCAGCAGATTGATGTTTCACTCTCACATCAATGTTTCTCTCTCTAAAAATCAATAAATAAATAAAATAAAAGATAAAGAGATGGTTTCTGAGGTTCTTTACAGAATCTCAGAAAATCAATGATGGGCCAGACCTTGAAAATAATATGGCATGATCTGCTTTTACCAATGAGTAGACCCAGACAATCAGGTGCCCTGCAGTGAGCAGACCTCCTGCTCCAAAATGCAGCTACTACGTGATTCAAAAGCATCAGAAAGAGGAAGATTTATCTCAGACAGATGTTGGCTGGCACCACAGCTGGGTCTGCCCACACAGTTGCTGCATTGATAGTGCATGTGTTGATATCATCAAAACCTCTCTTCATCAAGAGCTTTGGACATACAGTGGGGCCTTGACTTACGAGTTTAATTCGTTCCGTGATGGAGCTCGTCACTCGTATGTCAAATCAAAAAGTGAACGAGTGAGACACGTGATGCTGGGCTGATGTTGTGGCATTCACTGTGACGTTCGCTGCGCCAACTAGTGGTGGGGTATCTGAAGCTGGCTCGTAACCCGAATTTTAGCTCACAACTCAAAGCAAAAGTCGGCCGAGAGACGGCTCATATCTCGAAAAACTCGTTAGTCGGGACACTCGTAAGTCAAGGCCCCACTGTATGGCAAAAAAAATCTAAGTAGTGCTTCTTAGCTGTTGTGGTTCACAGATGCCTTTGGGAATCTGGGGAAAGGTATGGATTATTTGGCAAGAAAAACAATAGACATGCATTTCAGTTTGGGGGAGGGAGATGATGAACCTTTTGAAGCTCCTCCATGATTCTCTCTCGGGGTCTGTGAGCCACGAATTATAAGACTCCTGCTCTAGGTTATGAGAAAATCAGAGGGCCCTAACCTGTTTGGCTCAGTGGATAGAGCATCAGCCTGCAGACTGAAAGGTCCCAGGTTCGATTCCGGTCAAGGGCATGTACCTGGGTTGCGGGCACATCCCCAATAGGGGGTGTGCAGGAGGCAGCTGGTCGATGTTTCTCTCTCATAGATGTTTCTAGCTCTCTATCCCTCTCCCTTCCTCTCTGTAAAAAATCAATAAAATATATTTTTAAAAAAATCAGAGGGAAATGTGTTTCCTTTTCTGTCTCAGAGAGTCTTCAGAATCTATTCTATTCTATTCTATTCTATTCTATTCTATTCTATTCTCTCGGTTCTACCCTCCTCCTTCCCTTTTGTCCAAGGTAGAGAGTCCCTGCTCCCAGGGCCGTCACCTCTGCACCTGTTCTACTGGATGGGAAGGGGTCGCCTTGGTCTCATATGCCCGTGTGTCAGCCATGCCCAGCGCGCTGCCCAGCACGTGTCCAGACTCAGCACACATTGTGGGTTGATCATCAATTTATTGCACTGAAGAGAGTGAGTAAAAAGATTTGCACATTACTTCAAGGTATCTGGTCCTTGGCTTTTCCTTCCCGGGCATCGAGTCAGAGGCAGGTGTGACAAAGGACTTGGCTGAAGTCAGTTTCCCCAGGAACAGAACCTGAAATGGGGATTTGGTGTGAGGGTTTAGTGCTCTCAAACACAATCAGTAAGGTGTGAGGGAGGCAGGAGAGAGCGAAGGGGAAACTAGGCAAAGCCCCACCCCAGAGATATGAGTATGTGTGAATAGCAAGGCACCAGGCTTTTGGTCCCTGTAATAGTCAAGGCATAACACTAGAGACTTTCCCTGGCAAGGTGACACCTGTCGGGACCAGCAGAGGGCGATGCTCAGGAGAAAGGTGCAGTTATGGCTGTTACAGCCTGTATGTACTCCCAGCAGGTGGGTTGAGGGTATGGTCCAGATGATCTGGCTGGGACAGCAACAGTGTCTACTACATACTTTGTGTGCCAGCTCAGGTCAATGGAAGGCAGCTGCCTAGAGCATTGCGTTGAGAGAGGGTGAGATGCCATACAGGCCCTGGTGCAGCTGGAAAGCACCATGATGGATTAGCCACACCTGCGGGGGCTAAGGAGCAGCAGCAGGGCTGGCCATTCTGAGCCTCGGGGAAACCAGGTCCATGTTTATCGTCAGAGGTCTATGGTGGTTTAGGGACGCTGGGGCAATTTTATGGGTCACACAATTTCAAATCAACAGTGTCAGGTAGGTTTCTGTGTTTTCGCTGTTGTAGGTAGAAACCAGACAGGCAGCCGGTAGCTAAAAGACAGCATCCCCGAACTAAAGCAAAGGCATGACTTAAACTGACAGCCTTTTAGCAGGAAAGGGAGTCACACTCAGAGCCCAGGCAGCAGTATACAACCGGAACTGGGGTGTCAGGAAATGGACAGGGTGCATTTGAGGACCTTGGCATCAATGCAAAGACAGACTGAAGGCGAAGGCCCTTATTTCTTGAGCTTCTGTAGCCACAGGGCCTAGCAATATTGCAAACACACAGTGGTTTCTCAATAAATATGGTTTCGGTGTTTGAAACCAAATAAACCAAGCCTTGGGAAAGTAACTCTGAGGTAGAAGGCAATCATTCCAGAATTTCTAGACATAGCCTCCCCGACAGATCTGCCAGCCTTGAAGTGAGAAAAGCAGCCTGGCTTCCGCTGACTCTCAGGATGTGGTGGGTGGGTTTCCACTCCTCTCTGTTATTAGCACAGATTTCTGTGTTGGGAGGAACTGGGGATGTAGTGGAGAGATACGGCAATTTGAGATGTCACACTTAGGTTTCATTTCCGTGGGCTTGGCTGGCCTGGCTGTGATTGAAGGAGCCCATTTCTCACCCCATCTATCCATCCATCCACCCATCCATCCACCCACCCATCCATCCATCCATCCATCCATCCACCCACCCATCCATCCACCCATCCACCCATCCACCCATCCACCCATCCATCCATCCATCCATCCATCCATCCATCCATCCATCCATCATCCATCCATCCTTCCATCCATCTATCCATCCACCCGCCCATCCATCCATCCATCCATCCATCCATCCATCCATCCATCCATTTATTCTAACTACAATAAAATGCACACATGAATTTACCATTTTAACTCTTGCATGGGGACTGCAGTGACTGTCCCTGAGGGTCCCCCAGGCCAAGGGAGGCCACTGGGAAGCCCAAAAGTGCTCTAACAAGGACAGCAATGAGGACATTAGCAACAGCCTTAACCACAAATACCTGAACCACCCTTCACAGGTTTTATTCCTTAAGTTTTGAAACGACTCAGTGAGGTAGGCAGGGGAGTAGTTACCACTCCCCGGATGTCCTCGGCCGGGTGGAACTTGGGAAGGAGATAGGACAGGAGACGCACCCTACAGAGCACCTTCTGGGGAAACCAGAATTAACATAAGCGGTTGTCATCAAGGAGGGACACGTAGTATGGCTCTTGAGAGGAGGGGAGCCAGAGATTGTATAATGGGTGGGTCACCCCACCAAAGTGTGCCCTCCCTTGGCATTAATCCATAGGGTGTTTTGCTTCCTCCTGCTCAGTCATTCTCAGCCTTCAACGTTCAGTTCCAATATAATTACCATCTGATCCAACAATGCCACTCCTAGGTATATACCCAGAAGGATTGAAATCAGGGACTCCAACAGACAGTGTGCACCAACATACATAACAGCGTTAGTCACCAAAGGGCAAAAACAACCCCAGTATCCACCAACAGACCCGTGGATAACCAACACGGAATGTGTACGTACGATGGAATATTACCCAGACATATGAAGGAATGAAGTGGTGGTCCACACTACAACATGGATAAAAGTCTTAAAGACCTTGTGCTGGATGAAATAAGAGGACAAATACTGTGTGATTCCACTTAACTGAGGTATCTAGGGTAGGCAAAGTCACAGAGACAGAAAGTAGGACAGAGGTTGACAGAAAGTAGGAGGTGAGTTTTCCTTGGTGCATAGAAAATTAATAGACAAAGGGGAACTAGGATCCAGAGGAGGCAGAGGGGGATGGGGACTTATTGTTCAGTGGGACAGGGTTTCTGCTTGGAATGACAGAAGGTCTCTGAGATGGATAGTGGCGAACTTTACATGGCATTGTACTAGTACATGAATCCAACGTCTCTGCATTGTGCAGTTGAAAGGGTTAAATAGTAAATTTATGTGTGCATTTTACTCTAGTTAGAATAAATGGATGGATGGATGGATGGATGGATGGATGGATGGATGGATGGATGAATGGAAAAATAAATAAGAAAACAAATTGAGTTCAGGGCTCATGGACTTCCGAAAGCCTCCCTAGATCAAACCTGATGGGAGCGCCATTCTCTGCACCTGCGACACCCGCTCTCTGATTATTAATGCTCTTGACTGTCTCCACTCTGAGCTGTGAGTGCCTATGGACCACGTCCTCTCCTACTTATGTTTCTGGCTCTATCCAAATGCCTAGCATAGTGTGAGAATATGATAATTCTGTTTTAAATTAACAGGTCTGATATATATGATATGTTTGAAATACACATCATAGCTTTCAAATACATGAAACAGACATCAACTCCTGTCACGATAGTGGTTGGTTAAACTTGGCTCAGGTTCTTTTTAAACATATCTGATTGTCCTTTCCATCACAATTTTAATAAGCAACGTAGCAAGGAGATTGATTTGGGGAAAAAACTGAACCTCAGAAATGAAATAAATGGTAGACAGTTTATTAACAGTTCTTGACATGCACCCATACCCTTGCCAAGGAAATTCCTCTCCCTCTCCCTCCCTGTGGCTTGACTTGGACTCCTCCTTTAGGTCTTAACGTAGATGCCACCACTTCTGGGGAGCCTCTTACACCAGGTGACACCTGCTCTCCCTGTCCTGAGCTGCCACGAGCTTGCATGCCCCGCCATCTCTCCTGTCATCATATGTGTCACACCGCGTTATACGTACTTGTGTACTTTTTCTGTCTTCCCCACTAGACAGTGAACTCCACGAGAGCAGAGACTGCTACGTGCCCAGCATCTAGAAAAATTCCTAGCACAGGGAGGTACTCAACAGTGTGTATTGAAAGGGTGGCTAAAGGAATGAGGAGTAAATGAAGGCCGTCATGGGGGCATGAGACTGTGTAGTGTGTATGGCCAGTTCCTTTTAACTAGCGGAGATGGGGGAGAGAGAGGAAGGTCCAGAGACAGGAGGTGAGTTTTCCTTGGTGCACAGAAAATTAATAGACAAAGGGGAACCAGGATCTAGGCAGCCCGGCTCGTGGTCCCATGCTATTTACATTATGACCCTGCTTCCTGCTCCCTGAGAGCTCCATACTTCTTCTGTCCGAGATGATCTATGACCTCGCACCTTTGGGATAAAGTCACAAACTCCCCATGCATAGCCTTTTGAAAGTATCATCCATTTAACAGAGGGATTCTGGAGAACAACGCATCCCAGCAAAATGTCTTTTGTATAACGAGGTTTAAAACTTGGACTCGGCTGGTAGAGGATAGAATTTGAGGTATTTTGCATTCCCTTTGGGTATCCTCAGATCTTTATCATGAGACCTGGCTGCTTCCTTAGGAAAGTTCGGATCAAGTGGGATTGTCATCATGTCAGCTGATAGCTGCTCACCTGAAGTTATGGTCAAGGCTGGTGGCTGGTGAATATTTAGTATTTCCCTTACCAAGAAACTGGAGACACGGGGTTTCAGGGTCAGTGAAGCGAGTCCATGGTGTTGTCAAGGACTCAAGGTCTGGCTGTTCTGCCCTCTGTGTGCCTGTGATCTCTTCCTTCAGGTCCAGGAAAGCTGCCCCGGCCATGAGAGTCACGTCCTTGCCCATCAGAGCTTCAAGGAGGAAGGAATGCAATGAGAGCAAAAGCTGGCTTTCTCCTTCCCAGGGAAAAATCTTCCCTCAAAACACCAGATGGACTTCTCTTTGTGTTTTTTGTTTGTTTGTTTGTTTTTCCAACAGAGGTCAGCTTTTATTGACTGTGTTACAAAAGAGTCAGTTTAGTCAAAAAGACCAAAGCCCATGTCATCATCAGACTCCTCAGATTCTTCTTTCTTTGCTTCCACTTTCTTCTTCTCAGCTGGGGCAGCAGTGGTGGAGGGGCAGGACCTCCTGCTGGTGCAGCACTAGCTGAAGGGGCAGGTCCACCAGCCCCTACATGAGATGAGGCTTCCATCGTTGACATTGGCCAGAGCCTTTGCAAACAAGCCTGGCCAGAAAGGCTCAACATTTACACCAGCTGCTTTAATGAGGGCATTGATCTTACCCTCCATCACCATCACTTCATCGTCGTGCAGGATCAGGGCCGAGTAGATGCAGGCGAGCTCTGAGGCAGAGACCAAGGGTGAGGGTGAGTGCTGGGCAAGCGCTGCCGGGAGTGGTGCTAGTCGCCGGATGAAGTGAGAGCCTCACCCCACCGCGGCCTTAGCTTCCTCGGAAGAACCGAGCACCCTTCCAGCAGCTGGGGAAAGGGGTCTCCTAGACCTGGATCACATGCTCACTCCTAGACCTATCACTGCTAAAGGGAAAGACCAGTTCCTGTGTCATGACCAGTCATGATTCATGCCTTGAGGTGGGGTACAGTGCCTGTAGTACGTGGAGAAGAAGGGAGCTGCCTACCAGCATGTATGGATGAAGCACACCCATGTCTTCACACTGACCATGGTTGTGATTAAGGACTGAAGTGTGTTCACTCTCTCCCCTTGGCAGAATTAGAAACAGGCAGGCACATTAGTACTCTCCTTCCTTTTTCGAGCTTTGAGGTAGACCTGATGTTTCATCCTTTACCCTCTCTGCCGCTTTCTCCCCACCAGCAAAGGGTCAGGTGGTAAATATTTTCAGCTTTGTGGGCTACTTGATCTCTGTCACAAGTACTTAGTGTCCAGCACTGTAGCATCAAAATAGCCATAGACAATATGTACATGATTTGACTACATTTCAGTAAGACTTTATTTATGCAAACTGGCCAGATCTCAGCTTCGGTCCACAGGCCATAGTTTGGGAACTCCTGATTTAAGTCATTGATACATTCATCTCTCAGATATTTACTAAGAACCTCCTATGTTCTAGCTACTGTCTAGGTGCTGGAGATAACGTAGGAATCGAAGTATACCAGGTCTGTGCCCTGCAAAGCGTATGCACTGCTCAGGGAGACTCATCAGAAACAAATGACCAAGTAAAGAACGTTAATGTGATGCGTGCTGTGGTGGAAGTCGACTGTGATAGACAGTTTTGAGGTTGGCAGAGCAGTGGAGATGGGCCTAGTTTAAATGGGTTGGTGAGAGGAGCATGACATTTGAGAGCTAAGGGATGAGAAGGAACTCGCTACATGAAGAAAAGGCAACAGGAACTGAAAATGCCAACACTTTCGGGCAGGACTAGGTTTGACATACTCAGGAAGCCACAGGGCGGCAAGGAAAGAACAGACAAGGGAGAAAGAAGCAGGCAGGGGCCAGCAGGAGAGGCCTGGCAGGCCTGAGAAGAACCACGGAGTTTATGCCAAGAGCAATGTAGGATTCCACAAAGGGCTGTGGCAGAGCACCGATGTGCACTTTTAGATGGTCAACCCGACTGATACATGGATGGCGGGGAGGGAGGAGCGAAGCAGAGAGGTCCTTTGGGAGCTATTTCAACAGCCCAAGAAGTTTATAAAGGCCTGTCTCAACTCACTTCCGTTGTGGACACAGCGGGGTCCCTCTGGATGGTAAAGTTGGGCTGAGGGGAAAAAACCTGAGAACTTAGAAGCACCAGACAGAAAGTTTCAGAAAGATAAACTGGCTTCTCTTTGGAGATATTCAGCAAGACACAGTTCACTTAAGGCCCTGAGACTAGGTTGCCTGGCACCTCTCCAACACCCAGCAGCTCAGGGGGGAGCTTGCACACTGCTGGGTCATGCTGGGTGCTCCTGAGAAGAGGAAGGTGTGGCAGGGCTCACAGCTGCAGCCAGGCTGGGGGCGGGGATCGGTGAGGCAGGCACTCCCGTCTCTGCCATTCTGCTTCGGTTACTGAGCCCCCCCCCCCCCACCCCCCAGCGCTGTACTCCAAAATGACATTGGCTCAGGGGTTGGTCGGATTGTGTATGCATCCCTCACTTTGTCCCACAGAGGATTGGAGGCCACTTTCAAGAAAATACATGTAATAAAATAGAAGAAATTAAAGATATCAAAACTAATACAAATCAGGTAAAAAATCGAGACCAGCAAGCAGAAGAGAAAGCCAAAATGCAGGTTAGCACATCCTACATCAGTGATGGCAAACCTTTTGAGCTCGGCGTGTCAGCATTTTGAAAAACCCTAACTTAACTCTGGTGCCATGTCACATATAGAAAGTTTTTTATATTTGCAACCATAGTAAAACAAAGATTTATATTTTTGATACGTATTTTTATATTTAAATGCCATTTAACAAAGAAAAATCAACCAAAAAAATGAGTTCGCGTGTCAGAGGTATCATAGGTTCGCCATCACTGCCCTACATGGTTGCCATCACTGATAGGTCGGGAAACCCCGTCTGTGCACTGATTCCTACTGTCTGTGTACATCCCCTCCAGCATTATTTACTCCCACCCTGGGGCCTGGCCTGCCAGCTACACGGTGATTGCCATGCACCTGTGTGGTGCCCATGAGGAGGGCCCCTGTCTCCCCGCCTGCCTCCGAGGTGACCTCAGAAATGGTGCTTCTCCTTCTCTGGGCACGGAGGAGACACTGCAACTGGTATTCACAATTTTCTACTCAATTGCTTTCTTCTGGGCTTGGTTTAGCTTAATGATTTCCCAATCAGATTTGAATTTCTTCACATTACTAAAGTCAAAATGCTAACCAGCAAGGCAAACGGAACCAAACGCTGAGATTTCCATCCTGAAGTGACAGGGGAAGGCAGTTGGGCTCCCGGCCAGAGGTCCCGGGAGTGGATCGAGGCCAGAGGGAAGCTAACTAGGGGCTCAGAGATGGAAACAAGGCAGTGGGGGCCACCTTGGCTCCTGCTTGGGTTCAAGGCTAAATGCTCATCAAGCCGGACCCAAGAGCTCAATATTCTGCTCAGGCATAGGCCACTGTGGGCAAATCCTTCCCCCTCTTCTCCCTCCCCAGCCAAGTGGCATTGGCTAGTTAATCAGGAAAGAGTTGACCTCTAGGCTGGAGGGGTCCGAGGAGAGAGAAGCTGTGGCTGACAGCTGACTCCCAGAGGACTCGTCTCTGGCTAAGTCTGTCTCATATTCACCCCTCTCTCTGCCCACTTCCCCTCCAACCCTGTCCCTCCCTCCTCCATCCTCCCATGGACCCATGTGGCTCTGCCCTGCCTTTGTCTTCGGGCCATCGGTGTCTCCATCTTGGATCCTTCTGACCGGGCAGTTCCCGAGAGTGTCCCCTCTCTGGCTCAGCACCCACAGGCTCTCAGAACACTTCTTTGGTCAACTGTCTCCATAAGCAGCCCAGGCAGGAGGTGTCACTCAGCTGCCCAGGCCCTACCTCCTATCCCTCCAAGCCTCCCCCCCACCCTCACCCCCACCCCCCCATCATGAGATCATCTCAGGCAGCCACAGTGGACTCTTCTCAGCTTGCAGCCCTGCCAGACTGGTCCAGACGTGCCATCAGCCTCACCTGTGCCAGGTCAGACGCCACCTCCCTCAGCTGAACCTGGTGGGGATGGCAGGGCTCCATCACGAGAAGTAGCCTGGGGACCTGACGGAGGGTGACCAGCTCCTCCAAGATGCTGGGAACCCCCTCAGGCCTGGGGGAATCAGAAGGGTTGGTCACCCTGCAAGAGAATGGGACTTAAATTATAAGAACCAGCTTCGGTGCCAGCTCTGCTTTGTGCCACTTATGTAACCACGGGCAACACACGTCTCCCTCTCCATAAACTAAGGACTGTAATCCCTTCCCTGCCTACCTTGCAGGACTGTTCTAAGGGTCACATCGGATAATGGATGTGAAAGTGCTTAAGGAACACTAAAGTACTGGGCAGATGTAAGAGGGGTTTTATTACCTAGTGTTTATGACCTGGAGGCCAGAGTATTAACAATTTCAATTAATCAAATAAATGGAAAAATAAATTGGTTTTATGGAAGCAGATTCCCGCACCTTGCCAAGGGTTCAGGGCTGGGGCAAGGGAAGGGAAAGGAACTCATTGTTGCACTGGGCTCAACCCAAGTAGGGACTCCCTCCAGCTCACCCTCAGCTCCAGGGGCCCAGACACACCTGCCCGGGACTCACAAGCTCGGCCCCAGGATGGGGTCTCAGCAAGATCCGTTCTCAGCCACAGAGAAACCAAAGGCAGTTTATTCGTCATTGTCCATGCTGTGGTTAAGGAAAGCCGCCAAGTGTCAGCCGAGCGCCATTGGCCTGATTTACAGGGGACTTCACAAGCGGCGGAGTGCTTCCCCTTGAACACTGGTGTGTGCTCACGGTATCCCGGACGTGCTCAGGAAGCAGCATCCTGAAGACCGGATGCAGGAGGAGGTGAAAGCCTAAACAGCTCCTAGAGGGTCCTGGTCCTCTCCCCCTCAGCAGGTTTACTCTGGACATTGTCCCAGATGCAGATGGGAGTGTCGTCCTAAGCTGGGCAGGCACTGTGCTGGGGTGTGAGTCCTGACGCTTGGCCTTGAATATGGACATGGCTGTAATGAGCTGCTCCCTCTTCCCCATACCTGAAGGCAGGTCATGGTTGGGGCATAAACGTTAAACTCACTTTGACAGATCACCGGGGGCCCCTCTGAAGGACTTTCTCCTCTAGGTGAGGAGACAGGTAGAGGAATGGCTGCACATAAACAGTTCTAATATAGGGCCGTCTGAGTGCACAGTAAGAACTGTTCATGCCGAAATGGACTTAGGCAGGGCAAGTGAGAATCTCATCAATAATTTAGGAGCAAGTGTGCTGGGGACAACTGGCGATGCAGATCATCGGTCCTTGTACAGTCAGGAATAGATTGTACCCAGCACTCCGGACGTAATAAATAGACTGTTCTTTCTTTCTCTCTCTAAAACAGGGGGGCGGGGGGAGGGGGGGATGTCCAGCCCGCAAAATCTTTTGGTGTGGCCCTGACAAGGCATTAGGGGTGAGTTAATTCAATGTTTGACTAAATATAGCAGGCTGATTTCTAAGTTGATAATTTTGTATGTCCCGCAAATGATGTTATAAATATCCAAATGGCCCTTGGCAGAAAAAAAGGTTTCCCACCCCTGCTCTAAAGAAAGCTTTTGAAATGGAGAAGAACCGGAACTATTGACTATCCCACACTGTCTTTGTGAAGATTTGTGCAATCTGTGTAACTGACAACAGATTAACATGCATGAGAAATAAAGTGTTTCTGTGGATCAGTGGCTCTCGAATGAGGGTGATTTGGTGATGCCTGGAGGTATGCTTGTCACACCCGGGCTAGGAGGGGGCATTTGCTCCTGGCCTCTGGTGAGAAGAGGCCAGGGATGCTGCTAAAAGTCCTCCAATTGCAGAACAGTCCTCCACGAGGAAGAACCATCTGTCCAAAATGTCAATAGCGATGCTGTTATGAAACCCAGCCATAAATCAACATGAAAAAAGATCAATTCAATAGAAACATGGACAAAAGATTTGGAGAGGTAAGATAAGGAAGTGGGAACAGAAATGGTCCCGGAGCAGGGAACCCTGCCCTGCCTCACTGGTTATTGGGGGAATGCAAATGAAAGCAAAACGAAGGGGCCATTTCCCACTGTCCAGTCGGCAGGAATTAAACAGTGCAAGAGTAGGTCTGGTGCTGGTCAGGTTATAGAGCAATGGGAACTCATGCTAATGCAGGTACAAGCACTTTGGAGAGCAATCTGACAATACCTAGTTAAATGGAAGACACACCTAACCAAGCTGAGCAGTGCTACCCTAGAGAAATCACCCCCTGGGTACAGAGAGAAATACAAGCAAGAAAGCTAAAGGCAGCCCCTCCAGAAGTGAAATATTAGAACAGCCTAACAGTCCATCGAAGGGAAGGAGATGATGAAACGAATGAGCATGCATCAGTGTGGTTAAATAGTGAAACGAGAGGAAAGAAAAAGGTAACAATGGATCCTGAAGATAGTCTTTATGCTTACCTAAACTGGCAAACCAAACTGTTACCGAGGCTGATATTTACTATCACACATGTACTAAAAGCGTCAAATCTAGCGTGGGAATATTCATTTCTCTCTGGGGAAGGCAGGAATAATATCTAGGAGGGTTTCCTGTTATATCTATCATGTTTCATTTCCCAAGGTGGGTGGTGGATATTTGCTCTGTTTATTCTCTATATTTTTCTCTATTGTTCTCTGTATTTATTAATACAAAGAAAATGAAATGCCACAGAAAGATAGCAGGGTCTTCTGAATGTCTGTTGGTCCCATGGAACCCAGATTGGAGCAGGGTATCTGAGAGAGGTCCTGAGGGGAGAGCTGCTGTCCATCTTGCTCTGCAGCCCTCCCATGACCATGGCTCATCTATGCAAACATGGGCCACAAAGCCCATATTTTACCTTCATGAGTCATACAGTCCCTCTGAGGATTGGGATCTGCATGGTTTTGGAAGTTCTCAGTTTCAGACTCTGAAAGCGAAATTTTTTTTTTTCTGGAAGAAGATCATTCCATAGTCGCCTTCAAGATCTAAGAGGCAGATGTTTGTGATAGTCCCTGGGGACAGTGGTGACAGCTGGAGTGGGCCCATTGTGGGCACAGGCAGTGCAGATGGCTGAAAGCAGGAGGGGAGGGAATGGGAGTATTCCCAGAGATGGCAGCTGTGTGCTTCGAGGTTGGCCAGTTCCTGGAAAGCATAGAATAGGTATATGGACAGTGCCGACCACTCCTACAGCATCTCTGTAAGCAGGTCCTGCGATTTTCTTGGGCGTGTTCATGGGTATTTTTCCCTCACAGTGGCCAGCCTCAGTTCAGGCAGACAGCTGAACATGGAATAATAAGGTGTGATTTACAGATAAACCTGAAATTCAGGATCCTACCATCACTTGGATCTGAAGTCAGGAGCTCCCCACCCTCAGTTTAAGAACTTTTCTACTCATGGCCGGGAGTGGGATGTGATAAGGGTCATAGACTCACTGAGTGTCCCATCCCTTACCATGCTTGGCGAGCCAATGGGGCCTAGATTCTGAAGACAGCTAGAGCTCTGCCTGCCACTTCCTGACATGGAAGCCCAACTGCCGAGGTGGTAGCTGTGGACTTCCTGGGGCCCTGGCAATAGGATGCATGGAGACCTTTGCCCTGAAAGCCAGGAGTCTGTCAGGTTGATCGTGTAAGGGTGTCTCTGAGGCCTTCTGGGCAGTAAGCCAATAGGGGTAAGTGATTCCATACAAGGTCATGGGTGAGGAAGTCACAGTCAACAAGGGTGGCAAGTGGCTGCCAGCCAAAACCTGCTAATATATGTGAATAGCAAGCCCATCCATCTCTTGGCTGGTGTGAAATTAACACATTGCTCAATATGGTCAATTGGCACTGGATTTTCCAGCTTCAGAGAAGGAACAGAGCACAGTCTCCAGCCCCTGCCAAAGAAGATACCAGAAATCTATCCCATGCAATGAATGTCTCCTGTAACCTGGAACTTGGCCTCAATGAACACCTCAACTGAACGGACTGGGAAGTCTTGAGAGATTGCTGGTAAATCCCTTGGTGAGAGGTCACAGTGGTGGTGGGGTGTTTACTTTTTATTTTCCATGTCCACCCAGCACACATCTGAATGATCGAAATGAATTTATGTGAAGGAATTTGAATGAAACAAAACATCCTTTTGTTTTTCCATATGTTCAAAGTTGGTCTTGCCAAAGAGCTTATATACTTCCAAAGACCAGAAACCTCTATGGACACACAGAAGACTTTTAGAAACATTTATAAAATTGGCACAAAGAGGACCTCTGCAACCTTCACGATGTTTCATACTACGTAAACTAAATGAATGAACTATCCTTAAAACATAGATGCTTATGGGTATGTTCTATCAGTAGGAGCTGGGCTATGACTGGGTTTAAGGTCTGATCACAGGCTTCAGGGAGCTTTCATTCATTCAGACAATATTTACTCAGCACCTACTATGTGATAAATATGCCTCTAGTTACTGGTAATGTGTCAGTGGAAGAACGAAGATTCTAGATGAAGGTCTCATTTCAGTAAGAGATGAACATGCACAAATAAACTATATAAAACAAAACACAATAACAAATGGTAGAGTTTAGACCAGGGGTGGGCAAACTTTTTGACTCGAGGGCCACAATGGGTTCTTAAACTGGACCGGAGGGCCGGAACAAAAGCATGGATGGAGTGTTTGTGTGAACTAATATAAATTCAAAGTAAACATCATTACATAAAAGGGTACGGTCTTTTTTTTTTTTTTTTAGTTTTATTCATTTCAAACGGGCCGGATCCGGCCCGCGGGCCGTAGTTTGCCCACGGCTGGTTTAGACAGTGATGACTCTTGTGAAAAATATCCAATAGGATAGAATGCAGAGGGTGGCTGGGGCCCAGACATAGTCCCTGCCATTCTAGCTCATATACTCTAGCTGGGACTAGGATAATGGGAAGATGCTCGAATTGACTCAGCTGGAGGGGTGACCCTGAGGTAGTAGCCTAAGGTGTTACATACTATCTCCAAAAGTGGTGAACTCTAGTTTAACCTGAGCATGTACTACTCACTACCCAGGGGAGACCAATCTGGTGGGTGGGCCAGGGTAAATGGGTGGATGGATTGCAAATCTGGCCCTGATATTTTAGAGCTCCTCCCATCAAGAAATGTAATCTCTTTCTGCACTGGGCTGGCCAATAGAATGTGTTTGTTGGAAGAGATTCTGGGTAAGTTCCAGAGCCAGGATTTCAAGAGGTCATGAATCTTCTGCTTGGACACTCCTGGAATCTTGAGACAGCCACATGCTGAAGAAGCTCAGTCTGGCCTCTTCCAGTAAGAGAGACCACATGGGGGGAGAGAGAGAGGCCATGAGAGGATGAGCGGCCATTCCAGCCACCCTACCTGAGGCCCCAGACATGTGGGTGGAGCGATCTGGGATGCCCCAACCTTTATTGTAGTAACCTGAATGAAGCTAGGCAAGACGCAGCCAACCCACAGAATCAAGAGAAACAGTAAGCTAGGAAGTGGTGATGCAACAATAACTAACACAGAAGGTAGCCCTGAAAGACACACATGCAGCAGAGGCATGGTTCTCTGGGGCCAGTCAGTTCATAAATATGCTAATCAGATTTTGTTCAGGGCAGAGGTTCACAGCAGCCCAGGACTCAGGCTGAGGATAGTGGGCCCAAAACTTGAAGTGCCAAGACTCATTCCTGACCCCTCTCTCTGAGTCCTAATGGGCTCAATGACTAGGTGGGAAAGCGTCAAAGGAATTAGTCTTCAGCAGCACTGAGTAAGGGCAGACCTCTTGGGAGAAAGACCACATTTAAAAGAAGGTCAATAAAAGGGCACAAGAGTCAGATGCCCAAAGGGTGGGTCAGCTACTGAGAGTTTTAGGAGAGTAGAGAAGGGATGGATCACTCGGGTAATAAACACTTAGTGAAGGAGTAAGTGGGCAGTCTCATGAGGAAGTGGAGATTTGAATGAATGAAGAGTTGGACTGCAACCAACAGAAGTGGATAGAAGTGATGGAGAGGGCACTGAGGAAAGGAGAAGATGGGATTGGAGAAAAGGAGAGAGGGCAAGATCCAGCTTGCCAGGGGAAGACAAGCAGACCCAAATGGCTAAGAGAGGGCCCATCTAGATGATCAGGAAATAAAGGCTACTTGTGAATGCTAAGATAAGTAACTTTGCTTCTAGGTTGTGCCACATGAGAGACCCTCTGGGTTTTTGAGTAAGGAAATGATATGTGCTTTAAAGATAAATGTTTAAATGGATGGATGGATGGACAGATGGGTGGGCGGATAGATGGATAGGTAGATGGATGGATATGCATCAATAAGGATAGGCATATATGTGCCTTAAACAAAGATATGAATCAGTGGATGAAAGGATAGATGAATGAATATGTATCTATGAATACACACAGATACGCACTTTAAAGATAAAGATCTGAATGGGTACATGAGTGAATGCATGTGAGGATAGATGCATGGGTAGATGGATGAGTGGATGAATATGTGGCCAAAGGAAGAGCCCGAGGAAGTCAATTAAGTCTTCTGGGGAGCAGCTCTGACACTTCATTCATCATGGCTGCTGCTCTCCACTGCCCCACTCCCCAGGGCCCTTCCCATCGGCCCCTTCCTGCAGGCTCGCCTGAGTGTTGTGAAATGGTTTAGGAGAGAGTGTCATGAGGGTGACAGGAGCTCATCGATCCCAGCCAGGCTCCAGCTCCTCTGGGAGCAGATCACAGCAGCACGGGATGAAGGATGCAAGACTGGAGACCCAGGCATGTCACTCTTCTGCGAGCCTTGGAGGCCCAACCTCCAGAGTTTTGGCAAAGGGGGCTCCCAACCGCCTTGCCTCCTCACAGCATTGAGCACAGTGCCAGGCACATAGTAAATGCTCAGTGAAAATTTGATGAGTTGAAATTTCCTGAAGTTCCCTGGATGGGACAAAGAAACAGGCTATGTGTAACTGACACCATCCCCTTGTTAGAGAGAAAGACAGAGTGAGTTGAACAGTCTGTAACCTGACCTTCAAGGGAAGACATAAATCAGACCTCATCAGCTTTCAGGGAAATAAATTCTATGAAATGAGCCTGCCATCTGCCTTTTGTGATATAAATCAAGCTTCTATGGGCTCTTTTTTTGCCTACAGGCTGAAGTCCATATTCCTTAGCAAAATATGCACAGTCCCCCACAATATGACCTTAAAGTTTTAAAATATTCATATGGTCATTCATTTATTGATTGCTATCTATGTGTAAGAGACTCTATCAAGCCTTAGAACCCTGAGATGAATGAGATGCATTCCCTTCCCTCAAGGAGAATACTCTCTATTGGGGAAACTGGTGCTTGTGCATCTGCTATTCATATTACAGCACAATGACTAAAAAGGTAGGCCCATCCACATGGCCCAGGTAACACAGAGGAGGAAGGGGTGATGGATTCACTCTGCCTGTGGGTCAAGGAAGGTGTTGTTTCATATTTAAGCTTATTCTGGAAGGTTAAGTGAAAGTTTCCAAGGCCAAAAAGAAGGGCAGGACACTTCAGGTGAGGGAACGGTCTTAGTTAAGACCTTCGGTTACAAGTTAAGAAAGTTGAAGTGAAATAGCAAATTCAATATCTAGAGATCTGCCCTGTGAATTCAGAGGTTGGTTGCACAAGTCTAATGCTTTGTAAGCTGCAAAGTGGGGGCAAATGCTAGGGCTTATCAAAGAGGATGCTCTTGATCTGTGTGGTGATTGATTGGCCAATTGAGCACAACTCAGTGGGACAGACCATAGACCTCCCTGAACCATGACATGCTAATAGCCAGCCTACCCAAGTGAGTCATTAATTTGAGGTTTCCCCCTCGAATGGATGGATGGATAGATGGATGGATGGATGGATGGATGGATGGATGGATGGATGGATATGCACCCAGGTACCCATTTGACTTTCGTTTGACTGTGAAAGGAATGATGGAGGGTATAGGTAAGAGAGGAGGTCAGACAGACTTGGGACTAAAGGATGATGGTCACTATCATTTGAAGCCATCAAAAATAAGAATCACTTGGTGGTGACCAAGTGATCTAATGAAAAAAAGGTCGTTTGGGTACCATTTGTAATTTTTTAGAATAAAGACACTAACATCAAAGCATTCATCAACAATGGACTAAATATCTACTGTTTGTGAAAACCCATGCTAAGCAGAATGAGGGCGATAGAGGCAAAAAAATTGCATAGACCCTCCCCTCAAGGAGTCTGAGATTTATAACAAGGTCTAACGATACTGTTGATAAGAACTAGGTCCAAACCCACCCTCAAATGCGTTCATTTCCTCCACTCGTTTCCATCTAGCTAAATGGTGCCTCCATTCACCAAATTGCTCCAGCCCCAATCTGAAATTTAATTCCACTCTTTCCCTCACCCTCCCCTCCCACATCTAGTCCATCAAGGAGACCTGTTGGCTCTTTCTGCCAAGGAGATCCCAGTCCTGTAGCTCCTCACCCCTCCACACCCACCACTGTCATCTCTGCCTGGAGTGCTGCTTCCATACTCAACTTATCAGGACCCAGCAGCCAGATTGACCTCTTTAAAATGCAGATCAGACCACGGCACCCCCTCCTCTGAGCTCCTCCCCCACAGAGTTTCCCTTCATGCTCAGACCAAAATCCAAACTTTTTGCAGGGGCCACTGAGGCTAAGTTCATACCACTTTACCCCTGCCCATTTTTTAAAAAATATATTTGTTATTGATTTCAGAGAGGAAGAGAGAGGCAGAGAGAGAAATATCAATGATGAGAATCATTGATCGACTGTCTCCTGCATGCCCTCTACTGGGGATGAAGTCCACAACTTGGGCATGTGCCTTGACTGGGAATCGAACAGTTGACTTCCTGGTTCATGGGTTGACACTCAACCATTGAGCCACTCCGGCTGGGCCATCCCTGCTCATCTTCTAACCACTGCTCTCATCCTCATCCACTACACTCCAGCCATTCTTCTCTCTCCCACCAGACTTACTCGCACCCCAGAGGCTTGACTTTGCTGTTCCCTCTGCCATACCCACTCTTCCCCCAGAGCTCCCCGAGCTCACTCCCTTCCCACATCCACACTCTGCTTCTCTGAGGGCCACTGCTGAAATAGCCACATTCACCTCATCTACCTCTTTTTCCTCACCCAGCTGTTTTTCAGAGCAATGACACAGTGCATACAGCAGACACTATCTGGTGTTTGAATGAATGCAGGCAAGAGAAATACCAGGGAAATAGGAATCATCTGCCAGGGTTCTGGGAGATGAATATGATCTCACCAGGTGGACAAAGAATGAAGACATTCTAAGCAGAGGGAATAAGACAAAGCAAGGCAGAAAGATGCAGAGGAACATAGAATATGTAAGGGAGTGGCGGCAACTCAATGAAAAGGCTCAGGGGTGCCTAGGAGACAGTGGTGGGATGCAAGGCAGGACAGATCTCAAGGGCTCTGTGCATCATGCCAGGCAGTGGGTGGGCAGCTGCAGGAAGACATCTCAGACAGTGGCAGGCTACTGCAAGGGGCGGCAAAGGGAATCCTGGAAATAGAGTTGCTGAGCCTAGAGCCGAAAGACCTTTGGGTTCAAGGTGGCTCAGAAGAGCTGGCAAACCTTCCTATTACTGCTGCTGTAATATAACAAGTAATAGGACTCCACTGCCCACACCCTCTCCCAGGTCTGCGTATCTCTGTCATTCAACTGACTGAAGACTTTGTTCTGTGTCTTTAGTTCAGAGTCTTCAGACAAAAAGATATGTGATTGACTCATGTTTTCTCTGCTAAGAGAGTCCATGCTTTATAGGCCAGCGGGCAGCCAGGATGGTCTCTCCTGAGTCCCATGTTCCTGTCTGATTCGATCAGATGCAGCGTGGCTAGAAACAAGTTCATAGACATGAACTTGGTTGCTTGGCCCTTCTGCCCCCAGCAGGGACCATGTAGGGCGGGTCCTTCTGTAGGAGTAGGAAGACCCACCACCCGAGGGCTGTCTGGGACTGCATACATGGCCAGAACACATAGTAATCCTAAAATTAAAAGCAAAGGAGCAATCGTCTCAATTCTTCCAAGTATTTGCTGAGCTTGGGAGAGTCCCCATGTACTCTCAACTTCAAGTTCCTCCTTTAGTGTAACCAATGAGGCTCCTGCAGAAACAGGCATAGAGGAGGCAGGCCCTGAGTGTGCAAGGCCTCAGTATGCCCACGGGCGCTGCCGGGAGGGCAGGGAAGCTGCTCCTGGCTCCGAGAGAGCCCCGCCAGCACTGGTCTCAACAGTAAGGGCCTTCGGGAGTTCACAGAACAGGGAGTCCGGAGTGAAGCTGGGCCCCAGGGTTGTGACAGTCAGCGCTCTCCACTCAACCAAGAGCCCACACTCTATGCTCTCTCTGCTCAGGGGTCAGCAACCCTCAGCACCGGTTTCATCTTCATGCTAGTAGCAGGATGTCCACTGCAGTTCTGGGTGTCTACAACATCCAGGGAAGAAGAGGAACTTCTCCCATGCCTCTTAGAAAAGAGGAGAGATTTCCCAAAAGATTGCTTGAATGAGAACTGATCACATGACCCTTTCCATTGCCAAGGGGAATGAGATTGCCTTTAGATCAGTCCAGGGGTGGGGCCATCTTCCTCTGAAATGGCGGTTCTGCTGGGGAGGAAGGGATATCTGAACAGGTTCTGGGCTCTCTGGGAAGGAAGGTGGAACGTGCGTGGGTGCTGGGAAGGAAGCCCGAGAGTGTCCCCTCCACCTCTAAAGATCATTCCGGAAAACAACAAAGACAAAGCCATGAAGACAGATATGGCACAGGAAGTAAAGTGGTGACGCTGGGTGGCTTGCTGGCACCTCGAGGCATAATGGCAGGCAGTGCTCAGGGGCATTAATGCCCTTCTCTACCCTTGGATATGCCTGTTTGCAGAAAGACACCAAATAACAAGCAGGATTTTTTACTTTCCGTGACTTCCCACCCAACCAGGGACCACTGGCAGAGATCTTTGTCTCTAAAATTGAGGGCTCGGTCCCCTTAAACCACCATTCTAAAAACTTGCTGGGCACGGTGGAGAAACCAACGCCACCCAAGCCGTCGAAAACTGACCAGTGGATTAATGAGGCAGGACAGACCTTCCTAATAGAGGTTTTATTTTTTCAATTCTGAGGCTTTGCTCAAAAATCTCAGTTAATTGGATTGCTGGCTTGGCTGTAGAGACACAGGCTTTACGATGAAAGCAAAAGGCAGACAGAGACGAGGCAGCGTGTGTTGTGTCCGGCAGCTCCGTGCCTTTATCCAGTTAATCTCAGCGTAACTGCACAGCTTCTGCGTTGGCATCGCCCGGCCACACCTGTCGGGGAGCTGGAGCAACACTGCTCTCCAAAGTAAGGCGGTGTCAGGCCTAATACCCTTGATTTGGACCTGAGCCATCTAATCTCTTAAAGAAGATTTCGGTTCCAGGGTTAGGTCTGCCCGTCTGCCGCCACACGCTGGGCTTAACTCTCCAAATGGAGTCAGTGGAAGAAAGCCCTGGATTTCTCCTGGCTACAGCATCCAAGAACTGAGGCAGATGGCTAGGGTCGGGGAGCCTGGGCCCGGCGCCCCACCCATCTAGATCGCCATGTATGGCCTTGGACAGCTCACTTTTCTCCCTGGCCTTGGTTTTCCAGTGTCAAAATGATGGGTTCTGCCAGATGGTCTCTGCGGTCCCTTGAAGTTCGGCTTCTCTCTGGTTCTTTGGTTGGGAGCTGTGGCTACAGGATTAAGCATTTTCTCACTCAGCATGGTACACCCTGGAGGGTCTGGGTGGACTCACTCAGAACAGACTGATAAAGACAGGAGGAGGGGAAGGTCAAAATGTGCCTTTTGCACTTAGTGAAAAGTGCCCCAGGGATGCGCTGGAGGCCAGACCTGGGGGAGAGCTCTGTGATGCATTTTGTGGAAACTCAAATGCCGGAAACAGAAGGAGCCAGGATTGGGACTGTGGAGGCCTGGATCGAATTCTCACTTCTGATGCGCTATTGTCCCGTGAGCAGACATTCCCTTGTAGGCCTCGGTTTCATCTACCATCGATGAGAAAAGCAGTATCTGTATCACAGGGTGGATTAGAGCCCCAGATAAGTATGTAAAATGCCTGATGAAGGGCAAATACTGAAATGCTAGCGGGAGCATCACTACCTGCCACTTCCCAGAAAGTCCGAGCTCTGGGCAGCAGAGCAACCTGATCATGTTAAGTAGCACAAACCCAGAGAGTTTGAGCTTTGGACGGAAGCTTCGAGGTGTGAGGGGCAGCTGGCTGTGCAACTGTGGGTTCATCTGGCTCCAGAGTTACCATCCCCTTGAGCTCCCTCCCTGTAACAGCTCTTCTTCGAGCCCACCGGCCCGAGCTGGCCTCCGCCATGCCTGTGGCTCTCCCTCCCAGCAGCTGGGACGCGCTGCAGTACGCAGGGCACTTGACTGAACCCTAAGGGAGGGCAGAGAATGAGCAAAGAGAGCAACACTGAGACTCAGCTACTCCTTGCTTTCAGCAGGGGGTCCACACACCCTTGAAGCAGCCACCCAGCCCAGCCCCTTGCCTGATGCCTACCTCCCAGCTTCTGGATTAACTCCAGATACATGATACCACCTCATCCAGAAGCGGCCTCATGGTATTTCAACCCCCTGGAGGCCGAGCTTGGAGAGTCCCATTTCTATAGGCACCCCACCCCCCACAAACACACACATACACACACACACAAACACACGCTCACAGACTCAAGCTCTGGTCTGAGAGGCCCCTGGTTCCCAAGTAGTTGGTGCCAGGAATGATGTCCCCTTTCAGGCAAAACTCACTGTAACACACAAGGGCCTGCCTTGCTCTCTCTTGGGAGTGGCCCTTCAGGACAGAGCCATGTCTCTATGCTAATGCAGCGGTGACATCAGCCATCTTGCACAGTGGTCTTTCTGTCTGCTTTCTTCCAGGAGGAGAAGGTGGGGTCAATGACAAGTGATGGGGAGGGCAGCTAGAAGGAAGCCGGGAAACCCCTGGGCCTCCCTCTTCTCAGTCATTTCACAAGCATCCCTGAGCACCTGTTATAATACCAGGTCTGCACTGGGCATGTGCACAGGAATGGCTACTAGAAAAAAACTTGCTCTTAGAGCAGGTCAGACTAGGAGCACAGAGGAAGAAGATAGGAGGGCATTTGGACCAGGCAAGTGAGAGAGGGTTTCACAAAGGAGTGAACTTCGACCTGGATCTCAGAGAATGCCACTGACTCTCCTACGAATAGCAACTGCCCCTCTTTGAGTCACAGGGGGAGAAATCCTTAAATCACCTTGGGTTGGTGCCGCTGCCCTGAGATAAACCCCGAAGATTCTCACAGAACTGGAACAAACTACTAAAAGGAGCCCCAGGAAGGTGAACATCCAAACCCGAATCCAAGATTTTAAGATCTTCCTGGGGCGCGGTGGGGGGCAGGCAGGAGGTGCACAGCCCTGAGTAGGACAAAGTCAATAACAGCCAAGACCAGCTTCTATTTGTAAAATACCTGCTCTGCTCCTGGGAATATCCTCTGAGGGAAATTGGTCATCGATTGCTAGGAAACCAGCCATCCCTGCTGGGTGTCTGCTCCCTGCCAGGTTTGCACGTGTTTTTCCCCGGCTCCTGCCTCCTCTCCTCTCAGCATGAACACACAAACTACCAACATATGTTCCAGCTGACGCCCCACGTCTTTCTGAATAAAAACGCTGGCGTGTCAGGACAATGTCTTGCAAACTGAGGCTCTCCAAACCGTGTGGACCATGGAAGCAGCGTCCCCGAGTTCCCACATTTTGCTCTGTCTGGTCTTCTGTTTCCAGGGCTGATGGTGAAAGCAAACTCTTGGCCTCACTGAGAACCCCGGCATGAGAAGTGGGCCTGCCTTGCTGCAGGTGGGAATGAATCGTATAAATGTTGCAGTGCACAGCAAGGAGCTAAGCTCAGTGAGCACCTTCAAGTGCTATCAGCTCCATGTTGGACCAACACCTCTTTAAGACCCAAGTGTGACGCCAAGCATGCACACACCTGCATGGGCGTGTGCTGTTCCTTCAGGACGCCCTGGTGTAGCCAGAATTAGACTTTGGCCATGACCTACATACATAAATTCTAATGTTGTCGCTCAGAGTTAGGGAAACAGAAAGGACTCTTATCAGTAAACGAGTATTTGACACCAATACAATCATTATGAAACTCCCTCTTGTCCATGGCATGGCAAAACCCTATGACTCAGGAAGCAGAAATACCTGGCCCCTGAAAATGTTGACTGCCCACCAGTGTGCCATCTACTGCATACCAGGAGACAGTTTGGTATTTGGGAAGGACTGTGGGCTTTGGAATTAGACAAATCTGGGTCCAAGTCGCAAGCCTGCTGACTTCTGACAGATATTTTCAGATACCTAAGCCTCACTTCTGAAATAGAAATCATAGGACCAGCCTGACCGGTGTGGCTCAGTGGTTGAGCATTGACCTATTAACCAGGAGGTCTCAATTCAATCCCCAGTCAGTGCACATGCCCGGGTTGCTGACTCGCTTGATCCCCAGTAGGGGGCATGCAAGAGGCAGCCAATCAATTATTCTCTCATCATTAATGTTTCTATCTCTCTCTCTCCCTCTCCCTTCCTCTCTGAAACCAATCAAATATATTTTTAAAAGAGAAATAATGGGATCTACCTTACAGAGTTATTATGAAGACCACAGGATAACTCATGTAGTCCCCGAGCAGTACCCCCATCCAAGGGTACTCAGTGCATGTGCCTCTTTCTCCTCTCCTTCTAGCCTCCTTAGGGGCAGCCTCTCTCCATCCTCTGTCACATCGACTGCTTCTTTCACCCGGGAGTGCTCGCTAGGGTACAGTTAAAACACATCTTAGAGAACTTCTGATCCTTCTGAGCTCCTCCTTCCGGAGCCTCATGCCACAGACTGAACTTTGAACTCTACCTTCCAAATGGTCCTTAGGATATTTCTGCCCAAACCCGACGATCACAAATGCTAATTTTCTGTATCTAAGATTTGCCATCACATGCATTAATCAGCTCACGAATCCTCTGGGGCCTTGCTTGCTTCCAGAGTAGCAGTTCCCTTAGTCACTTCCTCTCCTGTCGGAGAAAGAACTTGGTCTCCAAGGTGATTCCTGTTCTCTGATGTGGGGAGGACGTCAGCGTTACACAAATGGTGTGCTTGCTATCGATCTGTTTTCTCTGATTTTAAGATTTCTGTGAGAAACTGGTTGGGGTTTTATTTTTAGCAAATGGATGATTCCTTCTCCCTGTACACATGTCCATCTGTCTTTCTGTTGGACACAGCCACCCCAGATGCCAAGGAAAGCTTGCTTTGCCTTGTCTAGACAGGCCTATCCATCTTAAGAGCTTCGTGCTGAGGAAATGGTTGCAGGCCTTTGGTACTATGATCTTTAATGGTCATATTTTTTACACATGAAGCCATGGAGTCATTTGTAGTCAACACCTTGAGTTGGAATTTTACTGAATAATTCACTGTTCCCCGTGCTATGTCTTATGCTTCCCTGCCTCTGTTCATGTTGTTCTTTCTGCCCAAAATGTCATTTCTCATACATTCATGCCTTTGATGAAAAATATGTATTTACCAGCCTATTATAGGGTAGGTGCCATGCTGTGTGTTGGGAATTCACGGATGGGCAAAACAGAGTCTGTCCCTTACATGTTATCTTAAGAGCAATAAGGAAACACGGAGCCATCTTCGGGCAGGCACTGAAGATGACTGGATGATCAGAGGGGAAAGAGCATTTTGGCTGCAGGGTGAAGAATAGATGGAAGAGGACGGGTGTGAGTGTGGGGATTTCCGCTTTTGCCCATGATAGAAAAACTGGCACTAGAGTCACCCTCGGCCATAAGTCACTACATACCTGGACTGAGTCTATAAGCAAAGTGCTGTCTGGGAGTGGTGAGGGACAGCACAAGACCATGGTCCCTGAAACAGAGAAAATCAGATTCCCCAGGTCTCCATCCGGGGACAGTTTCCTAACTGTGAAGCGGGGAGGCGGAGCCCAGACAGAGCACGATGCTTCCGTGGGCCTGGGCAGACAGGGACCAGGTTTTGAAACTGCTGAAGCGACTGGGATCCGTGAGGCAGGTGGTCACAGAGGAGGGAGCTGTGCAGAGCCGGTCCCCAGAACTCTGTGGCAGGAGGAATGGGCTGCACATGCATAGGGCAGGGCTGCGCAAGGCCTACCAGGAGGTGCTATTACAAGAGTGAAAGTGGACCAGAAATGCTAGAGGTCGAGGAGTTCTGGGAGGTGTTGGAATTCTGGCCCAACCAGAGTGTAGACGTCTTTTTAGCACCTGGGGATCCAGTAAGGACATCAGAAAGGCCATGCCTTAGAGTAACAACCATGTCCTGTAGCAGGGTCCCCAAATAGTGGCTCCTATAATAATCAATTTATAATCACAAGAATAGCGTATAAAGCATAGCCACCTCTGTTAGTAAATAAAGTTTTAGTGGAACACATTCGTGCCCATTCCTGTGCATTCAGGCTATAATGACAGAGTTGGTTATTTGCTACAAAGACCATATTGGCCAACCAGCCTAAAAAGAGTTACTGTCTGGCCCTTATGAAACGTTTTCTGAACGTGGCCCTAGCATAAAGATTACTCTAGACCGGCTCTACTAAAGCCTAAAAATAAGCCTCAACAACATCCACAGCGGATTTTGAAATTTAAGTCTTAGGAAGTTAGAGGAGCTCAGAAGCAGACATTAGAGCCAGAAAGACCTGGATTTGATCTTCAAATCTGCCTCTTCCTGATATATGAGAAATGGAGAGATTAAAAGGTAGTCCGCAGAGTCTTTGAGAGCATCAGGATAAGAAAGTACTTAAAACCTCCGGCCCCTACCTGACCAGTAATAAGCTCCATCCCTTTCATTCAAGGCCATCAGCGCCTGCTATTGCCTTTCAGATGTGTTTCAGTCTCAAAAGTCCCATTGATGGTACTTCTCAGTAAGGCTCACTTTCCACCAGCCCAGTCCCTGGCCAGCCTCGGGTATGAACTCCTCCCTGGGGTAGGCGGGTATACCTTCTGGTGGTATTTCCTGTGTTCAGCCAGATTGTTTATTCCTTCCTTTCAGACCCTTCCTTCTTTGCCCATCAACTCCCTCCACATAAAGCACAGAGGATAGAGGATCCGTGTGAAAATGATCCCCGATGCAGATTTCAGGAGAGTTCTGTTAACATAAAAACCTTCAAACCTGTAAAGAATTTTTGTGAGTTCATTTGAGCCAAACTGTCGACAGTTGCCGGGAAGCAGAATCTCAATGGGTTGGGATAATGCTCTGGAGAATGGCAGGTTTTCACCTATTTTTATACATTGCATCAAAGGAGGAGACGTAAGTGGGTTCCAGGAAATCCATTGGTGATAGATTAGGGAGGCGGGAGAAAGCAAAGTAGGGAAACGTCTGGGATTGGATAAAAAGTAAAATGATAGACACATTACTTAAGTGGGTACAGGATAGTTGACAGTCAACAATTAACATGATAACAATAACAATGAAGGAATTTATGGTCTCTGTCCTGGAGCCCAGGCACATTTGGTTGTGCCTCAGGAGGGGGGGGGGGGGGGAAGGAGTTACAAGTTATTCTGACATTTCAAGGATATGTTATCTTAGATGCAAAAAGACGATAGGCTCAGTTAAGGTAAAAATAGACCTTGTCAGGGGAAATACTGACCTAGGACATAACTACTCACCATAACTGCTTTTAGTTAAAGTTTAATTTCAGACCGTCCTTTGTGGTTACTGTAGGTCTTTAAGTTTGCATGACCGCCATGCAGGCCTTCCCTGACCTTGTCAGGTTAGCATGTGGCCCCTCTTGTCCACAGTTCCATGTCTTAGGTTGAAGGTTTTCGAATTAGCAACCCAAGGCCATTTCACGTCTTTCCATACGCTGTTCCCGCTTGTTGGAATGTCATCTCCCCTAAATGTATCTTATCTACAAGGTGGATAAATTCGTTGTATAACAGCCCAGCCTTTCATAGTCACTCCTTTCCATCGCTCCCTAACACACACACCCATATGCACACACAGAGGCACATGGACATATATTCATGCTAATTACTATTTTATTTCATAACTCTTTCCCCATGCTACCCTTTCCTTAAACTGTAAACTCACTTAGAATGGAGACCATACCATCCTTATGTGGAAACACACTCAACCAAATAATACTGCCTCCAGCTATAACCACTTTCGAAACAGAACAGTTCCACCCATAGGAAACTCTTCAAGGCAGTTGAAAGCATCAGCCTCCAATTTGGGACGTGCCTCCTCAGGCATGGTCATTGCGGTCAATGCATTGGGTCTTCGCAGCCACCCAGATCATCCTCCCGAAGCCCTTACTCCCCGACAGCCCTGCTGCCCAAGTTCTCTATTACTGGGTAGCTCTGTGCTGCTGGATGCTCACATTGCGCTTGAAAAGAGAATTCAATTGCAGGAAAAGTGCCAGGAGGACTCACTCCCACCTGCTTCTTGCGAACAGCAAACAGAACCCTTCAGTGGGTCCTTCTCCCTCTCCAGGGTGATTCAGACACTCATTTACGCCTCACAAGTACACCTGAGGCCTGTGCATGAGTTCTTTTATCTCTGTTAGCTTAGCTTTCTCCGCCACCAAAATGGGAATAATACTAATGCTAATGCTAATACTAATATTAATACTAATATTAATACTAATCTACTACTTCATAATCTTGTGAGAGTTCATTGGGTTAAGTATACAAAGTACAGAAAACCATGTCTGGTATGTGGAAGGAGCTCAATAAATAAATGTTCGGTGGTATTAAAGGATCTCTTTCCCCCAAATCTCCTTTATCAGGGGTGAGGAGGTCAAGAGCTCTGAAGCAGTCCCTCCCACCTCCTTTTGCAGGTCCTCCATGGTAGGCTTACCCCTCACTAAGTGGTAACATTGTTGTTTTGGGGCCTCTGAAGGCTCTGAAGCAGGAAAGGGTTCATTGGTGATTATTTCTATGACTTCTTATTTTAGAGGCACCGATAAGCTACTAGTACATATTCAATTACCACCCGCTCTATGCCAGCTTAGTGAGGTCTGCACCCAGGCCCCTGCCCTACGGGTCATATGCAGAACCTCTACTGTGTGGTTTTGGTGTTCCCCTGACAGAGCCCCAATTCCACCGTGACCTCTGCCCCTCCAGGGTAGGGTTGCAAGAGCTCTTGGAGTGTCTTTCTCCTGAGCAGCCCCAAGCCCCAAGAGCAGATGACTTGAATGCCCCTGCTCTCAGCGCCCTCTGTGGGAGATGCTGTCCAGTGGGCCCAGGACACAGGCTGTGGAGGCAGAAGAGACACCTGGCGAATGCCTCTCCCCTCCCAGCTCTCGGCAGTCTGAGGGTGCCCGGCTGCCCTTCCCGGGGCAGCATTTCTACAGTCAACACCATGCCCGCCTTACAGTGGGCACCTGCCAGGTCATTCCTCTGGCCACCTAGCTCCCAGCCCTGTCAAGAACTCACTAGATGACTTCTGCCACGTCCCTGCCCTAAAATGATTACCTTACAAAGGGAACAAATCACACTGGTTGATCTTCGGCTGAACAATGTTCTCAGGACCCACGATGGACAAGAGGAGAGTAGAACTCAATCTGCTCAGACCTACGTGTACCAGGTGCTCTGCACACACTGCCTCCCTTCCGCCTCCAGCAGGCACAGTCCTTCCTTTCCAGAAGGGGAAACTGCAGGCCAGGTGGTGGGTAAGAGAGTGCCCAAACTGGGCCTGGACCCAGGGCTGGTGGACAGCAGGCCCCTGCTACCATGCCACCTCCCAGTTCACGGTTTCATGGAAGGAAATCAGAGCAAAACACGCAAGTTGGCGAAAGGCCCTTGCTGGAAGGTCACGGAGAGGAGATGGTGCCGACCCCATCCTCTTGATCATCCTCCCTGACCCAGCAATGGTCCACTGATCTCTCAGCTCCGTCAGCAGGCCCAGCCCCTGCGCAGCCTGGTGGGAGGCAGACCTTCTCGATGCTGTGTAATCATAGGCTTTGAAATTGGGTTACAAGGCAAACCATCTCTCATTTCCTCTGGTAAGAGAAAAGCTATTCAGTGGCGGTCTCTTCCCTCTCAGGACCCCTCCAGAGTTGTTAACTCTCTGGAAAACACTGCTTGGGAAATAGCACTTGAAGTGCGGCCTGGGGAAGCGGAGGGTGATGGGATTTTAATGTGGTCCACGCTGTGAGCCCATCCCGGCTGTCTGCAGAGCCTTGTGCTTAGACCTCAATTATCCGGTCTCTCCATCTTCCACCATCGCCACAGCACATCTCATTTCTCAGACCAGCCTGGGGCTCCTCTGTGATAACCTTCATTTTCTGCGCACAGCTTGGTGGCGGCAGCAGAGGCCGCTGGTGATAGGAGGTGCGGGGGAGGGAAGGCAATGATGGCTGTCTTCTCTGTGGCTGAGGATGGAGAGACCAAAGTCAAGATAGCCTTGAAGCTTCCTTGTGAGGACAGTGTCTGCCTTTTACATCAAAGGGGTCCCAATGGCTGTGACATCTCAGGCCAACAGTCTGCACATGTCCACAAAGTTCTGAAAGGGGTGTGATTGAGTTTTGCAGGGATGAGGGGGCGTCTGGAGGTGCCAGGAGAGGAGGTCTGTAATCTAACTGTTGTCAAGGAGAAGAGCATTTTCCAGGATGAAGGACCATCAGGAAGTGGGCCAGGGGCCTGCAGAAGAGAATCGTAGCCGCCATTGACTGGTCATCGATGAAGTCATGGACCTCAGTTTCGACGTCACTATGATAGCAGTTTTCTCTCTTGGAGCATTTCTGCCTGGGAAGGGGTCCATCCCGTTCTTCACAGCCCCACGGGCACTGCCCTGGCCCAGGCCCTCTTCATGTTCCCTGGAGCAGAGCGTGGCCCAACAGCATCCTGACCTCAGGCTGCAGCCTCTGCCAGACCAACTCCCTGTGGCCGCCACAGGGATCTTTCCAGAATGTAAGCCTGATTGTGATAGTGTCCTGTTAAAAATCACCCTTTGATGGCATTTTTATAAAGCTAGACTAGCGTACATATTTGTCACACAAAGTGCTGAAAACACACATGAACAAATGTTAACAGTAATTATTTTGTGTTGTGGGTGTACACATGGATTGTTTTCCCTTTGCATTTTCTTGGTATTCAAGTTTTCTGCACTGAGCTTAAGATAAATAGTGTTTCTTTTTCTACATATAAAAATATCATCTAAAAATATTAAGAAATCCTTCTGCATAGAATGAAGCCCAAATTCGCCTTGCATTGAACTCATTGAGAGCTTTAAGCGATCTTTTAATGGTCTTGTTGCGCTCCAGTTCACAGGCCGCCAGACAGAGGCTTCACACATGCTGTTCCCTGCCTAAAATGTAACCCCCTTCCCTCATCTCCACCATCATTTTCTCTACTACCTACACCCCCATCCTCACCATAGCTTTTTCTGCCTATTGAACTTCTAGTCATCCTTTGAGGCCCACTTCAAATGTACTTCCTCTAGTAAACCTTAATCCCCTCACCCAAGTTATTGCCTCCTTCTCTCTGGGCTCACAGCACTTGCTAATATTCTCCCTTCACCTCATCTCCACTAGGTTATGAGGGATTCAGTGTCTCCCATCTCTAGGTGAGGAAACCAACACCCAGTAGTAGCCAGTAGGGGATATGGCCAGGACCCAACCAGTCTGTCTGGCTCTAGAGTCTTTGTTATTTAACTAGGATGCACTAGAGCTTTCATACAGCTGCTATCTGTCCCAAGCTGTGAGTAAGAAGTGTTTCAGTGTGGGTGTTATCTATGAGGGTCCCTTCACATCCCTGCAATTGTCCACCCTGATTAGGCCTACCACATCCATGTCAGACATATTAGCCCTCTAGATTGGGTGGTCAGGGAAGGCCTCTGCGGAGTCGTATAAACTGAGATGTGAGTGATGGGAAGAAGCCCTATATGAAGATTCAGGGAAAGAGATTTCAGGCTAAGGGAATGGCAAGTGCAAAGATCCTGGGGTGATTACAGACTTAATTTGTTCCAGGGACAGCAGGAAGTTCAGCACGGCTGGAGTGGATTGGGCAAGGTTGAGAATCTTGGGAAGATAGTCAAGGGCCTGACTATAACTTATCACCTAGCAAGGATTTGGAGATTTGTAATGGTAAGGGGAGTCATTAGCAGTGTAATCAGGGGAAATGCACAGAGTGAAATGAGAGTAGAGCTGCAGAGGAGTGCCAGGCCTATAGACTCCAAGTCTAGTGCTCCCCCCACTATCCTGCAAGCCCAGTGCACAGTGACAGCCTCACTTGCTCCCTCTGATTTCCACTCCAGTTTACTAGACTTGCAGAGTGATGGACTTCGTATTTTCTTCTAATTAAATACTGAGCCAAATGAGCAGGGAGATGTGCTTCTGCATAGAGCAATGTCTCTTCCTGAGCATATCTTTATCCCTTAAGGAGGAACAAAGCATGATAATTGGTAACCAATTAATGTTCATTTCTTATTTTTGTAATCATTTTTAAATTTTCAATTACAGTTGACATACAATATTATATTAGTTTCAGGTGTACAACCCAGTGATTAGACATTATATAACAACTTACTAAGTGATTATCCCAATAAATCTCATACCCATCTGACACCACACATAGTTATTAGAATATTATGAACTGTATTCCCTTTGCTGTACTTTATATCCTATGACTATTCTGAAACAACCAATTTGTACTTAACTCCTTCACCATTGTCACCCGTCTACCATCCTCCTCCCATCTAACATAAAAGTATTCTCTGTATATTTATGAGTCTGTATCTATTCTGCTTATTTGTTTATTCTTTTTTATTTAGATTTAATTGTTGATATGTATTTACTGCCATTTTATTGTTCGTAATTTTAATTTTTTTTTCTTCTTCTTAAAGAAGGCCTTTAACATTTCATGTATTACTGGTTTTGTGGTGATGAACTCCTTCAGGTTTTTCTCATTTGGGAAGCTCTTTATATGCCCTTCAATTCTAAGTGATAGTGTTGCTGGGTAATCTTGGTTGCAGGTCCTTGCCTTTCATCATTTTGAATATTTTTTGCCACTGCCTTCTGGCCTGCAAAGTTTCTGAGAAATCAGCTGACAGTCTTATGGAAGTTCCCTTGTCAGTAACTAACTGCTTTTCTCTTGCTGCTTTTGAGATTCTCTCTTTGTCTTTACCTTTTGCATTTTAATTATGATGTGTCTTGGTGTGGGCCTCTTCAGGTTCATCTTGTTTGGGACTCTCTGTACTTCCTGAGCTCATATGTCTGATTTCTTCACCAGGTTAGGGAAGTTTTCAGTCAGTATTTTTTCAAATAGGTTTTCAATTCCATGCTCTCTCTCTTCTCCTTCTGGCACCCCTATGATACAAATGTTGGTATGCTTGAAGTTGTCCCAGAGGCTCCTTACACTATCTTCATATTTTTGAATTCTTTTTTCTTTTTGCCATTCTGATTGAGTATATTTTTCGCTCTTATATTCCAAATCCCTGATTTGATTCTTGGCTTCATCTACTCTACTGCTGATTCCCTTAAATTCTTCATTTCAGTTAGTGTATCCTTCATTTCTGACTGGTACTTTTTTTATGGTTTCTATGTAATTTTGCATGCTGTTGAAGTTCTCACTAAGTTCCTTGAGCATCTATATAACCATTGCTTTGAACTCTGTATCTGGTAGTTTGCTTTTAGTTCCATTTCATTTAGTTCTTTTTCTGGAGAGTTCTCCTGTTCTTTCATTTGGGACCTGTTTCTTTGTCTCCATGTGTTTGCTTCTATGTATTGGGTAGAGGTGCTACATCTCCTGGACTTGATAGAGTGGTTTTGTATAGTAGGTGTCCTGGAGGGCCCAGTGGCACAGTCTCCCCTGTCACCCAAGCTGGGTGCTCTAGGTGTGCCCCCATGAGGGCTGTGTGCTGTCCTGTTGTAGTTGAACCTTGATTGCTGTTGGCATCACTGAGAGGGATTGACCCCAGTCCCATCGACTACAAGGACCAGCTGTGACTATAGCAGAGGAGCTGCTGTGCAGGAACTGACCCCACAGAGCAGGACTTACTTCAGTGGGGCTTTGGTGCTCACCAAGGCTACCCTTGAGTGTGTCACTTGTAGAGATTGTAATTGATGTGGTCTGAAGCTGTCCACTGGATACATTGGCTCTGGAACCTCCCACAAGGTACAAGGTCAGCCTGTGTTCTGCTCATGGCCGCCCAGCATGATCTACAGAGTGATCTGCAGATGGCTGCTACTTGTGCTGGGCTTGAAGGTTCCCAGGAGAGGCTAAGCTGTGAGCCAAGGGTGGCTGCTGCTAGTGCTGGGCCTGGGGCCACTTAGCAAGAGGTACAGGTCATGCAGAGGCCAAATGCTGCTTATTTGAGAGATTTGAGGAAAGTCCAAAGCTTGAGGCAAGAGAGGCCATTTGTATGGAAAAGCCACTGGAAATAGCTTGGGTGGGCCTGCAAGTTGGATGGGGCTGAGTCTCAGGAAATCATTAGGCTGAGGTGAACAGTGTGAGCCAGGTTGATGGAGACTTAGATATGGCACCCACCCTCCAGCTCTCTGTGTGGGGGGAAGGAGTCTCAGAAAAGGAACAATGGCCTCTGCCAGTCCTTCCTTCTGAGAGAAAGCTGCTCCTTAGTTCTCATCCTGATGCCAGGCAATTTAGTTCCTCCCTATATGTCTCTGGTGCCTTCCAAGCTGCTACCCCCGTGTTGGAGCTCAGAGGCAGTGAGTCTGTGTGTGGCTATTTAAGAGGAACTACCTGGGACCCCAGCTGCCCTCTGTATTGCTCAGCCACAATCCCCACTGGTTTTACAGTGAGAAGTTATGGGATGTTCTCTTCTTGGCACTGCAATCCTGGGCTGAGGGTTCTGGTATGGGGCTGGAACCCCTCAGTCCTCAGGGTGGTAGGAGAACCTCCGCAGCTGAGATATCACACGATATTTATCTACCACATCTGTGTGTGGAATCAGATCATACTGCACCTCTGCCGCTCCTACCAGTCTCAATGTGACTTCTTCTTTATTTCCCTAGTTGTAGGATTTCTATTCAGCTAGACTTCAGGCAGTTCTGAATGATGGTTGTTCTGTAGTTTAGTTGTAATTTGGTGTGGTTGTAGAAGGATTCGAGTACCACATTTACATACCTAATGTGCATTTCAAACTTTATTTTAATTATTTTGTCATAAGTTGTCTTCATGTGAAATATTCCATGCTAATTAAATCCTTTTCATAGTCTAATGAAAGCCCCCGTTTTCCTTGATGTGCTGGTTAAAAAGAAAGCAACATCAGACTTACAGCTCATGTAATTTGAGTTAATGGCATGAATCCTGCTTTGAGCTTTCACATGATTATTGAACTAGTGATCTCTTAATACTGGCTGTACTTTTGTTATATACAATTATCACACAATTGCCCTGTTATATCTGAGAGAATGCATTCTAACAAGACAGGTCTCCACAAACTTGGCTGGGGAAATGCTTGCCCTGCATTTTATTCTTGGCTGTGAACACTGACTGGGTAGATTGCACCCCCCTGCCACCTGTCATTCCTTACTCTGCATCTTGTCCCTACCTTTTCCTCAAAATTGGTCACTGTGGCTTTGATGTTAGGCATTGAGCACCTGCTCTGTGCAAGGAGCTGTTCTGAGGACTGAAAAATCTAGTGCACAGTGGATGAGCGCCTGCTATCAAATTGTGTCCCTGCTACAAGGAGGCAGGGGTTCCCAAACACAGGAGGGAGATGGTCAGAAGCTGCCTAGGGCAGCAACCAGAGGCAATTAATTAGGACTAAAGGGATGAGCTGCTCCAGCCAAGCCAAGGCCAGAAGCTCTTATTACTAAGTCCAGTGGGAGGGAGAGAGGGAACTCTAGGTTTCTGCAGGATGGTGTGACTGTCCATACATTGGGTGCCAGGGAGCAGGAAGGCTTGTAGAAGATGGGACTCTCGGTCTCTGAGCAATGGCACAGTTGTGATCAGATAAGATACCTGATTCCAAAGTTGGGTCCAGACGAGGGAGAGAGGTGGACAGCAGCCAAACAATGGGTTTGGGCCCTGCCCCATGAGTATTTAGAATGGTGCTTTTAAGAATAGATGAACCTGCTTCAATATACATAGACTCACAAAATCTATAAACTCTCAAACACAATACAAGTGTATTTCTTGTTCATTTAATAGTCAGAGGTGGGTGTAGCTCTCTGACAGGGCTGCTCTGACCATCCTCCAAGGTCACTTAGATCCCCGGACTCTTTCCATGTTGCAGCTCTGCCATCGTCTAGGACAGCGCATCTGCAAGTGTGGTCCTTATGCCAGCAGCATCGGCTTCTCACCTGGGGACTTGTTAGAAACGCCCCTGCACAGGCCCTTCTCTGGGCCTACTGGATCAGAAATGCTGGGTGTGGAGACCAACAAACTGTGTTTTAACCAGCTGTCCAGTGGGTTCCGGTGCATGCATGAATTTGAGAACCTCTGGTCTAGGACCTGGTTGCCATCTGCATCCAGCAAAAGAAAAAAGAAAGCATGGATGAGGCACCTGAAGATTCAGAGCCTTGACCGTAGTGTGGCATGCATCCCTCCCCCCAGCACTGCCTCAGTAAGAACTAGTCACATGGGCACGCTGAGCTGTAAAGAGGGCTGGGCATGAGGGCCCACGCCGGCTAGCATCCTCCCCGCTAGAAGTACACAATGTGGAACAAAAGAAAAGAATTTTTCCTGCCACGAAACATGAACCAGGGGCCTGAGGAGAAAAGGAGCTGGCAGAATTGTCAAGGGACCCAGGAAAGCAAGAAGCAGGTTTCCCCAGCATCCTTCTCTGCTGGAGAAGGGGCTTTTGTCAAGTGCCTGGGCTCACCCTGCCTCAGGACCATCAGGAAACTGATGTCAGAGTGGCCACATACCTCGCCAAGGTCACAGAGGTAGTAAGTGACAGAGCCACAGCTTGACCCCAGATTGCCTGGTGCCGATTCTAGGTCTGATTATTACACTCAGATGTCTCCAAAATGCCAGCACTTTCAGACCATGTAATTGAATTTTTGATTCTTGAAATAGGCCTGTGTAGCTCTTGTATATCCATTTACAGTGAGAGATAGTACAAGTGAAGGTACAAGCTGGTGATGAGAAAACATAAAGGAGGAAGAATGCTGATCAAAGAGCACAAAGAAGATTCCTTAGAGGATATGATGATTAAGAATGAATAGGGGGAGTATATGTATGTCTTGTCTATGTATGTCTATTCATATGTGTATACGTGTATACATACATTGTATATATGTGTATATATACACATGCATATTAACTCATTATAGACAACACAGAAAGAAGAGAAAACTTTACCCATAAATGCACCATATGGCCTAATGAGCCTGGTGCTCCACTCCTATGAAGAGTCTTCAGTAGGAGTAGGAAGAGAAAGATTTTGTAGAAAAATCATATGCAGGATCTCAGAGGAGGAAAGTCCTAGGGGGACAAGTCCCAGGCACTTTTGGACAACACCAGTCAGATATGCCCGGAGTAGAATGTGATGAAGATAATACTGAACCAATGGATAGGGCGCCAAATATGGGCGAAGCTGAATGAATGTCAAGCTAAAGAGTTTATTCTTTAAATAATGAGGATCCAGGAAAGAGTTTTGGGAAGGCCTATTTCAGATTTGTGAAGTAGAAAGATCACAATAGGGGTAATGAATAGAATTGAAGGAGAAAAAATTGCTAGAAGGCAAGTAGTTAAGTAAGGAGGCTTTTGCAGTAGGTTAAGGGAGAGAGAAGAGGCTGTGGAATGAAAAAGACAGGAGTGGGTAAGGAGGGGAGAATCATTGATAGGATGTGGTTGGGAGGAGGGAGGAGTGGAGGATGGAGGAGATGTTTCTGTTGTCTGTGACAAGGATTTGGGGGGACATTAAAAATAGAGCATGACAGGAACTCAAATTTTGGGGGAAAAGATTATATGGTGGTTAAACAACTATACATGTGTCAAAACTTTTCCTTTTGATTTTTAAAGAATTTTTTATTTTTTCAATTAAAGTAGACATATTAGTTTCAGGTGTGCAACAGTGATTAGACATTAATTTGTCAAAACTTACTAACTGTCTGCTTTAAAAGTATAAACTTTATTGCATGTGAGTTTATACCACAGTAAACCTCATTTTTTTAAAAGTGGCTGCAAGATTGAAAAAGACCTGAGTTCAAATCCCAGCTCCCCCTCTTGCTAGCTGTGGCCTGCGTAGCTTATTGAACTTCTCTGAACTGACCCCACGTCCCCCATACACAGAGGCCTGCTGCATGGGGCTTTGTGGGGAGAACTGAGAAACATGTGTAAAGTACTTGGAGAACTTGTCCAAGAGTAATTGCTCAATGATGGGAGCTTGCATGCTCGTAGGGATCACGGGCAGCTTCATTACTGAGGAATTAATCTGTTATTGGAATGACAGAATTGTATAGGCCAATGAATGGCTTGTGGCCGAAACCATCATTCTGATGAAAACAATGTTGAAATCAGGACTTCAGGGAGATGCGGCCTGAACCATTTGCAGTCTGCTCATTCAAGCCTTCAGTGCCTCCGCTCACACTATCCATCTCACTCAGAAACTTTCCGGAAGGGGAGAGAGTGCTGGGGGAAAGTTATTTTGAGCAAGAGTCCCAAAGATGCCTGGGAGGCTGAGCACAGTCCCTGGCACACAAGGGGGATTGATTTTAATGGACTTTTGCTTCCCATTAATTTTCAATCATCTTCATAGAGCAAAATGAATGAACTCTTTTGTATATAATTGCGATTGAGTTAAACATTTTGCATTCATTGGTCTCATTTAGTCTCCGCAAGAAGACTATGACATAGAAACTATGGTTGTTCTCATGACACTGATGAGGAAACAGACTGAGAGAGATAAAGGCACTTATCCAAGGTCACAGTAGTTAGGGGCAGAGCCTAGATTCAAGCCCTAATGTCCTGGCCCAGTGGGTCTTAACAATACATAACCAAGTGAAGGATCCAGGAACCCAGGGCGAGGCCCAGATGTATGGAGCAGAGTGCCCGGGTTCAGCACCTGGACATGCAGTGTGTGGGCATGTGTGCTGCCGAAAGGGCTACTTGGGGAAGCAGTATTTGCATTAGAGTCTTGGGAGCTAGGTAGAGTCTGGAAGTCCCGGGCCCAGCGTGCGCTATGCTTTGGGGCCCTTTGTATTCTTTCTCCCTCATTGAAAGCAGTCCTGGGCAATCCTATAAGGATGCTCACTCTTTCCCATGCTGCTTTTCAGGGGGGCAATAAACTCCAAAGTCCTGACAAAGAGGAAGTCTTGACAATGCAGTCTCCCCTGGCTGCAGGTAATGCACTTTGCAGCAATGCCCTGTGCTTCTATGAGGATCTCTTCCTAGTCTGTTATTACCTGCTGGCTCTGCTCAGGTGAGTGCCCATTCCACTCTGTGCCTCACTCCCCCATCTGTAATTCGTGGGTGGGCAGACCTAGCAGTTCTCTGGGCTCATTTCCAGTTTGGATGCTGCAATAGAGTGAGCTACACTTCCTGTTTATGTGGCAACTGGTTTGTCAGCCATGCGATCACTCTGATTTGAGGCGGTGTTCTGGGACCCCCAAGCCCCCTTTATTTAGAAGTCCAAAGATTGTGGCCAGAACCACCAAAATATTGCTTCTCTCTGAACAAATCTGTAGGAGTCAATTTTTTTTTTAAAGAGAGAGAGTGAGATACATAGGCAAAATCTTCAATTCTAGAAATAGATCATCAAACTTACAACCTCTAACAACGTGGCGGTTGAATCAACACCATTTTACTGGTAAGTGTTAACTTGTCAACCTTAAGGTGTCAAACTGATTCTGTTATTTCCCTCAACATTGAAGGTACACAAATAACATATTGATTTTTTTTGAAGACAGATAGCAAAACACCCAGTTAGATCTGTTTTGCAAACCGCACATTATAGGATTTAGGAGTCTGGGAGAACATGACGAAGGATTATCCTTTTAAGAGAATGACACACACATAAGGAAGTACAAAAGGGATTGTGTATGATTGCAACCATGATGTAAAACGTATGAAGAACACATGTACATGAAGAGGCGAGATTGCACTCAGCTGAAAAAAGAATGGAACTGAATTTGTTCAGTTAACACACATTTATTAAGCATGTTCCATGTGCTCATCACTCTGCTGGGGGTCCCAGTGAACAAGACTTGGTCCCTGCCCTCAAAGAATTCACCATGGAGTGGAGAAACCCACATCCACCTACCAGGACCATGCTCCTGGGAGCTGTGTCAGACTTGAGAACCCAAAGGAGTGACTAACTCTATGTGATGACAAGGAAGACTGGTTCCCTTTGCCCTGATGATAAATGGCAGAGTCTTCACCATGGTTGACAAGTCCTCCCTCCATGGGCCCTGGTAGACACAACTAGCCTCTTCTCTCCTTCCCTTCTCCTCTTCAACCTCTACACCACGTGCAGTCCTTTGGGCAGCACTGTTCTGAGTTGAATTATATCCCCCCAAACAAAGTCAAAGCCCTAATTCCTAGTACCTGTGAATATGACCTCATTTGGAAATAAGGTCTTTGCAGATTGTCAAATTGAGATGATGTCATTCGGGTGGGTGCTAATCCAATATGACTGGGTCCTTATAAAAGGGGGAAACAGAAACATGCAGAGGGAAGATGATGTGAAGACACAGGGAAAACTCCATCAAGGGAGACCTGAGGCCACTGGAAACCAGGAGGGAGGCCTGGAACAGCAAGAACCAACCCTGCTGACACCTTGATTTTGGACTTCCAGCCTCCAGAACTATGAGACGGCACATTTCTTTTTGCTGAAGCCACCCAGCTGGTGGTTCTTCATCGTGAAACTAATAAAGGCCTGAGCTCATTCAGTTCTAGGCCCTCACATCTGCTATTCCCTCTGCCTGGAACATGCTTCTTTGCCTGCCCCTTCACTGGGCTAACTCCTCCCTAGCTAGATGTCACTTTCTAGAGTGAAGTCCCTTGCCACACATTCCCAGGGCACTATATAGGTCTCATGTTGTGCCATACACACCCTCATGCTGAGCTGCGCTTCCTATGAGAGTCAAGTAAGAGGGTGATTGTGGCTGTAGTTTGCAAGCCGTAAGGCCCCGGGCACATGGACTGGGTGTTTATTATCAGTATCATAACCAGGACTGGATTGGTTATGCAGCCGTCCCCACTGCGGCGCTTTTGCAGGGCTCTGCATATTAAAGTTGTCTGTGTGTTTTCTTGGCAGACAGGAAAAAGGAATTTGCATTTGGGCCTTAAGATGTTTGCATTTGGAGCCGCCTGGCTTGTGTTTCTGCCTGTCTGCCCTCCGCTTTGGAGTCCAGCCGGAGAGCCCTGAAGGGGCCCAGGAGGAGTAAGCTATTAGCATTGAAGGCGCTGGAAACCATTCTAGGGTGAGGAAAGCAGAGCCAAGGGCAGCAGCAGCCTCACCCAGCCCCAGGGAAAGTCCAGAAGGCCTCTCCATCTGGATGTCCATTTCCAAACCTGACCTCTTTGCAAGCAGTAAGCATCCAGGGCCCATTAAAATGCAAGTCACCTGCTGGGCGTCTGAGAAGGAATCTGCTAGTCAGAAATTATCTGCTTTCGGGACTTTGCAGGCTCCATCTTCAGGTGACAGGAGTGTGTCCTACAGAAACCAGTAGTCACTGCCCCTCAGACTAGCTGAAGGCCACATGGCTCATTAGAGGTAGCCATTTTCCCTCTCTGTGCCTCGGTCTTATCTGCCAATGGGGGAAGTACTCTCTTTTGAGCCCACCCCACAGGCTTGTTTGTTGGAGGCTGTGAGTGAAAACCGGAGTTTGAATGGGCTTTGTAAGGTAAGAAGTATATTACAGGTAAAAGAGATTTTTGTTTCTGCTTCCAGCAAACATTCATGATGAGACATGATTTCCACAGCTCTAGTTTATACATCGATCTGAGCCTCCCAGGTCCTCCCAATGGCCATGTCTGTATGGAGATTTGGATGCCTCCTGCCCTCTTCTCATCACTAATCCAATCTTTGCCAACTGGGTGGTATGATGAGTCCCATATGTCTACAGCTTTTTGTCTCTAAGTCCCTTCCAGCTTTGATAACCTACAGTTCCTGGTTCTAAAATCCAACTAAAGAATGCATACCAAAAAGGAGTGATTATTCACAAGCAAGGAAGTCAGGAAAGAGTATGGCAATTAGTAGTTTTTGAGCCAATCATTGTGCTGAAGGCATTTATAACATCTATTCCTTTAATGATCACAGCAGCCATGGAAGGATATCATTAACCTTTTCTGCAGATGAAACTGAGGTTCAGAGAGGTTAAATAACTTCCCCAACGTCATACAGCTAGAAAGTTATAGATAGGAATCGGTTATCTCTGATGCCCCAACAAAGGGGCCTTAGATAAGTCTATCCAGATTCTATCCAATTGCCCTTCCTAGACCCACTTGTTCTGTCCCTTCATTGATGGATGTCACCTGAGACCCAGTTTTCACCATTCTTCTGTGTGCCCTTCAGAATTTTCTGCTCTAAGTTCTTCCCTTGGTTCCTTTTTTACTCCATGCTCCTTGGCCATAGTCAGTCCAACAGTTCTCCTGCCAGCCCCATTTCCTATTAATAATCAGTTCCTTTCCGGGAACCCTGGTTGGTAGCATTTGCCAATTCCCCTGGTGTAAACAGTCCCACTGTAAGCTGCTTCAAGCTCCCAATAAGATGGCAACTAGCTTGCAACATTTCTGACAATTTGTCAATCAGTTCTCATCATGGGCATGAGCCAGCTCCAACACACCACTGGTTAAATATTGGAGGTAGAGCCTACAGGACTCATTGATAGTTAAGATATGGGAGGCAAGGGAAAGAGAACTCCAGGATAACTGATAGTCTATTGAATACCTTTTGGTATCATTTACTGAGGTGGGAAGACTGAGAAAAGCATTCGGTTTGGGAAGGGGCTCACAATCACAATGTCACTCCAATATACTCTCCAGGCTAAACAGAGGGAAATAATATGACCATGCTTTTACTCTTGGGTTTGGGGATAAGGAGAAAAGTTTCTACACTCTTCATAAATAGGAACAATCCTAGGGCCATCTAGAGTATAGCAGTTATGAGCATGCACATCTGAAACCAAGACTATTTTTTTTTTGTCTTCATATTAGTCAGGGTAATGCTAGCTGCTACAACAAATAACTCCTGAAATCTCAATGACTAAATTCAATTTACGTATATGTCTTTCTTATGGAACACACAAACAGCAGTGTGTGGGAGGCTGAAGTAGAGGTGACAACTCTGTTCCACACTGTCATTCAGGGATCCAGGTTGATAGATACTCTGCCACCTAAAAACACATAGCTTCTGACATCAGTCTAGGGATTAATGTCCACTAACAAGAGGAGAAAGAGGGAGATGAGAAGGCACATCAGCTTTGGAACCACCGCTACCAAGAAGTGACATCTTTATTTCTACCGTAGCCTTTGCTAGGAACTGGTCAGTGTGGCCTCATCTATCACAGGAGAGATGAGAAGTGCAGTCCTTACCCGGGCAACCATTTCTCAGCAGCTGCTTCACAGTTTGAAAGGGAGCACATATCCTTGGTGGCCAGTCACTTATCTCTCTCTGCCGCAGTCCCCCAACCCCGCTCTGTCTTGGGCAAGTTATTTAACTACTCAGAGCCTCAGTTTCCTCAATCCTAGTGCTTATCGCATAGGGCTCCTGTGCAGCTGAAAGAAATAATGTCAATAAGGCACTGGGCTATTTATGATCACCCAGCCCAACCCCCTCATTTTCCAGACAAGCCTACCTCACATCAATGTACTTGCTCTCAATCCCAAGCTTTCATCCACAATGCAGAGAACGAGGCCAAATAACTGAAGCATTTTGAAAAACTTTACAGCCTTAGAGGAACCCCTAAGGGCACTGCAGTGTGCCCCTGTGTGCGCAGTACCAACTTTGAAGCCAAGGGACCGGAATTCTAGTCCTAGATCTAACAGCAACGCATTGAATTCTTTGGCGAGTTATTGGAAATCCCTGGGGTTCCCTTCCCTTCTTTGCAGAGTGCGGTGATAATGAATATCCAAGCTCCTCGGGAGGATGAAGTAAGACATATGCCCAAGTGCTCATATGTGGGCCCTTACGTGTGAACGTCTGTCACTTCTCACCAAAGTGAAAACACTTTGAAGGCTGCTTAGGATGCAGTGAGAGAAGACACATCGCTGCAGGACCCACCCCGCAACCACAGATTTCCCTCGATTTCAAAATGACCTGTTTGGTAATCAGCACATAATGCTGCCACCCCATGAGCAGAGGGCTCTTGGCATAAGAAGTCAAAGCTGTTCATTTCCCAAGCCTTCTCCCTCCCGTCCTGCTTCTGCACGCTCAAGGTTGTCCGGGGTCCCAAGCAATCAGAAATGATTTGTGTCAGAGAGCATATTACAAGAATCATTTGTCACTTCTGGTTCGTGTGTAAATTTGAAGAATGATGCCGGGGAGTGATGTGAAGGGTTGTTATGATCAGCAGCAGAACCGTTATGTTAACCTTCTCGGGAGTTAGCTCTGGGGTTCAATGTTGACATGGTCGATGGATTGGGGAAGTATTAATAATGAGAATACCTTACATTTGGATGACTACTTTTTCTCAAAAAATAAAAAGACAGTCATAATGGAATAAAGCAGCGGAGAATGACCTATGGAAAGCGTCTGAATTAGCCTCTGCTACCGAGAGGAACATTGGAGTGCAGAGGGGTTTTGTGTACTGGACACAGAGCTAACTTTCCCATTGATTAGATGGTGCCTTCTTCTTGCAAAAGCTGATGTGCGGGATTAGCATTTTGAACTAGGGATTTAGGGCCCCAGTTTCTAGGCCCAGCTCAGTCTCCAACTGGCTGCGTAACTTCAGGCAAGACACTCTATCTCTCTGTACTTCCGTCTGCCTTTCCAAAAGAAAACGTTGGTGATTCCCCAGGTCTCTTACAGCTCTGTGATTCTGTGCAGTTCATGGGACGTGCTTTTTATCCTTATTTGGCAGATGAGAAAACCGAAAATTCAACTATCTGGAGGGCCTTCTCAGCAGTGGCTTTTGATCTGAATCTTGTGACATAAGTAGACTTTTCTTTAATAGACAGAGGAGGGAGAAGGACACTCCAAGCAGAGAGCATGGCCAAAGGGAAGACTGGGGCAGGGCACTGTCTGGAAATGCTGTGCACGTGATTGTGGCTACATTTTAGGATGTGGGGAAAGGCAGTTTAGAACAGGTCATGGAGAGCGTGGATCATCAAGTTCAAAGGCATAATCTTTCTTCTCCAGTGCTTCTCAACCAGGGCTGATCTTGCCTCCCAGTGGGAATTTGACAGTCTTTGGACACATTTTTGGTTGTCACTGATGACAGGGTTGCTGCTGAACACCTACAGTACACAGGCCAGCTTCAAGCTGACAAAGAGCTGTGCAGCCCATGATGTCACTAGCGCCAAGGTTGAGATGCTGCTCTGGACAGAGAGAGGTTCTCTGCTCTCCTCTATGGAGGATGCATTGCACGGGCCAGGAGCAAGACAAGGCAGGGGCTGCTGCAGCTGTCCAGGGGAAAGGTGATGAGGGTCTGAACTGGGACAGGATAGAGGGGACCAAGTCAGTGGCATGGAGGAGATGGAATTGACAAGGTAGTTTGTCCATCCCTTGTCATAGCACCTTCAGGCTCCAAGCCAGCTGTTTATAGCACCTTCTTCTTTTCTCTTTCTTATCCATTTGCTTTGCTGTCCCAGGAACCAGGGAATGACAAGAGATTTGGGACTACATTTCACCTCCAACATGCTCCACTGGCCCACCCATAGCTGTCTCAGTTTTGATCATACCCAGTCAGTCCTGGAAGGAGAGAGCGGTCAGGAGCTGATGCATGAATGCATTTTGATTTTATCATGATTTGTGTCATTATTCATTTGCTACCCTTTTCTAGCACAGGATTGTTCATTCATTGAGCAGGGACCATGGGGGTCACTTTCTTTGCTGTATTCCCAGAGCCCAGTGTAGTGCCTGACATGGAGTAGAGACTTGGGAAAATGTGCTGAATGAATCAATGAGTGTCCCTGGGCATCATGGGTTAGGCTGGTTGGGCATCACACACTTGCTAAGAGAAGCTGTGGGGCATCCAGCTTGGTGGACTGGATCTCACCCTCACCCTAACTCCCAGCCCCCACCCACTGGGCTGAAGGATAGGCTGGGTGTTGGCTCTGGCTTCCATCACTGTCTAGTGATCAGTGCAGACCTACCTCCCCATAAGTAAGAAGCAAGAAAGAGTAGGGGAGAAGCAGTAGACAGGTGAGAAAGGACTTGACATGTCCCTCACAATCCCTCAACCCCTTCCTTACACACCTTGTGGGCATCCCTTTCACAGTAATACCTTTTCCCCTCCCAGGTGACCCCTGCTCTCACCTGGAACACTGAGGTGAGGCTACCAGTAAGGGGAGGACAGAGGGCTGGGATGGGCAGAACATGGTATTGTTTCCATTTGGGGACAGTCAGGGTAATGCCTCACCACCTTAAGCATCCCACTGTTAGAAACTTGAGAGATGTTTTCAGCATCCCCAGGTCACAGGGAAAGAAAATGGGACTTGCGGGGAAGCAGAGGAAGGAGGAAAGAAGGACCTCTATCATTGGCAGTATGACCAGCCCGTGGCCAAGTGGCCAGATTGGAGGTGAGTGGACCTGTGTATATGCTGCCCAGAGTGCAGAGGGCAAGCCTCTAACCCAGTGGTTCTCAACCTTCTGGCCCTTTAAATACAGGTCCTCATGTTGTGACCCAACCGTAAAATTATTTTCGTTGCTACTTCATAACTGTAATGTTGCTACTGTTATGAATCGTAATGTAAATATCTGATATGCACAATGGTCTTAGGCGACCCCTGTGAAAGGGTCGTTCGACCGCCAAAGGGGTCGCGACCCACAGGTTGAGAACTGCTGCTCTAACCATTGAGTTCCCTGCAATTTGCAGAATTCTGAGCAGCACCTCCAGGGATGCACCACCCCCACAGCTCAAGGAATCCAGCCAACCTAATTCTCAGAGACCCGAGTGGCCATCAGGCCCTAACCCCCAGGTGGTGAGAGCTGAGGGCCTCTGCAAGGTTCAACATCTCTCTAGAGGCAGAGAGAAGACTGGGACCCATGTGATTGACTCCCAAGTGCTCTTTCTGCCCAGGGGCCTGTCTGCTGGGGATGTGGGGCTGGCACAGAGAAAGCAGCTCATAGCTGACTACATGTAAGCACTCTTTCTTCCAAATGCCTTGCGTGACGGATTTCACTGAATCCACATTTAGAGGAGAAAGGACCCGGCGTCTATTGAGAAGGTGCTGTGGGCTGGGCACTGTGTTGGTGCTTTGCAGAAATGACACCATCGCCTTCTTCTGATGGTCCTGCCATGGTCAACTCATTCTTCTCACTTTGTGTGGAGTAAAACAGCCTCAGAGCAGTGAGGGAACTTGCCTTGATGCTGGCCACATAGAAGCCAGAACAATCTGGTGTCTAAACCATCGCTTCCCGCGCTTGGGTGTGCATCCGAATGACTCGGGGACATGGTGGATTCCACTTCAGCGGATCTGGGGTGGGGTCTCCCAGATGGTACTGCCACTGCTGGTCTGTGGCGCACACTTGGAGAAGGAAGGGGGTCCACAGCACCGTGGGGACCAGCAGCTCAGCCCTGCGAGTACCCCGGAATCACCTGGGGAGCTTTTAAAATGCTTCAGTGACTCTCACACTGGTTTAGAAATTCTGAATTGACTTGGGTAAGGTTCTGGGCTTACTGTGTTTTAAAAGCTCCCAGATGATTCCATGAGGCAGTCAGCATTGAATACAACTGCTATAGTTTTTACTTCTTTCAACCAAATCATCGAAGTTCAGGCCAATCCCCAGATGCTCCACATGTTCACCACCCTGGTGGGGAGCCCCGGGCCCATTCCGCTCAGCCGTGCAGCCTAAATCACTTGGCCAGACACTCTGTTACGCTTCCTCCCAGGCTGTCCCTCAGGCATGGAGTCTGCAGCTCTGCTCTCACCACCTCCCATGTTTAATCCTGAGGATTCAGAGCCCGCCTCTGTCCTCCTTCCTCACCATCCCCTGAGCGGCAGCTGGAGGAGACATGGAGGAGACGTCCCCAGGGCTGTCAGTTCCCCAGGAACTCACAGGTAGCGATTTCTTCCTTAATTAAGACCTTCACTGTATGGGACCAATTCATCAGCTCTCTGAAAGTGAAGGAGGGAGGCAAAAACCAAGGGGGCAACTCAACCACGGCTTCTCATATGTCAGGGGCTGCCACCTGGCCACGTGTGGGTGGGAGCGAGGCCTGGAGAGAAAGCATAGCTGGCCTTGCTCTGCTGTCTTTTTGCCCCTTTTTTGAGTCAGATGCATAACGACACATTTGAAAGGCAATGTTTACGCAAACATTATTCTCCCCCCTCACCCCCCTGCCCAGTCTCCCTCACCACTCACCATTATCTGTCATCGGAGAAAAGGCAACAGAAGATAATAGGAGTTTCCAATCCGTGCTTTTTCCTCCTTCTGTTCTCTGGGGAAATCATGTTGAACATCTTTTTTATTGACTTATTTCTAAGTGTAGAAAATGCATTGCTTAAAGTTTTGTGTTGGAGCTACCCAGATGCTATCAGGGTCACCAAGGCTCCCTCCTCCTTGGGCGGCAGCTGTGGCTGGAAAAAAGATCCCAGAGGCCCAGTGGGGTGTTAATTAAATAGATGGGCCTCCCTTTCCCCATTGTAAGCCCCGGAGGTGGCCCAAAGCTTTGTCTGGATTTGAAAGGGAATCGGTGCCGCAAACCCCATGGGCCTCTCCATCCTGCAGGATGGCGATGGGACAGGCACACACGTGAAAGGACACCCACGTGGGGTCTGCCAGGTGTGGGTTCTGATCGCACCTGCCATCTCCCAGTGCTGGAGCCAAAGGGCACTTGCTGCCTCTGCCACTTGTCACCTTGGGCGCATTACTTCACAGATTGAACACCGGCTCCCTGGTCTGTGGACTATAACACTGTTCCCCTCCTGGGAGGACTCAGGCATGATATGAAATGAACACCTGGCACACAGTAGGGCCTCCGGGAAGGTCTGTCCTCCTTCCTTCTGTTCCTGCAGAAAATGCCACAGCAGGAAGTGCCCTCAGAGACCACCTCATCCAGCCTTTCCTCTGGCCACTGGGTCCAAGGCCTAGAGTGGACAGTGGGGGGGCAGAGCCGGCTTTCTGATCCCATCTAGACCTTTCCCCTCCCCACAGAGCCTCCCTTTGTCCTGATTGACAGGCATACTCCATTCTGTGCACGTGACCCTAAAATGAGAGAGAACCAACTCTGGTCCCCACAGATGCCAGGGACACAAGAGGGGGTGCTCCTTAAAGAATGTTCCTTAGGAAGACATGTCATTCACAGGACTCCCTCAGTGAAAGCTGGTTCCTTTTGCCAGTACGATTTCCATAAAGTGGGGCCCTGGCACCGCACTCCTGGTCCCACCGGAACGCCCTCCTCTGTATCCTGGCCCTGGCTCCTGGCGCAGGGTTATTGGGCTTCTAGCTCAACAGTCAATCCAAACCATTGTCACCTTGGTTCCAGCTCCGACTGAGAGTCCAATTGGGAGCTTAAAATCGTCTCCAGTTTCTTGCCTTTTGTGAAGGTTCGGGGCCCTGATTCTGGCCTTCGCCTAAGACTCAGGTGTGAAACTCTCCTCTCTTGGGTCTGCCCCCGGAGAGTCTACCCCACTGCCCGTGCCTCCGCCCTGGCTCTCACATCTGCTGAAGAACAGGAGTCCTTCCTTCGTGCACAAGGTGGCATCCGCGTTCTCCTTGTGGGGCAGGAGTGAAGGCCGCCCGGCCCTCCCTAGGGGAGGTGGGTGGTGGCTTCCCTGGCAGCAGCAGGGCGGGCCCACCATCCCTCCTGAAAGAGTCAGTGGCAAATTCTGTAGCTGGAGAACGGAGGTGACTGTCTCAGGATGCAGGAGTTCAGCAAATGAGGGCCCAGCACGAGAAAACTGCCTGTGCGTTGCTTAGGAAACAGACGTGTCCCTGGTGAGGGAGTCACACAAAAACTTCCACCATGGCCATCAAAACTGGCCTTCCCTGCAGACACGGCCACAGAACTGACCATGGGGGGAGGCCGAGGCTTTATGGAGAGGAGACAGGTGGGCACCCCGGCTCACTCACAGGCATCAGGCAAGCAGGACCCGGCAGCAGTGTGCCCAGCGGTGCCTCCCATATGGAGCATCTACTGCTCCCATCGCCCCTGCACAGTAGGGCACACCTGGCCCTGACTGGATGGCAGCCTGGCCCCTGTGTTTATTGAGTGCCTACTCTGCGTTTGGCAAAGGGTTGGTCTAGAAAATGCTGGAGAAACAAGTGGAGAGAAAGCTGCAACGGAGAAGAGGCCAAATCCGAGTCTGTCTGTCTCAGGCCTGGTGGTTCAGAAGTGGGAGAGTGGGAGCAAAAAGAAATAAGGGCCTGGGAGAAGGGGGGTGGCTCCTGGGTGGGTGGTGGGAGAGAACAGGCCACTCTGCAGAGGCCTGGAGGGGACTGGAGTCCTGGAGCGGCTGGGATCAGAGTGAGAGACAAGTGACGAGGAAGCATTAGCTTGCTCAAGATCACAGGAATGAGTGACATTCCAGTACCCGAGGTCTAGGGCTTTGAGGCCTTGCTCCTCTGCACGGAGAGGGAAAGAGACCTGGGAAATCTGGCCCAGTGGGAATTCTAAGCCAGGCTGTCGCCCCCAAACAGGCTGGTTTGGACACCTTCCCTCCAAATCTACTATTGTCCTTGGTGGCCAGAGCAGTCTCTGTCACATCAATCAAGACTTGGGTCCTGTCATCTTAGGGCTCACACTTTACTCAAGGCTGAGTTTCTCAGATTTCTTGATCATCATATTTGTGTTCTAGGTGTGAAGGCTCACAGAATTAAAGTCTGCCAGGGAGGGACTCGAGATTTGTGTGATCCATGAAGTGTAAGAAACCTTGACCAAGGGCAATAAGACCTCACTGGTGGACAGGCAACTTAATACTTCAAGCAGGACAGGGAGTAGGTGCTGTAAGAGCTCTGAGGGGGAAGTGCATACTGATGACAGGTGGGGCCTGGAAGGCCTCCTGGAGGAGGTGAGAGCTGCCCTGGGCTCTGCAGGGAGATAGGAGTCATAGGCCACCATCAACTTCCACATATTGGCCCCAATGTCAGTTAAAGTTGAGTAAAAAAAGTAAAGTCACTAGGAGATAGAAATAGCAAGGGATCTGTTACAGAGATCTGGCCTTCCTCTCTGGTGGGAGCTGGTCAGTGAGTCTCCTCGAGGCTGCGTTCTTGTGGTCTTTATGTCCGACGCTGGGTGTCAATGTGGGAAAAGCAGAAGGTAGGGAAGGGAAGATGGAGGTAAAGGGAGGGACAGTGAGGATAAGCCAGGATCCACCACGAGTCGGAGGTGGAATTACACCAGGATGGACTAAGTTTTGTTGCTCTGACCCAGCACTGTCAATCTGCCTCTCCAGCCAGCATCTCCCACCGCCCTTCTTGTCAGCCATTAGGGGGCTGCCTAGTGGTTTGAGTGACATAACTTCCAAGGAGCTCTGACATGTCCTCAGCATGTCATGCATACCCGTGCTTTAACCCTTAACCCAGAACAGATAGAAACAATGGCGGCAAGCGGTCACTTGTCTTGTTTTGCATAAATTCACATCTCTTTCGTACCCACGTGGGAGACCTCCTTCTACTCATTCTCTCATCCTGAATCAAACTGATCAGGCTTCAGTTTGCTGGCTGGGTGACCTTGGGCAAGTCACCCAATCTCTCTGAGCCTTCATTTCCTCATCTGTGAATGGGAATCATAATACTTACCCCGAAGGTGTGTTGGGAGGACTAGAAGGGGGTCGTATGTAACGTGCCTGAGTATAAGGTATCCAACACCTGTCCATTCCAATGCATTCCTAAGAGGCAGCACTGAGGGAGGAGGGATCAGCAAGAGCTGGATGGAAGCTCAGAGGCTGAGCCTCGGGCAGTCAGGGGGATCCCTGAGCCCAGCGTGGGTCTGATGCCACAGAGGTGCTGCTGGCACAGGTGGGCATTGGCCCTGGGCTACCAGAGTCGGTCCTGGCAGTTAAAGGACGATGAGCTCTAAGCTGACAGGAGCTGGGAGGTCAGAGGCTGCTCTAGGTGAGGATTGGTGAACAGAGACAAGAAGGCTCAGGGGTCGCTGAACAGTTGATTTAGAGAGAAAGGAGGATTCAGTCAGTCTCTTGAGACTTTGCCCGAAGGTGAGAAGTACGTGTCATATTAGCAGGATGTAAAGTGGAAGAGAACACAGCAAGTACCAGAGAGTTAGGGGCCTAGGGAAGAGGCCCCAGGCAGGGGTCCCAAGCAGAGGGCACAGGCTGCTGGCAGAGACCACAGAGACAGAAAGGAACACCTGTGAGACAGGTGGCTCAGGCCACAATGTTGCCATCGCTGGACCTGCTTAAAAGGATGGTCGCCTGTGCCAGTCTCCAGACCTCAACCCATTCAGCTGTCTTCACTCAGCTCCCTGCCATTCCCCTGCTTCCTTCGGGTCAGGCAGTGGCCTCCCAGCAGAGGGCGCCCTAGCCCAGGCCTAACCACACAGCCCAAGGTACCAACAGGCATTTCTCCCAGCGGAGAGCCAGCTGATGGGGAAAGGGGGCCTGCCTGCTGGACCACCCAGAGCAGCAGCCTGGGCACTTTCTTGCTAAGCATCTTCAGAGGCCAGGTAGCAGGGCAGTGAGGAACTGCGATAAGATGCAGGTTTTGTGAGGTGCAGTGAGCAGGTGTTAAGAGTAGGTTGTAACACTGCGGACAGGAAAGTTGGGCTCCCTGAGGTGTCATCAACAGGTTATGTGACATGAGCAGTCCCTTCTTCTCCCAGACGTGTTCCCCACCCAATTTGTGGAGAGCCTGGACTACAAGATTCTCCAAGACCCCCTCCAGCTCTGAGAGTCCAGTCCAACATCCTCGCCCAACTCTGCCACCCTCTTAACATTCTGTCCCCGTGGGCACCCTTGTGTGGAGGGGCTGACTCATTGGTTGTATGTATCCTTCAGTCTCCAGGAGGCTGGAGGCCAGGTGGGGCCATTATTCCCTTACCTCGATGGAACTGGGTCTTCCCTGCCCCTGCAGTCACCATGGCTACCGCACCTCTTGTGTCCCGAGGACCATATCAGGGATGAGTACTGTCAGGGAGTTTGGTTCCAAGTGTCAGGGCTCATTAGCCAGTGGCCTTTCTCACTTCCCACCTCCTCACTCGGACACAGGACCCATTCAATGCCACCTGATTTTTATTCCTTAAAAAATATGCCTGAGCTGACTGCGATGTTGCGCCCTCACTAAGTTCTCTGCGACTTTGTTCTCTACGTCCCACCCAGGAAGCAAAGTGTTGTGTGGACTCAGCCAGACCTGGATCCCCACATTCACTCTGCCACTGGGCCATGTGACTGTGTTGGTGCTACTGACCCTCCTCATCTGTGCAAAGCCTGCCTGCAAGGTAGCATCTGGCTCACGGCAAGCATGCAAGTGCCAGCTGCCTTGATAATGAGGTTAGTGATTAATATTATTATTTTTCAACCACCTGGCTGGCATAAGCCAGTGTGCTAACTTTGACACCTTCTCTCTCACTCTCTCCTACTTCTAGATAAAGTGTTGTTTTTTTTCAAAAGTAGACCACTGTTATTCCAGGACCCACACACCCAAAAGATGAGGCAAGGATCCTCTACCTTCTTGGTTCCATAGGCTGAACCCCAGGGCCTGAATGTCAGTTCTAAAACGCACTCTGTAATTTCTCCCTGGAGAGCGGGCAGTCTCCAGGAAAGAGAACTCCCTGCGGTCTCAGAACTCCAAGATAAAAGCAAAAGGAGACCCAAAGGCACATTTGCGTGAAGCAAGTGAAGCTCAAGCTGCCAGGTCCCTCACTTGCTCCAGTACCTGTCAGGGCCTTGAGAGGGATCCTGTCCACCCACCCAGGTATCAAGGGATTCGCCAGAATATGGACTCACCGCTTCCCTTCCCTGTAGTGGCCACCGAGTGCACTGCCCCTCCCGGAGGGTAGGTTGACTCCTTGCTGAATGGGGCTGGGCACACTCATAAATAGAACTGCCCAGATAGTCTGAGAACCGCAGCGGGTGTCCCTTCCTCAGAAAACGCTACCGCGTGGCATGCCTAGGACTTCGTGGCAGAAGAGGGTACTTTCTCCTGGTCCAGACACAGGGATGAACGTGGGAGAGATTTTCCTGTGTCTCCACTTTCCCAGTCTTTCTGTCCCCTGTCCTTGCCCATCCCTTTCTGCTTGGGCAGTGTTTCTTTCCTGGGGAATAGCTATGCTCATGATCCCGGCACAGTTGCCCTTTGACTGCAATACCTTTATTAACGACCTTCCTCCAAATCCATCAGCCACGAAGGCCCCGGGAGAGGCCGTAAGATGCCAGATTTCTTCTTGCCAAGATGCTCTCTGCAGTGAAGCTTGTAATCAGCACTTGGGTGGTAACAATCTCCAGGAATAACAATAATTAACACATGAGTGTTGAACACCATTTGTTTCCCTGACTCCCAGGCTGTGCGGAACGGTAATGAAGATTGCTTTCTCTCCGAGCATAAAAATGTTCTTGTGTCGCCTGGTGTGCTCACAGGTGTGCTGATTAACGGTGGCCTCCAGTGTCATAATGACCAAGCCACAGGCTTTGCTCTCGGCCGCGCACAGTTCCTGCTCACTCTGGGTTGCGGTGACCCAGGTGGGTGGCCCGAGGCGAGGTCATAGTTGACAGATGGTTTAACAGTGCCCCCACCTGGAGACCCGGATAGGTTTGCTCCCTGGCTATGCTGTCAGACGCTGGTCTTCCCCCTCCTTGAGGAAATTGCTAACTCCAAGCCTTTTTTTTAAGCTAAATGGCTTGTGATCAAGCTGACCACGCTCCCGCAGGATGCTGCAGACCTTCCTGGTCCGTGAGCCTGAGACCCACCTGTGGGCTTGCTAGCATCAAGGTGCCTGGGCTCCACCCACATTCCAATCCTGTGGACCTGGAAGGGGGCCTAGAAGTCTGTATTTTAATAAGCATCCCAGAAGGTCCGGGGCAGGTGTCGGCAGGGCCTACTTACAAGAATATGATTGTAGTTCATGGAGGGTCAGAGTCAGAGGGCAAAGCCCACAAGCACTAGGGGGTCTATAGCTGTGCTTGGGGGTATCGGAGGCAGAAGAGGGAGAGAGAGGGCTAAGCAAGGGACTCCCAGTCTCCTCCCTCACTCCCCATGGAGCAGTTATGCTTCGGTTTGTTCAGCAGAAGAGCCACGAGCAAGGCTCTGGGGCCCCCCTGCGTGAGTTCAAGCCACGTACTAGCTGTGCGACCCTGAGCCTATTACCTCTCCTCTCTGTTCTTCAGCCTCCACTTCCATACAATAGGATTATGATTTTAAAAAGAATAGAGATTCACAGAGCCACTGTGGGGATGAAATGAGTTAATGCGTGCAAAGCATTTAAAAACAGCATTAAAAACATGCTAAACACGAGTGCATAATAGCTGTTACGATATTGTCTATTTAGATATCGTAATGAGGCAGTAATACTGTAGTCGTCTCATTGGAAAATGAATGTGCCACTATTTAAAAAATGGTCTAAGTGATACAGGGATGGGCAAAAGCAGGTTTATAATTGTTCCTATGGGGAAAAAACCCCACATAATACAAAGGAATTATACACTAATGAATACATAATCCGTAACCTCCTTTTGCCCACCCTGTATATTAGTCTAATGAACTCATTTTACAGATGGGGAAACTGAGGCCCCAGGGAAGAACTGCTGGAGGTCACGTGGGTGGAAGCAGCCATGGAGCCTATGCTGATCTGACTGAGCTCAGCGTCCACTCCTTTCCATAGGGAACATGCCTGCTGCCTCCCTCAGGGCGTGGGCTCTGGGGATCCCAGGGTTGGCCTGTGATGGCCTGTCTCCTGTCACACCCTCTCCCAGGCACCCTCTCCCAGGCACGTCTAAAGGGCAGATCCAGGGTGGCTTTCCACCAGCCCACTCTCCTCCCCTTCAGAGCCCCCTGGGCAGCATTCCCCAGTCTGTGCTCCACTCCCAGTCCCATTGGACTTTTAAAAAGTTCCCACTCTGGAGACATTTGAAACTTCTGGTTTACCCCTGGGTCTCAATTCATTCATTCTCTACAGAGAGTCTGGGCGTTAGTAAGGAGTTTGGGACTAAGAGCCAGGGGAGCATGATTCTATTAGCCCTTCTCCCCAAACAGGCCAGGATGAAATTCAGTTCTTGCACTGTTTCCTGCACAGAGGAGAGGTGAATACGTGTTTGTAGTTGGAGAGGAGATAATAAAAGGCCGGGAAGGAGAGATGTGTGAGTCGGGAAGAGGAGGGAGCAACCCACAGGGTAAGAGAAAGGCAGTGTGGCCTTTCCAAGACCACATGACCTGTTTTGGCTTTAATATCCCAGTTCCCAGCAGCAAGGTCATAAAACTCTTTAAATGATCTATTGTAATGATATGGGATTCCATTACCAAAAAAATCCATAATTCTTGGCCTTTGGGTAAATAAATGCCCTAGAAAGATCGATACAGGTGGTACAAAGGTCCAGGGGGTGGCTGGGAAAGGCTCAGCATGGAAGTGTCCATTCCTCTTGTCAGTCTCCTGTCCCAAAACAAGGCTTTCCCTCTACTTACCCCTCCCCATCTGCCTGCCCCTAATTCCTACCACCCTCTCCGCACTGCTCAGTTTTCGCAGTTAGAACCCAGAGACTGGGATGAGGATGAGGGAGATGTGGAGGGAAGATGGGGAGATGGAGCGAGGAGACAATCAGGAGACCAGAAGGATGAACATGTGTTCTCACTGGTTTTAATTCCAACTTTGTCTGGGCCCTTCTGTGCCATACACTCGCTTTGTGGTTATGTCTAAATCCCTTGTAAGTCAGAGCGTCAGTTTCCACATCTGAAGATTCTGAGTGGCAGCAGGGGTGGGGAGGCATCAAGATTGGACTGGAGTAATACAACGTGAAGGCATGGAGCCCGAGAAATCTGTGTTTATGCCCAGTTCCCAGCTGGTTACCCTGAGAAATTGTGCACAGCCTTTTAGGACTCCGTTTCTACCTCTGCCACGTGGTAATGACATCTGCCCAGGGAGTATGTGAGGTCCCACATGTCAGGCACCCAGCAGAGTGTCTAACACACTGAGTGCCTTGTATTAATTGATATCAGGAGGTGAGGTCAATGGCGGTTCCCTTCCTTTACCCGTGATGATCTCTGAGGGTGCCCCTGAGGAGGGGTGGAAAAGGGAACAGCCAGGAGTGGAGTGGTGGCCACAGACATTCTCATGGGCAAAGGGTTCATTCATCAAGGGCAGGCAGCCTCCAGACTGTTCCATTTGGGACATGACTTCTGGAGATGCCTCCTAGGGTTGGACAAACAGGGGAGCTAACATAGGGGCAGAGAGGGAAGCAGTACTCTGAGTCACAGCCTGGAAAGCAGGCCGGAGAACATACACTGAGCTGAGGACATCATGGGGTTCTGCTCCCCAACTTCCGCTTGCTTCCTCCTCCCCAAAATACCCAACCTAGCTGATACCAGCCAGAGTTGGAAAGTTGGTTGTAATTGCTTATCTCCTCCTTGGAGCCAACTCCTCTTCATTCTGTCTCTAGGCAGCAATATTGATGGGTATTTTATTTTAGAAATTATTTCTAAAAACCTACCAAAAAAGCCCTTACCTATTTTGAAATTGAGAAATACTTTCTAAATAATCCTTGGCTCAAAGAGGAAATAAAACCAGAAATTATATATTATCTAGAAAGTAACAAAGAGGAGAACACTCCATATCAAAGCCCATGGGACTAGCTAAAGCTGTGCTCAGAGGACATTTTATAGCCTTAAATGCTTTTCTTACTTTTTTGTGAAAAGCTGAAAATGATGGCACTAAGTATTCAATCTCAGAAATTAGATGAAGAGCCATAAAATAAATGAAAAACAGCACAGGAGTTTGGATTTAATGAAATTAAAAGCTAAAATTAATGCTATGGAAAACAACAATAGTATTCCACTTTTGTTCTGAATAGTTTTTTTTCTTCCCACAGCAGCCCCACATTGCCAGCACCCTCTTCACTTACGTCCACTTCTAAGAGTCTCATGTAAAAGTTTAGGTGAAAATTGATATCAATGAGATGCATTTCTTTACTGTGTAGCATTGATTTAATAAGACTCTTTGATATAATCCAGTGAGCACTAGACTTCACAACAGGAATCCCTGGTTCTGGAGCCAAGCCCATAATTATCACTTCCCCTCCCTGGCCCTCAGGTTTCCACTTGTACAGGTAGAGGCTGGGCCACCTGTTGGCACTGATAGTTGTCAACTACATTTCCTGCACTGCCAAAACTCTTCAGAAGAAAGAGGTCGCCTTTGTGGGTAAATGCTGGTGGACTCTTTTCTGAGTGGTGGTGGTGGTGGTGAGTAATGATAGCTGTCCCAGCGGGCTGCATTGCAGAAGGTTGGCCTGAGAGGGAGCACCAGGTTGGAAGGGTAAATGTAGACACTGAAGGCAGCGTGGAGCAGGGTGTGAGCCTGGGCTGGAGCGAGCAGGGAGTGCAGCCAGGACCTTGGGCTCTCTTAAAATCTGGTGGATTCCGTCACTTCCTCCTGGACTCACTCATCTATCCTTTTCTCCTTTAACTTTTCTAAAAGCTCGTCTATCTTGAAGTTACAACTCTGCAGGCTCGGTTCTGGGCAGGGACAACGATAATACATGGAAAGAGGTGTTCTGATCTTCAGCCTTAAGGCTCTATGATCAGAGGCCACTGGCCAGGGGTCAGGCTGTCTGTAGCTGTGACTGCTAGCCTTGGAATCTGGGAGGCGGGAAGGCCTCTGTTCATTCTCAAGTCAAAATAATGACGCACTCCCGTTTTACCAATAGAGCCCCAGGTGAGTTTGTCCACAAGGCCTCCTGGTCACTGTGCCTTGGGTTCCTCCAGCTCCATGAGCCACTGCCTGGAAGCCCAGCTCAGCTATTTGGATGAGTGTGAGCTTTGCAAGAAGGGAGGCTCCTCCGTGCCCGCTGCATACAGAGGGCCTAGATCCTGCAGAAGCGCATAGGCCTTGTGAGAGATTTGGAGCTTTATTCTCAAGCCCGTCCAAGTCCTGAAAAGGTCTTACAGAGAGGTGTGCTGTGATCAGATTCAGGTCTTCCCAAGACCACTCTGGCAGGTGGAATGGGGGTGATTGGAGGGTAGTAAAGTGGACCAAAGAGACCAAGATAAGAGGCTATGCAGGATCCAGGCAAGAGACACTGGTGGCCTGGACTTGGATGTGGGCAGTGAGACTAGAAAGAAGTGACACGTTCAGGGAACGGAATGTATGCAATGTATGGAGTCAGGACAGCTTGGCTTGTGGTGGGCTAGGAAGTGTGAGGGATAAGAAGTCGAGATGGCTCTGACCTTCCGGCTCAGGCGACTAGGAGGTGCCGTTTATCCAAATGAGGGCGAGTGGCAAAGGAACAAGGACAGAGGTAGGGAAGAGAGAAGGCTGTGCAGGAGACAGAAGTAAAAGCAGCGCTCATTAAAGGAAACGTCCCCTCTTTGAGAGGATTGCTTACAGTTTTGGCCTCCCCTCCCCCTGCTTTTATGTGCATATTCAACTCTCCAAGTATAGCTGATGAACCGAAGACTTGGGGAGATGGCCACAGAGTCCCGGAGTGATAGGACTGCAAGGGCCTTGTGTGGAGTGGGTGGGGTAGGGACCCGGCTGTGAGAAGTCTCGCGTGCCTTAGGGGAGCACTACAGCATTTCCTAGAGGGCACAGGAGTTTGGAAAGGTATGTGCACTCAGCTCATATACATTCATATTGTGGAAAACGAAAATAACTCCTGCGTGTTATAATACAGTCATCCAAGCAGACAGCAGAGGGGCTGGGTGTCAGCCTGTGGGAGCAGAGTGGTATCTGTGTGCCTGTAGGAAGGGGGTGCCTGTGTGCCTGTAGGCAGGGGGTTAATGGGCCCTTGTCCAGGGGTGGCACACACAGGGGCTTCCAGAGGCAGGTGACATGAATGAGTCCAGGAGGCTGGGTGTAACGCTGGGACTGGCAGTGGACGCCAGTCCAAAGGGAGCGGTCATTGCCCACACCTGATGTGCCTCTGGTATGAACAGGACTCGGTGTGGCTAGGCCTTCCGTGTTTTCAGGACAACGTAGGGATCCGGAATCGGATGTGAAACCTCCCAGTTCTTCAGCGTTAGCTCCCTAACAAGATGGAAGATAATGAGAAGATAGATCCATGTAAGAACCAGATAAATCTCATCCATGAGTCAGCTTCAGCCCCCAGCTCAGCAGTTAGGGATCTCTGCTGAGTCCAAGCCGCTGGACACACAGATGCAAAAACTCAGGTTCAGAGAGACCGGACTGGGAAAGCCCGAGGTCACACAGTGAGTTACGGGTCAAGTCCAGCCTCAACTGCAGACTCTCCACTGCTCTCTACTGTGCCACAGCTACTCCCTCTTGCGGGAAGTCTGCTTAAGAGGGAAGATCTGAATTTTCCCATCACCTCCCTATAACACTGCCTACTGCTGCTAAACTGAATTTTCCCCGGCTCCTCTTTTTACACAGGAGGAGACTGAATCCCAGAAATAAAAACAAGATGTGCTTCCCCACTTGTGCAATAGCTGGGCTGGGAGCAGAACCCAGGCCTCCAGACCCCCAGCCTAGCCTGGCTTTTAGCGGCTCCTTAAGTACTCCTTAAGTCTCCCTGGGCGAGGGCTATATTCAGCTTGCAGCGAGTTGTTGAAATATTCTGTTCCTAAGCATAGTCGACAATCCAAATTATAGTCCCTAGGACCAACCCTGGGACGCATCACCTTAAATCTTCTCTCCACGGGGTCTGACTCACTGGCCTGGCCCCTCGCCTCTCCCCACTGATGAATGATAAACAGAACTGCAGCAGGCACGGAGCCCCGCCAGCCACTTCTGATTTGTCTGCTAATTGGAGCCGGGGCGAGGCTGGCATGATGCCACCAGGCGGTGAGCGAGCAGTGTGGGAGGTGCACAGCACAGAACTTCAGGTTCAGGAGACCAGGCTCGGGGCTGTTCTTTGGAGCCGGTTGACCTTGAGGAAGAGGTCATTGAAGTTCTCTCAGACTCTCTTTCTCCATGGGGAAGCAGAACTCATCACACACACTCTAAACTTCAATGTCTATGGTCAGAAAGGAAATGAGAGCCTGAGACAGACCGATCCTGGTGCCCGACCTTAAAATCTTCAAAGGGTCCCATTGCCTGTATGTTAAAGTCAGGTCAGACAGGCGTGATATGGGGCCAACACCAGACCCTGCACTGCCTCCCTCCCTTCTCTTGGTGAGGGCAGCTGGCATTTACTGAACACTGACTGTGTGCCAGGCACTGTGCTAGGCACTTGACACTCATTCACTCACACATTCCCCTCAACATTCCTCTAAGAGAAGTACATTATCTAGAGAATAAAAAATAAAAACAAGCTTAAATTGCTTGAAGAACTGGCCTGAAGACCCCACTAGTGAGGAGAGAGTTGAGATTTGAACGAACTCTGGCTCCAGAGATGTGGTCTTACCTGCTACATCATCTCATCTCCAAGAATGTCTGGACCCCACCTGACTTCCTATGAGTTCTCCTCAGAAAGTCACGTCCTTCCTTGTCTTCACCTCTCTGCTTAAACCTTGCTCCTGCTTGGAAAGCACCGCTAAGCAGAATCTTACTTGAGGCTCAATTTCCAACCCTATCTCCCTGGATCTGCCCTCTTTCTGTCTCCCCTCCTGGCTCCCGGGCCCGCTGCATGCTGGCCTAAGATAACACTCAGCCCACCAGGTAATGCCCCCGCTGCACTCCTGCCTCACCTGTCAATGCCAACAGGCTGCCATCCATGTTAGTGCACTTTGCCAGCTACTGCGACAGACTCGATCACCTCAAATACTGGAAACTCCTAAGAAGAGGAGGCTTGTTTTACTCATTTTTATGACTCTGGCCCAGCACAGCATCCAACGCTTAGTAAATGCGTTGTAAATGTTGGGGGTGAAGAGGAGAGAGGGAGGAAGGGAGGAGGAGGGACATGGAAGAAAAAGAAGCAGAAGGAAGGGATGAAAGGAGGATGGAGGGAGGAAAGGAGAGAGGGAGGCAGAAATATATGAATGCATTTATTTAGTGAATGGTGTGAGGCAGGGGTCAGCAAGCCATGGCTGTCTGGTTTGGGGTCATATCCAGACCATGGGCTGTTTTGTGTTTGTGTGTGTGTGTGTGTGTGTGTGTGTGTGTGTGTGTCCCCAAGCTAAGAATGATTTTTACATTTTAAAAGGTTGCAGAAATGTTTGTCAAAGAGTATGTGACACAGACCATAGGCGTCCCAAAGTCTAAAATATTTACCCTCTGGGGTTTCCTGGAAAAAGGCTGCTGACCCCTGGTGTGAGAGGACGCCATCATGGACCTATGCGCGCATGAACAGCGAATGAAAGAGAATGTTCATTCTGCAAAGAGAGCGCACGCACTTCAGAATCTGGGTAGGAAATCAGAAAATATCAAACCTTGGAAGCTTAAACATGATGCAAGGTGAGTCGAGTCCCCAGGATGCGGGCCACCGGAGTGATGATTTATTCGGGGCCCTGCGGAGCCGGCAGGGCTGTGCCTCTCAGCACGGTCTCTGGGGCCTCTCCAGAGGAAGGCACGCGTTTCAAAAGCAGCTAACGGCAGACAAAGCGAGGTCTCAGAAGCCGTGCCTGCCTGCCTGTACTATAAAGGCCGAGTTTCTCGGGACTGATGCAAACACTGTGGAGAGTGGATCCTGGGGGTGAGATCCAACCCAGGAGGGCAGGGGAGGCCCTGAGCAGCTGGCCCAGGGGTCCCAGGCCCCTTCACCAGCTGTGCAGTGAGAACTCCTGGATGAGCCCTTCCTGGGTCTGGCTGTGGAGACCCTGTGTCCTCCTTTGCTCTAACTTACTAACGGGGCATTTGGTGACAATTGGACTCCTTCGGGGAGGGTTGTCCTGTCCGGCTGACTTGCATTTCCTCGGCCTAACAAGCAAGATCACTATGTGCGTGCTATGTATTGAAAACCTGCCGCAGGCCAGGCACTGGGTGAAGTGGGTTCTTATTTCCATTATTTCAGAGCCAGACATCAGTGTCCCTGTGCAACAAATGACACAACGGAGGCTCAGAGAGACCAATGAGCTTACCCAAACGCACAGAGCTATAAGGTAGCAGAAACAGTAACTCCTGGGTTAGTGGTCTCAAGCCTAATTCGTTTTATAATCTGTCTCTCTCTCTGTCACACACACACACACACAGTGTCTCAGGGGGGTTTTTTTGGCGGGGTTCAGTCTCAGATCCGTCTTATACTTCTAGAACCCAACATCCTGGGACCCTGCTCTAACCCTAGACTGTGTGGTTGGAAACCTTAATATTCATTTCCATTTTATCACAAACCTGTGGATTACATATTATATGTAGAAATAAACAAAAGTTAATATCTCTGTCAAGGCACTTGCCATCTAGTGACAGGTAGATAAACTGTCTGATAAGATTCAGGCTGATGAGCAGATGTCAAGAGTATAATACCTACCTGCCCTAACCAGTTTGGCTCAATGGATAGAGCGTTGGCCTGTGGACTGAAAGGTCCCAGGTTCGATTCCGGTCAAGGGCATATACGTTGGTTGCAGGCACATCCCCAGTAGGGGTTGTGCAAGAGGCAGCTGATGGATGTTTCTCTCTCATCGATGTTTCTAACTTTCTATCCCTCTCCCTTCCTCTCTGTAAAAAATCAATAAAAATATATTTTTTAAAAAAAGAGTATAATACCTGCCAGCCCTCATGTTGGGGTAGCTCAGGCTTTGGACCTTGGGCTCCAAGAGGGCTTCCCTGAGGAAGTGACCCCAGGGTGGAAGAGTCCACAGGCAAAGAGAGGAGAGTTATTGGGCAGTCCAGCCAGAGGGGTCAGAATGTGCTAAGGCTGGGCGGCTGGCATGACCTGATTGGATGGGGCCAAAGGTGAATCTGAGGAAGTAACAGGAATCAACCTTGGAGGGTGTGCCTGTTGGAAAGTGCAAAATCTCCAACCTAGCTGTTGTTGTTGTTATTGTTGTTGTTCTTCTTCTTCTTCAAAATACATATTTTCATTCATTTCAGAGAGGAAGGGAGAGGGAAAGAAAGATAGAAACATCAGTGATGCGAGAGAATCATGGATCAACTGCCTCCTGCACACCCCACACTGGGGATCGAGCCCGCAACCCAAGCATGTGCCCTGACCAGGAATCGAACTGTGACCTCCCGGTTCATAAGTCTATGCTCAACCACTGAGCCACGCTGGCCAGGCATGCACCTGCTCCTCCTTAACTGGCCCTACCCCATTCTTCCGACGGGGCTGGGGCCTGGGAGCTGTTGCTGAAATAGGGTCCTTTCATCTCAAGCTCTCTGAGCTGGGGGACAAGGTGGGGAGTCTGCTGTGGGTTCTCTCCTCACTTCTCATCTAATCCTGGAATAGGGATCTGGTCGTGTCCTTAGGGTCGAACCCTGTGTCCCCAGATAAGGGAACTGTGACTCCCACGAGGACCGTGGCTCGCTAAGGTCGCTGAGCTGGTTGGAAGCAGGGCTAGGGATTAGAACTGCCATCCACCCAGCCCTTTCCAAACTGCCTTCTGGTCTCTTTCCTCCTCCCCAACCACTCACTGGCTTCCCACTCACAGGGTTTTAAATATATATTTTTAAGGCAGCGTGGATAGGCTCTGTAGGCCAGCAACAGAGCACACAGATCAAGGGCAGCCTGGACCCAAAGGCTCTGCCTTTCATCAACAGAGGGGCCTTTGTTACTGGAGAGAAGTGAGCCAGCATGGGCTCCCAGGAAAACCCTTGATCCCCCCCTCCTGCTGCCTGCAGAAGGAGACAGGGCCCCCCCATGGTCAGCGTAAGCCCAACCCCCTCCCCTCCCTGGCTCCCTTGGGGGCATCACTGCTTTGAGCTCCAACAGCAGCAGCCCCAGGCCAGGTATTAAATAAAAGAGGCCAAGTTTTGCCTTTCATGACCCCACTTCTTTTTTCAGCATCACGTTTCCCCTCAAGAATCCAGCAATTCATTATCCTCATCACTGTTTTCTCATCCCCAACCGCCTTCCCTGTGCACAGCACACAATAGGGTGGATACTTCATACGCCACTTGCCTTCCCGTGGTCTCTCCTGGCGTCCCAATTACCTGTGAGGTTGCCCGTGGAGACGCTGATGCCCGGGGAGGCTGCAGGGTCTGGCTGAGCTCAAACCAGGTCCGGCTGACTTTCAAGATATTATCGGTTGGTTCTGCTCCCTCCTTCTGTAAGAAATACAGAAGAAAGATGTATTTCTTAACTGCGCCTTCCCCAAGCTATAAAGTAAGTTCCTGACAGAACTGCAACTGCCTGTTTTTACAGTTCTAAGACGTGAGACTCACCTTAGAGCTGCAAAGAACAAGCGAGAGGGATGTGTGGAACCTGGGACACAAGCAGACGGAAGTCAGCCCAGGGGACTCCACTGCAGGGCCAGGGAATTGAAAAGCCATAGAAGGAAATAAGGAAATGATTGAGGCCGGCTCCTTGTAAAGATGTCCTCACTGGGACCCTGAGAAAGGGGCTCTTTCTGTAGGAGTGTAGAGCCCTTAGTGGCATGGTTGGGAGTGTTCCCTGGGTCTCTGGGTTGCCGCCATGCCGTGAGCCTGGAGTCTGGCTCACTGCAGCCGTGGGTGCTGAGTGTTCTGGAATCTGTGGGCTATAACCTGCCATGCCCCTGGCGATGCTAAAGGACCAGCTAATTGCCCTTGCCCTTGCCCTCTGTCTGGAGTTTGGAAACCACCTTTGCTCCAAGCCAGCAGACAGCTCCGCTGAGCCTTCCGATGCCACGTTCACAGGTGTACCCCAGACGTCTGCCCAGATGGTGGGCATTTACTAGTAATTACTCCACCTCATCCCATACCTCCGGGGATCCTAGGGCGTGTCTGTGTCCCCCAGTGCCCTGGTGACAGGTTCAACCTGGTGACTGAGGCAAAGAAGGAACACTGACTTAATGCTCCCACTGCCTTTCTAGGGTGACACCCACCCCGTTTCTCGGGAAGTAGGTCCTGTTTCTCTGCTCTGCTCTGCTCCTTTTGTAGTGTGTGCTCACGGAAGGTAGGGCCCTGCAGTTCATGGTTCTATCTTGCCCCTCCCCTTTGGACATCCCTGCCCCCTACCTCAATCTTGACAATAGCCTGAGACTCGCTGGATTGGCCAAACCGCCATTTGGTCTTCCTGTCTTGGGGTCAGTATCCATTCCAAGCGTTCCTCTTCTCTGGCCTCATACTCTCCACCCAGTTCACAAACAGGCAAAACAACAAAGAGTCAGGACTATCCCAGTGTCCATGTTTCTGTCTCTACCTCGGAGCCTCTTACCCACTCCCCACCTGCCTGCCTGCCCCACTACCCTCCCCAGTGCCACACTCCACAGACAAACCCAAAGCCCAGCCCTTAAAACAGAAGTCCGGAGGAAGTAATTCTGCAGGATGGCCTTCCACAGAAAGGGCGGTGTACTAGTAGTTCTCTGGTCAGATGAATTTGGAAAACACAGGGTTAAACCGAAGTTCAGCAGGAATCATTACTGCAGAATTTCAATGTGCTCTCCAAGCAAAGAATATTGAATACACTGTTTCCAGCGCATACATGACTGTCCTCAAAGACCAATATTCTCCATAAACACAATTTAGGAAGCATTTATTTAACTCCTTCCTGGGTACTAACTTGGATAAGTTTGACACTACCACTAATTGGCTGTGTGGCTTCAGGCAAGTCACTTTCCTCTCTGGGCCTGAGTTTCTTCATCTGTAAAAACAAAAAGTGAGGTAGGAGGTGGGTGAGACGGTCCCTGGTGTCCCGTCTGACATCTGCGTTTCCCTCATCTGTATCCTCTGCATCCTGGTGCGAGGGCAGCAAAGGCACTAGCGATTGGCAACAGTGCGGAGCTGACAAGATCCGAGCACAATAAGACACAGTGGGCACCTTTGTGAGTGGCTGGGATGCTTTCTAAGTATTGAAAGTCATTTTTATGTAGCTGACATCACATGGCCATTCAGAGAGCTCAGAATCCTCCGGGGCTGAGCAAAGCATGTAGCCAGTGACAAACACTCCACTGGGACTGCCAGGCCAAGGGGATCCCACTGGGGATGCAGTTGCCACCAACATCCATGCAGATTAGGTGGCCTTGCAGAAGCCATAGCAGGCAGTGCATGGATGCCTTGCCAGTGTGACCTGACACAGCCAACAGGGAAGCTACCAAATCGCATCGTTGGAGTCCCACTGAAGAATCCAGAGACAGTTCCAAAAATCAAGGGCAGGGTTTTGGTTAGCCCCCTCCTGGTCATCATGGTGGTCCGTAGAATGGCCCCTCCTTCTCTGTGAGGCCTGGGGCTTGGCTTAAAAGCTCCCTAGGGTCCACTCCAGGCCTGACACCTTATAGATGTGTCAGAGTCCCGGTCTCACCCAGGACACACTGGGGCACAACCGTGACCCTGCAATAACTAAATTAGGGCAGATATGGCAAGAAGAGAGAGAGTTGGGGTGGGGGAAGGGGGGGACCATCAAACACATTCATGTGTCACATGAACATTGGGCCAGTTGAATTTTGAGGCCTCTTCCAACACTGAGCTTCTATTCCTTTGAGTATCTTCTATGGTCAATAGATGGTTCTAGATACAGAGAGGGAAAGAAAAAGGAAGAAAAAATAGCCCCTACCATTATGGGGTAAAGTTTTCCCTCAAATTATGTTCTAAGGAATACCAGTCCTTTAGATGCTCAGGAAATAAGGTGCTTTAGCATCAGATGAATTTCAGAAATGTAGCATATATATCCCCCTACTCCTGGGATTCTCAGCCAACATCAGCCTGTTAAAAGGCTCTGAGAAGTCCTGCAGGAAACCTGCCCAACTGGCTCATCTAAGGTTTCCCAAATGTATTTGTCCATGGAGTTCTTTGGTCTGAACACCTTTCCAAGGCCTATGGAACTACTGTTTCCTGCAAGAGGAATCAATGTCAGACCTGGAGTGGATTCTAGGGAGCTCCTAGGCCAAGTCCTGGGCTCCAGAGATGAGGAGGAGCTGGTGTGAGGACCATTGTGACAATCAGTAGCTGTCCAACCAAAACCCTGCCCTCAGATTTTTTAAACTTTCTGGATTCTTGATTGGGACGCTGAGGATGCGATTGCAGATTGGTAGCTGCTGCCATGTTGGCCGGATCATGTCACATTGGCACAGCATCCCTGTGTTGCCTGCCATGTTTCTGTCACATGAAGAAAACCCAAAAGAGGATGAGAGAGAAAAAGGTGCCAACAGGGTGCATTCCTAGTTATGGTGGCCAAGGTTTCTGGAGCTGCCATGCTTCCTATAGCTCTTTCTTCCTTTTATTTGCACACAATCTCAGGCTCTTTCCAGGAAAACCTCTTTCTTTCTTCCCTCCTCTCTCCCTTTCTTTCTTTCTTTCTTTCTTTCTTTCTTTCTTTCTTTCTTTCTTTCTTTCTTTCTCTCTCTCTCTCTCTCTTTCTTTCTTTGATAAACTATATAAGTCAAAACTCTTTCTGTCAATGAGAACTCTAAGGAACTTTCCTTGGCTGTAGCCAACCCACTGTGATCACTCCCTTATTCCGTTATGATTGCTAATTGCATTCCCTCTGTTGAGAGCTTGTGGGGGGCTCCTGTGGGAAAATGGGGTACTTATACTTGGCCTTATGCTGTTTTGTTTTTCTGTGTGACCTTGGGCAAGTCACTTAACCTCTCTGCGCCTCGTTTGCTTTACCTGCAAAAGGGAGTTGAAGACCCTTCCTTCCAGGGCTGTTCTGGAGCCGTGTAGAATGTGATTTGCGAAATGTGTTATGGGCCCTGCAGAATGGTGCCTTCCTTCCCCCTTTTCTTCACTCCCTCAGCCGGAGGCGGGACAGGCTCCTCAGAAGAAGGGAAGCAGAGAGTATTTAGGTAAGAACCAGACCTCTGAGTGATCCTGCTGCTATTTCAGAGCACTGCATGAAAAGTCTATTTTTGCTGATTCATTTGCAAGGCTTATCCTTAGAGGGCCTTCAAATGTCCCCTCAGGGGCCTTCCCCTGGCCTCCTATTCTTGTAAAAAAAAAAAAAAAAATGAGAAAAACAAGTTGCTTCAAGAAAATTGCCAACTACTTTGTATGTTCCAAGGTGACCCCTGCATGGAGTAAGATAAAGGGGGCCCTTGTTGGAAGTAGCTCTTTGAAGCCTTTCTCCAAGGACTCATCGAGGGGCCCATGGGGGTGGGAATCGCCAACAGCCAGGAAGCTTTGCCCAGAGCCAGATGGCATTTCAGGGAAGGTTGGGGGAAGAGGTCATCTGTTCACTCAGCGTGTATATATATTAAAACCCCACAGTGGGCGGAGAAAATGCTGGGTACGGGAGCACGATGGTGAACGAGCTGCTGCTGGCATTTCTCAGGTCTCCAAGCCTCTGCTGGGCTCCTCTCTTGGGTGCTGGCTGGGGAAAGGCTGGCATCTGTGAGTGAGAGGAGCGCTGGATAAGGAACCGGAAAGCTCGTTCCTGGCCCCAGCTCTCTACTTCCTGGCCATGAGACCTAGGCAAACCTTTCCCTTCAGGGCTTCAGTTTCCTAAACTATAAAAGCTGTGAGAGGGAATGTCATCCAAGAGAAAGCGAAATCCGGTAGCCTTGGCTATAGTGACTTCTACAGTGGGTGATGGGAGGGGGGTGTGTGGGGGATCGTTGGGTCAGTGCTGCTGGTGCCAATCAGATGGGTAAACCCGGCTCCTAGCTCTCCTGGTCGTCCTTGAGGGTTAGTGGGCTGGAAGCATTTCTGTAGGTACGACTCGCCTGGGGAGGGGGGGCGTTTATCTTGGAGGAAGGCTGGCAAGCTTCCAGCAGTGTTGGGCACAGCCATCCTGGCCCTCCAGGAACAGAGCTAGGATGAGAGCTGGACCAGAGCACTGGTTCTGGTAAAACTTGAGGAAAGGGATTCTTGATTGGGACGCTGGCAAGGGACCTAGGGACCAAAAGTGATTAAAGGACTAGAAAAACTTAGGCTGAAAGGAAAATATTACAGGGACACAGGATCTTAATCCTTCAAAATGCAAATGCGGGTACGAAAAAGACAGGTCTTGTTCAGCACTTTCCGGAAGGCAAAATTAGGGCCAATAGGGGAAAATAAAGGGGATGAGCTTTAAGCTCCTCATTAAGGCGGACCTTTCCAAGGCATAAACTCCCTGAAGGGGCGTTTCTGTTCCCATTCCCCTTTTCTTGTAAGCTGAGCAGGTGGTTGTGCTCAACAGCGCTCTCAGGGGAGTGACACGTTGGGGGGGGACCCTCCAGTCTCCAGGTTCAGGTTGGGCTGCCAAGAGAGGAACTTGCCCAGCAGGCCCTGGGGGGATGGCATCACTGACCAGACGCTCCAAACCACTGGGACCTGACCTTCCAGAACGATCTGGCCTCCCCGAGGGTCCAAATTGCTATGTCAGACCAGCTCGATGAAAGTAATTGCATATGTCCCTAACGCTGCAATTAAAGAAACTCATTGGCAAGCAGTGTTGGGCAGAAATCCATTTTTAGAGTTTTTCCTTCCTTATTAGCCGCTCTCCCACAGAAATAGTCTATGCGTGCAGTAAATCAGAGGGCAATATGTGGAAAGTTCCCGAGGAGCCGAGGACCCAGAAAATGTGGAGATGAATTGCAGGCTGAGACAACAGGGAGGCTGTGGGCAGAGACGCGTAAATCCTCTTGACAAGCAGCCCTTGGGCCCGGGTGCCCAGCTTCGTGCTGGACCAAGGGAGGAGTCCCGTGATGGATCTCCGCCTTCCCCGGGATCAGGGTGGGCATTCCAGCCTGAGCCCCTCTCTGTCGTTCACTAGGAGATCTATTCTGGATTCTGGATGCCTTTGGGGGTGTGGGAATGCAAATGAGAGGTGAGTGGGGACATAAGACAAAGGAGAAGTATTGTGTCCAAAGGGGTTGGCAGAGGAGGGCTCGGGGAACAGAAGTAGAGGAAGAAGAGGGAGGGGGATGTATGTCTGGTCGTGGCAATTGCTGAAGAGCAGCCTCTGGTGAACTGAGCAGGAGGGCTCAACTGAACAGAAATCCAGCAGCGAGATTCTGAATCCAGCTGGGGCCCCGGTGAGTGGGTCAAGGGTCAGGAAAGTCAATCTCTAGGACAGGGTCAAAGCAGACAAACACAACAGAGACAGAATTTCGACCACTTCTGGCGGTCATGTCAGATGGTGTGACCTAAGAAGCCACGTGGGAATTATTCCTAAGGAAATCGTTCAGCAGAAGCACAAAGCTCTTTATTGCAAATTATCCAGGCTAGCAAATGTATCTGACCACTGGGGGAAATGCCGAGTGATAAATCACAGGCCACGCAGTGGAGCGTGGTGTGGCCATTAATTATTATAACCAGCAAGACTGTCTGATAATATGGGAACCTTTTCATAATTCTCCGAATCAAGGATTGCCAATGTTTTTCTGTACAGAGCCAGATAGTAAATATTTTTGGCTTTGCAGGCCAGAGTCTTGGTTGCAACTACCCAACTCTTGTCTGCGAAAGCAGCCACAGATAGTATATAAACAAATGGGTGTGACTGTGTTCCAATAAAAATTTATTTACAAAAACAGGTAGTGGGCTGGATTTGGCTAAAGAGCTGGGTTTTTTTTTTTAAAGTTTGGTTTTTGTTTTTGGTTTATATACATATTTATTGATTTCAGAGAGGAAGGGAGAGAGAGATAGAAACATCAACGATGAGAGAGAATTATTGATTGGCTGCCTCCTGCACGCCCCCTACTGGGGATCAAGCCCCCTTGACCGGAATCGAACCTGGGACCCTTCAGTCCGCAGGCCGATGCTCTATCCACTGAGCCATGCTGACCAGGTCCAAAGAGCTGTTTTAAATCACAAAAGAAACCAGGAAGTTATATACTCATTATGATCGCAACTACATAAAATAGAGATTTGAATGGCAGAAATAGTCAAACCTGGAATGGGTAAAGACAGTAGAGGTAGAGTGGGTTCTCTTTCTGACTCGGGGGTGAAGCCAGGACCCCCCGGTTACCTGAGCACTCAGGACTCACACATACCCTCCGAGGACTGGGTGTGCAGGGGCCCAAATTCCCATTCCCGATCATGGTACGGCCCTGAGGTTTCTCAGTGAATGCTTGGTGAGTCAGTGAACACCCAGGAAGGCTGGGCCCTGCCCCTGACCTGGGAGCCCGGTTTTGTCTGCAGGTGGAGCACACACCCAGTTTCAGCTGGAGTCAGACCTGAGGCTTGGCCCACTTTAGCTGAGGATCCCACGGCTGGAGACGCAGTGGTGAGAACCCATGGCTGCCCCAGTGTCCGGGGCCATTGAGCTGCCTCAGGCGGAACCTGGGGTGAAAACCTCAGGCTGGGGGCCAGGCTTCGATAGATGCCCTGGGAGGTGAGGAGGGGGAGGGCTGAAGCGGGGAGCAGGGACGGTTCCATTCCGGTTGGCAGCACTGGCTGTGGAGTGAGACAGACCCTGGCTTACCCCCGGCTGCTCTGCTCGCCAGCTCAGTGTCGCTGTCCTTTTACTTCCTTAGGCCTCTGTTTCCACATGTGTATCACGGGGAGGCAAAACCCAGCCTGCAGGGTTGTTCGGAGCAATAAGATCACGGGGACTGGCTCAGAGGAGGCTTTAGTAATGGTGGCATCTGGGTAATCGAGTCAGAGGTAGAGGGGGCCGCCCCACACGGCTGCACATGCCCACGAGTTCGATGGGGCCAGCCAGGGTGGCTTCAGTAGGGGCCTAGCTCTACACCGTGAGAACAGCATGTGCTCTTTTCGCTGGAGAGGCTGGGAGACAGTGGACACAGTGGCCGAGGGCATTGTCTAATCGGGCACGGGATAAGGCTGTGACTCGGCATCTGGGACAGACCTGATAGAGATGTCCCCAAACCAACCTGAAGTGAAGGACCTCGGGGGGACTCAGTGTCAGATCCAAGGGGAAAAAAACAACAGGTCAAATGCCAGGTCTACTGTGTCAAGGTCACCCCATCGAGGGACTGAGCAGATGCCTGGACTGAGAAATCGAGGCTGGAGGGCCTGGGACATTCACTCCGAGGAGGGATGAGGCACCAGAACTCACGGTGGGCGGGGCTGGCCTCAGCCAGAGGCTCTGTGAGCTTGGGTGTGAGTTTCAGGGATGCGGTGGGGTTATGGAAGAATCTTTTATTCTACACGCAAAAATGGGGAATACAGTAAGTTTTGGTATGCGTATTTTACCACGATTAAAAATAAAATGCATCCGTACGTTCACGAAAGGCAGCAAACGAACATTAAGTACTGAAATAAACACATTTTCGGGCTTGCAAATACAATGCATAACAATCAATGCATTTCTGAATTTTGAAATAACACATTTTCGGGCTTGCAAATACAATGCATAACAATCCATGCATTTCTGAATTTTGAAAAACACCTTTTACCAAGTTTGATAGAGGTGGCCCTGATGCTAATACTAATAAGAAAAGATACACACAATTTTAATATCATGTCAGTTTAGGTACTTGAAGAATACTGAAGGGTATGGTGCGTATTAACAGTTAGTATACAATCCTGAGTAGCTAAACCAGGTTACAGAACAGTGTACACAGCAGGAGCTTAGCTGTCCTGCTCGGCCTCACTCTCCCCTCCCACCCTGGCCAGGGGGCTAGCACCCTTGAATTCCAACCCTGAGGCTCACCATTGACTGGCTTGCCCCTGGGTGACCATTCACAGTAGTGTCTCTTGTACATTTCACCCAGACTTTCATAGCCATTACCTTCCCCAAGCCCTTGCCCCTCGGGGTCAGTTAGAACCTCCTGGTCAGTTAGAAAGAGCCCTATGAACTCATCAGCTCTTAACAGTTGACAGTCTTACCCTTTCAGTACTGTGCTGATTGGACCCACAGTCAAACCAGAGCCCCGGGTGGCCGGCCCACGCTGAGATGTGCTGTGCATGTAAAATACACACTCGATTGCAAAGACCTAATACAGCAACAACAAACAGTCTCCGGAAAATGTTTTCTATTAATGATAATTGAAATGATAATATCTGGGTGCATTGGATTTACTATGTTATAGTGTCCAAATGAATTTCCCCTGCTTTTCGTCTTTCTAGAGAGGCTACTAGGAAAGTTTTAGTTACCTCCATGGCTTGCATTCTGTTTCTGCTGGCCAGTGCTGCCATTGAGGGGAATGCATTTTTATGGGGGGAAATTGCATGGTCCAAAAAAATGTCTCTACTGGGCTTTCTCCATGCTGATGGGTAAGGTTAGTCCTGCCATATCAGTTCCCTAGTGTTGCCGTTAACAAATTACCACAAACTTCGTGGCTTCAACCAACACAGATTCATGCTCTTATGGTTCTAGAGCAGTGGTTCTCAACCTTGGTTGCACATTAGAATCACCTGGGAATCTTTTTAAAATCCTGATTTCTGGGCCTCATCCTCCGGAAATTCTGTTTCTTTGTTACTAATGTTGTGGCCCCGCCCCATAACAAAGAAACAGAATTTCCGGAGGATGAGGCCCAGAAATCAGGATTTTGAAAAGATTCCCAGATGATTCTAATGTGCAGCCAAGGTTGAGAACCACTGTTCTAGAGGTTGGAACTCTGAGATTCACTGGGCTCAAGTCTACATGTTGGCAGGGCGGGCTCTTTCTAGAAGCTCTAAGAAGAGGATCTGGTTCCTTGCCTTTTCAGCCCCGGCATCTGCCTGTACTCTCTGGCTTGCCCCTGCCTCCATGCTCAAGTCACATCACTTCATTCTCTGGCTTTTGTCATCCTATTGCTTCTTCCTCTCTGACCTCCTGCCTCCACAGTCCAAGAATCCCCGGGATTACATTGGACCCACCTGGATAATCTAGGATACACTCCCACCTCAAAATTCGTAACTTTATCACACTTGCAAAGCTCCTTTTGTCATAGAAAGTCATACTTATAGGTTCTGGGGACATCTCAGGGGCCATTCTTCAGCCTAACACGCCTGCCTAGTTCATTCCAGCCTCCGGTTTATAAATCATAAGATGGGCCACAAATAGCCACCAGACCATAGCACCAAGAGTTCTGGCCCTAGAGAGGAAAACAAAAGGATATCCTATGGGCTTCCTGACTTCGGGACAGTAAAGTCTGTAATCCCAGTCTTCATGTGGACGAGGCAGCGATACCCAGAGAGGTTTAGCAACTTGGGTGAGCTCCCCCAGCAGCAAAGCTCACTCTGGACAGAAGCCACAGCCCCTGCTGGCATAGAACCCCACAGTGGTTCTGCCCACTCCCTTCTTTGCAAACTGAGCGATACTCAGTGACCTTGTCTGACCATCGCAGACCATCTTCAGGCGGATGGCCCTCCAGCTCCTTTGGAAGCAGCCCAGATGTGTGGCTGTGTCAGGGGGCCCATACTGACAAGACTCAGGCAAAACCGCAATCAAAGGGGCTGCTAAAAAGTGGCTCAAAGCAGATGGTGGGCTGGATGGAGCCCCCACTGCGCTCACACGTGCCGGGCCCTGTGATGCCGGTTTTATTAATCAGGCACAACGGAAGCAACTTGGGCTCGAGGCGGCGGGAGGCTGTGAGGATGTGTGTGGCTCGGGGACACGGAGGCCCTGCTCAGCGGTAGCTCTTCTCTGACAGGTCTTCCTTCAGCCTGAAGACGTCCCCCGCTCTGCCTCTTCGCCGTCCCTCCACGGACTCCCGCCCCACTCACAGCCATCCTTCCTAGTCTCTTATTTTCATTCTTGTCGGCAGAAGGGCCACTGGTCACTGGGGAAGTGGAGTCAGGGAAAGGAAAACATTTCATCCTCAGGAGCAGGAGGTTTGTTGTGGCGCATTCCCACCATCTGTTCACTCTCTGTGCTCAGCTCCGGGCCCGTCCTCAATGTGGGGGTGCAAGGAGAGGGCTGGCAGGCAGTCCTCCAAGGGCGCATGGGTCTGGCATCTCGAGGTCAGCGCCCTCGGCTGGTCTTGGGAGCAGGGTCCCACTCAGCGAGGTTGGGCCTGGGCGCAGTGAGAGAATGTGGTAACAGACAGGGTGAGGAGTCACAAGATCTGGATTCAAGTCCTAGATCCAGTCTCTATCATTGTGTGACCTTGGGCAGGTCACTGAAACTCCCTGACCTTCATCCTCCTTCTCTGTGGAATGGAGGTCACAGGGTCGTTGAGAGAATCAGATGGGAAAATGAACGTGAATGTACTTTGCAAACCATAAAGTAGATCTGAAGAATAAGTGATATTACACAGAGTTGGCCAAAGATTGGGAAGGCAAAATTGATCCAAACTTAACATTAGGCCTGGACAGCAGAGGTCTGAAGTGCTTAGGGTGGAGGTAGGATTCTGGTCCCCAAACCGAGAAAGTGGCTGGGAGAAAGTGATAGAGGGTCTTATAAATAAGCAGAAGGCACAGAGAGTGTGGGCCAAGGGTGAGAGGCATCTAGTCGATGGCACAGACGCTGAGGGCAAGGAGGCTCAGGACCAGCGTGGTGAGGCCTGGCCGGGAGTCTGACAACCGCAGGGAGGAATTTGGATGTCGTCCAGAGGACAGCAGAAGGATGGAGAGGCTCGAGGGGAGTGTCGTGCTTCGACTTGCATTAGAGAGAGCTGACTGGCTGCAGCGCATGGTGGGTCAGAGGAGGGAACAGCCAGGGGGGGGGACCAGAGCGGTGAAGGGTTAAGAGAGCGTGGTCACAGAAGTCAGGAGAAGAGAGTGTTTCAAAGGAAAGAGAGGGCAGCAGGGTTGACCACGGCCAAGAGGAAAAGTGTGCATTGTGCATGGCAAACATGAACTCATCGGAGGGAGAAGAATTTCTGTGAGTGGGTGAAGCCAAGTGGTGGGGGACTGAGGAGTGAATGGGAGAAGGCAGAGCCCTGACAGGGGCTTGGGAGGTCAATCAAGTGTGTGCTGGGGAGGGGAGGTGACACAGAGCTGCAGCCAGAGGGACAGGTTCGCCAGGACAAGAGCTGTTCGCTGTGGTTCGGTTTCAGTTTTAAGTGGTGACAAGCCCTGAACAGGTGTAAGTGCTGGTGCCATGAATCAGTAGAGAGAAACAAAGGCTGAAGGCAGAGAAGACAGAAATTATCCAACAAATATTTTTCAGACCCCCTTTATGGGCTCAGTACTCTTTCGGCACAGGGGACATGAGTTTCTTTCTTCTTCAGAATGGGTAATCCACGGAGCAGCCTCCTCATGAAGGGAGGAAACTTGGGGATTTGGGGACCAGGTCCAGGATCAGCTGCTGCAGGGAAGGCAGGAAAGAGCACAAATACTGGTCAGTGGGTAGGTACTGTGGCAGGTGGAGGAGGGAGTTCTTGTCCGATGGCTTTTATTTTCACTGTGAAGCAGGAAGCAGGTCCTCTGTTGAGACTCCAGTGGGAGGACAGGAAGGGGAAGTCTGCCGGAGAGGACTGAAGATGTGGAATAGCTACTCGGAAGAATGAGCAAGCGTGGGAGAGAGGGGTGGCCAGGGCAGCCGGAACAGGCAGCACCCAAGGCATCATCAGCATTGGAAGTCATGAATCCACAAAGGGACTGCCTGCAGCGCTCGCCTCAGCACAGGCCTAAAGGGAGATGCATAGCATTCACAGTTGGAGTTTGAAGGGCATGGATGAGGCAAGGTTGATGGCTGATGGAATGGAGTCATTGAGGCCAGAGAAAAGGAGTTGAAAACCACAGGACAGAGAATGGCTGAGAAGGCAGACTTGGGTCTTGAGGAGGTCAAAGAGCAACCTTGGAAGAGAACGGAGTGAGGGATCAGGAAGAAGGAGTTGGGGAAAGCCGCAATGGCAGAGAGGGAGGTGTGGACGTAAGTCTCTACGGGCAGAGCCTTTCCTGGTGATGGCCAGGTCCACGTGTGTTCTCGGGAATGGGGAGCTGAAGTGGGGCTGAGGGCAGTCTTCGGAGCTGAGAGTTCCTACAGTCCTTCCGGAGGACGGCTGGGTGTGGGATGGAGAGGCAGATTGAGTCGATGCCTAAACCCTCCATATGACATGACCAGGAGACATTCATGGGAAGGAAAGAGGTGGTCAGTGGTCACCTTTTCCCATTGCCCTTGGCAAAAGCCCAGCTCCTCGCCTGCTCTTAGACCCATGACCTGTGCCTGGCCTTCCTCTCCAATTGCATCCCTTTCTTTCTTGCTTTCCTGTTGCTACACTCCAGCACCACAAGGACTTTTCTCGGTTCCATGTTCATGAATCCCCCTTCTCCTTCAGGCCTCCACACATTCTGCTCCTCTACAAGCTCCATCCAGATACAAATTTACACACACACACACACACACACACACACATACATACATACCATGTGATCCAGCAGTTCTACTTAGTACATATATCCTGCAGAATATTCTTTTAAAATGAGCTCAAAGAATTTTTTATTGTAGCATTTGCTGATTAAATCAAAAGATTTAAAAGTTTAGATGTCCATCAATAGAAAATGGATAAATACGTTCTGATATATTCATACAATGGAATGTGATTTAGCAACTAGAATCAATGAAGTAGATTTACAGCTGTCACCACAGCTCAGTTCATAGAGTTTATTATAAGTGTGCTGGTGGTACCTACGTATTCCTAAGGTCCCTAGGACTGATGGTAAGAGAGGCCCTCCTGACAGGATATAAAATAAACCCGCAGTTAGGTGCGTGTGAGAATGGCTTCTGTGGAACCAGAAAAATGCTCTGGGACATATACTTAAAGGTACTTAAGTAAGCTCCAGGACTAGGTGATAATTTGGTGATGGATTCACGTTTTTCTTTATTCTGTGAGCAGAGCTACCAAATTATAGCTTCCCAGCTTTCTACCTCTTCACTCATTGAGAGGTGAGGTGGTATCTATACAAGTCGGGAAAATTTGCTAAAAATCATGATGCTAAATATGAAAAAAGGGACCAAAACTGCAAGAGAATGTCTAGTATTTATGGGCAGCTGGTGGAGATGGTCAGGTGGCCCCCTGGGAGAGCAGGAGCCCTGCCAGGTGAGGGGGTGAAGGCTACAGCAGCACCTTTGTCCCTTCTTTCTCAGGTGGCCCTCCCCGCCCCCACCACCACCACCACGTGATTACCAGGAGGTGGGCAGTCACATAGGGGGAAGGTGAGGAGCTGCAAGGAGATCGAAAGATCCTGTAATTTCTGGTGAAATCTTATGAAATCTCAGTGAAAGCCACTCTTTTTAAGTCCCATGTGAACCAGACATCATTACTTGACCCTCGTCATTAGAGGGAATGCATCTGCCAATATAGTCTCTTAAGACTATGTCCAAATCAACAAACCAAAACAACAAAACGCCCACATCATGTTGAGTGGAAAAAGCAAGTAACAGAAGGATGTCTATAATTATATACCTTTTAAAAGCAGAGCTATCTAGCAAACAATTAAGAACATTGATGGGTAGGATACTGTAACCTCAAAATAGTGTTCCAGGAAGAGAAGTATAAGAGATGCTTCCGTGGTATCTGGGATGTTTCATTTCTTTAAAAAAAGATCTGAAGCAAAAGTGGCAAAATTTCAACATTTAATAAATACAGGTGGTAGCTACGTGGGTGTCTGATTTTGGGGGGGTATCTGATTTTTATTCTTTAAACCTTTCTGAATGTTTAAGTAGGTCAAGATTTCTTTTTTTAAATATATATTTTTGTTGATTTCAGAGAGGAAGGGAGAGGGAGAGATAGAAACATCAATGATGAGAATCCTCGATTAGCTGTCTGCTGAATGCCCCCTACTGGGGATCAAGCCCACAACCCGGGCATGTGCCCTTGAGGGGAATTGAACCTGGGACCCTTTAGTCCACAGGCCGATGCTCTATCCACTGAGCCAAACCAGCTAGGTCATGTTTTCTTAAGGTCAGCTAAGAGTTAGGCAAAGAGGAAGGAGGAGGAAAATGTTTCAGGTTGGGGTCTGAGCAACGGTGAGAAATGCTTCGAAGGCCCAAAGGGAGTTTTAGTGTGGGTGGAGGTGGGAGAATGAGGTGGAGGGAGAGGGGGGCGGGAAAGGCAGCCAGATGTGTGTGTTAAAGAGATCACTGCAGCCCAGGACACAGATCTGAGGCCGGGAAGTCAGCTGCCCAACCACTCCTCTCCCCTGTGAATTAGGGAATGAAGGGCAATAGAATGAAATGGAAGGATGGGGGAATGACTCACTTCCTTCTAAGGCTCCCTGTTCTCACCCTCACCATTCTAGGTCACAGCCCCTGGGAATCAGTTGCACTGGATATGCTGGGCATCATGTGCTTGCCCCTCCAGAGCCACTCTCCACCCTTCTCAGCCTGACTCTCCACCCTGGCTAGCTGGCCACTGTGGACCCAATGGACGAGCTAGTTGCCCTTGAACTTCTGATCATATCAGCTAATGGGGAGGAGAAGACAAGCCCATGGGTTGGACTCTCTCCCTGGGATATTGCCTTGGCTGCCTGTGTCCCTTGACAGAAAGAAGGCCACTGCTCCTCCCAAGGTGACCTGCTGTGATAACTCTCACCTTCTGGGTTCCAGGACCCATTCCCTTCCTTTACCACTGGCCCTGCAGGTGGTGGCAGCTGTGCTGCTGGAGTTCCACCCATGGCTTTATAACGGGTCCCTTTGTAAACACACCTCCCTTGAGTTATCTTCATCCGAAGGTGCCATCCGCTTCCTGTTGGGATCCTGTCTGATACAACGCAAGTCCTCCATTCACCTCTGGCCAACTCAAGGGCAGGGGAGAGGTCTCATTATTTTTGTATGCGGCTCCTCCACCAGGACCTGGCACTTTTTCAGTGACCAGAACATAATTCATGCATGAACGAGCAAATGGTATGAATGAATGCATGGATGAATGGGGTGTACTCCTGGGCTTGTGAATAGGCCATACACAGATAGGTCTTGGGCTCTTTGGACAAAGAAAATGGTGATTCCAGGAGAAAGGAAAAATATAAATGGAGGGGGGGAAAAATGTAACATTTCTGGAGCTCCAGAAAGTTGATGAACTGTGCTAGGTTCTTCATTTATTCCTTTCGTTTCATGCCCAAAACATCATGGTGCTCATCTCACAGGCAGAAACCAGAGGTTGAGAGAGGTTAAGTAATTTGCCTAGCATGGCGTCCTGTGTTCTTATCACTTCGTCCTGTGTTCTTATCACTTCTCCGTGGCAGAGGCAAATCTAGTCCACTTCTTAAGTGTGCCTGCAAGCATTTCATTACCTGTCCAGAAGGCCCAGGTGTCACTCATCCTTGCCTGCTGCACCCGCAGGCCTGCCCCCAGGGGCTGACACTTCCTGGCTTAGGGGTTGCCTTGTCTGGGCTGTCATTCCTGGCCGGGGACCTGAGGTCTGATTGCCATTCGTTCTGCCTCCTTCATCTTAGGCATAAATGTCACTGGTGTTATTACAGTGGTAGGCTGACGGATGTTTATCCATCCGGTGCTTTTCAAACCAATTAGGTGGAATTAGTGCTTGGATGAAGGCTCCTGAAACTAGCATATTGGCCTGCAGAAAGAAGCAAACAGATGGATATTATGCCAGAATCTCCCATGCCAGTTTGTGCCCTGAGGCCATCCTGCTGGCATCAGATCCTGCCTACCCAAAAAAATTAGCCTCTTTTTTCTATCTAGCCCAATCAGAGCCAGCAGGAGCGAAAGTAAACAGGGCAGCAGGTACTTACTGATTATTGCATGCCCAAGCCAGACTCTGCACTCATTTATTCTTCAGCACATCCCTACAGAGGAGGTATCTATATTTCCATTCTACAGTTGAGAAAACTGAGGCTCAGAAAGGGGGTAGTAAATAGGTCACGGTCTCCCAGAATCAGAGCCTGGGATGGCTGGACTCCAGAGCCCCAGGCTGCCTACAGCTCACCCCACCACTTTCCCAAACCCATCTCTTGTCATTTACCAGCTAGCCTCAACGTCTCACCTCCTTACCAGCCCCACTAAAGCCCCCAAATTCCCTACTTCTCTTCTCCAGGCAGTCAACGTGCATCTCCAGCCCTAAGCAAATGTGGAGCAATCATTTCATTACAAAAGTGGCTTACCCAGGCAGCCTGTCTTGGAACACCCATGTTTACTGCCACCCCTTTGGGTTAAGACATTCAAGGATTTATTGAAGGAGCAAGAATCTGGAAAAGTCAAAAGCAGATGAGCTTTGGAGTCTGACCTGGTCTCTGATTCCAGTCCTTCCACTTAATGACTGTCTAAATGAGCAAAACGCACACACCTCCTCCCATGCAAAACAGCGCTGCAATACTTGCTTTCCAGGGTTGTTTTAAAGGTGAAAAGGATGACTTATGCAAAGTGCAGGGTGCACGGCAGGTGTTCAAAAAGTAATAGCCATTAATTGTCACTGGTTTACATGTCTGGGTTCAAATTCCAGCACCGTAAGACCTTGAGCAAGTTACCCAATCTCTCTAAGCCTCAGTTCACTTATCTGAGAAGTGGGGAAATAGATTACTTACTTAGTAGGCTAGTCGGGAGGATTTCATTAAACTAAATAACACATATAAATTATTTAACACAGTGATTGGCATCAAGTATTCAAAAGACATTTGTTGTTGCTATAATTAGTATTATCCAAACCTTTATTGTGGTTATCTAAGAGATGTGATACATTTACATTCTCTTCTTTCTCTTAATTACCATATGTTTCTTGTGTTGTATTCAGATATTGTTATACTCTCAAAATCTGACCATTCCTATGAGAAAAGGCAGATATTTTCTTTTTTCTCAAGAAGTGGTAGTTCCTATTTTTTCTTTTTAATTGACTTTAGAGAGAGGAAACGGGGGGAGAGAGAGAGATTGGTTGTCTCCCATACCTTCCCTGCCCGGGATCGAACCTGCAACCTGGGTATGTGCCCTGACTGGGAATTGAACCCGCCTCCCTTTGGCTTGACTGGGAATCAAACCTGCCACCCTTTGGTATATGAGACAATGCTCTAACCGATGCTCTAACCAACTGAGCCACATAGCCAGGGCCAGAATTTCTTTGTTTTCAGAAGCCTCCTTGTTTTCTTAAACCACAGATGAGCTCTCGCTTTTCCTTATGTCCACTGTACATGGTACCTCTCTAACAGCACATGGTACTGTAGATAGAACATGTGTGTAAATGTCACCCCCCCTCATTAAGCAATTTAAATGCAGATGATCCAATCTCATTGATCTCTCCATTTCCAGCTTCTCATCTAGTCCTGTTCCCAACACAAAAGACTTGATTTTTTTTTTTTTAAAAAAAAAAAGGGAGAGAAAATTTTAAAAAGAAAAAATAGCCTGTAGAATTCATTGAAATGCACGTGTAAGTTGCTTCTGAAAGGCAGCTCTGGCGAGATTAAGTCTTTTCCCGAGGGCTGGAAGGAGGGAACCAGCCAAGACCCACTGTGTCAACAGAACCCACAAAGCGAGGCCTATTTTGCCAAATTTCTAAAAGGCAAGTGACACCTGTCAACAGCTAACTTGTCCACATGACTAAGTCCCCAAGTCGGTGAGTTAGTGCAACAACCCCTCCAGGTAATTCTCCTCACACACAAAGGGCTTTGAACAGGTCTCTCACACTAATGATCACAAATTGCTCCCATGAACAATATATTTCAAAGATTGTTCCAGTGAACAGTACTTTTCAAAAATATTTTTCAAGCACATGGAAAGGACAAATTTGACTAGAAGTCATTGTGCCAATCTTTTCAGGGTGAGTGTCAAAAAAAGGAATGCAGGACACCCTCTGCCCTCAGATGTTCTCCAAGCCTGTCTGGTGCAACCAAACCATCTCTTTGCTGAGCTTCTGGTGGACAGACCATGGAAAGATCCAGAACATAGTCTTGAAATCCCTGAGCAGAGGAGGAATGGACAAGATCCAGGAGAGTTCTACAGATCATGTATAAAACAGGAACACAAGAACATGAGAAACAGGAGCCAGAGGGGAACTAGAGGCAGGGGGAGCAAGTACAGGGGCCAGGTGGGCGCCTTGAACCCCTCAAGGGTGTCCTTATTTCACCTGCATAGGCAGGTAGTTTCAAGGTGATCGGGTGTGTGTGACTTCTTAAAGGTCCAGGATGGAGAAGCATGCATTTGCTTTCAAAAGCATTTCCTGATTAAGGGGCCCTCTTAACTCTGGGTCCGCCCATCCCAGTAAGAACCAAAGGGTCAGGGATGGTGTAGAGCCATGTTACTCAGTGTGGTCCACACACCTGCAGCACCAGCAGCACCCCCAGAGTGGAAATGCAGAATCCCAGGCCTCACTCCAGACCCCCTGAATCAGGATGTTAGAGGGAAGGGCCGAGGAATCTGTATTTTAACAAGATCTCCAGGAAATCTTTAAGCACACTAAAACCTGGGACTGGTTTGGGGCATTGGCTCTTAACCAAAGATGCTCATCAGAATCACCTGGGGGTGGGGACTTTGGTAATTATGCAAACACTCAGGCTCTGCTCCCGGGGCTTCTGAAACAGGGGGTCTGAAAGAGATCTGGTTTTTTGCAAATGATTTCTATGATCTGTGGGTGCTTCAGATGTACAGTCTTGGTTTGGAAGCATTAGTTAGCGCCTTATAAGTTGGTTAAAGACCGGAACCCATGGTTGATGGTCTCTCGGCTAGATTCTGCTGGATTCTCAATTACAGCTCTCCTCCATGATCTTGCTCACATACCAGCTGCGCCATGAGCCCCTTCCTGAAGCTCCCTGGTCAAACTGAATCGTTCCTCCCTCTGAGTCCCTGCAGCCGCTCCAGCCTGTGCTCCCTCAGCTCTCATTCCATTCCGCCTTGCCTCTTGCATTATAACTTGTTGTGCACGTATCTCCCTGACTAGACGTTAGAGCCCAGCCCTGCCCTTCAAAGCGCAACCTTTGAGGCATCCTTGTTTTCCTGTAACACTTGGCACAGTGCCTGACACCCTGCAGATACACAGTGCCTTAGCAGTTGCATTAAAAATGTTAAAACATCCAATTCTCCTTCTCCACCCTCAGAGTTAAGTAGACAACAGAGAGGTCACCATATTTTCTTACTTAAAAGGCAGCAAGGGCTTCCTTGCGCACTTTTGTTCATGGTCTCAGGTCAGATGCTTCCCTTAACTCTGAAAGGTAGGGAGGGTGTTATTATCACCATATTGTTCAGCGAGATCATGTGCCCAGTTCAATGCCACAGCTGACCAGTGAGAATCTGGAGTCCAGAGCTGTGACTCTAACCACCACCATCATCACCACCACCCCCACCTGTCTCCAAACAGCTCACTGTGTCCCGTTGCTGCCTACAGAGAGCCCCCTCAGATGACTCATAGTTCCTGCTGTAGTCTTGTCTGTACCCCAATGTCCTCTTCCTGATTGGAAACTCAGAGGGTGGGGCTCGGGAAAAACGTTATGATGGTCTCTGTGCAGACCGGGCTGTGCTGGCGGATCTGCAGGGCCTTAGACCCAGCTGCCCAGGTCGGGGTGGCAGCCCTGCCTGCTGCCCCAGCTCCTAATGCTCTCTGCCCTTCTGCTTGGCTTGGCTTCCTGCCCTGAACCCCAACCCACCTGGCCTAGGCCCACAGGCTGTGCCTTGTGTACCGCAGTATGGGCCCCCTGGGGCTGGGGCCTGCTCGCTGCACTGCAGTCCCGTCTCTGGCTGGGGTCTGGCTCAGAGCTACTCAGGCCATTCATAAGCATCAGTCTCTGGGTCACCCCTGCCCAGAGCTTCCTCTGAGTTACTAATAGATACTAATTAGCATCTTTAGTTCTCCAGGACACAGCCTCTGTATATATATATTTTAAAAAGTCATACCTTCGAGTCATCAATCCTGAGAATTTAGGAAGACTCAAGACTCATCTAGTAAGTCTAGAATCATAGACCAGCTCTCTGGTCCAAACTTCCCACCTTTTGGGGTATTTGACTTAACCCAAGATAGTTCTTGGTTTTCTGACCTTTAAAACTTTCAGAAAGATGTCCCTCATGTCACCTATTCTCCATATGTTTTATCACTTTGATAATCCTTTCCAAATTCACCCTCGTTTTTAAACATTATGTTAAACCCTGCATGTCGATGCCCTCATTCTCAAAAAATTCTTTCATATGTCTGATTACATCCTCCCTGGCTTCAGCCTGAAGATACTTTCTTTGTCTGCTCCTTATCGTCTTTAAGATTTGACTCCAACAGCAACAAGAATACTCTGGTGTAGAACCTTCCTACACATCCCCACCCAAGTCAGGCATGACCGAGGGGGTACAGCATGGGGACCAGAGTCAGGAGTCCAGCTTCTGGTCCTGCCTCGGCCACCACTTCCTATAAGGTTGGGCCTTCATCCCTTTTCCTCTCTGGGTCCCAGATCATTCCTATCTCCAGTGAGAGGTCAGACCTTCCCAACTCTGGAACTTATAAGCTTACTTAGCATCAAAGCTCACCCTCCAAGATCCCTCACCTACTACCTTTCCAGAAGTGACTTGAGAATTTACATTTTTCAGCCCAAGAAACGATTTTCCTGTTGAACAATTATGAAAATTCAGCATGTGAGGGAAAGCACTATAAACCGTCCTGGTGTGTTCTCCCTCTAACAAGCCCCTAATAAAAACAGCCAGGTGAGGCTGGAGGCCGCATGAAATATGGGCCACTCTTTTTCTTAACAGCCTGCTTCCCAAAGTTACCCAGGAACTGTCAGCTCCAAGCCCAGCTTGGCATAAAGAATAGGGCCATTTCCTGCCTTTTATCTGGGTATCTCCTGCCCCAGACATTATTTTAATGGGATTCCAATGTATCTTTGTATTCAAATGGACTTGAGGGCAAACAAAACATTTAAAGGCAGAAGTTTCTTCCTCAGCAGAAAAAAAAGTCTTAGGACTTGTGGAAAGTCATGACTCAGAGGATCTGGTGATTCAGGGGGCCTAGAGATGCTTTGTCCAAAAGCTTGGAAGGTAGGGGGGTATCTGAGGGTTCAGTGTGAAGTTTCAGTTAATGAGTCCAGTAGGCGAGTTAATGTCCAGATACCTGCTAATGTCATAAAAACATTAAAGGGAGAGGGGAGTGAGAAAGGAAGAAAAGGTAGAATCCTTGAGGAGTGTGAAATCAAGGATGAGGATCTTTTCATTCACATTTCCTTATCTGATTATCTTCCCCAAATATCACTAACAAGTAGCCCTCCATGTGGGTTCAAATACTATATTACCCAGATCACTGTCCCACCACCCCAAAGGGGTCTGGGGCTTGATAGAGGCTTCATAGAATCTGGCCAGAAATGGGGCATACTTCACCGAAGATCCCGGAAGTCATTGAGCAAGCAGGATCAAGAACTATGAGAATCGAAGGCCCTGTTTCAAATTCAAAGTGTTAGTGGTGAATGGCAACAGATGTTAGACCTCAGTACTTGAGTTCTGGCTAAGAAAGAATTCAGAGCCAAGACTCAAATACAAGCAAAAGTTTATTTAGAAAGGTGCAGAAGTAGAAGTGGGCCACCAACTATTTATAAGTCATATCTAATCAGGCTGAATTTCTTATGTAGAGCTGAGCCTGTGGGTGGCTGGTTATTTTGTAAAGGTCCAGGTTAAGCTGCTATTACTAGTATAAGGGGGCACCTGTGTGCAATGGCTGAAGGACCAGGATTGGTGGGTGACTGTGCTTCATAGAGTCATCCAGAGACCCCATTTTCTTCTATCTCATAGCTGTGTCATCCACTAGGGCAGTGGTTCTCAACCTTCCTAATGCCGTGACCCTATAATATAGTTCCTCATGTTGTGGTGACCCCCAACCATAAAATTATTTTCGTTGCTACTTCATAACTGTAATTTTGCTACTGTTATGAATCATAATGTAAATATCTGATATGCAGGATGTATTTTCATTGTTACAAATTGAACATAATTAAAGCATAGTGATTAATCACAAAAACAATGTGTAATTATATATTCAATATTGTGTTTTCCGATGGTCTTAGGCAACGCCTGTGAAAGGGTCGTTCAACCCCTAAAGGGGTCGCGACCCACAGATTGAGAACCGCTGCATTAGGGCCCCTTATCCATTTGGTAAGAGCTAGGTCACTTCTATCGTCTCCACATTCCAACCCAAGGAGAGTGGGAGAGAGGAAACACAGGGCAAGGTACCTTGTTTTGAAGTTGTAACCAAACGTACACATTCCTTCCACTCTTATCCTATTGACTGACTGGAATTTAGTCTCACGGCTACACCAAGAGATAAGAGAGACTGGAAATGATCCTTTTGCCCTTGTGCCTGATGGGTTCTATTACCAGGAGGAAGATAGTGGGAAGTAATTATTAATATTCCTACAGTTATTCTCAGCTGTTAGTCCTAACTGTCACCATTGCTAGGAAGTCTTTTCTGATTCCCAAAGCCTGGCCCTTCACCTGTGCTCTGATAATACCCTCTGGTTATCTGTTATCTGTCAAAATGCTGGCATAAATGGACTGAAATACTCTATCTCTCTTCCACTAAAGTTTGAACTATAAGGGCAAAAAAATACGTGGTTTTCATCTTTATATTCGCAATGCCTTACACCACGCATGTCAAACTTGAGGCCCCCTAGCCTGGAGTTTGACATGCTTACCTGACACAGTAGCACCTGTAGGTGTTCAATAAGGTTTTGTTAGATGAATGTGTGATGGGTGGGTCAATACATTATTCAACTGGTGAGTAAATGGAACTAGGGTATAACTGGTACAGTTAAGAGTCTGAAGGTTTCCTTATGCGATTTATAGAAGTGACCCTCTCATGTATAATCATATGTATGTGTTTATTCAAAGAGATAAGCCAATGTCTGAATATTGATGGGATAGATAAGAGACAGGATGGCTGGGGTACATCACACACACACACACACACACACACACACACACACACACACACACGCACACCCTTCTCATGTGTTTGTCAGTAGATTCTAGAGGATGGTGAGCCCTTTGGACAGCCTGGCTATCAGTTTACTCTGAGAAATGATGCTTTGGGCAGTGCCCCCAATTCTTGCCAATGTGTGCCCTTCTTCATGACTCCCTTAGTGCCCTGATCATGCCCGGCAGAATCCATCTCAAATCCTTTTCTCCGCATTACATAAGGGGTGGGTCAGAGCCAGGAGAGTTTGGACAGAACCATGTAGCAGCACCCTGGGGAATATTGAAGTGTGGGAAGGCAGAATGTGAGAATCTGGAGGGCCTCTGGGGAACTGGGGGAGTGGCTCTTTATAGAGTTAAGATTGTGCCTGGAGATTGGAATTGACACATAGAGAGGCAATGAGGAAACATCCCACAACTCCCCACTTCCCTCAGGACCTGGGCAAAACCAGCATGTCACAAACTGAACAAGATTTCAACTTGTGGATCTAAACCTGGGGGAATGTTAGTGTTCATCTCCAAGGACTCTAACCCAGGGCTGCCGAGGGCTGTCAGACTTGCCTCTGGGACTGTTCTGGAAAAGCAAGGACTGAAGGGCAGGTGGGGGTGGGCTGGTTGCATTCTGATAAAGCGCCATGGAGAAAGATGTTCCAGCAGCCGGCGTGTCAGACTCGAAGGAGGAGGCAGGAGGATTTGAGGACGCAACAGAGAAGTTGGGCAAAAGAGATGGAATTGAGAAAAGCTGAGAAATCTCTGGGCAAGGAAATTGGCTAGATGGTATATAGTCCCCAGTGGGAAGAGTCATTGGCTGTTTCTGGAAACTGTAGAGTTATGAAACACCAGAACTGTAGGGGCTATGAGGAGTCTGATGTCAGATTAGACCACGGCTCTGCCATTTACTGGTGCTGTGACCTTAGGCAAACTACTTAATATCTGTGTACCTGTTTCCTCATCTCTACAGTGGAGTTAATAACAATACACACCTCATTGGGTCATTGGGGGCGGGAGGGTAAATATATCTTAGCATGTGAGTTAGCTCTGGCACGTCTTTTTCATAAACATTAACTTTTACAGAATCTGCAGTGCTGAAACAGAAAGGAATATGGTGGGTTGATGAGACCAATTCAAGTATCCTTGGCCATTGGTTTTCCCCATTTCTGTGGTTGATGGAACTATTATTCCACAACTCCCCTTTGCAATTAAGGGGGAAACTGGCCCAAAGTGAAACAGAGTACTTGGCTAACACAACTGTTGAATTCAGAAGTGGTTCTGCCTTCATTTGTGGTTTCCTCTAGAGCAGTGGTTCTCAACCTTCTGGCCCTTTAAATACAGTTCCTCATGTTGTGACCCAACCATAAAATTATTTTCGTTGCTACTTCATAACTATAATGTTGCTACTGTTATGAATCGTAATGTAAATATCTGATATGCAGGATGGTCTTAGGCGACCCCTGTGAAAGAGTCGTTCGACCGCCAAAGGGGTCACAACCTACAGGTTGAGAACTGCCGCTCTAGAGATTTATCATCAGGGAGCCAGCCCTGGTTCTCTCCAACCTGGCCTCCTTTTCGTGCCAGCGTCACGCTCAGCATGCCCCGCTTCAAGGAAGCCAAAAGGTCTGCACTGATCCCAACCTCATGGCCTCAGGGTACACCATCCCGAGAAGGTGGATGGGAGAAGGGCGGATCACCTCATTGGTGCGTTGTGCATCATTATTCAGACTGTGTCTCATGCCTGGTGCTGGAACATACTGATTGGCCCAACCCAATCCAAGCTCACCCTAGAGTTCAGATTGGAGTCAGTACCCACGGCTAGTGCTGGGGGGATGTGGTTCCTCCAAAATAAATCTGACATTGTGGACAGAACTAAGTGAGGAATGTGTATGTTTGAGGCAAGAAAAGAAAAAAAAGCCTATCAGAGTGTAAGTTATTAGCTGGGCTCTCAACCACAGAAATCTGAATAAGACTCTGGAATACAGTAAAAAGCCTGGGATTTTTAAGAAATCATTTCCCAGTTCCCAGAAGACTTCTGGGTCGTGAAGAATCTAACCACAAACCAAGGACTAAATAAACTTGGTGCCAATTAACATCCTTACACTTTAAAGGAGAGAAGCTTCATTCTCCAAAAGATAGTCACTTCCCAGCTCCCAGCCCACACTGCTGTCTCAGCCCAGGCTGGAGGGACAAAGGGAAGTCGCCTGCAGGGGCCACGCTGGCCGGCCAGCTGCTGCCCCTGAGACCAGCAGGGCCGGTGACCTCACCCCCACAGGCACGGCCAGCCCTGCCTGACACTCTCCTCTGCGCTGATGGAGGGACTCTCCGGTCCCCACAGAAAAGCTTATTATGTAGAAATATGGATTCGCCACCACTCGCTTCCTGCGACGGGGATGTTGCTCGGAGCCAATCTCCTTTTATCTCTCTGCCTGGATGCTTCCCGCGTCTCGCCTCTGCTCCAGCAATGAGCCACTCAGTATGCAGAGCTCCTCACATTTCCCTCCAGAAAATAAAGCGAAGACAAAGGAAGGGAGCATATTTAGCGCTAATGGTGTACTGCGTTTCATTTTTCTGTGCGAATCTATTGCTGTTTAATGAGCTAAATAGTCACTGGATGAATTAGGTGACACTGATCCTGTGTGCGTCTCCTGGGAGGTGGCCTCTGAGCGGCAGGATGTGCCTCGGACACAGCACCCGGGGGCCGCGCGCCAGACACCCAGTGGGAGCGCAGCCCCGTGGGGACATGGCCAGGGCGCAGGCGGTGAATCCGCTCTTGGCCGACCCTGCGGCAGCCATGCAAGCAAGAGACTTAGCAGAGACAGAACTGAGTCTTGATCAAAACACTTAGGTAATGGACCTTGGTCAAAAAGACCCAAACCAACAAAAAAGTTAAGGTAATGAGGTCACTGGAATTAACAGATTGTTTCATTTGTCCAACCAGAGGAGGTGCTGTCTCTCTCCACTGAGGAGGCAGCAGCTGCAGGGAGTTCCAGCTCCAGGAAGGCTTGGTGGACAGAACTCCTGAGCGCCCTGAGCTGTTCTAGTTCTTCATTTTAGCAGGAAAGGGAAGCTCTAAAATTACGCTCTAAAACTTTTTCACCAAAGGAGCCATTTGGGATTACATTACTTAGGCCAGAAGAGATTGCAGAACTAATTTTGCAGTCCCTTCATTACTGGATAAAGATTTAGAGGCTCAGGAAAAGTCACGTGGCCGACCATTCTTACCCATGACTGATAATGATGATGCTTTCTGAGTGATAGTTTAGTACCAGGCACTGCTCTAAATGTTCTATGTCAATCTATTCGAGCCTCCCAACAAACCCATTTTGTAGAGGAGGAGACTGAGGCTCAGAAGGGTTAACTAGCATGCCCCCAAATCCTATAGCCAGGAAGTGATACAGATAGGATTCAAACTGGGGGAGGGACTTGGGGGTGGGTTTGATCTCAGAGCCCATTATGGTTTTAGCCTTTGAAATAAAACCTACTTTAGCCTTTACAATAAAGCCTAATTTAGTCTTTAAAGTAAAACCTAATTTAGTCTTTCGTCGATAAAACCTAATTCTCCTGGCTCCCAGGTTAAACATGTGAGGAAGCTCCAAAAAGCAAAATGAAAAAAAAAAATACCTTTCCCTGTGGATCCTGGAATGATTTCCTTAAGCTGACAAAATAAAGCAAGTAGCACAAGGCTGCCTCGCCTCTGCGCTGCACCTCACAAGCTCAGCCTCTCAGACCCCCCCCCCCCCGCCCTTCTCTGCTGTACTCCCCCTCCCTGCGACCACACCACCCGTTTCTTGCTCCCCAGCCTCACCAGAATTGGGGGCCTCTTTGTATGGGCCAGGCTGTTCCCTCCATCCAGTGTCTCCTTTGACTCCATTCCTTACTATAGATCTCCCCTTATCCTTGTAGACCCAGCCCTGAAGCTGCCTCAGCTGGGAAGACTTCAGCCATCGCCTCATCAGGGTCAGGAAGCTCTTGCCCCCTCCCCCATAGCACATGTCCCCTATCAGCATTTTCGGGACTCTTTCCTCCATTATAATTGGTCATGGAAGGGCAGTGCCTAGTGGTTGTGGGCAAGGTCTTTGACACCAATCAGACTTGAGTCTGAGATCTAACTCTGCTGCCCAGGAGATGTGCGGCTTTGGGCAAATTACTCCAGGGTCTGGAACTAGACCACTGGTTTTGGAGTGATGCTCAGTCCGGCTCTCTTCCCATCTCCACGCATAATCCCAAACCATCCACGCTCCAGCAACCATTACTGGCAAGTACCAGGCAGACCCCACCTCCCCCATAGTTAAGAGAGAAGGAATCATCCCGGCTAGACACATGTCCACACAATGAAGACCCAGCGAAGGAAAGAAGTGAATGCCATCAGAAAGATGTATCGGTAGTCACCACCCAGTGGCTGGCGCAGCCTTGAATTATCACTGAAGGATGAGCTCCGAGGGTCGTCATTACGAGTAGATTTTGCAAGCTGGGAATAGACTGAAAGGGGTAGAGAGAATGCCTGATGGGAAATAGCAGCATCTGGAGGGCAGGAAGAGGGGAGGGAAGGTGGGGTGAAGGAGTCTTGGGGGATGATCAGTTATATGGGCCCCAGGAAGACAATAAAGTGGGGGTGGGAGGAAGGAGAACATTAATGAAAGCCGGAGACCCCGGGGTGGGAAGTGCCGCCAACCTCAGCGAAGCCTGGGAAATCAGCCTGCGAAATGAAAGAGGCAGAGAGGAGCACCAGAAATAACCTTGAAGGTAATGGATGAGGCAGAGGAGAAAAATCAATTCAAGGAAAACATATTAAGCGCAGGAAAACTAAATGAGAGTTGAAGGCTGGGGGGGAGTCGAGAGCAGTGGGTGAGAGCAGTGGGTGGGAGCCTGGAGGCTGGGTTCCTGGTCCAGCCCCACCATGGCCACGCATAAGCTCTGGGGCTCTGGGCAGGGCGCCTCACCTCTCTGGGCTGCAGCCGGCTGCTCCGGCTCCTCTTAGAAACAGCACAGTCGGATACCAGGGCCTGCCACGGCCCCTCCAGCTCTGACAGTCTGCGAGAAAGGATTGTACCAAAGGCTAGCTGGCTTCCTGAGGATAGCCCCGAGCAACTAGATGAAAGTGAGCATGTTTAGTCAGTCCTCTGAATGTTCCCAAGTTATCTGGGTGCTTGTGGGGTGTAAGTGAACCCCACCGGCTTGAGTTTCACTGTTCCTTTGCTTTCTGGAGGGAATAGGAAATTGATGATGAGGGAAACCCATAGACCAGTGATGGCGAACCTTTTGAGCTCGGCATGTCAGCATTTTGAAAAACCCTAACTTAACTCTGGTGCCGTGTCACATATAGAAATTTTTTGATATTTGCAACCATAGTAAAACAAAGACATATTTTTGATACTTATTTTATATATTTAAATGCCATTTCACAAAGAAAAATCAACCAAAAAAATGAGTTCGTGTGTCACCTCTGACACGCGTGTCATAGGTTCGCCATCACTGCCATAGACACAAGTTAGCAAACATCAAAGACGCTATTTGAAAGGGATGCCACACACACTCACACACAAATGGTAATTATATGTGAGAGGATGGAGGTGTTAACTAACCCCCCTAGTGGGGTAATCACTTCGCAGTATATACGTGCATCAAACCATCACTGGATACGCCTTAAACTTACACTATATGTCAATAATATCTCAATAAAGGTAGAAAGGAAAAGAAAAAAAATGAAAGGAGGCCCAGTACTCATTCTATAAGACAATAAAAGTCCTCCCCACAAGGTGGGCTTAGGAGTCAGAAGGACACCCTGAGACCTCCCAGACACAAGACTGATATATATCAGAATGTCAATAGGAGGCCTGAGGTTTTTAAAGAATAACACACTAATGCCTCCCTTACCCAAAGGTTATTTATTGATAATCCCCAACTGTCAGGAAAATAACCTAGACCCTGCAAGCACAGCGATCAGGAAAGCAAACACAGCAGAAGGAATTTAGATACGCTGGGAACTTGCCATGGGTGTCACCTCTTTTACATGCATCTCACATGCCAGTGTGTCCCCACCAACAAGTCTTCCTGGGGCATAGGGGCCCCACCTCAGAGCTGTTCCTGAGCCAAGCCCTTGGTGTAGCCACTTCTCTGAGCCACCTTCAGTCCTGCGGTGCCACTTGCTCTCTGCTGCCCGGCGCCACACGGAACCAGCTCAGTGGACAGTGAAGGGGAGAGCCACACTGCGCCTTCCTGTCCTTGTTTTCCCACACCACCATGTGAGACTGGCCGGCCGTGTCGGGCTTTGCAGAGGTTGGGGAAGGCAAAAGAAATATCACAAGGGGGTGTAACACTTAGACTGTATATTTTAGTATACAGTCACACAACGGCTTATACAAAAAGGCTTATCGCAGATTTATTTGTAATAAGCAGCCATTGGAAACAACCCAAATGTCCATCAACAGGCAAATGGATAAACAAACTGTGGTATATCCATATGGGGGAGAGGGGCGGGAGGAATGAGCTATGGATACATGCAATGATATAAATGAACCTCAAAATTATTATATTGAGTGAAAGGAGTCAGACCACAAAAATCATATGCTGTATGATTCCATTTATATACACTTCTAGAAAATGCAAACTAAGTTGTAGTGCTGGGAAGCAGATCCCTGGTTGTTTAGGTGTGCGCGTAGGAGGAAATCTGTGGGACAGGAATATTTTCCAAAATGTGAGATATTGTGAATTACAAGGGAGCATGGGGATGATGGGTATTATCTTGACTGTGATGATGGTCTCCCAGGTGTATACATATGTCCATATGCATTACATGGCACACTTTACATATGTAGAGATGATCATAACTCAACTTTACCTCAATAAAGCTTTCAAAAAAAAAAACCTGTATGTATCCTATAATTGTCAACACAGGCCAAGGGAAAAATAAAAAATTTGAAAACCTTCATAAGGAGTTTGGAGTGCCCTCATGGGTTCATGCTCTGCTCTCTTTTCTTCTGAGAGCACCTCCTACTCCACCTTAGCCCCCCACCTCCTTTCAATAAGTCCTCCCCTGTTCTTAAGGGGGGGTTCCCTAGATTCCATCACCTCCCTCAGAGAAATCTGTTGGACAGGAATATTTTCCAAAATGTGAACTATTGTGGAAAAATAAATCCACAGACTCGGAATGTAAAATCAGCCTTTCTTATCCACTAGAAACGGCTTTGCAAGAAGGAAGAAGAGGGTTGTCCCCTTCCAAGGCTGGAAACCCCCGTGCCCCTGCGCCCCAGCACAGACAAAGCTGCAGGCTTTCCTGTACGCCTGAGTGTGATCTACGACCCCTCTCCCCAAACTCACATCCACACG